>NC_045429.1:401937168-402547168 GCF_902635505.1 Sarcophilus harrisii | reverse complement strand
TTCTTCTGATTCCATCTTCTCTTATATTCTGACTTTTATTTATGTTTTATGTCTTTCCCCTCATTGTTAGTTCTCTTAGGGTAAGGCCTGTCTCTTTTGCTTGTATTTGTTTCCCCAACACTCAAGATTGTACTTAATATATAAACAAGTCATATACCAAATTCTTTATTCATTTATCCATCTAAAATTTACCTCAAGAAAAAAAATCACTAACTTCAAGGGAAAAAATGGAAAAATAGCAATAAAAGGGACTTCAAGATACCAAATATGACTTAAGTTACAAATTTAACAATTGTCAAAATGAATTAATCCTTATTAAATAACAGAAAGGGTGATTAATGAAAAATATTAAATTAATAATAAATAACACGATTTTATATAGGATTAAAAACTAAAGAATAAGAAGCAATATAAAATAAACATATTAATATAATGTTTGAAAAATGTTTTGAAAAAATTCAAGGATTATTGAATTCAAGTTATTGAAGTAAGAATTCAATATAAACATCAGAGAGGACTGGAAAGTAGTTGTCAGAAATTAAGTTTAGAACATCATCTTAAAGTATACACCACTATAAGTTCCAAAAACAGTATCTTTACAATATATATCACTACAAGTTCCAAATCAACATTTAACCCAAATATAAAATGTTACATTAGTAATAATTTAGAAGAAAAGTGAAGGCAATACTTTGCTAGATATGAGTTGGTAGGAGGACTGTTTGATAAAAGATATATATAAAATTTTTTAAATCTTTAAAATGTTTTAGAACTCTTATAGATGCAATAACTAAAGAAGGCTGATATGAAGCATGCTTTCTATCTCTCAGTAGAGAACTGATGGGCTAAAAAATGCAGAAAATATATATATATATATATATATATATATATATATATATATATACTGCACGTATATTAATTTGTTTGTTGTTTTACAAGTAAGTGATTCTTTTATGGGGGAAAGGGTAAAGAGGAGATTTGGTAGATGGTTATAGTAATAAAAGATTATAAGAAGAGAATTATTAATGAAACTTTAAACAAAAACAAAAGAGAAAAAGAAGTTTGGAAGGGAACAATAGAGAAGCAGAAAGATTTTGTTACTATCATATTGAATTATTAATGTATTTTTTAAAAATTATACATAGGCAAAATCACATAGACTCAAAACCTAGGTACAATCCTCAGTTCTCTATTCTTTCTTACATATATATCAAATAAGTTTCCATGTTCTATTGATTCTAACTTGATAGTATCTCATGTATATAACCCCTTCTCTCCACTGAAAAATTCAGTTACCCTTGTGCAGGTTATCTCTGTTATATCTTCTCATCTCAATTTTCTCCCTATACCAGTCCATCCTCAACTCAACTAACTAAATGATCTTCCTAAAGAATAAGTCTGGTCATGTTTTCTCTTATTCACTAAATTCCAATTGCTCCTTATTGACAGAATGAAATACAAAATATTTTGGACGTTCAGGCTATCCATAACATGGTCCCTTTGGACCTTTCCAATCTTTTTACATCTTATTCTTCCCCACATACACTGGCCACCTTGCTTTTCCTAAATAAGACACTCCATCTTCCACTGATTTTATTTTTTTATTTGTATTGGCTGTGTCCCATGCCTAGAATTTTCTGTTATTTACTTTCTGCCTCATGGCTTTCCTGGATTTCTTCAAATCATAGACAAAATAACAATTTCTATAGGAATTCTTTCCTTACCCCCTTGAATGCTAAAGCCTTCCTTCTATGATTATCTCCAACATATCTGGTATATGCCATATTTTACATAGTTATTATCTGTATGTTGTCTTCCCCCATTAGAGTGAGAGCTCTTTGGGATCAAGGACTATTTATTTTTATTTTTGTTTTTTTTTAATCACCTGTGCTTAACACAGTGCCTGACTAATAATAAACTCTTAATGATTAACAGAGAAAGAGAGTACATACAGTGTTATTCACTGAGTAGGAGTGGAAAACTTCATTGAGGAGGCAGTATCTAAATTGTGACCAGAGGATTTATAGTTTAGTAATGGGAAATAAAGCACAGATAGTTTGGACTGAACTTTATAAAAGAGAACTTTGAACACCAGTATGAGGAAATTGGAACTGATTTCATAGGTGGACACAAGTTGGTGGTGATATAATCTTAGCCCTCCATCCTGGGAACTAGCTATAAGAGACATACTTCCCAGGGAAAATTTAAATGTTATTTGACTAAATATTTTTTAAAAAATCTTTAGCATCAATACCAAAGACATAATTGGACCCTAGCAAAGCTGCAGGGAACCTCATCACTGTGGAGCAGGAGCCCAGAGTGAGAAAAGCTACCAACTCTCCGATTTCTTGACATTGGACACCAACAGCTGGAGATCAGAAAATGAAAGCAGATCTTTCTTCCTCTCCTTTATTTATGTCTCTTTCCCCTCCCTCTCATATCACCTCAGGTGATGATCTCTACCTCTTCTTCTTACCTACTTCCATTAATAAAATTGGTTACAGGAATAATAGGAACCTAATTTGAGTATGGGAAGTACTGGGCTTAATAAGGTCTTTAGGCAGCATCAAGATGGATTGCAGACTGGAATTTGTAATAATACTTGGGTCAAAGAGAAACCCAGGAGATACACTTAGAACCAGTATCCTAGGTGGCAAATCTGGGAGCCATTCAAACATAAAGGAAATAATTAAAGATCTCCCATCCACTTTATCTTCAGAAACAAACGAATTACATTCCACAGTGAGATTCCACAATTTGATTCCTGAATGTGAAATAATATGATGTAAGAATAGAGATTAAAGCAAGGAAGACCTGAGTTCCAATCCTCATCTGTTTGCTGTGTGACCCTCATTTTTCCGTACCATCATTTTTCTCACCTGAAAATATGGGACAATAATGGCACCTCCCCATTGCATTTGATGTGTAAGTGCCAAATGTAATAATGTGTAAAAAGCTATCCAAGCTTTCAAGTGTTATATATAAGTGTAAGAGATTATTGAAGGCAATATAAAAAATTTATAAAAAACATGGAGAAGAAGAGATGTGGTAAAAATGTGAGATAGATAAATGCTTTTATTTTCTCCTTGGTGAAAGTCATGATGTTCCCTCATGAAGCATAAATTCAATTAAAATATTAATTACATATTGTGAGGTAGCTAGTGGGGAGTATAAAACTATAAACTTCCCCCCTGAAATTTGTAATCCATTAGGGATTAAAATACTAGCAAAATAAAACTATATAATGTTATATGATAAATATGCAAGAGAAATTGGGCTCTACAAAGTGCTATGTGAAATCTGGAAGGTGTAGCAGACAGCAAACAAGGGTGATCGGGGAAGGTTTCATAGAGGAAGTGGCATTTAAAATAAATTTTGATTGATGAAGTTAGGAAACCAGCTATTGAATATGGAAGTGATGGTGAGCATAGGGCATCTAGGGATTGTTATGGGAAAAGTACCAGGCCTGGAGTTAGGAAGATTAATTTTGCTGAGTTCAAATCTATCCTTAGAAACTTACTGTGACTTTAAACAAATCATTTAACTTTATTTGCCTCAGTTTCCTCATCTGTAAAATGAGCTGGAGAAGAAAATAGCAAACTACTCCAGTATCTTTGATAAGAAAACTCTCAATGGGATCATGAAGATTTGTATACAATTGAAAAAATGACTGAATGACAGCAATAACAACTTGTTCTTTGGCAAAAAAACAAACACAAAAAAACCCAACCACCTCAAGAACCAGATATTGTATTGCCATACACTTATGTTGCTTGGTACGATTTCTCTTTGAATTCTTCCTCACGTCTAACTTTAATGTTGCCCCCTTTTGTTCCTAGTATGAATATAGAAAACAAATAAAGATCATTTTAAAGTTGAAACAGACCTTATAGATGGTCAAATATCCATACATAGGATGAAGCTCAAAGTGGATGTATGGCATGCCTTGTACCATCCAATTAATGGCAGAGCAGGATCCAGAAACTATTCCCCATTCCCAGTCCATTGTGATTCTACCCCATTATGCTGCCCTTTCTTCATACAAACAATATTCTGGATACTGTGTTTATTTCTATGTTTCCCAGTCTCCAATATCAGTTGAAAAACCAAGAAAAATTATTTCCCTATATAATTCTCTTCCCTTGCTACTTTTCCTATTACTTTGAAATGGAATAACAGCTGCTTTGGGAGAGTCCTCTGAGACTTTAAGAGCATCAATCAGTTTCTTAGCAAAAGGCAGAGATAAAGAGTACAAAAATCCTTCCTTTAATGTACTTTCCTATTTCTTTTCATTATAACTTTGTTCTTTTACATTAGGGACACTTCTTTCCTCTGTAAAGTTAAAGGCCTGAGAAGGGTTAAATTCAAGGTTCATTGAACAGCACCTTCCTGGTTGCCAACATGAATGGGTGCAATAAGTTAGCATATTAGTAGTCTTCATCAAGCCAGGTACTTTCATCTGTTCTTCCCTTCAATCATCACCCAAATAGCAATCACTTATTAAGCACTCATGCTTTGAAAAAAAATAATGCCCTCAAATAATTTATATCCTATAGGAGAAAAAGAGCAAGTACACATTAAATATATATACACATATAATATATAAGTTATAGGTTATATATACAATACAGTTTCTATACTATATTGCACATATGCTATACTACATTGCATATATTATATAGTATATATAATGTTTACAAATATTAGAGAAAAAGAGAGAAGGAGGGAAAGATAAAGAGAGGAAGGGAGGAAGAAAGGGAAGGAGAAAGTAAGTGTATATGTGAAGGAAAACAAATGAAGGAGTTATTAGTAACTTGTGGTCCTCAGGAAAGATGCATATAAGAGGTGACATTTAGGGTGAATTTTGAAGAAGAGTAGCAATTCTAAGACACAGAATTAGGGATGGAGGGAGGGAATTTCAAGCAGAGGATTTAGCCAACACAAAGGTATTGAGAGGGGACATAAAAAATTCTGTGTGAAGGAGCAAGTGAGCAAATTTGACTGAATTGTTTGTAACATTCATGAAAAGAAGAAATGTGAAATAAGTCTAAAAAGTGAAACGGGAGAAATATTATAAAAGGCTGTAAATGCCAAATGGAATAATTTATATTTGAGACCTATTTTCAATGTCTCTTGTATATAGCTTTTTTTACATAGTTGATTGCATGAAATCATACATTCTTTAGGAATGGCAAGAGTATTTATATGGTAGTCATACGTGTCTCAGTTTTATTAGCCTTTTAAGTGGCAAATATGTTTTCTAAACATTCTATCTTTTCCCATGTCTAGCAATGTTCTATAAACAATAGGAGTTTTTAATAAATATTTGATGAATTGAACTAAATGGTTAACTTTTCCCAGGAAGGCTTAGCCAGAATACTCATTTGGAGTCCTAATGATCTTCAAGCACTTAGTGGAGCAAAAAGACAACAGGGAGTTAAAATTTTAATAATATATATATATATATATATATATATATATATATATATATATATTTGTCTTTTTTCTCTCCTCTCCTCTTCCCCAAAAGAGTTTACATGCAAACAACAACATATTCACTTCTCACTCATTTTACAAATAAGAAAACTGGGTCTGAAAAAAATTATGTAACTTTCTAGGGTCATACATCTAGTAACTATCCATAGCTGCCTCAGTCAAACATAAGGAAAAAAATTATAAATGGATCAAGTAAAGGCATATTGTATGAGAAGTATATAGAACAGTGCTAGACATGGGAAAAGATAGAATGTTTAGAAAACATATATGTCCCTATTTGTAAAATGGGGATAATAATAGCTCCTACCTCACAGGGTGGTTGTAAGCATTAAATGAGATGGTGTCTGTAAAGTTCTTTTCAAACCTTAAAGCATTATATGAATATTAGCTATTATTAAATGCCTGAACTCTCATCAATGATTATAAATCTTATTTAAAAGACTACAAAATTTTAGAGCAACCATTTTTGCAAAATTTTGATGCAACCAGCATGGTGCTATTTTCAAACAGGGGTATCTTGCAGGGCATAAGCAAATGCTTTTATTTAACACAAATCTTTCTTATAACAGCATGACACTAATAATCAGAGGATCATTGAAAAAAGTAATTTCTGTTGTTGAATTTATCAAGAAATCCTTTATATTCTTACTATATGGAGGAGGAGCACTATTGGAGGATATACTTTAGGCTTGCAATTTATTCTATCAAATTAAATTGTTTGTTTTTGTAGTCAACAAACAAGTACAATGGCATGACACTTTCTCTGGAATATTCATTCAATTGTATGTCAATTTGGTGTGTTATAGAGTATAATTTCCTAAGCCTGCCTATTCCTTTATCTTTTCATGAAATTTGCCCTCAATACATGTATAACTATGTATTACCACTTTCCATAATCTTGTTTTTATTCTTTTCTATTTCTCACTGTTCTATGAAATCATATCTACTCCCTTTTGCATAGGATTTCACAACTGAGTTTATTTTTTAACCTTTTATTTCCATTAGCTACCATAGAGGCATTAGTTTCATTTGTCAGAAATTGAGTTTTGTTTTGTGTTATTTCTTCCTATCTAAAATGTTTTTTAAACTTTTCTTATTTCTTATTGTGGGAATTGCCTTAGATTAGATAAACGTCCTTAGGAAATAGTAATAAGTCAATGTATGTTCTTTTTATCTATTTCACATACTATATCTTCTCATTTTAATTTTTTTTACCTTGGTGTTATTTTTTATCTTTACTCTCACAAGTCTATTTTCAATTATACTCAGTTTATTCAGAAATGATTTCGATATTAGTAACCATTAGATACCTGTATATTAGATAGTTTATTTCATCCTTTTGCATATTATTATGTTTCCTGTTTCTAATATCTCACATTTTGTTCACATTTTTCCTGATAAGTAGGTATAAGTTTTTTGTGTTCTCCATAATACTTTAGCTTCTGTTTTATGATCCTGAGTCATATTTTTCTTACATTTGCTGTGCCGCTTTATATTATTTATATTATATCATTCATATATAATATATGAGAGAGAAGGAGGGAAAGATAAAGAGAGGAAGGGAGGAAGAAAGGGAAGGAGAAAGTAAGTGTATATGTGAAGGAAAACAAATGGAGGAGTTATTAGTAACTTGTGATCCTCAGGAAAGATGCATATAAGAGGTGACATTTAGGGTGAATTATTCCATGTTTATATTATTCCATGTTTTGTTAAAGATATACACATAATTATGCTTGTGAAAGATCTCATGTACACTTTTAAACAAGCATTTGGTTTGTTCCCTCCTGCTAACCTCCCCTGACTACTGAAAAATGATTTTAAAAACTGTTGTAAAATATGCAAATACAATTAATTTTCCCATTGGCCATATCAAAAAATGTAGATGCCTTATTATGCACCCTGAGTCAATCACTTTCTGTCAATAAATGGTTCATTGTTCAAAACAGTTCAAGACCATTATCTATTCTTATAAATCCTAACTCCATTTTTTAGTGTAGTTCTCATCTTATTAGTTTTCTGAGTCCTTTTTAATTTATTTTGAATATGTAGTAATAATCATTAGAGGATAATAGAAAAATCACCTAAGAATTACATGCATGGATCCTGCTGTGCCAGCAGAACAGGGTATAACCTTCACCCCCTGACTATGGAAATACTATCACTCTGCCACCTTAAGTTCCATTTTGAACAATGAATGTTTTTATGTTATATAAACATACAACATATTAGAATTGTAAGCAAACTCAGATGTTATATAATTCAACCTATACTTGACCAAGAGTCTCTTCTATAACATAGTAGGTATATAGTCTTTTGCCAATCTTTTAAATGAATCTTCTATGTGTCAGATTCCTTCATTACATTTTATAATCTAGGTTTCAGGATTCCAGAAGTTAATTTCCTTCAAGTCCTCCTTCTGTATAAACATACATGCACACATATATACAGAGAATTGTTGTAAAATATTTATTGTAGCATAAATTGTGCTGCTCTGTTGTGTGACAAATTCAGGAGAAAGAGAATTCCTGTGACATGCTAATATTATTCATATTTATCTATTAATCCCTCCCAATCAATTTTATTTGCTTGTTAATTATTTATTGGAGAGTTACATTATAAAAAAAAAAACTTGTGGTAATAAAAGAAAAGACTACTCTAAAAAAAATCTAATGAGGAAATATATTAATCAATATATTTTAGCAGTACAAGAGCAATAATGTATTGTTGTATAGTACATCGTATGTCTATTGATCTGGGTGGAGACTCTAAAAAAGAGAATACATAACTGGTACAATTTAAGTTTTAATAAAAGGCCTACCGTGTTATCAGATGTAACAGTTTATTGTTTTCTCTAGGTCTTGAGTTTTTGTGGGAACTAAATTTTATATATGGATATAGAAGTAGCTAAATAAAAGGGAGAAATTGATTTGGGTCTCAAACAAAACATTTGGTAATTATAAAGCGGTATGGTCCTGAATTAACTGTGTTTCTTATCTACACATTCTAAATTGAGGAGTTTCTAATCTGTCCACTTACTAAAGCAGAGAGCTGGAAAGTATTCTAAATTTGGACTATATAGATGATCATTTGGATGGTGTAAACCTGAATCCCAGTTACTGTGTTGTACATAATGGGTTTCATTCAGAGATTAGGGTCACTGGCTTTTTAGTTTGTTTTGATGTCACTGACAACTCAGTGAAACTTGATGACATTTCACTAAGCTCTTGCTTGTTATTGCTGTTTTTGTTGTTTTTATCATGGCTAATGATACTGCTATTTTCTCCTGACATTCAATTCTATATCCTTCTGAAGAAGCTATTCTTTTTTGGACTGATAGTTCATTAATAAGTGTAATTGCCATCTGCCTTGTTGCATCCTAAATTATCCAGTAATTACTTTGTGTATTCATTTGCAATTTTAGAAATTAAACTTTCAAAAAATGTCCCCTTTATTGTCAGGTAGAGTTTCAAGTGTAATCTTTAATCACTCAGGCTCTGAACTCACTTTGACTTATACTGGGACACAAATGAAAAAATATTTAGCTCTAAGAAAGTACTGTTACTTTGTTTAAAGAGCTAGAGGACTTACTAATCTTTATTGAGTTTGTTTCTTGAATTGTGGGGTGGAGGGAAAGGATCAATAATTGGCTTTCTTTCCATCTTTGCTTAAAATAAAAACAAAACCATGAACAATTGAATTTAGATTGATGTGGTTTTGGAGATTTTTGTTTGATGTATCCTAGATTCTGAATAGAAGTGGAGAGGATTTAAAAGTATTTCAGTAGTCACCCTAGCTTAATTCTGTTTACAAAAGTTAGGGGCACCTACTTGTCTATAAATATGTATCTCTTTCAATTTCATCAAAGATTTCTGTCCATATCTCCTGCCAGAGATGCTTAAGAAAAAAATCTATGTCTTTGGCAGCAAACTCTTAAAACAAACAACTTCTGCACATTCCTCTGGGACTAAAACAATATTCTGTCTTCTTGTAACCAGTTTTCTTTCCATATGAATATCATCAATATATGCCTTGTACTCCATTTGAATTCTTATTTAAAAATATACATATTGTACTGAGGGGGAATGGAATAGAATTGCTTTTATTTGGGACCCAAGTTTTAGGCAACAGGAAATATTTTCATGAAGATTTTTTGCAACATTGTTGTAAAATGATTGTATACTAATTATTCTAGTATATTAAAGGACAATGCAGTATGATAGAAAAAGTGTTAGTTTTTAAAGTCAGAAACATGAACTGAGTTCCTGGTTCTCATATATTACTTGTACGTTATTGTTGTTTAATCATTTTCAGTCTCGTCCAACTCTTTCTGATCCCATTTGGGATTTTCTTGGCAGAGATACTGGAGAACCCTTCTCCAGCTCATTATACAAATGAAGAAACTGAGGCAAACAAAATTAAGTGATTTGTCTGGGGTACATATCTGAGGTCAGATTTGAACTCAGGAAAAGTAGTCTTTCTGACTCCAGGCTCTATCCATGTACCAACTAGTTGCCCAATTACCTGTGTGATTTTGGATAGATAACTTCTTTGGGTCTCAATTTCCATATCTGTAAAATGAGAGGTGATGGACTACATAATCTCTAAGGCCGCTTTTAATTGTAAATTTAGACTCCTATAAATGGAATCCTATAAAATAGATTATAGAAATTTAGACATGGGAAAGATATTTGAGATCTTCAATGTAGTCCAATGTCTTTATTTTATTGATGAGGAAACAGGCTCTAGATATCAAAAGGCTTGTCCCAAATTACAAAATGGATATCTGAGCCAGGAACTTACTTTTCTCTGGACTCCAGAGACTCCAAATCAAGGGTCTATCATGCTGCTTCTCTATAAAACTTCAGTAACTCCCTATTAGCTCTAGAATCAAATTCAAACTCTTCTTTTGGCATTGTAAGTCAATTACAAACTCACACCACCCTATCTTTCTAATCATGTTATATATTATTCTCCTTCATGCATACTTTGGTCCAGCCAAAATGCCTTTCTTGCTTTTCTTTATACATGGCACTTCACCTTTTTACATCTTTAGATATTTGCACACATTTTTCTTCATACTTGGAAGGAAGAAAGGAATAAGCAATTATGTAGGGCCTATTATATGCCACAGGAGCAGTTAAGTGACACAGTGGATAGGATGCTCTGGCTAGTCAGGAAGACCTGAGTTCAAATTTGTCCTCAGACACTACCCTGAACAATTCCTTTAACTCAGTGGACCTCAGTTTCCTCATTTGTAAATGAGCTAGAGAAAGAAATGACAAACTACACCACTAACTTTGCCAAGAAAATCCCAAATGGGGTCTTGAAGAGTTGAATGTAACTGAAACAAATGAACAGTAATGTCAAAGTGTGTCCAGCACTATGCTAATCACTTTATTATCTTATAGGAATTCATTATTCATCTCTGACTCTTAAATCCCCATTTTTCTCCAAAGGGTAGCCCACACACTTTCTCCTATTAAAAAAAAAAAAAAAAAACTTTTCCCATCTTCATTCAGCTGCTAGTGACCCTCCCCCCTCAAAAAAATTACCACAAATTTACTTTGTATATACTTGGTGTATACTTATAAACATATATATCATCTCCTTCTATAAACTACCAGATTGGTCCTTAAAGTGGAAAGAGTTTCATTTCTGTCGTACCACAGTGACTAACATATTGTAGACCCTTAATAAATGCTTGGAACTTGATTGATTGAATTTGATTCTAGACGTCATGAATTCTTTGACCCTACAGAAATTAAACAATTTAGGACATCTTTTCCAAGGAGAATATATGTTTAAGCAAGAGTCACCATTCTCTTGAGTATTGCATACGTAGCTATTATTTTTGTTAGCATTTCAGAAATAAACAATTTACATAACTAGAACAATTAACCAGGCAGAATTGACTTTTATTCTATAATCTTTGTCTATTAAATTTTTTAAAAGACTCAAAACTACAGGAAGTTTCGATTAGCATACAAAACTATCTTTCTATATCCAAATAATATCTACATCCATCTACCCTAGACATTTTTCCAGCTTTTGTTTTCCTGCTCTGCCTAAAAGCTGTTTGTTATGTCCCCAAAGACAAAATGTAGATATTAAGTTTGCTGCATGAAATGTGCACTTTGGCGGTCTTCCACAAATGTGGATTTTTTTTAAGGGTAAAGAGCAGCTGATTATATTCACATAAACCCCAGTGTGGACATACTCTGTTGGTGGTAACTGACTAGATAGTGCAGCTTGGGAAATATTTTTTTCTCCTCCCTCCACCCAAGTGTTGATAATTTACCAATCTATATTAGGCGTGCTTTGGTGGTCAAGCCAAATTTCTTAGGCAAGGGAGGGAGCGGTCTACTCTACTAGGGGGTGAGGGGGCGTGCTTTCCCGGGTGATTAGATCTGGGGAAGTGGATCTGTTTTCATTCTAGAGATGTGGTGTGCTGCAGTCACGCCTCTCACTGCCAGCCCCGCGCCAGGATCATAATCAGTCACTATGAAAACTCATTAGCTCCACAGCCATGAGTCCTCCACTGCTGAAGCTGGGGGCTGTCCTCAGCACCATGGCCATGATCTCAAACTGGATGTCCCAAACTCTCCCATCTTTAGTGGGACTGAACACCACCAGGCTTTCCACGCCAGACACTCTAGTAAGTAACTCGGCCGCGTTTAAAGATCTCAGGGGGTTTCTGGTTGTTCAACTCTTGCTATTTGTGGTAAACCACAAAGATTGAGGTTCTCTATTTGTAGATCTGCTTTCTAGCTGGTAATTTCTGGATTGTAACTCTAATCATGCATGCTTTTTTTTTTCTGTGACCACTTTTTTTTATATAGTTTTATACTCACACACAGATAAATGGCTCTTTTATTGTAAAGGAGAATATTAAACTAGACTCATTAAATTTTTAAAAATGAAAAACTTCAACAATATTGATTAGAAGTTAGGAATTTTTTTCTTTTTTAAAGAAATAGTATTTGTTATTGTTTAACTTCCTTCCAATCAAACTATCAAAATATATGCTGTTTTCTTTGGGTATGAAATGTAGTATAATAGTTTAAGACTTTTTTTCAGCCTCCTGCTTTATGTAGTTTTTTTTTTTTTCATTTGCAGCAAGTTCCTTCACAAGAGGTAATGCCTGAATTCCTTTGCAAAGATCTCAAGCTAATCAACCTCATGGTAAATAACAATAATAGTAATAACCACAAATACTAAATATAACAAAAAACCTGAACAATTTTTAGCCTGTCTTTAAGACCTTTAAGGAGACTCAGTAACAATACAAATGAGATCTTATTCAATTTTTACGAGATCTTCTATGAATGTTTGACTCTTTAAAAATACCTTTACATCTACAATCTCCTGTCCATTCACCTAAAATGAAAAGGAAAGTGTTTTTAAAAACCTTTCAGTGTTCCTGGAAAAACTGAAAACATACTTTAATATTCAGTTAACTTCACTGTAAATCTTAGAGAAGAAAAATGAAAATCATAGCTTATTCAAACAAGATCACTTAGAGAGTCTTCCTCTATCCCCATTGCTCAACCACAGAAATACAAAAATTTTGGATAGACAATTGACCTGTTATTGAATGAAGGCTAAAAAAAACAGTGAAAGCTGTGTGAATTTTGTTCCCGTTCTGGCATGCTAATTTGTCAGAAAAAGTTAAATATTAAACAAAAAATGATCTATAGTTTCCAGAATTTGATGGCAGCTCTTAATGATGATAAATTTATCAATCAATATTTAATTAACAAATTGAGTGTAGTCAGACCAAACTAATTTTATAATATGTCAGATCCCCCCAGTGTTTGAGGCACAATCTGAATATCTAGTGGACCTTGGGTTCTTAATTTTCTCAGTCAAGTCACTTGGGGTAAACAGAGACAGGTTTTCACCCAGGTTGGGCAAAAAAAGAAGGTACCTCCTTAAAAGACAAGTGTGAAATAAGGAGGACTAGAACTGAAACAGTTTTTAGACCCAAATGACTAGAGATCTAAATCATAGGTAACGAAAATTTAAAAATCAAGGTAAGAAAATTTAAAACTTACCGAACCAGATTCCCTTATTGCCAAAGCATTTAATCATAAGATTAATTAAAGCTTCATTAGCTCCTTCTAACAAGCTGTCTATAATGTAGTAATATTTTAAATGATCCATATATTTTTTTTCTACTGTTTTAAACTGAGAGCTAAGTTTTTGGCGGGGGATGGGGGGCTAAGTGTGTGTGTACATATGTGTGTATTAATTTTGCTTGGATGTTTTGGGGAAGGCTAACTATGGCATAGAAAAGGTAGGATAAAATTTTAAACTACAAAGGAAGGAGAAAAAATGAATTTCTAAAATGATTAACTATCATTAGTTGACTAGAATCTCAGGAATTTTGTAAGTACCATGGAATTCTCTCTCTCTCTCTCTCTCTCTCTCTCTCTCTCTCTCTCTCTTTCTCTCTCTCTCTCTCTCTCTCTCTCTCATTTTTCATTAGCTCACCTTTAGATTGAAAGATAAGAGGCAATGTATTATTTCTGTAATTTTGAATTATGACAGTCCTTCTAGCCATAAAACAGCAATAACACATGAATTATAGGTCCAAAGATTGAGTAATGAATGAGACTTTACATAAAGTAAAGCCCAACCTCCTCATTTTCACATGGAAAAGAAAAAAAAACTGAGAGCCAGGAAGCATAATTAATTTTCCAGCATCACACATGTAATGTATGGTAGAGGTGAAATTCAGGCAGTCAGTCAATAAGTTTATTAAGTACCTCCTATGGGTCAGGCACTATGCTATGTGCTAAAAATATAAGACAGGCAAAAGACAGTCCCTTGTCTTCAAGGAGCTCACAATCTAGACAACAAGTATGCAATTCTGTATAAGAAAGCTATATATAAGAAAAATAGAAAATAATAAAGAAAAGGCACTAAAACTAAGGATTGGAGATGATTTGGACCTAGGACATCTGATTCTGAAGTCGTTTCAGTATGGCACATTGTATAGTAGAGTCAGGGTGGGATGCCAAACTGGAAAAGTATTCTGTTATATACCACTTATGAAAACATGTCATCTGTGAAGTTGAATTATTTTGGCCAAGCCAGAAAATATCTTTGGAATTACATGGTGAAAGGATTTAGGAATTCCTTTATAATTCTAATCATGAAATCAGAGTGCTAGAGATGGGTGAGAAGTTGAGAAATCTATTTCCTTCAATTTGGAAACCAGAAAATGGAGACTTCAAATGAATTATCTTACCTCAGACCCCATAGCTAGCTAGTTAATTGCAGAACACAAATTTCCTGACAGAGTTAGTATTCTCTTCACTGTATCATGTTGCCCTATCTAAAATTGCAAGTTACAAAGTTTATCTTTCATAGTCTCTTCCTGAACACTGTCTCCTCCTGTTTTTCCTCTTAGGCAGGAGTCAAATGATCTTGTGCTAATGTCTACTTACTCATCATCTGAGCTCCTCCTGTAGTATTCTGTTTAAAAAAAAATTCTTCCTTTCTTTTCAAACTCTATTTCTCCCCAAATTTCTTCATCATATAAGAAACAGATCTGTGTTGTTAAAATATGCTAGAATAGGAGGCAGAAGACCCCACTTTAAATCCCAGCTCTGAAACCTATGGAAGCTTGGGCAAATCACTTCACCTTTCAGTGCATCAGTATGGCCATCTGTAAATTTAGAATTTGAGAATTTTGAAATAGTGCTTTGCTTTTAACCTGTGGGCCTATAGTCATTCAGCTGACATGAATTGATTGAAAACAACTTAGTATACAATATCTTCTGATAATTGCCTTATAAAAGACGGATGAATCTCTGTGGTGATGGAATTTCCGAGCAACAGTGTAAACTTCCAATAGAATGTAAAATCTTTTAAGGTAAATGTTCTCTCTGTGTGTCTTTCTCTGTGGGTCTCTTTGTGTGTGTCTTTCTCTGTCTCTAGTCTCTCTGTATCTCTATGTCTCTGTGTGTGTGTGTGTGTGTGTGTGTGTGTGTCTTTTTCTGTATCTGTTGCTGTCTCATTCTTCATCTGTGTGTCTCCCTCCTCTGTGTATCTCCCTCTGTGTCTCCCTCTGTCTCTCTCTATTATGTCTCTGTGTGTCTCTCTCCCTCTCCCACTTTCCCTCCCTCCTCCTTTCTTCCTCTCTCAAACTCTCTTCCTGCCTCCCTTATTTTCTCCCCTCTCCCTTCCTCTCTCCCTTTTTCCTTCTTTTCTTTTCCCTTCTCTCAATCGCTCAACTTCCCTTGGTACTTCCCTCTCTGTCTCCCTCCCCTCCCTCTGTTTCTCTTCTCTCCCTCTGTCTTCATTTTTTCTCTCCCTCTCTCCTTTTTCTCCCTTCCAACCTCCTTTCCTCCATTTTTCTCATTCTCTCAGCCTCTTTCTCCTCCTCTTCTTCTCTCTGCCTTCTTCCTCCCTCTTTCTCCCCTTCCTCCTCTCCCTCTCTCTCTTCTCTTTCTCTCCCCTTCTCTTAATTTTCTCAGAATCTTGAAAAGTTGGCCAGTTTTTCCTCCCGTTGGGCTCTAAGTATTCATCTTTCCATCTATATACTCTGTACATCAGCATTCTACCTATGTTGGGGGGAGAGAGGTTAGTTAGAAGGGAGGACTCAGCAGCTACCCTTCAGTTTCTATGCCTTCTAGCTCTGGTCTGTGATCATGCAGAAGGCAGAGTAACTTCCTCTCGAGGCGGGGCCTCAGTGCCAGCTCCCACGCTGGGCTCTCCTCACAGGGAAAGAACCGGCAAAGAGCAATTAAAAAGAGAGCAAACATTCAGGGAAGCCAGCTGTTTTCAGGAAGCTGGCTATACCACTGTGGAGAGGAGAGTTTGCAGAGAAACCTAATAGCAAACTCTATTTATTTTGCCCTTTTTAATAAATTTCATCCCTTTTCACTTCAAACCAATTCTATTCTAATGAATTTAGCAACTTTCCCAGTTAAGAAATAGTTGAGGGTGTCCAGGAACCAACCCAAGAAAACCTCCCTCCCTTTCTCATTTCTTCCCCATTAATTATGCTCAAATCCTGCATCACCAGGCATATCTTTACCATTTTTTCATGTATAGTGAAACTCTTTTGTTTTCCAAATCATTAGGAAAATCCTGTGAAGGTAGAAACAATGAATGTTAATGGGGAATATTCCTTAATTTTCATTTGTACATATGGTGGGTGTATTTCTCTCCACTACTGAGTATTTTCTTAGGGAAGAATAGAAGAGCCAGTGTTCGTGTAATATAAACAGCCCTGGAATGATAGGATTCAGGAAGGCTCCATCATCTGCAACAGGAAGGAAACTGTGTCGCCATCTTTTCTATTTATAAATCAAGAAACTAAGCCCCAGAAAGGTCAGGTGAGTTACTAAGGTCAAATAGGTAATAAGGATCAGAAATGATATTTGAACCCAGATCCTCTGAATCCAGAAGTTTGTGGAAAATGTGAGGTAAATTTGAATTATTATTAATTATAAAAAGTTGGAAGGCAAACTAGAGATCATTTAATCAGAGGTTCAAACATCCAGGGCTGGATTGGATCTGGAAAGCTATCAAGCCAATCTGCTCATTGTACAGATGAGAAGACCTTTGTTCAAAGAGAAGAGTTTCTTTGCCCAAGGTCACATGGGTAATAGTCACCAGGGGATGCTGGTCCTGGACTCTGCCAGGTCCTTTGTTTCCAGAGCCATGTTCTTTCCATTATACCACCCAGAGAACTGCTTTACTTTACTGATTACAGACCCACAAAGATTATGTCTTATTTAAAGTCTCACAGCTAGAAGTATACATTTCATTTCCCTCAAAACTGTTTTGAGGACAAAAGGAAATTTATCTTTTTTTGGTGCTTGTAAAGCACAAGGAACCAGACAAATGTGAATTATTGTTATTAAAATGTATGATAAATGTCCACATTCTTATTAACGTTGAAGTGGTCTAAAAACAACAGAAGATAGTGTTAGATAGCAAAACATCTTGACTGACAGATAAGTGATATTTCTTTTAAGAGTTACAGAACATCATCTCATTGGTCCTCACCGCTGGGTAAATCAATTGTTACATATATGTATGTATTCCAGATGAGAAAACTAAAGCTAACATATGACTTAAATAATCATACAAGTTATAAAGATCAAAGACAAAATATGATGCCAAATCCTGGCAGATTCCAAGGCTAACATATTCTCTGCTACTCACACACTTTCTCATCATATCCTCTTAGAACAGATTCTACCTTAATCAAGTTAACATGAATAAGAATAACGATGAGGAAAGTTCAGTCTCCTCCTGGCTACTTGAGTAGTGATAGTGAATGAGGAGCCAGTAGTTAGTTATTCTCTGCTAATGACCAGTCTTGGATAGGCCATGGCCCAGATAAGGTTGATGTAAGGCAGAAGTGTCAAAAATGCAGCCAAAAACACTCAAAACACATGAACTCTATGTGGCCCATAGTCCCAGGCCAAAATGGAATAAAATATCATTGGAAAATATTGAATAAAATTAATTAAAATATAATAAAACCTAAATAAATATATTTTAAAACTAAACTAAAAGGTATCCTTCAGAATCCTCTTTATGAAATAGTGGCCTCCATTTATTTTTGAATTTGGCACCACTTATGTAAGGGCATCAGTCCTTGGGTTCCCATGAATGGGTAACCTGGAAATGAATAAAGAAATACCCACCTATAGTCATGCATACCTTCAGCATGAGTGGGCAGGAGACACAAGACAGGTGTAAATATCCCATGTAGGGAAAGAAGGACAAAATTGCTATTGTTAAGTCTTTTCAATCAAGTCTAATTCTTCATGGAGTTTTCTTGGCAAAGACACTGGAGTGTTTTGCCATTTCCTTCTGTAGCTCATTTTATAAATAAGTAAGAGAAGCAAACAAGGTTAAGTAACTTACATCTAGTAACTTTCTGAGAACCATATGTGAACTTCAGGAGATAAGGCTACCTGATTCCCAGTCAAGCACTCTATCCATTGTACCACCTAGTTCCCCAAGAAGAAAAAGGACTCATAGTCTACATTCCTTAGAGGGAAGAATCTCAGAAAGGAATCTGTATCTCAGACTGGTTTTTTTTTTATTTTTTTTTTTTTGTGAATGGATTTCTATAAAGTAAATGTATTTCTGTTTATTAGACTTTAAGTCAGGAAGAACAAATTTCAAATCCTGCCTCAGTGACTTCCTAGATGTGTGCTACTTGGCTGGTCACTTTATCTCTCTTGGAATCAGTTTTGTCATCTGTAAAAGAAAGAAAATTATATCCATTATATCAGACTTACACAATTGTGAGGATCATATGAAATCCATGTAATGTTCTTTGTGAACCTTTTTTAAACTTAAAACTATTTTTAAAGTTAAGATTATTATTGATTTTAAAACTTAAAAGTATTATTAATATTGTTTAATTTCCCAGATTTTCCAAGTTACAATTGTCAGATTTTTCAGACTACAAAATATCCAGACTAAAAGGCATACTGATGTGCTAAAATGAGAAATGTAAAAGATAGGGAGGAAAAAATCTCAGAGCTAAGAAGCACAGCAATTAACTCACTTAAATATTAATATGATGTTTTTTGAAAGAATATAAATAAATCTGAAGTTTCCTAAAGGATTGAATGATTTGTTGTTAATGCCCCCAATGATTTGTGTGATAGCACCACTCAAAATAGCAAAGTACATAACACCAACAATGTATACATATATAATGGAATCCTGATGAATGTATATTGAACACATTTCTGGTTTCTTTACTTGGTGCAGTCACTACTGCCTTGAACTCACTTATGCTACCCTCCGGGGGGCTTTAGGTCCACTATCAATTAGCACTCTAAGTTACTGTGAGACACCTAAACCTAAGAATTGAGTAGTATAGTTTTATAATTAAGCTGCAAGCAAAGAATGCAATTCCAAAATTCAGCTGTTGAAAATATCATTTTAATTCTGCTTAGAACCCATTTAAATATTTGATGAGTTTCTTAATAAAAACTACTGAATTGTTCATTGGTTCTTCTAATTAACACATAAGATTTGAGGGGAGCAGCATCAGCAGTAACAAATATTAGTATATGTGAAGATAATGTGCCCAGCTCCTCCTAAGAATAGAAACTACTATTAGATTTTATCACCCACAGATAATAAAAGTTCTCAAGCACTTGAAGAATGCCTAAGAAAGTTACAAGTCTTTCCTTTCCTCCTACAAGGGACTCTACAGGCCTTATTTTTGTTTACATCAGAAAGTAAACTGTTTCTGCCAAATAAACTGAGCTGAGCTTAGAGTTTTACTGGTTCTTCAAAGGCCATGGGATGATTCTTTAAAGCTGGAATCTTGTCAGGATTTCATTTAATTCTCCCCTTTTCGATGTAAGTAAAAAGGAGACTACATGTAGTCATAAAAGTAACATTATTTATTGGTGGCTCCTAGTCATGTCCCTCTCACTAAATCACAGCACTATCAGATATTTTCTTTCCTACACCTTAATCTCTCTCAGTTTTTTCCCCTCCTCTGTAGAAAGGGTTTCTTTTAATAGTCTGGTCTAGACTAGAGTTTGGCAAACAACTACAGGGGGGACCATAATTTGCAGGCACCTGGTTTAAATCATTCAGCTAAGTAAAAGCAGGGCCACTGTTTCACTAATTACTTTTACAGTTGGACATTTAGGAGAACCAATGAAGTCATTACTTTCTTCAGCAGACATTTGAAAGAATGATTAATGGACATGAACATTGTTTACCATTTCCACATTCCTCAGTGTCTAGAAGAACTACCACTTTCCCTTGGGATAACACGGGATGTTCTAAAGGATGTAAAACTTGGCAGGTGATCATTGGTATTCATGGTTGCCAAGTAGACTAACCTATATATTTATAATTAGGAGATTCTTATCCACTCCTCACAAAGAAAATAGATTCAAACAATTGTTCATTGTTTCTGAGGGTTTTTAGATATTGTATCTAATCATAGGAAAAGGTAGCTACACCCTCATATTCCTATTAGGCATCTAGCCATATGCTTAGACCATATTTTCATGTATTTGCAGTTGCTTTTCTTCTTCACCCTCCCTGAATGAATTCCCTCTGTAGCAAATCTTTGGACCTCCAAAATCCATGCTGCTATTCTCATTCATCTTTGAAGATCTCTTTCCAGGTCCCAACTATTTTGATGGAATATATGCTAGTCTATTTAACCTACTCTATTAGCTGTCCTAAGCTCCAGATAATGCTACACTTTCATAGCTATTTCAGTCAGCCATTTGGACAACCTGAACATCAACTTTCTGTCACATGACCCATTTTTCCCTTTCTTTTGAAACAATAAAGAAATCATTGGTACCACTTATTCTAGAAAGTGGTTATCATTTGACTGCCCTAGCCATTGACTTCCTATCCCTGAATTCCCCAGATTGTACTTTTCCAAGCCACTCTTCCATATATATGATACCTTTTGCTATTACAATCTAAGCTCCTTGAGGACACTATCTGGCCATATTGTGTACGTAACCAAAAGTACACCATACCTGGTACATTGTAAGCTTTAAAAATATGCCTTTTCATTCAAGGAAAAATTATTCCTATGTTTGCCTCAACAGACTATATTAATATGCATTTACAGAAATAAAAGTATTTCTACTGAGACTTTTTTCAATTACCTCATTAAAATTACAATAGAAACCCAGTTTTATGCCTACAGTGTGACTTTTTTCATATCCTTTTCTCTCTCTTTAAATTAAACAACAGAAAATTGATCATGCAAAACAAGCTGTGAAAGACTTGTAAAATTTGGCTTTTTTGTCAGAAAAAAATTGTTATTTTTCTGTGTGTTTACATGTTTTATATATATATATATATATATATATATATATATATATATATGTATCACATATATGTATCTATTTGTACCATATCAATATATAGCAATGTCATTCCATTCACATTATTATTTCAATTTGTGTGGTAATTAAATTATGTGTTTCTGGATATTCTGTTACTGAGTCCATAAATGGAAAATAAGAAAAGGCCTTTTAACAATTTCTGGCTCCTGTCTGATACTGTGGAGAACAGTTTACATATTACAGCTTTTAGATGAAACTAGAACAAAAAATAATATAATGTATGATATCATATATTGTGTTTAGCACAATGCCTGGCACAAAACATGTGCTTGATAAGCATTTAAAGACATGATTTTTGACTTAACTTATGTAAGATATTAGATCTGTTTTGTTTTACCACAGAAAACAAAAACTAGGATCAGTGTGGAGTAAAGAGAGAAAAATATTGACAAGGGCCCAATAATTAGAACTATCAACATTTTTTTTTTTTAAATGGATAAGCTATCTTGAAAGATGGTTCATTCTTTAATATTGGAGATTAAGGGGAAGGTCAATAAACATTTGTTGGTGATATTGAGGAGTGATATATGCTTTCAGTAAGAGATAGATTAAATGACCTCTGAAGTTCCTTTCCAACAATGATTCTGTAATTCTATAAACTGAGGCCAATGTTCATATGTGGTTTATATAGTTCAAACATGCATCACATTAGTATAATTAGTATAGTATTTGACATGTATATAGTGAATACACAGTTATTGTATATGCCCAGTAAGTAAATAATAAATAAATTTATCATATAATCTAATTCTTATAATCATGGAAAGCTAAACAATCTAAATTCCATTTTCTAAACTTATGATGGATTTTTTAAAACCAAGTTTTCACAAAGCTAGAAATGGTGGAACTAGAATTTGGAACCAGGCTTTCTGGCTATTGACCTTTTTCTATTTCCTCAAATTGACTCATATGACAAACTGAATTCATTAAAATTTATGAAAACAGAGTTATAACCTTTATATATCTTTATAATAGCTAGTCAATATTAGTGCATGACTTACAGTATATTCAAATGATTGCCAAGAGGCAAAAAAAGGAGAAGTCCAGCAAATGCAAAAGTCAATGCATTTTTTTAGCTGGAGGTATTTCAACATTATGTTCATTTTATCATTCATCCATCTATTATGTACAAATTACTATGTATGTTAGGACTACATGAAAAAAGCACAGAAGCAATGGCTGTGTTTGCAAGAAACCAAAGTATCCAAATGAAAAAAGAAATGTCTTTTGCATGCTGAGTTTTCTATATACTTGAAATACACAGATATCTGCCTAAGAGTTTTGTTTGTTTTTAGTTTGTGCCATTTTTATTTGGAGTGAAAAAAATCTTGATGTTTAAAATTATACAGATATTATTGCAAGTAAATACATTTCCACCATTACTACCTTTATTCTACATTCTCACCAAGAAAAAAATTGAAAGACTCCGGACAAGGGTAGAAAAAATTTCCATCTTCCCCATACATATATAAGCATCAAAAAAGTTGTCATACAAGTGCCACTGTTATGGATTTTATAGACTATGAAAACATTATATTTTTACTCTTAAAGAATTTGTAAAATAAAGAATCATTTTATATTTAAGTTCAGAAAGAAATAGATTGTTCTACTTTACCTGTTAGTCCAGAAGCAGAGAAAAACAAAACCCATGCTTACTAGAACCCTAGGAAAGTCAATACATAAAAGTGACTACATGCTGAATAAAATGAGGATTCACATACTACATTAGGATATCTAGCATCAGAGTGTCAGCAGCAGCATCAAATGAACAAATTCAATTCAACAAATATTTGAAGGTACCTATCTATGATGCTGAAGAAAAATGAAACAATCTTATTCCTCAAATCATACATAAGGAATAGGATTATGTACTCCAGAAACAAAAAACTATAAGCTGGGCACCTATCCTTAAGGGACTTAAAATTACATTATGGAAGATTAACCACTTATATAAAAAGATCAGTATTTTCTTTTACATTACTCTCCCCACAAATTCTCCAGTCTAAGCATATAGACCCACTTGTTCCTTGCATACAATATTCCATCTCCTTTCAAGATACCATGCCTAGGATTCTACTCCTCTTTCCTTCCTCCTCTTATAATAACTAGTATCCTTCAGAGCTTTATTCATATGTTTTCTTTTCCATGAAGTTTTCCCTGATCCCCTAGCTTCTCATGGCCTCCTTTGTCAAACTGCTTAGTATTCATTTTCTGCATATATTTTATTTGTACTTATATATGCACATTTTTTTCTCTTATTATTATATAAGCTGAGTGAGAGCAGAAACTGGTTTACTTTTTCATTAAATCATCTGCTCTATGGACCAGTGCTTTGGCCCATGGTACATATTCAATGCGTATTAATTAAATGGTTGAATACAAGTTAATACAAGGGCCAAATAAGTGGTGGAGTCAATAAATATTAGAGAAATTGAGGGGGTGGTCCTGGGACAGGAGGGATTTTGGCTGAACCTTCAAAAAAATTAAAATTCTAAATGAGGAAAGGATGTTAGCTAAAGGTTAGGGGGACGTTTTAAGAACAAGAAACATAATTAGCTAATATCCAGAGAGGGTGATGCACATAATAACAATGAGTGTACTGATTTTGTGTTTAAAACAATGGATTCTTTATGAAGTTAGTAGAAAGTAAGAGAAGTGGAGAATTAGAGAAGTAGAGAGAAGAGAAGTAGAACTAAGTTGTGAAGGTGCTATGGACAGAAGAACAAGGAATTTGGGTTTTGTTTTGTTTTTGATGGGGAGTTACTGAAAGTATCTAAGCAAAAATCAAATATACAATCAGACAAGATGGATGTGTTTTTAAAATATTCTTTTATTTGTTTATTTATTTTTAACAAATTATCTTAGTAGGTATAAATAAGAGCAAAAAGAGAAAAACCATGGGAGAGATAAAAAAAACCCAGAAAAAAAGAAGTGAATATTGTATAGATTGATTTACATTGTCTCCTTAGTTCTTAGTTCTTTTTCTGAATGCAGATGGCATTTTCTGTCCAAACTCTATTGAGATTGTTTTAGCTCACTGAACCACTGAGAAGAACCAAGTCTTTCATAGTTGATCATCGTACATTCTTATTGTTATTGTGTACAATGTATTTCTGGTTCTGCTTGTTTCACTCAGCATCAGTTCATGTAAATCTTTCCAGGCTTTTCTAAAATCATTTTGTTCATTTTTTATGGAACAATAATATCCCATTACCTTCATAAAACACATTCCCCAACTGATAGGCATCTACCCAGTTTCCAATTCTTTGCTACCACAAAAAGAGCTGCTACAAACATTTTTCCACATGTGGTCCTTTTCCCTCTTTTATTTCCTTGGGATACAGACACAATAATGAAACTGCTGAATCAAAGGGTAGGCATAGATTTATAATCTGTTGTGCATGGTTCAAAATTGCTCTCCAGAATGGTTGGATCATTTCACAACTCCACCAATAATGCATTAGTGTCCCAGTTTTCCCACATCCCCTCCAAAATTTATCTATTTTTTCCTGTCATCTTAGCCAAACTGACAAGTGTGAGGTGGTACTTCAGAGTTGTTTTAATTTGCATTTCTCTAATCAATAGTTATACAGAACATTTTTTTCATATAACTAGATGGTTTTAATTTTGTCATCTGAAAATTGTCTGTTCATATATCTTTGGTATTTATCAATTGGGGAATGACTTTTATTCTTAGAAATTTGACAGTGTTGTTTACATATTTTAGAAATGAGACCTTGATCATAAACACTGGCTGTAAAAATTTTTTCTTAGCTTCGTACTTCCCTTTCATTCTTGTTTCTGTTGGTTTTGTTTGTGCAATTTTTTTTAATTTAACATAATCAAAGTTGTCCATTTTGCTTTTCATAATGATCTCTAGTTCTTCTTTGGTCATAAATTTCACCTTTCTCCAAAGATCTTATCCCTTGCTTTCCTAATTTTTGAATTCCTAATGTTTGAACTTATTTTGATGTGGGGTGTGAGATGTAAGTTTCTGACATATTATTTTCCAGTTTTCCCAGCATTTTTTGAAATAATGAGTTCTTATTCCAAAACTAGAGTTTGGATTTTTTTAAAATACTAGATTGCAATAGTCTTTGATTATTGTGTCATGTGTATCTAATCTATTCCACTGATTTACCACTTTATTTCTTAGCCAGTATCAAATGATTTTGATTACTGCTACTTTATCATATAGTTTTAGATTTAGTACTGCTAAGCCGCCATCTCTTGTATTTTTTTCATTAATTCCCTTTGATATTTTTGATCTTTTTTTGTTCTTCCAGATGAATTTTGTAATTATTTTTCTAATTGCATAAAATAATATTTTGGCAGTTTGATTGATATTTCACTGAACAAGTAAACCAATTTAAGCAGAATTGTCATTTTTATTATATTACCTCAACCTAACCATGAAGAATTCATATTTTTCCAGTTATTTAGATCTGATTTTATTTGTGTGAGAAGTGTTTTGTAATGGTGTTTATATACTTCTTGGGTTTGTCTTGACAGGTAGAACCTCACCTAAGTTTTTTATTTTATCAGCTGTAATTTTAATTGGGATTTCTCTTTCCATTTCTTGCTGATAAGCTTTGTCAACAATGCATGATAAGCTTTGTCAACAATGCATAGAAATACCAATGATTTGTCTGGATTTATTTTACATTCTGCAACTTTGCTAAATCTGTGAATTGTTTCTAGTATGTTTTTGGATGATTTTCTAGGATTCTCCAAGTATATCATATCATCTGCAAAGGGTGATAGTTTAATTCCCTCAATGCCTATTCTAATTCTTTTATTTATTTTCTTTTCTTATTGCTAAAGCCAACATTTCTAGTACAATATTGAATAACAGTGGTTATAATGAGCATCCTTATTTTATCCCTGATAGTATTAGAAATATGTACAGCTTTTCTCCATTCCAAATAATGCTTGCTGTAAGTTTTAAAAAGATATTGCTTATTATTTTAAGGAAAGCTCCCTTTATCCCTGTGCTCTCTAATGTTTTTAATAGGAATGGGTGCTGTATTTTGTCAAAAGCTTTTTCTGCATCTCTTGAGATTATCATATGATTTCTGTTGGTTTTGTTATTGACATGGTTGATACTGAAAAAGCCCTGCATTCCTAGTATAAATCCCACTTAGTCATAGTGTATTATTTTGCTGATAAGTTGCTGTAATCTCTTTGCTAATATTTTATTTAAAAGTTTTGTATCAATATTCATTAACAAGATTTCTCTGTAATTTTCTTTCTCTGCTTTGCTTCTGCCTAGTTTATGTATCAGTGCCATACTTGTATCATAGAAGGAATTTGGCAGGACTCCTTTACTTATTTTTCCAAATAGTTTACTATTTATAATTACTATTGTAATTAATTGTTCTTAAAATATTTGGTAAAATTGACATGAATCCATCTGGCCCTGGAGAGAGTGATGTGTTTATAAATTTTGATCACTACCTTCTCCTCTCCCATTCTTTTTTAACTCTTTGTTATAAGGGTTAGTTCCCTAGAACGAGGAGGAGAAAAATATCAGTTCGTTAAATGAAGGTAGTAGAAAAACAAAGAAGATAATAGGAAATCAACTTGTGGTTTCACTGAAATAACAAAATTCCAGGTGATTTTATATTTTCAGCTGGTGCTATCTAGCTAGATAAAGAAGGAAAATCAAAACAAAACAAAACACACATTGAAACTGGGAGATTTTTGGCAAAAAAGTTAAGGATTGTAGAAGATTTTATACATTTACACCACTCAGAAATCATTACTATTAATTGATACACTGAAAAGCCTTGGCCAACATAATTCCTTGTGTAAAAGTATTGATGATGTGCTTGTTTGCGTTAGCAAAATTTCAAAACTTATCAAAGATGTGGTAAAAAGGAAAAAAAAAACACATAGGAATTCTCTGAAATCAGGAAACAGTTTATATTATGCTAAGGAGCAGGTCTAAGTCCGAAAGGGAAAATCCAATCTGTGGGGAACTTAAATGGAGCAAAATGTTTCTGGGCTCTTATTGCACCAATCCTGCCTGATATAAAGAATGACAATTTAGTTTTTGATTATTCTTTAGAAACTTTGTCTTCTCTTTATCATATCAATTGAGTTCTATGTTTCTTGTGTTTGTCTTTGGTTTTCCCAGACTCAAATTAGCCCAAAAGAAGGGTGGCAAGTTTATAGCTCAGCCCAAGATCCTGATGGACGATGCATTTGTACAGTGGTTGCACCAGAACAGAATCTATGTTCCCGTGATGCAAAAAGCAGGCAACTTCGACAGCTCCTGGAAAAGGTAAGTATATTTGAATCTTTAACTAGAACAAACAAAACTTTTACTTAGTGGTGCCAAAAAGGGTGAAGGCCTTCAACTTGATGGAAACAATCAAGTTTTTTTTTTTTTCATTCCCCTCTTCTTTTCCCTCTTTTTTATCCTCTACCTCTCTTTCTTGCTTCTCCTTTCTCCACTTCTCTCCTTTCTCCGCTTCTCTAGTTCTCTCCATCCCTCCCCTTTCCTCCCCTCTTCTTTCTTCTCTCTCCTCCCCTGCCTTCCCCTACTTTCCTTTTCTCTTTTTTCTCTTTCCCTCCTCTCCTCCCTTTTCCATCTCTTCTCTCCTCTCTTCTCTTTTCTTCTCTCTCTATATTGTGCATACATGTGTATGTGTGAATGTATACACTTGTTTGTTTTTAACTAAACTTGTTATTTCTCAGTATCAGGGGCTTCATGAGAAGAACTTTCTCACCGATCTTTATCAATACCTTCTCAGCAATTTATGATCTTAAAGTCTTAGAGAGTAACCTGATGACATACCTAGGCCTACAAAGAGGGAGGATGGGGAGTGAGGAGGAAACAAGTTGCTTAGATGAGTGAATAAAAGTAGAAAGCTACCCAGTTTCACCTCCTTCTCCTAGTGGCCTCACTCCAGCTGATGTTTTCTAGACCTTGTCTGACCTCCTCCCTACTCTGGAGCCTCCCCGACAAGAGCTTGGATGCACTAGAATTTCTATTATATACTATGATGAATTTTTCTTTCCAAAAGGTTTTTCCTTTTTTTCCCAAAGGTTTTTTTTTCTGTTTTTATATCCAGAGTTTAGAAGTTTCTTCAGATAAGACCTCTCCTTCTCCTTCCTCATAAAAAAAATGCTTCTTAAAAAGTCATTTAATAAGAAGCCAAACTTTAAGAAAGAGCTCAAATAAAGAGACTATTTTTTCAAAGGGAGAACTATGGCTATGAAATACTATACTTATTGTTGGGCTTGGTTAATTTTGCTGAATTGTTTTTTTTTAATTTTTGTAACAAGCAGTTACTCTCTGAGTCAACAGGGGCAAGTCATATTAAATATAAAAATAAAAGATAGTATTAAAATATATATATATATATATATATATTTTAAATTAAATGTCATTTAAAGATTCTTGCCAGAGTGACTAATAATAGCTCTGGGTGATCCTCTACACCTGCTGCAAAACTGAGACTCATGTCCAAGATGAAAGAGAAAAGTTGGTTCTCTGTTAACATTCACTACTAAAGTTTCTATCACTCTCCCAAACAAAATGTATTTTTTAAAAAATAATTAATTAAATGAAAATGTTTTTCAAGCAACCTGTTCCAGGAAAGTAATCACATCAATTTTTTTTTTCCTTTCTCTCAACCTCCGAATTCTTTTCCTTAATGAGAATGATTTTTTTTTTTTACCTTTTGTCTTAATATCTAAGCAGTTGTTTCTTAAAAAGAAGAAAAGGAGGGGAGGGCAGTGAGCTACAAGTCTGACTCAATATCAGGAATTCAGTCTCCTCCTCTGATCATAGTAGGTCCCTTGTGCTCATTCTTTTGAATCATATTAACAGCCTGGCAAGGGAGTTAAAATTATGGCCTTCAGTGTGCAAGTTATTTAGAAGATAATGAATAATTCCAAGTATTTACCATCTTCCTCTAAGTCATTCCTTTGAACATTAGGACTCTTCAATTTCAGTCAATAGTCTTACCCTTCTTGTAATTTGCTTAAATCAGAACCATAACAACTAGATGTCAAACCACCCTTGAACCTTTGATTTATTTCCCTTTACAGATTAAAAAAATCTTATAAAAGGCTATTTGTGTGCTAGGAAAAAAAAGTCAAAGATTCCTTCAGTTATAAAGATAATAACTTGTTCTAAACATTTTCTCCCTTTTAACAGTTTATACTGCCTTAGGCTTTGGGTACAGTAGAACTGTAGGTGATCAAAGAAAAGGGTTGAGTGAATTTTGAATACTTTGGGGAATCTCAAAGAAGATATATACTGTGTGACCTTGGAGGACATGATCTTCATTGAGAATCTGACAAGAAGTCATATAGCATCACATGACTTCACAGACCTAGACAGCCCAGTGTCACCATGACTATCCTGAACTCTGAAATTTTAGGAGTGGAAGAAGCAAAGCAATGTCTACAAACATCTTGAATCCTAGAATCCTAAAATTCAAGTTCAGAACATTTTAAATTATTTCTACTAAATGGAAATATAATAATTTTCTTGTACTTTTGTTAAGAAATAGAAATTTTTCCAGTAAAGTTACAACTGAAGTAATTTTTATCTGAATTTTTAAAAAGATTTGATATGGATATATAGCATTTAGGATAATAATAGCTAACATTTACATATAACTTTAGGTATGCAAAGAGATAATATATGATAATATTATATATATATATGTATGTGTGAATGAAATCATCTATATAATCATCTCATTTGAGCCTTACAACAGCATTGGGAATTATGTACCTTCATTTTCCACATTTTACAGAGAAACTGAGCTACAAAGAAGTCAAGTGACCTAGCTGAATAGAGTTAATAAGTGTGGGGAAACTAGGTGGTACAGTGGATAGAATACAGGCCTGGAATCAAAAGGATTCATCTTACTGAGTTAGGATCTGGCCTCAGACAAGTCTCTTAATCCTTTTGAAAGCCTGTCTCTTCATCTGTGAAATGAGTTGGAGAAAGAAATGGTTAGATAGGACTGAAAAGGACTGAATAACAACATCAGTGAGTGTTTGGGGAAGGATTTCAACTCATTTTCCTTACTCTAATTTAATACTCAATCTAATATTTCATCTAGCTGCACCCATAAGGATCATCAAATTGGAAAATACTATAAAGGTCATTATGTCCTACCTACTACAAGAAGAATAACCTCTATAATTTCATCAACAGATAGTCATACCATGTTTTTTAATATTGGCCATGGCGGGATCATCAATACTTGCAAAAAATCTATTTTCAATTACAGTACTTATAATTGTTAAAATTTTTCTTCCTGGGAATTTCATAAAGTCAGGAGAGTAGAATCATGAGAAGCTCTAATCCTATCTCCTGAGGGGAAATAAGTCTCAGAGAGGTTACATGCCTTGCTCTGATCAATGCTAGAGTTTGAACACAAGTGTTCTTGTTTTGCCATTTCAACTAATCCCAAACTCTTATGTGGGGGGGGTAGAGGTGGGGGGGCTCATTTCCATACTGTATTATATAGTTACACAATACAAATCTATACCTATTTTTTCACATGGCAATGGAAAAAATATTCACCTCATCATCATTATTTAAGGATAAATGCTCTGGTAAATTATTCACATTTGAATCTAGGGACAATAATATGTCTGGGTCAAATTGCTGTCCATAATTTAGTCTACTGGTTTCCAAATCATATCCTTCAGAACTTTGGAGTACCAAAAGAAACCTTCAGAGTGTGGTAGAAGAAGGGAGTGGGAGATGAAAGACCGTGGTGCTAAAACATACTATAACCTTGTACTTCTATTATCTGTGGACAATGTCCAAACTTGTTTAGCATTAGATTGTTCAAGTTACAAATATCCAACAACAAATTGTTGGAGATGGTGATATCCTGCTCTAGAGAATAAAGCAGGAACAATTTCAGTTGATTTGTCCAAAAGACAATTCTAGAAATGGATCTCATAGCCCTGCTTTTATCATCACAACAAAATAAGATCTAACCAATATCAATATCCATTATTTCAAAGGACAACAAAAAATAAAATGAAGACCAGTCCTCTGTCATAATTAAATCACTTCTCTCCCACTCACTCTCTCTCAACATTGACTCTTCCTGTAACTAACTAATCAATACATTTTCTCCTCACCTACATAGCACTGCCATACTGAATTATCTAGCATCATTTACAAAATAATAGCCTTCCTTAATGGCTGAAGAACACCCCAGCAGCCTTCCTATTCCTTGATACCCCAAGAAACTTACTTCAAAAAACCTCCTATTCTCTGAAAAATTACACCAAATTGTATGCAGAGGGACCACTCTCTTCCTTCTGAGATCTTGCACACAACATATATCTCATGAGGAGCAATGCAATGTCATCTAGAGGCAGAAGATATGATTTCATAACTTAACTCTGATATTCTATTTTGTGACATTGGTCAAGTCAGCTAAGTCTGCTGGGATTCAGTTTCCTTAGGTGGAAAATGTTTTGGATTAGATAGCCTTTACAGATCCCTCCAGCTTTCATCCTTATAGATCTATTAAAGAAATTGGGATCCCAAGCTTTTTAAATCTACAGAACTTTAAAAAGAATTTGAAAAGAACTGACATAGAAAATAACTTGGTAAATGCTTACAAAGCAGTTAAGGTTGCTTATTTGTGCTTTGCAAAACTTAAAGCCTATACAAATGTCAGCTTTTAGTATAGTTGTACTTTTGTTTTTATTATTCAACAAATCCAATATAATCTCATTATGACAGTATAGGTTCAATTGGCCAAAAACATTAAAATTAGCAATTTGGGAGATAGAATTCTTCTGGTGATGTAGCAAATTATCAGGAGGACCATTTTCAGATTATTCTAGAATGTATTGATCTCCAGCTGCATCAACAATCTGCAAAATCATCTCAGTGTAACTGGGTAAACTTTAATATTCCTCCATATTCTTTTTTTATTTTTACTCTTCTAGTAGAATAATCAATTTTATTTCTTTTTCTACATAAAGAACATGAGTTATACCTTTCTGGGTCAGTTCTATTGCATATCTACTCTAATACTGTATCCTCATCAATCAACATCTGGAGGCCATTGTGTAAAATTATTCTGTCCACTTTGACCTCAACCTCAATTATTAGTCACACCCCTAGTAGTTTCCACTACTTTGCTTAAATTATTGGTCATTCCTGATGAATTCCTCCTTTAATTTTTGTCATGTTTCTGATAAATAGGAGGATTTGGGGTTATTATTTTGATGACAAAAATTTGAGAAAGTTCTGTAATTTCATCAGCATGGGGAAATGTCCACTACAAAAAGTTCTTCAAATAAAATGCAACACATCCTTTACTTAGTAGATCATAGGATGCAAAATTAGAATTAGAAATGACCTTAAGCACTGTCTAGCCCAATCTTCTCATTTTATAGATGAGGAAATTGACTTTTAGAGGAGTTGTGACTTGTCCATGTCCATACAGGTAGATGAGTACTAGGAAGATATCTGAGGTATAGGAAAGAAGGAAAGAAAATAGGAAGAAAAGGAAGGAATGGGGGACGAATGGAGGGAGGAAGTAAAAAAGGAAGAAGAAGAAGAAAAAGAAAGAATTAAGAAAGAAGATGAAAGAGGAAGGAAGGAAAGAAAAGAGGGAAGGAAACAAGCACTAATTAAGTGTCTGCTTTGGGGTGCCAGGCACTTCATTAAGCACTTTAAAAATACTATATTATTTGGTCCTTACAACAATTCTGGGAGGCAGACATTAATATTGTTTCCATTTTATAGTTAAGGAAATTGAGGTTGATAGTGGTTACATGATTTGCCCAGAGTCACATATTTAGCAAACATCAGAAGTGAGATTTGTATCCAGATATCCCTTATTCCATCCTCACTATCTGATGTACTATGCCAGGGTAAAGCTTGCATATTGAATAGAATCCTCTCTGATTTGTTTATTGGTTTTTGTTCATCTAATGCAACACATTTAAGTAATTCTGGTTATTTTGTTACACATTTAATAATTCCTTTACCCTTGAAAATTGAGAGTTAAATCTCAACAAAGAATTTCAACAATATTATAATGCCACAGAGAAAATGAAAAATGCATATTTTTCATTCTGTGACAGGCAGTTGGGAAGGCAGTTCATCAAGTTGGCCCATCAATATGTATGCCTTAGACAAGCTTTACAGATGGATAATGAGCTGGGCCACAAATCCAATAGGAGGAAGCAATTGTGTTCAATTGCACATGTGGAACTGTGCAATAATTTCAATGATTCCTTAATGCTCACTGCTATAAAATCCCATCTCGATCGCTTTAGTGTTAGTATTCTCCTGATGATGCTTTATGGCTTCAAATCATGGAATGCCATGACCTTGGAAAAATCAAATTTATTAAATAATCTGAAAGACAATGAAAAAGCACATGGTAAGCATAATAAGATTGTAACATGCTACCATTTTTTGTATGAAAAAATAGTGTAAATAGCATTTTCTTGAGCGTGTACAGCTAGAACAATGTGTTGTGGCCTCATTTAATGGGAATGACAAGAAACAGACTAATTATCACCCCAAGATATGATGAAGGTCTCAAGCATGTTTGATGGATGCTCTGCTGAAGATAAATGGAAAAACATGGACAAAACTCACAAAGGATGAGACAGCATGAAAAAGCAAAAAATATTTTATTTTATTTTATTTTTAGCTTTTTATTTACAAATATATGCATAGATAATTTTTCATCATTGACAGTTACAAATCCTTTTGCTTCAACTTTTTCCCTCCTTTCCCTCACTCCTTGCCCCAGATGGCAAGTTGACCAATACATGTTAAATATGTTAAAATATAAGTTAAATACTATATATATATATATATATATATATATATATATATATACACACATGTCCTAACAGTTATTTTGCTGTATAAAAAGAGTTGAACTTTAAAATAGTGTACAATTAGCTTGTGAAGGAAATAAAAAATGAAGGCAGACAAAGATAAAGGGATTGGAAATTCTATATAGTGGTTCATAGTCATCTCCCAGAAGTGTTTCTCTGGTGTAGCTGGTTTAATTCATTACTGCTCTATTGGAACTGTTTTGGTTCATCTCATTGTTGAAGTGGGCCACGTCCATCAGAATTGATCATCATATAGCATTGTTGTTGAAGTAAATAATGATCTTCTGGTCCTGCTCATTTCACTCAGCATCAGTTCATGTAAGTCTCTCCAGGCCTTTCTGAAATCATCCTGTTGGTCATTTCTTACAGAACAGTAATATTCCATAATATTCATATACCACAATTTATTCAGCCATTCTCCAATTGATGGGCATCCACTCAATTTCCAGTTTCTGGCCATTACAAAGAGGGCTGCCACAAACATTCTTGCCCATACAGGTCCCTTTCCCTTTTTAAAAAATCTCTTTGGTATATCAGCCCAGTAGTAACACTGCTGGGTCAAAGGGTATGCACAGTTTGATAGCTTTTTGAGCACAGTTCCAAATTGCTCTCCAGAATGGCTGGATATATTCACAATTCCACCAACAATGTATCAGTGTCCCAGTTTTCCCACATCCCCTCCAACATTCCGCATTATCTTTCCCTGTCATTCTAGCCAATCTGACGGGTGTATAGTGGTATCTCAGAGTTGTCTTAATTTGCATTTCTCTGATTAATAATGATTTGGAACATATTTTCATATGGATAGAAATAGTTACAATTTCTTCATCTGAGAAATGTCTGTTCATATCCTTTGACCATTTATCAATTGGAGAATGGCTTGATTTCTTGTGGGTAGAAGTAGTTTCCAAGTGAGGAAACTCCCTCTATCAATAAGAATAAACATCTCTGCAATTAAATAATATTTGAGTTGCCTAGAATACTTAGAGGTTTTGACTTGGTTGGGATAATACCAAAGCAGAGAAAGAGAGAATGATAGAAACAGAGACAAAGAGAAAATGTATATTGACAAGCTCACGTATCCAACGGAAGGTAACCAGAATGATAAAGAAGAGTTAAATCATTTCCACAAGAAGAGAGGAACTGGCAGGACCTGATATCTGCATTAAAATGTTTCTTCTCTACATTATTTCCCTTTTGAAGATTTCATCTTTTCCTGTATATTCAACAATCATCTCTATACTAGCACTCCCAGGTCTTATATCCAGTCCTAATCTATGCTTAACTCTAATATCTTATCATCAACTACAAATAATTTATTTCTAACTAGATATGCTAGTGACATCCCATTAATCATTTACAAAAGAAAATTCATTAATTCATTATCTTTTCCCCAAAACCATTCTCTCTTCCTAAAATCCCTAGTTCTATTGATACCATTACATTGGGTTTCTGGGATTCACAACCCAGTTATTCTGGACTTCTCTGTCTTCCTTATCTTTTTTATCCAAATACTTGTTAAATTGCATTGATTCTCCCTCTTTAATGTCTCTCACATTAGTCCTTTTCTTTTCACTCACACTAAGTTTTCTAGTTCAGAACCACCTCACCCCCAGCTGAATTACTGGACTTTCTAATTAGTCTTGCTGCCTCTATTCTCTTCCCTCTCCAATCCATCTACCACACACTTATCAAAAGAATATCCCTAAAAATAGATCTATCTATGTCACTTTTCTCACTACTCAAGAAACTCTAATGAGCCCTACTTTCCTCTGGAATAAAACACAAACTATTCTGTTTGATTTTTGGAGCCCTTCCCAATCTGTCTCCATTTCTAGGTTCCCCACTGACATTCAGTGTTTCATCCAAACATTACTATTCCCTATTCTTGTATATACTATCTCTTGCTTCCATGTTTTTCCCAGGCTTTCCCATGTGGCTAAATTATCCATTCCTTACTTGTATCTCCTAGAATCTATAATGTTTATTCAAAATGCAACTCAAGAGTCTTCTCCCAAAAGAAGTTTCCTTTTATTCTCCTCAATTAAATTACCAGTGCCTTGTCTCTTAGAAATTAATTTTTTTAAAGTAGTGTGGGATAGAAATACCTTTTCCTTTTTTTTTTTTACTTTTTAATGCATCTTTCTTTAAATTTAATTTTCTGTATATGTATTGTTTTCTCCCCAGCAGAAAATAAGCTCTTTAAGGGCAAGAATAATTATTAGGATTATTATTTTTGGGTGATACAACTTTATTGAAGTTTTATGGAAACTCATAAAGGACAAGAGTCCCAAAAGTTCAGAAAGTGCCAAAGTGTTATATTTTGTCACACAAAACATTGAGATGCTAGGTGAGAGCATCAAAATAAACAAAAAGAAAAAAAACATTTTACTGATCTCAAAAGAGAGCACTGCAAACTTTCAAGTTTTCAATAGTTTGTTTATTCAGCATAGCGATATCTTTAAAGTTCAGCAAAAGTTAGCAATCTGCCTGAAGGTCCTCAGAGTCTTTGGCATCTTCTAAAATCTTATTAAGACGTATATATTAAGTTGCAGTTTTAAGAATGTCAATATGTTGGGCAAAATCTTTCAATCTGGAAAATTCATGATTTAGATTTTTTTTATCTGCTCCTATTTCTTGGTGTCATTCACTTGCCACCTCTCCAACACTTCCTTCCATGGAGGTATAGGTGCACAATGGTGCTCATTTTTAATTTTGTTTTCCTTAATCTAGCATAGTTTCTGGCCATAGTAGATGATGAATACATTCTTTTAAAGGAATGGTTGAAAAGGAGAAGTGTGAAGATTGTTAGGTTTGTTCCATTACATAAGGAAGGCATTTGGTCTAAAACTAGAAGAGAGGTCTAAGGTAGAAGTGCCCCAAACCTGGATGCTTTCAAGCAGAGATCTTATGATCGCCTGTCTGAAGTATCATAAAGAACTCTCAGGGTTCAATTTGTCTAAATAATTTCCAAGGGCATTTCTTGCTCTATACTTTTATAAACACTTGAGATAAGATTATCAATCTTTTTAGGAAGCTTTATCTTGGAAGTATTGTGTTATCATGTAATTTCTACTTTCTTAACTATTCATGGAATAGTTTTTCATTTATATAGATTGTATGATGATGTTTTTCATTCATGATCATTACTACTTCTTCCTTTATTTACCTTCATCATCCTGGGAGCATAGCTATGCTTCCTGAGATATCATTAGAACAGGTCTTTATTGAATGCTTAATCAATCAATATGTCAATCAGGAAGATTTAAATTCAAATCCAACTTCGCTGGGTGGCCCTGGATAAATGACTTACTGTTTGCCTCAGTTTCTTCCTCTGTAAAATAACTGGAAAAGGGAAATGGCTAACCACTCCAATATCTTTGCCAAGAAAATTCCAAATGGGGGTTATGAAGAACTGAACAATACTGACATTACTGACCAGAAACAAAGCAACTATAAAGCCCTTTAGGGTTTGCAAAGTACTTTATAAATATTATCTTTTTTTATCTTTACAACAATCTTAGGAGGTCTGTACTATTATTATCTTCATTTTTCATATGAGGAAGCTAGTCTGATGTTAGATGAACCTGTGCTCAGCACAACATCAAGCATATATTAGTCACTCAATAAATATTTTTGATTCATTGACTTGCCCAAGGCCATATGGCTAATGAATGCCTTATGTTGAATTTGAATTCAGGTCTCCCTAACTTCATGCCCTGGACTCTAGTCATAGTGCCACCTAACTCCCAGCTTCATCTAATTAGTAATTACTCCTCTGTTCATCACTTTGATAGGCACTAGGATTTAGGGCATACATCAGGAATAATCATCCTAATATTTATATGACCTGATGTTTGATGGAACTAATTTTAGTTACGGCAAAAATCACAGAATCATAATATTTTACAGTTGGCAGGGACCTAAGAGAAAACCTCATCCAAGCCACCCTTCAATGAGGAATTCCTTCTGTAGCATCACTGACAGATGGTTCTCCAGCCTCTCTGTGTGAACACTTCCAGTTAAGAGGAACTCATGCCCTCATGTAGTAGCCAGAGCGGTGATTTACTATTGAACTGCTTCCGCTTTTATTATTATTTTTAACTGAAGAGTAAATTATAACAAGAGCTAGCTAGCATTTATATAGTGCTTTGAGATTTGGAAAGCACTTTACAAGTATTATCTCATTTAATACAAGTCCTGGGAGGTAGATATTAATATTATCCTCATTTTACAGATAAGGAAACTCAGGCATACAGTGTTTGTGATTTGTCTAATGGTTGTGATTTGCTCAGGTTAGATGTCTGGGGCAGGCCTTGAACTTTAGATCTTATACTCTATCCACTGTGCCACCACGATGCCTCAACAAAAATAGCCTAAATCCATTTCCACATTAAGCTTTTTAATTAACTCTGTGATATGGGTAGTATAAGATCTGCTATCTCCAATACATTTACTGAAGTTTGATCTTGCCCATAAGATCACAATGCAATATGCTAAAGTTTTTTTTTTTTTTAGGTCTTATAAAAGCATTTCTATAGCACTTACTATGTGTCAGATATTGTGCTAAGCACTTTATAACTATTATTTCATTTGATCTTCAAAACCAACCAGGGAGGTAAGTGCTATTATTATCTGCATTTTAGATTATGAAACTGAGGCAAAAAAGATTAAGTGACTTGCTGTGACAGGGTTATATAGCTAATGTCTTAAACTAGCTTTAAATTCTGTTCTTCTTGACTCCAGGCTCACAAATCTATCCACTGTTGCCTCCCAAGAAAAATAGAAGGATGATATTTGTAAAGTTCATTGAGATTTCAAATGAAAAGTGTAAAAAATTTGCTTTTTTATTCAGAAGCATATAATTTACATGTACAGAAAAATTGCTATAAACATTTGCATTTTCATACCTAAAGTATATATTTTTGTATTTTCTTCCTTTTTATGTTTATAAGAATTTACAATATATAGCTTTCACTTCCCCTCTCCAATTTAACAACAAAGTAAACCTATAGCCCTTATAACCAATATGCATACTTAAGGAAACAAAAACAATCCCCATGTTGACCATATCAAAAAAAAAAAAATGTTTATCCTGTTCTGCATTTTAAATCCATCACTTTCTGGCAGAAGGTGAGTAATATACTCATGTATAGTCCTCTGTCACCAGGGTTTATATTGCATTGATCTCAGTTCTGAATCTTTCAAAGTAGTGATTTTTATGTCATTGTATAAATTGTTTCCTTAGCTCCGCCTATGTCATTCTGTATCAATTCAGATGAGAAGGGAATTACTAATCAACTAGTTATCTATCCTTTATTTTTCCTAAGATACTCTAAATTTTACCATTTGATCTCCTTCTATGACTTTCAAACCTTAGTAACTCATTCAGTCTGTTCCTGAAACCAAAAGATTAAGATGAGAAAAAAGATTTTTTGTCTCATAATAATAAATAAATAATAAATACAATTTATTTTAGTATTGCCTCCCCCAATTATAGTATAAGCTTCTTGAGAATAAGTTGCTTTAGCTACACCCAAAGAAAGAACACTGGGAAATGAATGTAAACTGTTTGCATTTTTGTTTTTCTTCCCGGGTTATTTTTACCTTCTGAATCCAATTCTCCCTGTGCAACAAGAGAACTGTTTGGTTCTGCACACATATATTGTATCTAGGATATACTGTGACATATTTAGCATATATAGGACTGCTTGCCATCTAGGGGAGGGGGTAGAGGGAGAGAGGGGAAAAATCGGAACAGAAGTGAGTGCAAGGGATAATGTTGTAAAAAATTACCCTGGCATGGGATCTGTCAATAAAAAAGTTATAATAATAAAATAAAATTAAATTAAATTAAATTAAAATTAAAATTAAAAAGATAATAAGTTGCTTTGCTTTTTATATTTGCATTTTAGCACTTAGCACAGTTTTTCTTTTTTCCAATCACTCATTAATAAGCATTTATTGAATAAATTGAGTATCATCATGCAGAGTTAATCTCTCCATTATCCTGGCTTTCTTAACTTTTTATATTCTAGTCCTTCCAGTTTAAAGATGATTATCTTTGTTAGAGAAAAAATCAAAATTAGAATTGAGTAGCCCTGTCTTCTCCTTATCACGAACTATTATTATCTCATCTACCACAAGCAGTGTTCCGGTCATCTCTCCTGCTTCTGACTTCAAATTAATTCAACAATCCTTTATTGGTTTGTTTGTTTTTTAATCCCCAAAATCAACCTCATTTATTCTATAAATTAGTCAATTTCTGCCAAAGTCCCAATATATAGGAGAAAGTCCCAACAGCTGTTATCTCAAAAAACTTATAAGTCCATAACTCTTTCTTTCTCTTTTCTCACTGCTGAACAAACATTAGAAATTGTGTACATCATTTTACTGCTTTACTCTCAGTTTCTACATTCATTCATTCATTCAGTATTATCATATCATTTATTCATCTTCATTTCCCTTCTTATTTTTCTCTTATTTTCTTTTTCTCTTCCTCTTTTTTCTTTCTCTTCTCTTGTCTTTCTTTTTTACCCTTTCTCCTTTTCTTTCTTCTCCTTTTTCTTCTTATATAGTTTCTTGGCTGGGTATTTGGACTTCAGATAATAGGAATGCAGGACTAGGAAGGAATATGCATTCTAAAAATCACCTTGATCAGAAGTTCCTATGGCTCCAAAAATTAGAGAACAGGAACAGTGGGTACATTCCTATATTTTTATGAAGAAATATACAAGAAGATTTTTAAATTTTAAAAAAAACTTTAAAAGAGGAAACTGATTACCTATTTTGTGAACCACTGGCCAAAGAGACAGTAAATTGGCACTCCTAGTATGAATTTTAATGGAAAATAGAGAGTTTGTTAAGGAAGAGCCAAGGGATTTTTTTCATATAAGTTTAGAGATAAAGATAAAGAAAAGTTAATATTTATCATTATTAATCATATTAATTATTTTGAATTTAATAGTATTAATTTGCAAAGCACTTTTCATAATTTTATCTCTTAAGTTACATATTCCAACAATTTTTCAGGGAAAGTGCTATTTTATCCCCATTTACAATTACAGTTCAAGGATTTTAAGTCACTTGATCAAGGTCATGTTCTCAGTAAATATCTGAGGTAGGCCTGACCCAGGTATTGCTCTAGAACTCTGTCCAAATCCAACACACTACATTGTCTTTCTTGAAACATGGGTTTCTTTTTGCAATAGTTCTCTTCTATTCTGATGCATTTTAATTATTTGTTGTAGCAATCAACCCAGAATATTGGTGAACTAATACATATAGAGATATACATATATTATATAGATATAGACATATAGATACATATATATGTGCATATACATATTGATGATATTTTGTCTTAGTATTTTTTCATGATGTAGTTTCAAAATAGTAATATATTCTATGTTAGTTCATTTCTTTGTTCACTTATTAAGACTTCTAGACTTTTCTCTCTGGAATTTAACTTTTCATGCCAAAATGACATTTTGATCATTTTATTACATCTACAGTGTAGCTAACTTTGAACAAGGGCATTCCTTTCACTGTCATATTCTGGAATTGATTTTCAGTGAAAATAATAATTTTACTTTTTTTGACCCCTCTTTTGCTTGACAATGGCAATCATAACATTCAGTTTTGCCCAAGTCCCACAAGAGGGCAGCACTATTAAATCCTCATAGAGATATACCTACGGAAAAGTATTAGGATTTTGCCTCTGGGAGGAACTTGGAATTTAGAGGGGGCACTCACAGTCTTTCTGCAATGCAAAAATAACAGAATTAAGCACATAGATGCCAAGAAGAATTAGCTAAAAGAGAAAGCTTGATGCCCCATTTTCTTTCCTTTGTGTCTGTACTCTCTTTAGCAACTTTTTCTGCCATATTATAGTATATTCATCATGCCCCTCCTTCCTTCTCCCCTCCCCCTTGTGACTTACCTGGAAATATCCTCAGGGTTTCTACTTCAGTATCTTCCCTCCCCAATTATATCCCAGGATTTTTATCTATTCCTACCTGGATAAAGGGTGTCATTTTAGTTGGTTAATCCTGGGTGCAAAAAAACACCCTGCTAATTATGGTATGATTTCAAATACTGCCATCTTAATAGATAGAAGAAAACAAATTTGAATTATGAGAGCATAACAATAAATAAATGCTAATGATGGCAAATATTGTATATTCTAATTGTCATGAATTCCCTAATTACATTTGGATTTATAAGAATACATTATAGAGCATATAACATGGCAGCCAAAAAGAAATGTAAAATGATCTTTAGGGTGTATTAAGAAAAATATAGTATGTGAGATGAGGGAGATCATTTTCGAGGTATTCTGTTCTGATTAGACTGTATTAAGTTGCTTGTGTTCATCTCTGGGTGCCACATTTTGACAATCTGGAGTCCATATAGAAGGTCACCACTAAAGTGAGAATATTTGAAGACAAAGCTTGATTGACAGAACTAGGACTGTTTAGTTTAAATAAAGAAAAGCCTTGGGGAGGAGGGGGGGGGGGGGGAGAGAGTGATAGCTGTCTTCCAGTATTTAAAGAATTGCTATTTGTAAGAAGGGATGGATTTGTTTTTCTTGGTTCCTTAAGGCATAAATAGAAGAGATATGTGGAAGAGGCAGAAAGATGTTTTATTTCTCTGTAAGAAAAAGCCTCCTTAAAAAATAGAATAGATTTAGTGGAATGAGCTGCTTTGTAAAGTGATGTGTTCCTTGATTCTGAAGATCTTCAGGCAGAGGTTAAATGATTCTTTCCTTGTAGAAGCTGCAGAAGAGATTCCCATTCAGATACAGGTTAAGGTGGTGAACTCTAAAGTTCTGTCTAGGTCTAAGAATATGTGATTCTTTTGAATGTACAAGATATTATCCAAGAAGAAAAGTATTTAATTACTGTTTTCAAAAATAAAGAGAAAGATGCTCAGGAATAACTTGCTTATAACAATCCCAGCTTTGGCCACTAGGATAATAAAATACTGTAATTATCTAGTTGGTAAATTGAAAAAATATACAGTTTTTAATATGTTTCAGACCCCAAGAAGAAGTGTTATTCTCTGATATCATGGGAGCAAAATGGTCACATATACCATAAGGATAAGAGATAACCAAGAATTTGACCTTTTATTCAACAAGTACAATTTTAGTCAAAAGATAGATTTTAATATTACATTTTAATAATATTCTAGCTGTGCCCACATAGAGTAGGGTACCAGAGACTAATCCGTAAAATCAGAGTATCATAAATTAGATCTGAAGGGATAGTAAAAATGCTCTAGTAGCAAAAATTCACAAAGAATATCGGATATGGAGCTGAAAGAAAACTCCCAGACAGGCCATCTCTTCCCAACACTTCATTTTACAGGAGTCTCAAAATATTCTCCCAGAAAAGTCAAATACTTATAGCTTCTGTAAAGCATTTAGGAAACCAAGTGTCTGCCATATTTTACCATTTATGGATGACAGAGCTAATCTAAAAGAGTATGAGTTTAAATTTAGGAAATTTAAATTTGTATTATCTAGGCAAAGAGACATTGTTGAATTTATTGTGAAATTAAAACAATTTATCCAAAAATAAAAACAAATAAGTATGCCAGCTTAGTCCAGAAATTCTGAGCACAATGAAATAAATGGAAAGTTATCACATGGACAGGTTTAAGAAATACATTTTTATATAAGATAACCACAATGAGCAAACAATCATCATAAACTATCCCCAAACTAAACAAATACCTATAACTATTCTAGCTCAACATTGATTTTGTTGAGATTGCAGTGAATTCCTTTATACTTTTATTAATGATCACTAGTCTGTTAATTTCCACACACAAATCAGATCCAGTCATGGCTAATAGCAAAAGCAAAATGGAACCCAAAGTGTTTTGAATTAGCAATTCTACGCCTGCTTATTTGCTAACATATAGTCCTTACTAACTACACTTGAATTTACATTACTGATAGTAAAACCTTTCAGAGCACTTCTTCTCCCTCTGGTTTCATTTTCTAATGCAGTACAATGAAGATCAGTTATTTTCTGAAATTATCAGGAAAGCCATATGGCATAATTATTAAGAACATGCCTATTCATAAGATGAATCAGACTTCTTCAGACTTCAGAGTATCTGTCATTGAATCTTTCTTAAAGAACTATTAATAACTAATCATAACCAAAATTTAGGGGAAATTTATAAATTATAACATTTATCCCAGTTCTATTAACATATTTTCAAATTTGTTTCTGTGATTTTGCTTTGGTGGGGGGAAAAGAAAAGAGTGGTCCAGATCTTTCATTTCCTTGTCTTAAAGAATTATCCAGGAGGTACTAAGGGCGTAAGTGATTTGCCCAAAGTAGTACAATCCATATGAGAGATAGTAACTTGAACATAGTTCTTACCTCAGGTCAGTTATCTATCCACTACATCAAACTGTCTCTCAAATTTGCCTTCTACTAAAGTGAAAGAAATAAAAATAATTTTAGTATGGTCATCATGACAAATGAAGAAATAATATTAAACCATGAAGAAAAGTCAATTATTTAAAATCAAGAAGGAAAAAATTCCTCTTTAAAAGAAGTTAATTTTTCATTATCAGTTTTTTCTAACAAAACTACAATAGGGCTTACCTATATCAGGATCTCATTTTCAAGTGGTTGAAGGAGATATGTATGTTTGTGGACTGTATAGCTGATTGACAAAGAGCTAAGGGAGAAGCTAGGAAAGGATGTATTAGCAGAACTCAGTATCCTTCTGTCTAAAATTCTACCATTTATGTTATCCATGTGCCTGGATTCTAGTCTATGGTATTTGTCTCTTTGCCACAAAGATCACGTGTCATAGTCATGAGATAAGCCTTTCCTCCTCACGATTTTTATGTCTATGCCACAACCATCAAATGATTCTTTACACCCAATGTGGTAAGTCTTAGCTTCCTATAGAGATTTAATATTTGCTTGGACTACATTTTTCTGAGCCTCTAATGAACAGATTGCATTTACTAATTTTTTTTTTAAGTAACGTACAATCATACTATTTGGTTAAGCTGGTCAGTTTAATAAACTGTTGGGTTTCACTATCAAACATCACATTAAACCTCTAGCCAATTCATTGTTCCCTCTTTGAGTGTCATGGATTGAATATATACTGCTTAAAATAATTTCAACTTAATTGAATGCTAAATACCACCCATACCCCTAAGCAACCATATTTCTTTCGATTTAAGATGCTTTAGTATTATAATGCCAGAGAAACTGAGGCAAGATAGAGATTAGAGAGTATTTAATAATTTATTTAAAGGGAGAGATTTACTGGGACCAAATGGATCCATGGTTTGGTCCCAGAGCTGAACGAAACTATTATCTCCAAGAATCTAGCACATAATGTGAGTTCTCAATGACCTATATACACATGGCTCAGACTCAGAGGGTAGATGGAGGTGGGGGGGGGGGGAGGGAATCAGGATGCTGAGAGCGGGAACGGGACTCTGGCAGGGTGGCGTAAGCCTCCAGAGATGGGGGGGGCGGGGAGGAACCTCAGAGATGGGGAGAGGCATCTTGATAAGATGGTATCTGACATTCTGATAACTTGGGATGGGGAGAGACATTCTGATATTCTAAAACAGGGTTCTCAAAACTACGGCCCATGGGCCAGATGTGGCAGCTGAGGATGATTATCCCTCTCACCCAGGGCTATGAAGTTTCTTTATTTAAAGTCCCACAAAACAGTTTTTGTTTTTACTATAGTCCGGCCCTCCAACAATCTGAGGGACAGTGAACTGGCCCCCTATTTAAAAAGTTTGAAGACCCCTGTTAATCTAAAACATAAGCTCTTTTATCCTTATCAAATATTCTGATAAAGAGGGAGGGAAGGTTTTGCAGGACTGAGCTTTGAGAAGCAGAGAAACTGAGTCAGGACTGGGTCAGGATAGTTAGGGAAACTGAGTCAGGACAATAAAACTGTGTCATAATATTATTTTCCAAGTATAATATGTAATATAAAAATAAAAGCAAAATAAAGTTTCTTCTAAAACACTAAATTATAGCAAAGTATGATTTGATGTCTCTCAATTTAGTACCAAATTTGACAGGTTCAGTGAGTTAACCAAAATATTTACCATTTTGATTAACTGAAGGCTTACTTGGTATGTTGGAGCTAATCCCTAAATTTTTTTTTATAAATTCCTACCTATATATAATTTCTCTGTGACTGGACTTTCTAAATATTTATAATGTAAAGCTATTATTCATAAACCTATCTTTTTGTAGCCATTTATATTAACTTTTATCACAGGAAAACATTGCTAACAAGTTATTAGAATAAAAATGTTATTATAAAACTTAACCAGTAACTTCAAAGTGTCTCTTAATGAACTATATCTCTATAGCCAATTTTCTTCTCTCACCAGGTTCAGAATATGTCCCAGTCCATTGAAGTCTTAAACTTACGAACTCAGAGGGATTTCCAATATGTTTTAAAAATGGAAACGCAAATGAAAGGATTGAAGGTCAAGTTTCGGCAGATTGAAGATGACCGGAAGACATTAATGACAAAGCATTTTCAAGTAGGTTTTATGTGTAGTCTTTGGGAAAACAAGTAGGGGCAAAGCATTGTACCATGATGTATTAACTGCTTATATCTCCACTAGAAATAAGTGCTCATACAATGTTAAAGACACATTTGGGAAATTTTTCACTTAAACATTGACCATTAGTTGTAAAATGATGGAGAAGATTCTCTATAAATAGAACCATTATGGAAATGTAGAGAGTATGTCATGCTTTAAATTTATTTGAATATATATGATGAGAACTAGAATGCTAAAATTTTTCTTTTTCTCACTAAATGCTAGCTTTTCTATTTCTGCATATGGTACCACCTTCCTGTCAAAGACCTAAGTTCTTAAGCCCAGAGGCATCTTTAACTTTTCTTTCTCTCTCACTCTGCCCACAGTCCTAGCTCATATCTTCTCACCTCATATCTTTCTATTGATGCACCAATATCTTAGACTAAGAAGCTTCCTTTAACTTTTACCTAGATTCTACTGGCCTCTAATTGGTCTCTTTAACTCCACTCTCTCCTCTTTCCAAAACTTTTCTTCACATAACTTTTTTCTAACTGAAAGGTGTAACCATTTCCCTCCCTTACTCTTTGAATAAGCCTTTTTTGGCTCCTGAATCACTTTAGGATAAAATAAAAAACCCTATGGCCCAATGCTGACAGGTTTCCAAAGTCTGCTGGTAGTCTGTATTAGTAAAGTCTACCTTTATTTCATACCACTTCTCTTCCTGTCAATTGAACAGGACCACTGACCTCAGATTTTATCCCACCTTCTCCCACCTCAGTGCCTAATATGTAATGCTTACTCAACTCTCCGTTGAAATCCTCTTTCTTCAATGTTCAAACTCATTTGCCACTTTTTAAAATAAACTTTCCTGTATCCTCTAACTGAAAGTTATCTTCTCTCTGTCTCTGTCTCTCTCTCTCTCTGTCTCTCTGTCTCTCTCTCTCTCTCTCTCTCTCTCTCTCTCTCTCTCTCTCTCTCTCTCTCTCTCCTGTCTCTCTGCCTCTCTCTTATCTTTCTCTCTCTGCTCTCTCTGCCTCTCTCCATGTCTCTCTGTCTCTCTCTGAATCTCTCTGTGTGTCCCTGTCTCTTTTTGTCTCACTGTCTCACTATCTGTGTCTCTGTGTTTGTGTCTGTCTCTCTATCTGCCTCTGTTGCTCTCACTTCTTATACTATTTTACTTGTGTCTGCAGTTTTTCCATTACCACATTCTACCTCACATCATACTTCTTTGAAGACATATTTGCCTTCCCTCATAGACTATAAGATGAAAGATAGTATTATTTTTTCTCTTTGTGGCCAAAGAACCTCGTATACTACCTTGCTCATAGGTAATATTTATTTTTGTGTTTTTAAATAAGTTTTTACTGATTACGTTTTTACACCATCATAGTTTTTCCCAATTAGTGGTTGATGTTCCTTTTCCTTAAAGTGGACCAAAATGACATTACTATGTCAAGGTCAAGATATAATGTATCTGACTATGAATCAGATCAATCAACTTGAAAGATTACACCAGAGATAAACACAAATAATCCATATGAACTCATTTTTCTTTCCCCCAATATGCCTTCTCCCATACAGCCAATCCATATAAAAAATTTTGAAGACAAAAAGAAAAAGAGGAAAAAAATCATTATAACTATACAACTATTAAAAAGTCTGCAATAATGTGTAATATCACTGGATGTCCCACCACTATGAATAATTGTTTGGGGATGTATTCTCATGGCAGAGATTTTTAAATTGAATTGAATTAAACTATAAGGTGGTTTGTGAAAAAAAGGTTCCTAGATTTTTTAATTCCATGTACTCCTTAGCTTAAAAGTTAACCTTACTGAAGGTTTTCAATCTTCATGCCCTATATTCAAAATGAAGAAAAATTAATTCTAGACTTTACTATGAATATGAACAGAAATAAAATAGAATGAAAAATTTATTCACTATATGACAACATTTTTAGTATTGTAAGTTGATTAAATGTCAAGAGAAAATCTACTAAATTAGTGATATCCTTGATTCCTTTTCTTATTGAATAATGAATAACAACAATTAGTTAGAATTTAGATATAGTACCTACTATGGGGCAGGCATTACTCTTATGTGATTTATAAAATTACCTCATTTGACTTCAAAGCAAACCTATCCAGTAGGTGCTATTATTCTCCCAATTTATAGGAAAGTGAGATAAACAGAGGATAAATGACTTGCTCAAGTTCACTTAGCTAGTAAATATCAGAGTCAGGTTTTGAATTTAGGTCTTCCTGACTCCAGGTCCATCACTCTTCCTACTGTACCTCCTAACTGTCTTATTGACTAATAATTTTATTTTCAAATCAGTGTTTGAAAGTGATGCTAAATTATCATGTTTAGTTTCTGATTTGTTTCTACCTTGGAATTTGATTGAGAAAAGCACTGAGAATACTGGTTCACTGAGATAAGCCATTATAAATGGAATTAAAATCTTCTGAACAGTCTAGGTAAAAAAAAGGATCTTTCTCCACAGTTACTCTCCAAATTTTGCAACTCTATAGATTGTAAATCAGAGTTTTTGGTTATAGGAGAGTTCAATTAGATCATCTTTAGATGTTCAGTTAGATTTAGAGTTCAATTAGATTGGTGATCCAGAGGTCATTTTTTTTCCCTCAGCTCTGTATGCAAAAATGTTTCATATCTCTAAATCATTCATCTGTTTTTTGGTAAGAAGTATGTCTGCATTTTTCTTTTTCATAATTTAAAGTTGTTCCATAATGATCTTTCCTCTCAGTCTCTTCATCCTCACTATTCTCTCTGGAATCCCCTTAAAAAATAACCATACTAATTTTCCAATATTTCAATAGGACAATATATTTTTTACCAAGTATCCCTAGTGTTGCTTCAACAAACTTCCTACCACCTGAGGTCTCTTATCCCTGGTGTATTGGATATAAAATATTAAAATTGGCAATTAAGTTTATTATAATAATAACATGAGCAAATGCCAACATCATCAGATACTGATGTCCAATTTCTAATGGTTTAGTGGCCACAATTGAGCTTCTTTGAGGGAAGTTTAAAGATGTTTGCTGGCCTTCATGTTTAATAATGCAAGAGAATACCATGAAAAGAATCTGAGTGCTAAATATAGTCAGTGACTTCTAAGGATAAGAGAGAAAAAGTCTTGCAATTTTTCATACCACCACAAAACATAAGAGGAACAAAATATAACACATAAAACACAAAATAAGATTGTGTCACCAAAAATTAACATTCAGAATTCTGGGGTTCCATCTCAATAACTTTTATGACCATATGGGTTTGCAAAATTTCTGTTGTTGATGTTGGTTCAGTTCCAGTCAGTTTTCAGGTGCATCTGCCCCAAAATTTTTCTCTAGCTTTCTCTCTTTTTTCACCATCTGTCTACATATGTACACACACACACATACATATATATATACATATATGTACACATGTGTATATATTATATTCAAAACAGCCTTAGAGATTACATAAAATCAGTCAATAAGTTAAAACAAGAAATATTAAAAAACAAAATATCTTAAGATGTGGGGTGTACATATTTTTATTATGTCCAGTTCTGCTGACTTTGCTTTAACAAAGACAAGTGAGGACATGCTAGAAAAAGAATATCTAGATGTTATGAAGACCATTTTGCCACATGAGAATAGCTTAAGGGATCAGGGAATATTTAGTCTGAAAACAGAAGTTTTAGAAGGACATCAGAACATTCTTTAAATGTCTGACCAGCTGCCACGTAGTAGAAAGAATTAACCTCTTTCACTGTCCTATTTACTACTAGGGAGCAAAATTCAATGGATCAAATTGCAAAGACATATATTTGACCCAATGTAAGAAAAATATACTCACAATTATAAATAGCCCAAAATTTGATTGAATTTTCTTGGTAAATCATGATTTCGTCTCAGAAGTCATTAAGCAGATGATAGAAAACTATTCTTTAAAGATTTTGTAGATTGAATCCATACTTTGATATGAGGGGACAATTAACACTAGAATTGTTTGTTTTCTCCTCTGAGTCTAGCCAAAAGCAAAAAATGAATAAATAACAATAGCAGTAGGATATATATGTGTGTGTGTGTATATATATATGGGTATAGTTATAGATATATTTATATAAAATCCACTAAACCAATTCTACAAATAAGAGATCAATACTTAGATGGATTACGTGAACTGTCTAAAATCATGGAACAAGATAATAGCAAAGTTTGAAATATAAAACATGTCCCTTGACTCCATATGCCAATCTCAAAGCAAAAATCTGACAGAAGAAAATAGCCTCAGTAGTAGTTGTTATTTATTAAGATACATAAAAGGAAAGCAGTCACCAGAACATCTTGGAACATCTCATTAGAACCATTAAGGAGTCTTTGAAAATGTATTTTTTTTAATTAAGGAACTGTCATTTTGAGCATTACCATAACTAATGAACAACTGTTATTTTTGGTAGATGGTCGTTTTTTTCATTGTTGTTTGTTTGTTTTCCATTCATAGAAAAAAAAGTACAATCCTTTGTCCACTGACAATGCCTCCCAAAAATAAAATATTTCTCCTTTTAAATGAGGCATTTTAGTTAATCATAAAGGGAAAAAACAACCAGACAACCATGCCAATAGAAATTGATTAAATCTTTTCATAGCACTGCATTTTAAATCATTTGTGAAGTGGTAATAACACACACTGTTGATCGATCTTCTCCTTGAAGGGTAACTAACCTTTCAATGAAGCCCCACTTCCAAGACTGATATCTTGCTGTTACATTGTGAGGCCTCTGGTATTATATTCTACCACAATGGAAGCCTTCAATGCAAATACTATTCTGGGTTGTCAGAATGTTGCAGTTCCACTTGAAGCAGCCTTCTCTCCCTCATTGGCTTTTGAAATCATTTTGAGAGAAGCTTCCTGTTGAAGAACTTAGTGTTGCCTCACTTCCTTTATGGATCAAAAAGATTTAAGGAATGCTTTCAACATCTTAATTTCCCAGAAAATATCCTTTCAAAATAACAGGAAAAATGTGTTCTTCATCATTTTGTGGTGGGAGAAATGATGTTTCAGAGATTCAGTCAGTTTTTCTCTTTCCAGTGTGGTCCCCAATTCTGTTTCCAGCTGAAGCACTTTTTTATAACACTCTTACAAGTATTTCATGGTAGCTTCCATGTTCCCCTAAATCTTCTTTTTGCCAATCCCTTCTACTGATGTGCCTACACATGAACAGAAGTTTTGTAACTAGACTAAGAATGCAGATAACTTTCTGAACAACAAAGATATTTTTGAGTCACAGGGTTAGCAAACATAAATTTTTCTGGAAAATTTCTGATTCAGTGAAAAACATATCTATTGAAAATTTCTTCTATAGACTGAGAATGTGATTTTCAATGTTAATTCTCAATGCTAAATAAAACACACAGTCATGCACACAACAAAGAATTACATCTGTTTCTAAAGTGAATCCCAAACACTGTCTAAAAATTCTGAGGCAGAAACAAAAAGACAGAGAGAGAAAGCAACAGAGGTGGAGAGAGAAAGAGGAGGATAAAATGAGATTCTGAAGGAAAGAATGACAGAGCAAAGGGAAAATGAAAGAGAAAGAAACAGAGACATAGGGAAATGAGAAAGTGAGAGAATATTAGAACATTATATACATTCTTTTAGTTTCTCTGTCATTCTTTGAATACCTTTAAAATGATTTAAAAGTTAACAAACACAAAAAGAAAAAAAAAAATTCACTCTTTGAGAGAATGATGTTGATGCTGAAAGCATCACTTAGACCCACAAATAAGCACTGACCATATACAGTATTTAGAATAGTCAAATACAATAATTAACTAAATTTCATTTTCACTAAGATTTAGTAGAATGCTGATAAATGTCAAACAATGGTTTCTATAGGGGGAAAATTATATACAACCTGCTCTTATCCACATCATTAACACTTTCTTCTTCACTTTCTCAAGTCTAGACATTCAACAGAATAATAAATCAAGTGCTGATGTGTAGTGTTTGCCAACATCTAAGGTAAAAATACTCACATAGAACATTTAACAATTTCCCAAAATAGTTCCAGCTGACACCAGTGTACTATATATATATATATATATATATATATATATATATATATATATATATTTTTTTTTTTTTTAATTGGAATCTGTCATTCCTTGTGTGGGGAAAACCCATTGTGGAAACTTCCTTCACCAATAGAGATTGGCAACTCATGGAGCTTTTAGTCATTGAGACCAGGCTGTGACACTGAGACATCTAGCATTTGCCTCTAATCATGCAAACGGTATTATCAGAGACAGAGTTTGAACTAGGTATTTCTGACTACAGGGCCAGACATTGATCTAATGCCATGCAATATCTCAAAAGAAAGGCTTGAATCAACTTTTATTCCCAGATGACCTTCCATTTCAGTACTTTCTCTGACACAGTGGCCAGCACATAGTAGGCACTTCTGATTACTGACTGACTGACTTGGTTGCATGTTGATATAATAAAACAAAACAACTTTATAAATCTAGAGTTTCCATATCATAGAAAATCATAGAAGCTGAAACTATAAAGATCACCTATCATAATCCTCTCATTTTATAAATGAGATAAAAGAAGAATAGAAAGGATAGCTAGTTGGTTGGTTGGTTGTTTTCCTTCATTCTTGAAAAGAACCAAAACGGCATTACTCTATTGGAGTTACGTTACATTATGTCTGAATGTGGCCATTCAGACCAATATGAGTTGAGAATACTCTGCCACAGGTGGAGCATAGATTGTTTATATGAATCTTAGAAATGCAGATGTTTAAATTTTTACCTCTCCCTTTTCTTTAGAACTACTGCAATTTTGCTTTCCTTCATAGGGCGTAGTTCCTTCTTTGCCAAGGCACTTCATGCTGGCAATCTTTTATAAGTATCTTCTGTGTTGATTCTAATACTCTGCAGAGAGACTCTTGAGAGTGCCCTTGTTTACAGAGACCTTGAAAGAGAGTTTAACAAATTTATCCAAGGTCAAATAATTGGTGAATGGCATGGTTGTCACTTGAATACCATTCACCTGACCTCTCTGGCTGATGCTTTCTACTATGCAAACTTTCTCTCATGACAGATATTTTAAAAATTCCAAAATATAGAATAGGATCCCTTAAAAAAAATAAAGCAAATCATCTTTGGAACACATGAGATAATTTATGGACTTGGAATGTCTTCAGTGGCTTACACTATAATAGTGAATGATGGAACCTGACAGAACAAATATAAGATATTAAGGTAGTTAGGACAATATGGGTTCAAATCTTATCTGCGAAATATCCTGAATATGGGCAACTCAATTAATCTCTTGATAAGTCCCAGCATTCATCTCTATGACAACTAGTTTCACTGTCATGGATCTTTATCTGTGGAATGTATTTCTGTGATAGGAGTTTCTCAGCCTGATAAAATTATAAATTTGGAAAAAGGTCTCCTTTTTGGTGTGGCTTTATTTTGAGCATAGTAGTGCAATATAGTGGAAAGTGGGACTAAAGACTCAGGATCTAAATTCAAATCTTGACACTCTCTATGACTCTCTCTGTAACACCCTCAGTGGATAAATGAATTCAATTCTAATTCTCCACTTACTGTTAAATTGATAGGCTTCTAAGGTCCTTCCAACGCTAGATCTCTAAGCATGATCTGTGACTTTATTGGTATAGAAAAAATTCTTTACTATGTGTCACATACTTTGTCAAACATGATTAGTGTTGGAATGAAAGAATGTTGCAGAATAAAAGTTACATGGAGCTTTACTATGTGTTACATACTTTGTCAAACATGGTTAGTGTTGGAATGAAAGAATGTTGCAGAATAAAAATTACATGGAGCTCTACCAATACAGATCTGTACATGTTTAAAAACAAATGTAGCAACAACAACCAAAAAAAAAACCTAAAACTAAAACAAACAATAATCAAAAAAATCCCAGCTAATGTGCTTTGGGACTGTATGAAGTGGGACAGAACTTCGAGGAACAGGGGGGTTCCATTGTGTTCCACCTTCATCATTCTTCTTCTGGAGTACTGTGTTCAGTTCTAGAAAAGGTGATGTAAAGAGGATATTGATAAGCCTCAATTGTCCAGAGGGTAATAACCAGAATTGCAAAGGGCTTTGAAATGATATCATATAAAGAATGGGTGAAAGAACTAGAGACACTCAGGGCAAAAGAAAGAAGACTCAAAGAGGTCATGCTAACTACTTCCAAGCATTTGAAAGATTGCACTACAGAGGAAAGGTTAGAATTAATTCTGCTTGATTCTCAAAAATAGGAGCAGGAAAAATGAGTTGAAGTTGAAAAGAGGTTAATGTAGACTCCATTTTGAAATATCATCCTACTAATTCAATCTGTCCAAAAATGCCATGAACTCCCTCAATCAGCAGAGATATTCCCATCCTGGGAGTTATAAAACAGGTGCTAGATGACCACTTTATCCGATATTTTAGAGAGGAAGAATCTTTCAAGGTTGGATTAAAGCAGATAAGCATTAAGTTCCTTTTCAAAGCTCCAATTCTATGATACTTCCTGGAGTATAACTTCCTGGAGAAATGATGGGCTGATTGATTTCCGCAGGATCACACAGCTTCTTTGTGTTACAAACAGGCCCTTAAACAAGGTCTTCCTTGGCTCCAAGGGGAATTTTCTGTTCAATTTGTCATTCTTACTCTGGTGATGTATTTGAAAGAAAACGACAGATTGTCCCTTCAGATGTGTTAGAGCAAGTTTGAATTGGCTTATGAGAATCAATTGTCAAATTTTAAGTGAGCATTCATTGTTGTTCAATTGGATCTCACTCTTTGTGGCTGCAGATGGGGTTTTCTAAGCAAAGATACTGAAATGGTTTGTCATTTCCTTCTCCAGAGGATTAAGGTTTATAAAGGGTAAGTGACTTGCCCAGTTTCACATAATAAGTGTGTGAAACGAGATTTGAACTCAAGATTTCCTGATTCCAGGTTCAGTATTCTAACCAGTGAATCATCTCCCTGGGGACATTTTTATCGTGGGAATTTTAAATGTGAATATTTGAGAAAAGTTACAAAAATTAGTGCTTAATTTAGTATTGTATTGATTGTCCAATACAATCGATCAATTATCTGATTGTCCAGATAAGAAAATGATGGAGAAAATGTTAGTAATGCAATTAAAACTTTAAAGTATATTGTGGGTACGGGGGGGGGGGGTTGAGTTGATTATTATATTAAACATTTATCAGCATGTCCCTGCATCTCCTGGTTAAATTATGAAGGGAAAAAAAACATTGCTTTTGAAAATACTTTTAAAGCAAAATGAATTTATTTCTCCAATCAGTTGATGTGGACAATATCTTCCACACTACTTTCAACTCATCAAAAAGACTAATGGGATTTGTGCTACTAAACTTAAATTTGAAAAATTGTACCCTTGCCCATTCAAGTAGTCATTATTTTTAGGCAGGATGGTTTCTGCTACACAATTATAGATTAGTCATTCATATAGCACCTGTCATCAGAATAGCAAAATTCCAGGAAGGCAAAGTCCAGCATAAGTCATTAAGCCCAGCTCTATGTTGTTTTACTTCAACCTTTTTAATATTCGATTTTGTTCTCATTGAACTCTCTGAGAAGTTCCCAGAGCTGGAAAATGTATTGATAGCAGTCAAATAATGGAATATTAAGGTCAAAATAATACAAACACCCTGCTTTCTTTCAGAAAGAAACTGAATTGTTGAAACTGTGCCATGTCATCGTCAGGACCCTACCTTCCTTAGAGTTCACATTACATTTTCACATTACAAGAACAATACTGTCTTCCTAGTAGTGCTTATGACGTGGACTGAATGATACTAACAGAAGTATTTTTATTAAAATCATAATGAACAATGTTGCTATCCTTTAGGAATGACATGATGCTCTAACAAATGTATTTCCAAATGAGGCTAACTCTATATTTCAGGCCCTTTAACTCTGATTTTTTGAGAGATCTCACTCATAATGCAGACTCCCTCCTCCCTCACATTTTGCACACATGCCCTAAATTCAAGTGGAAATTTCCCCACAAGGAACATCAATCCATAAATCAGTACACCAATGGGATCTCTTGCTATTTTAGTGCATTTATTGTAATAACAATTTCTAAATGTAATTTAAAAATGCAATTTTCTACTGCTTAAATTAGCTAGCTGTACAATGTGCATTCTGATGGCACCTATGGATTATTCTCAATTGATTATAAAAATGGCAATTTGTTGCCTCGAATGATATTGTTCTGCATTAAACATAAGACTGAGTGAAATTGTTAGATTGTATGAAAACTGACAACTACCCACTTTTTGAAAGTTAGGGGGGAAAAGGTGGAGTCTCATGAAAGCAAAGATTTATTCTGCTTTTCTTTCTCCAAGAATGCCATTGAAAAATTATGGGTATTATGAAGTTCCCCATTTTCTCCATGATAAAAATACAAACACCTCTGTTTCACAATTTAAATCTTTCATTGTCTGGTTTCTACCTATTTTCCTGGAGTAATTTCTCACTATTTTCACATCACACAGCCAATCTACCAGAAAGGCTGGCCTTCTAAATGCTCTCCAAAATACAACGTTTCTATGGTCCACCACCACATTTTTGCACAGGCTGTTCCACACATAATGCTGCCACACCTACACCTTTTAGAAAGCTAACCTTCCTTCAGTGTTCAGCTCAAGTGTATGTTTTATATGAGGTCTTTCTAGATCCTTCTAATAAACATTGCTTTGCTCTCACTACTCCTATACCCCCCCAAAAAAAGATACCTTTCTATTTACTGTGCATACTTTGTATGCACTTAGCCATTTACATGTTCATCTCTTTAACCCCTATCCCCAGTAGAATATATGCATTTTAAGAGCCGGGACTAATTCATAATTAACTTTGTACTTCCAGAGTATAATAAATTGCCTGACACAGAGACAACTCTTAATAAATATTTGTTGAGAGAATTCATTGGGACTGATCCTTGCAATATGGCAAGGGAAGTGAAGTTTTTTCACCAAAAAAGTATCTTGATATAGGAAGGCAAATCAACATTTTTAAAGTGCAGAGTGCTCAGTTGGCTAAAATAATATCCATTAGACATAGTAGTAAACAAGTGTTCTGAAAGAGTTACTTTATCTCACATGGGCAAGCACTCATTTTAAATGCACTTAATTCTCAGTTCTTCATGCTAATGGGGGAAATTTATTCCAAGTAATCCAAATGAGTACAAAAAACAATTCTTTCTTTGTTTCTTTCCTTTGTCTTCTTCCATTTTTCTTCCTTTTCTAATTTTTTTCTCTTCCTTCCTTCCTTTTTCTTTTGTTCTCTCTCTCTTTCTCTTTCTCTCTCTCTCTCTCTCTCTCTCCCCCCCCCTTCCCACTCTGTATGTGTTTCTCTGTATCTCTCTCTCTGTCTCTCTATCTCTGTTTCTCTCTGTCTCTCTCATTCACTCCTTCCTTTTCTCCCTTCCAAATGCTCTACCAAAGCTTTTTGGGTCCCTTGGGAAATGAGGATGTCAGTACTTCAGATCCAATGAGTAAAAGAGATGTTCTTAGAATAAAGGCATAATTTGTAGCATTCTACAAGCATTGAGTCACAAGTTGACTATTGAAACATTTCTCTCTTCTATTAGGTTTTGTTGATATCTTCATCAGGATCTAGTCATGACTAGTAACTCATGACTTGAACAATTTAAACCTTCCTAGAATTCTTATCTGTTACAGAGAAATACACTGAATAATTCAAGCATTAAAATGAGAAAGATGGTGAAATGGCTTTAGGAATTACTTTTAAATTGTTAATAATAATACAAACAATAATAACTACTTGTGCACAGGAGATAATCCAGGAAGAATGTGGGTGTTCAATAACTTCATAAAACTTCCCCAGAGTGGATAAGATTTTTTGACAAAATAAGGAGCAACCTGGAGAAAGGAATAACTATTTGGGAGGGAAATTGAACTGTAACTTATAATCTTTAGAAAATTACCTAATTTACTGTTAAATGATTTGCCTGTGGCCATACAACTAATTCTATCAAAAATATGATTGGGAGGGGAAGAAATATTTTTGCATTTAGGAATACTTTATGCCAAATGTCTTCCCAAATCATAAATTCAAAGAAAAACAAGGTTTGGTTTTTTTGTTGTAGGTATTTTGCCTTTTTTTTTTTAAATGAATGGGTAATGTTTGGCCCAGCCTCTATCTATGATTTCATCAATGTGAGAAATCCCTGGTATAGAAATGTCTTCCTCAGATACACACACACACACACACACACACACACAAACAGAGAGAGAGAGGCAATTGCCAGGAACTTAAAAAGCTTCCTGGGGGCACTAAACAGTTCGGTGACTTGGCCAGTGTTACATATCTAGTCATTGATAGGAGCAAAACTTCAACTCTGGTCTTCCAGTTTCCAAAGCCCACCCTTTAGCTATTTCACTATGCTATCTCACAGCCTTCATTTAACAAAGTATGAAAAACACAAAAACAAAAAAAATATTTGGAACTAATACATAAACCCTTAATTTCTACCACCACATTTTTTCTATTTATGCTAAAGATTAGTTTATTTTCAAGAAACTTTTATTTTACCTTATTTAAAAAACAAAATAGAGGCTTCTTATACTGAAATACTGGGATAATTGGATTGATGGTGCATAATACTGGGGTCACTTACATTTTCCCCTAAATACCAATTTCTATTTAAAATCAATAAGAAATTCTGAAGCCATTCCAATAATCACCCTTAAGTATCATATTAAAGGGATTTAGCTGTGTGATCTGTTTTAAACTGCTCTCAGGAACAATTGGCTGCTTTTCACAGGAGTTAAAAGAAAAGATGGATGAGCTCTTGCCCTTGATCCCAGTCCTGGAACAGTACAAAACGGATGCCAAGTTAATCACCCAGTTCAAAGAGGAAATTAGGAATCTGTCTGCAGTCCTCACAGGAATTCAGGAAGAAATTGGGGCCTATGACTATGAGGAACTGCATCAGAGAGTACTCAGCTTAGAAACCAGACTTCGAGACTGCATGAAGAAACTAAGTAAGTTAAATGATTTTATTTACTTTTCTGAGTTGTATATTTATCTTTACTAAAAACTAATCTTTTGCTTTTGTTATATCAAAGATGGCTGTTCTTAGAAGCCATGAAAGCCTTTTGTTGTTGTTGTTGTTGTTGTTGTTGTTGTTGTTGTTGTTGTTGTTGTTGTTGTTGTTGTTGTTGTTGTTGTTGCTGCTGCTGCTGCTGCTGAGGCAATTGGGGTTAAGTGACTTTCCCAAGGTCGCACAGCCAGGAAATGTTAAGTGTCTGAGACCAGATTTAAACTCAGGCCCTGTTGACTTCAGAGCTGGTGCTCTATCCACTATAACAACTAGCTTTTCCCAAGCAAGCCTTCTTAAACTCATGTATTGCGGTGATAAAAAATAATTTACTTATTACAAGGAGAGTCTATATGATTGGAAAAGAAAATTCTTTGACTTTTTTTTTGAAGAAGTCAGGGTTAAATGTCTTGCCCAGAATCACAAAGCTATTACTTGTTTGAGGTCTGATTTGAATTCTAATCCTCCTGCTTCAGGGTCAGTTCTCTATCTACTGTACTACCCAGCTATTCCAGAAGTCATTTTGATTTGAATATATTTTCAAAATCAAATGGTTTGGTTTTACTTTTAATAACAGAATAATATTCCATTATTTCTTCTCAAATGTGTCATGAGAGTTATCCTGGAAGAGTGAATAGAAATCCAACCTCTATGTGAGAAAGTCTTGAGTACAAATATTGTCTCTGATACATAAGGATTGGTTGACTTTGGCAAGATGATTTCTCATGTCCCTGGTCAACTATTTGATAAAGATATTTGGGAGACAGAAAGAAAGACACAAGATTAGATTCAAAAACTATTGCAATCAGCATACTCCACAAAGATGCATATCTCTAATATTTGTCTCATTAGCCAGTATAAGTGAGTTTCTTGTCTCAGTAAGGAAGCAATGATCCCATTCCTCATGACCTTCAGAGAGAGAGAAAGAGAGAGCTCATTACTTACTCCAGAAGCCACTTGGATAACTTTAATACTTCATAATTTTATTCTGTCATAAAACCTAAATGTATCTACCTCTCTGTAGCTTCCAAAAACTTCTTAGTTCTACCTAGAGGAGCCAAGCAAATGAGTGTACAAATTCCCGAGAAAAGATGCTTTATCAATTCTAAGCTTTCTCTTCTCCATCCTAAATTACCCGAGGTCTTTCAAATGATCACGTGAACATTAACTTTAAGGTTCTTCACCATCTAAATTATCTTCTCCCAGGCAACTTCCAACATAACAATGTTCCTCTGGAAGTAGATTCTAAAATGAATTAAGTATTCAGTAGTATTTAAAGATACTTGATTTAAAAATGACTGACTTCCTGGGAAACTTGGTACCATTTTAGTAAGATGAAAATCATAAGATCAGAAATACAACTAAATACAGAATAAAGTGAAGATCCATGCTTCCATTATATAATCTTTAAAGTCTCTTTCATCTCTAAATATCTTTAATAATATAGCAAAAAAAATATGCAATGATTTAAGCTTTAGAAAATGCTTTCTTCACAGATCTCTGGAAGGTCAAGTGTGAAAATATCAATGTACACAGGAAAAAGAGCATTGACTCAGAGGTCTGAATTAAAATCCTATATATATATTACCATGATTTTGCAAATCATCTATCCTCCCTGAATCCTACTGTCCTAATTTATAAAATAAAGGGATTGGGCTATGTGGCTTTTGAGATCTATTCCCCCTCAGATTCTATGATTCTATGATACTCCTTTATCAAAGAGAAAACCAAGGTTCAAATAAGTTATCACACAGACTGAAAATGTTAGTGCCAGGATTCAAGATTAATGATTCCATAAATAAAGCAGAAACTGTTACTACTGGGTGGTCCCTCTAACAGCCTTGTAAATGGAAAAGAATATCATATATATGACCAATGACTCTTTGCCTATAAGGTTACTAAAATAGTGGGAATGCTACTATGTGGAATCAAGGACAATATCCTAGAACTTTCTGGAAAATAGAAGTGGGCAAAACTCCACCAAAGTATGTTCAGTACTCTGCAGAATTATGGTGTCAGTGGTTAAAATCCATCTGCCAAAATCTGTCTTTTGGCAGACAAAAGCCAAAGACAATATTCCTGATTCATAGATAGAATTCATATTATTTGTCCATGAGTTGACTGCAAAATCATTGCTCTCTTCTATGGTAGGATATGGCTTGAATTTTGTTGGTATCTATATCTACTACTTCATAAACTTTATGAGTTGGTGATTTCACTTAGGTCCTCCTGGGATTCGTGTCTACAACACAGATATAAAATGAGCAATTGGCCATGAACTGAAATGGGAAGGAAGGTGAAGCTCTTTCAGGAACTAACTCTATGTTGTTAAGAAAAAAAAGAATGCTTGCACATAGAAGATACTCCAGGGAGCACTTGGTTCCTCATTAACTTCAGAAAAATGTTTCCCTTGAGTAGAGTAAGATTATGTGTTAGAATAAGGAGTGAGCAGAAGAAAGAAGTAAAAGTTTGGAAAAAATACATGGGGCAATTGATAAAGTGCTGGGTCTGGAATCAGGAAAACCTAATTTCAAATCTGCCCTCAAAATTTGCCTCTTTGCAACTTCCTCCTATTTTATTCTTCTCTTTTTGTGTTGTTTTCAATTATTTTCAGTAATGTTAACTCTTCCTACCCTATCAGGGATTTTATTGGCAAAGATACTGGAAATGAATTGCCATTCCCTTCTCCAGGTAATTTTACAGATGAGAAAATTGAGGCAAACAGGTTAAATGATTTTTTCCGGATAACAAAGCTATGGAATGTCTGAGGCCAGATTTAGACTCAAAAAGATGAGTCTTCCTGACTCCAGGTCCTGTACTCTACTACCTCTGCAGTTAAGCAAAATATGTCTAATCATTGTTCCATGTGACAAAACTTAAATATTTTATGATAGTTGCCATGCTCCCTATGAATCTTCTTTTCCCCAGTCCCTTCTAATGATCCTAATAAACATGAACTGGACACCTTTTACCCTACTAAATGTGTATTTTTTTAATGCCCTTGCTTAAATCTGTATAGAAACATTCCTCTTAAGGGTTAGATGGCAGTGTTTCAAATATATAAAATTTCAACTTTAACAAATTTGTAGTTTGTAGTTATAAGAAGACAAATTTAGATCTTTGTCTTCTCATCAAGATTTCATCAAGTCTGATAATTTTATTTTGATGATGAGGGCATTAGACCTAGGGGAAAAACATGGTTTTCCCAGTCATACAACTAGTAAATGTCTGAAGAAATTTCAAACCCAGATCTTTCTGATTCCAAATCCAAGGAAGCATTCATAACACCACAATGATAAAGATCCAGACAAATTGTCTTGTAAATAAAATGTAGTGTTACCATAGAAGGAGACAATTGCAGAATCATCTATTCCTGAGATGTTGCATATATTCCACTGTATCTCAACAGTAGAACGAAATCTGAATGCTTCACTTTATGTTGACCTCTACTACAATAATCAAAGAATACCACTTTCTATCAAAGCCATTTAAAAACATCATTTCCTCGAGAAATGCTGAAATTAAAAATATAAAGAGAAACCCTAAACTAGTAGCAAAAAGTCATCCAACTCATCAGTGGCCATCATTCTGAAGGGAAAGACTATGTGGATTCCTTTTCATAATTGTTGTTTCCAGAGATAAGGGAGCAATTGCCATATTTATGCATAAGGGAGCAATTGCCACATTTATGCAACATATACATGCATACATAGCATACACATATATGTACATGTACAGGTACATGTACATATATGTATGTGTATAGATATCTTTATCTACGTATAGGTATGTAAATATGTGATCCACTTCATTTTCACTAGAAATGATGTGGTTAGAAAAAACATGAGAATGTTGTCTTTGTCACTTTTATTTAAATTAAACAACTCCTTGTTATATTCTGCTTTCATAATAAGAATAGTTTGGGTTACTTCATAGGTTACGCTATCTTTGGCTGGAATAAAGAAAAATTTAAGAGTCATCATGAGAGCCTCAGAGAAGAGAAGACTTGAGTTAGTAGATGTAGATAGAAAGAACCTTTAAGGATATTTATTACAATCCCCACATTTTACAAATGAGGAAATAGACACAGAAATATTAAAGGATTTGCCCAAAATCCCATAAGTATGGGGGAGTCAGTGATAAGATTTAAGGCAGACTCTCTGTCTCTAGGATGAGTGTTGTTTCTGTCCTGCCTCTGACCTATGCCTATGTGAAACACTGTGCATGTCCCAAAAAACTAGATTTGGAATGCATCTTCACATTAACCTCCAAACAAATAAATACCTTCTTTGCCAAAAGAGAAAATACTGCAATACTCAGAGTATAGATAACAGTGTAAGAAGCTAATTATATGTCTTCTAGGAATGGGAGATTCTCCCTGTTCAAACATAGAAATGTTAGTTTTTGTTCCATCTCCATTTAAGGGCATCAGTTAACTACTCAGTACCTCTCTCAAAGGCTACAAACTGAAAATCCAGTACCAATCTGCACTGGTACAGGGAGACTCCTCACCATGTTTTTTCTACACCAATAGGATCACAGATTCAGGTTTAAAAAAAGGAAAAATCCACTAAAGTTAAGGATTAGAAGGAGCCTCAAAAGTTTTCTAGTTGACTAAATAGCAATTCCGTTCTGTAAAATCAAGAATAAGTTCATTCAATCTCAATTTGAAGATCTTCAGTGATAAAGAACTTTATTTTAATTATTTTTAGATCTAATCATTAGAGAGTTTAACTTTACATAATGTTAAAAACTTAAAAACCACCTCTTTGTAACATCTGACTTTGTTCTCAATTCTACCTTTCAAGGCTAGCTAAACAGATTTAAATCATTTTCCCTTTTGAAACACAGGAAAATGTCCTGAGATGACCTATGCCTACTACTTAGTTTGGATCTTTTTGTTTTTGTTCCAATGTAACTGGCATCAAACTTAGAGGGAAAGGGAAGACTCAGTTCAAATAAACAAATTTTTAGAAAACTACATAGAGTGCCTACTGTGAACAAGTCCCTATCCAATGTTGTGGATATTATCATAAAATTATTACCAGCTAAAATATCTGGTTATATTTTCAGATAATACTAGGGCAGATTTTTGGTCCATATTGGCTCTGTTCTTGTTGGTTTGCCTTATAAGAACCTCTTTTTGCCTCCCATGGATTTGTTGTCACCAATATAAGGCTCCAGGTTCTGGGAATGAGTTCATTGTTTGTTTCCTGGATTCATATCATAAATTCTAGCCCACAGCCCCTCCCACTATTTACAGTCTAGGCATCTGTTATGGACAGATGGACTCTCCTAAAACAGTGTGGCAGACAATAGAATGCTCTAACCTAGAAAGATCCTGAAATTTAGAAGGAGCTATGTGAGAGTTAGTGTAATGTTAGAGTGAGACTCTCACATTTTAGTGTGAGAATAGGACTGAATTCTAACTTTTTATTTTGGAATAATCTAGCCTTATTGGGCTGGAAATCCTGCCTCTTGTTTATTTGTTTATTTATCTGGCACACCTCTCAGCATCATAGGCTCAAGGGAATGTATCTCTATTGCCATGCCTGTGCCCTGGTATTTAGTAGATACATTTGGAATTTAGATATGAAAGGGATAGCCTGTATAGTCACCAATTCCAAGCTGTTTTGATTATTATTGGAATTGAGGCTCTTCAGTTCAATAATTCCACTACTGATTAAGCATCCATTGGTGGCAAGCATTCTGCCAGGTACTGAGGATATAAAAAGAAAAATGAAATGATCCTTACCTTTATGAAGCTTTCATTCTTCCTCATGGAGAGAATAGAGAATGCAGTGCTCAAACATTAAATAGGTATTTGAATACAGTTAAGAGTTCTGGAATCCATAGAACTAGATTCAAATCTCACTTTTAACATTAATATCTTTGCAATACTGAGAAAGTCAGTAAATTTCTCTCTTTCTCAGTTTCCAAAACTTTAAAATTGAGCTCCAATAGCTGAGAGACTTTCCAACTCTCGATTAAGGATCCCAAACCATTTAACATCTATGATCCTCAGTTTCTTCATCAATCAAAAGATTCAAGTGCCTCTAAAGTCCTTTTAACCTCTAGACCTCTGATATATGATGCTGTAGTTCCAATGAAGTAAATGTTTTCTTTGATAATGATTATAATTTATCCATGACTCTCTATCCTCTGTAATTCTTTTTTCATATCCCCCAAAAAGTTATCACAAAGCATGCTGAAGTCCTTATTTGTGTTGTCTCGATACTGTAAAGGTTCAGTGAAGTGCACAGACCATCCAAGTAATATTTCTTATTCAAGATGTCACCAACAATTTTTTTGGCAACATAAAAAGTACACAGATAGAAAATAATAAAAGAAATAAAAGAGTACTAGCAACTAAGGAAAATCAAAAAGATCTCAGCAACATCTCAACTAAACTTTGAAGAAAATTAAGGATTTTAAGAGAAGGCAAAAAGAGAGTAGGTTCTAAATTCAGAGCCTAGCCTTTGCAAAAGCTTGATGATTAGTCATAAAGTCAATCTTTTCAGTCATTAATAGGCCAATGTGACTGGAATACAAAGTGTATGAAGGGGAACACTATAAAATACATCAGAAAAGTAGATGTGATTCACATTGTGAAGGGTTTTAAATGTAAAAGGTAAGAATTTTATGTTTTTTCTTGGGGCAGTGTTTCAGTTGGATCTTTATATCCTATAATTAAATAGTCATAAGGTTAATAGAGTCCATTAGCATTTGATCCAAGTCGTATCTGCTTTATAAAAAAGGAAGTAGAACTACTCAAATATTTCTCTTTATATGACTTACTCTGTATGTCAGTTCTAAGTATGTACTGAACACCCTCTAGGTATAGAACATACCTATAGCATGTAAAACATAGTCAAATATAAATATGTACCTGTATAATTTCAGAAAACACTTGTGCATATCCCAAGAGACTAGAGTTGGAAAGCATCTTCCCAATAACTACTAACCAAATGAATCCCTTCCCTGACAAAAGAGAAAACATTACAATATGGAGAGTATAGATAATAATGTAAAAAATTAAATATATACCTTCAAGAAATGGAAGAATGACCCTGTTTAAGTACATAGAGATGTTAACTTTTGTTCCATGCTATATTCATGATTCCAGTGGTAACAAATAACTTGAACAATTTATAATATATGCATTTTGTAACCTATTTTGCCACTCAGTGGGCAGATAACCAAAGGAGACCCAATTAACTTGGTAGATACCAGCTGGAATGCTGTATACTGTTAGGTATCTCCCAGAAACACAGAGATAGGATGTATAAAAAATACAAGTGGGTTTCTACACATCATCTGTTTCACCCATAATTTGTACTGTTAAAACCAAGAGTCATCAGAGAGTTTAATATTGTTAGAACCATATGACAATATTATTGTCAATCAATAAGCATTTATTAAATACCGACTGTGTACCAGGTACTCTGATAAGCACTGAGGATACTTGTGAAAAAGAAAAGCTCAGTTGATAAATACCCTCAAGGATATCGCCACCTAATGGAGAAATCAACACAAAAGCAAATATACAAACAAGCTAAATACATAAAAAGTAGGAAATAATTGAGAGGAAAGAAATTGGAATTAAGAGTGTTTGGGAAAGCTTTCCTGTAAAAGAGAGATTTTAGAAAAAACTTAAAGGAATTCAAGGAGGCCAATAGGTAGAGATGGGGAGGTGGAACAATTCACCTCCACTTGGCCAAAATCACCCTGGTCGTAAATTTAAAAGCCAGAATTGTTTTGATTTTTATTGAGATTCATTGTAGATGAGTGGCAGTTGTACTGCACTTGGAGTAAGGGTTCAAATCCCAGATCCAATGCTTAGTAGCTATGTCAATGAATTGTTCTAAACTACAGTTTCCTCATATGAAAGAGAAATATGATATTTGTATTATGTACTTAATATGTTCATTGTGATGAGCATGCTTATGGATGGTATTCAGTTAAAAACATAACCAACTTGTCATTTGTGTTATTAAATTAAAGATTTTGGGGGAAAACATAAATATTTCAACAATATTCCCTATTGGCCCTAAAAAGAGAACATTAAAAAGGTATCATAATGGAATATACAGAATGACAGATTTGGAGACAGAAACCTAGATTTAATTCTTACCTCTATCTCTTTCTACTTGTGTGATCTTGGATGAATGCTTTAAACTATGTAAGACTCATTTTCCTCACCTTTAAAACAGAGAGGAAGGCTAGTTAATATTTGTGGTTCTTTTGAACTCTAAACTATTTTGTCACTGTGATTCTTTAAGTGGCCAGCTTACTGCTATGGATGGACTGAGCTGAATAGAAGAATTATGATTAATTCAACAGTATAAGTTTTTTTTTTTCAAACAAACACTATAATTACATGGTTTTTTTTTCAAAATTTAGCTAAAATACAATAATTAAAGTTTTTGGTTTTGGTTCCCCTTCTGATATGTAAGTGTATGTGTGTGTGTGTGTGGGTGTGTGTGTGTGTGTGCATGTGCGTGTGTGTGTAAGTGTAAAAGATGTGACTGTGACTCTTAAGCTTTCTATTTCACTTTTTTAAATCTCTCCAATAACTTCCATGGCACAGTATTGTGCTAGGGCAATGGTTTGGTGCCATCTAGTGAATCTCAAAATATTTCCATTTACATAGAGGTTCGTGAGAATCAATATTTAATAGGAATATAAGTAATAATTAATAATTAGAGAATTATTAGAAATTAAAAAGGCTTATTCTGTAATCCTGTCATTTCTTTTTGTAGCCAGTAATCAAATAAAGTGAATGACAAACAATAATCTTATTTTCAAATAAAACATTTATTGTCATATCTGAGTCAGCAAAGCAATGTGTAATAAATGTCCAAAACTTCACAAATACTTTTTAAACCTAAAGAGGTTTGGAAATATAAGTTTTCTCTCTATTCTATTTTTATTGACTCTATTCCTTCTTTCCTACTATGAGGCTCCAATATGTCTTGCCAAGTTACCTGATACTAGGCAGAGTCCAGTCATTCTAATCAAGAGTTCCTCAAAGTCTCAGGAGGAGAAAGACATATAAGAATCAAAAAATGAAGCAAAAGACCAGAGTTAGCTAATATAGTCAAAGAAAGAAAATTTAGAAAATCCTCAAATTAAAGAAGGAAAATGGGTTCCTCTTTTAGCCAACAATGTAAGGCAAAAGTTTTTGTTATGCAAAAAATCTTTAAAATGTGAGAATCTTATTCTCCTCTTTATTCTAGGACTTTATGATTAAGGTACAATAGAAATACCTCTGAATGTAAATCAAAAAATTCAGATCTAAAGCCTGGCTCTACTATTTATTACCTGTATAGACTTAGCTAAGTTTCTTAGATTTCAATTTCTTCATGTGTAAAGTGAAGACTGAATTAGATAATCTCAAAGACTCTTTCCACCTCTGAATCAAATATTATCAAAGTCTCAAGTACATTGTGGTTCTTTTATATGATCTCAAATTCTCTGACCCTCAACCCCTAAATCATTCACTGGACACTTAGCCTTGGCTTTGTTTGAAAATCAATGCCTCATAGGTCATATGATATGATAAGAAAATAAATTTGGCTTCTCTGGATCCATGGTGTCTAGTAGTGTCTGAAAATGAAGAAGTACTCAACATATGATTAAGATAATAAATGATGATGATAGTGGTGATGATAACAATATGAACATATGTTTAACTTGCTCAAGATAGCAAGTGAATAGGATATCATTCTTATGATATTTATATGAATTAAGTAGAGATTATAAAATGAAGAATATAATATTTGGAAAGGGGCATGATAATTGTTTTCAATACCTTGTAAATAACACCTAAAAAAGTGAGATTAGACTTATTCTGCATGACTCCAGAAGACAGAACTAGGAATGATGGATAGAAATGTCAAAAAGAAAAATTTAAGCTTAATCTCAATATTTTAAAAAATTCCAGACAATAAGTACACCGCAAAATTAGCATGAGCTACCAGAGAAGATAATGATTTCCTATTTGTTGAATTTGTTCAGTTAGAAATGGAATGGCCACTTTTTGGAAATATTGTAGAGGAGATCATCCTTGGACACACTGGGACTATATTTCCTCTAATTTCCCTTACAAATTCAAGATTCTGTGATTCTGTAAATATTTTAAAGTAATTTAGGAAAATTATACATAAAAAAGAAAGAAAAGTAACATATAAGTGGTTTCCTTGGCTGATCCTAAAACTAAAAGTTATAGTAGACATTTTTTTTAATTACATTTAATAATCTCTGCTAGAAGATCTTTCCTGAGAGGAATGTCACCACCTTTAAGACAGCACCTTGCATTTTAGAACAACATTTACTATTGAAAAGTTCATCTACATATAGAATCAGAAACAGTTTCTCTGAGGCTTTTACCCATTAGTTCTAGCCGTCTGCCTTCTGGCCAATCAAAATAAGTTTTCTTTCTTTCACGAGAATACCCTTAAATATTTTAAGACAAATATATTCTTCTATTCTGAGTCCTCTCTTCTCTAGTTTTAGTCTCCCAAGTTCTTTCAATGCATGTGCATAGGGTGGGAAGAAAGAATTAATTTTTTTTTTTCCTAAAAGAACTTTTATAAGGAAACTGAAGGGAAAACAGAGAAAACAGAAGTAATCAAGCTTGAAGAGCAACTAGGTGGCACAGTGGATATAGTGCTAGACCTGGAGTTAGGGAAAGCTCATCTTCCTGAATTCAAATCTGGCCTCAGACACATACCAGTTGCATAACACTAGACATGTCAGTTAACCCTGTTTGTCACAGGGTTCTTATCTGTAAAATGAGCTAAAAAAGAAAATGATAACCATTCCAGTATCTTTATAAGAAAATCCCAGATAGGGTCACAAAGTCAGCAATGACTGAAATAACTGAACAACAACAATAAAGCTTAAAATATAACTACAGGTTGCTGAAGCTAAAGTTCTGCTTCCTGGCCCTAACCATCATTCCTTTAAATTTTATTTTGGATAAGCATTTGTTAAAAGGCCATTATGAAAAGTAGAATTGCATAGGGATAACGGGTCAGCCTCAGAGAAAGGAAAACCAGAGTTCAAGTACGTCACAGGTTGGAGATATGGCCCTGGGGGAAAAAAAAAAAAAAAGACAATTTAATTACTTAGTACTCTGGCCAACTCTCTAATGCTATAAATTGCAAAAAAAAAAAAAAAAAAAAGGCATCTAGTTTCATTGCAAGAAAGAGTTCCTTCATCAAGAACTTCCCTATGGCTAGTAAATGATTCTCCGTCCAAAATAAATAATTATTTATAGAATTCTTACAGAAATATTATGCTTTTTTTATTATGATAAGGAGATGATCCAGGGACCTTGAAAGCTATGTCAATAGTTTCTGTCTACCATGTTTTAAGGCTTTGGATACAGGCTGAGGGACAGACTTTGCAATCTAATCTGATTCACATATCCCAGTAGCCTTCAAAACAGTAATGACTGAGGATATTCTGTCTTTGGCTCTAGACTTGGCTCTAGGCTCTCTCTCTATCTGAAATATGGATCCTGAAGAATTGTAGGTAGCCTGGACTATTTAAATAGAACAGAACAAATGCAAGAGCTGCAGACTTCTGACTCATTAGTTAAAAAAGAAATAAGTACTTTCTGTACAGCACATCTGAAGGAAATTCCTTTATTCATTGATTAAATATGAGTGAACCATTGGCAGCTTCTTAGAATTCCATTTTAATATTTATATTTTATCTATTAAAAATTACAAGGAAATTATCTGTACAAAACTTTCAGGAAAATATGCAAAAAGGAGAGAGAGACAGAAAGAGAGGAGGCTTTTAATTTTAAAAATATAACAAATTTTACTGAAAATAATAATAGCACCTAACTCAAAGGGTTATTGTAGAGCTACATATAAGATAATGTACATGAAGCACCTTGCAAACCTTAAAGGACTACATAAATGCCAGCCATTATTATCATTATTAATAACTCAATCAACACTTAATTCAACTCATTTCAACATATATTAGCTATTATATAAAATGTACAGTGCCGAGACATCCAAAAAAGATAAAAAATATATAACATATGTTTTCTCACACAGATTAAATATGTACATAAATACTTCAGATAGAAAAATTTTAAATTATAGGTATAAAAATTTGGCCCTACATAGTGTCTTTTAATGGTCATAAAGTGATTTAAATTGCCTATTGCTATGGAGCCTGATCTTTGTCAAGCAAGCCTTTGTGACAGGGAGAAAAATCTGAGTAAAACTGGGATGCAGAAGATAAGTATTAACTTGTATGGAGGTGATTCATCACTAGCAGTGGTGTGTGTGTGTGTGTGTGTGTGTGTGTGTGTGTGTGTGTGTGTGTTATAGGGAAGGGAACATAGTGAGATGAGTCAAGCAAGTATCAACCAGTTATATAAACATAAAAAATCAGTAGGATTTTTAGGTATTTTGCAGAACTGGCAGCTATGGTTAACAATTTAGACAATCAACTTGTGCTGTGAGCAAACAGCTATTTCAAGCTTGCTCATCCTACCCAGCAGTAATCTGCCAAGAAGTCTCAGCAATGTTTACAATAAATGATTAAAAAAATTGCAGTCTTAGGAAAGTTCTGAGGAAGAAATGGTCAGGTGTTATAGAATCTCTAAATTAGTATATCAGATTCAAGGAAACTAGAAAAAATGATTTTTAAAAGATGCCAACATAAATAGTTATTTCATTAGAATAATGAGTACTTTTTTAGAACTTCAATTCAGTTATTTTGTGTTACTAGAAAAGACTAAATTCATCAGCTGTAACAAAAGTAATATGTCAAAAAATAACATTTCTACATCGCACAACTTAAGATTCTTCCAGTAAGAAACTGATTCTTTCAGGAAAACAATGAAAGTAAAATCTAAACCAACCCAAACCAAACTTTATAACCCCTTGAGCAAATGAAATATAAATGCCCAAGGCCCAAAGCATTACACTTTGAATTCCTCATATTAATGTTTCATTTGTCTCATGAAAAACTCATAATTATATCTAAATGTTGTCCTTTGTTCCTACTCTACATGTATATGTGTGCATTTGTGTGAATCAGGAAAGATATAACACTTTTACATAAGACTGAAGAATTAATCACTCCAGAGTCTACCTTTTGGGAAAACAATGGTAGAAAAATGCACACTATGATATATAATATCATGCTAACTAAAGTAATTCCCCTCCTTTGTTTTTAGGATCTGATCATTTCACTTCTCAAGTTGTGATAAATATGTAAGCTTCTTGCTATAATAATGAAGAAGAAAGCAGCATTATTTGGTGAAAGGAGTGGAAAACAAGAAAGAAATAAAGAGGCCAGATGCAGATAAGATGATACAGGAGAATAAAAGAGAAATGGCACATCTTAAATTGCCTGAGTTATGTGCAATCTTTGGACAGTTCTGAAAAGTCAGCATTTACTGCCACATACCACTGAATAAATATATTCACTACAGGTTTTATTAAAATAATTTCTTTAGTCACAATAAATATTTTGGATTTCTGTTTTGTTTTCATATCTTTTGCTTAGACTTCAGTATTTTTGAAGGATAGACTTCTTCCTTGAATTTCTTCCTGGAAGGTAGTATATGGTTCTAGCCAAGTCATTACATTTTCACCTTTCAGCATCTCCTGGCAATCCAATCAATACATAGTGATGCACTCTATAAAAACAGAAGTCTTGAACTTTGAGAGTTTTCTTGCTTATTCTGTACTATTCTGTTTAGACTTTTTTATATTACGAAAACCTAATGCCTATTTCAGGTACTGTAGAAGGGAATTTGCATGGAATTGTATTTCAGAGATGCCTTTCTCAGGAAATACATATTTTCTAACTGAAAATCACAGTTATGACCTTTTATAATAATGGTCAGTGGTTAATGGAATGGGAAAGAATGGGAAAGAAATGCTTACTATTGAAGAATACTTTTTGAATCCAGCACATCAGAACAGCTGCTGAACTGTCTCTTTTATTTACTCAGAAAGCACAATAAATTACTTTCAAGTCTTCTCAGTCTAAAGTCAACTACAACCCCTTGAGCAAAGAAAATATAAATGTCCAAGGACCAAAATGGTAAAATGTAAACTCCCCATCTGAAAGCTCCATGTGTTTGTCATATATGATATCTCTATGAAAAACTCATGATTATACCTAGAATATTTTCATTTTTTTCCTATTCTGTGTGCGAGTGTGAATCGTTCCATGTCCATGAAATGTACTTATGTTTTTTTTTTTTTTTTTTCTCATTTCAGCATGTGGCAAGTTGATGAAAATCACAGGTCCTATTACAGTCAAGACATCTGGAACTCGATTTGGAGCTTGGATGACAGATCCTTTAGCATCAGAAAAAAATAACCGAGTATGTTGTTGCCCCAAATATCTTTGCCTTTCTTTGAAGTTTTCTTTACATTCTAACTTTACAAAGACATAAACTTTCTTCTGGGGTATATATTACTTATGTTTTTGCATATTTTATTTAATTCATGATGCTAGCCACTCAAAATGAGTATGTCAAAATTACTGTGATACATTATTCCTCACTAAAAAGTTTCAGTCTCATCAGTTGTAGTTTTCATTCATCTTATTTTTATGAAAAATCATAGGAAATAGTTCATTGAAGTTATATAGAGTTTTTACATTTATATTTATAAAATGTATTCATTGAAGGAAAGATTTCCTGATGATGTAGAAAATGAAGTAGAGTCAGTATCTAGGTTCAAAGCCAGGCTCTGCACTTGTTTTTAGCAAGTCACTTGGGACCTCAATTTCCCCATCTTTAAAATGATGAAGTTTATAAGGATGACTTCTCAGCTCTTTTCCAGCAATATATTTCTTATTAAATGCTAGAAACTTCTATGAATTTATGCAGTAAGGGAATGACAGGAAAATAGAAGACAGGAAACTCAGCAAATGAGAAAAAGGAAAAAGGGAAACAATGAAAAGTGTGACAAATGTAGAACCAAGCATTTGGGTATAAATACTGGTTGTGCCACCCACTATCTGAATGATCTTGATTAAGTAATTTAAGATCAATAGATCTCTTTTTTCTCCCCTATAAAATGAGAGGGCTACACTAGCTTGCCTATGAGGTAGCTTCTAGCTCTAAAGCTATGAGAGGATCCCAGGGGAAATGTTCCAGGTATTAAATTCAGCAATATTTACAATCTTCTTGTTCTTCCCTCTGATGTTTTCATGAATTGGGAATGGCAAACTACTACAATGGAACTTTGGGAAAATGCTATCTGAATTTTCAAATTCAGTATAATTTAACCCTTTGGGCACCTGACCTAAGGTGGTTCAGTTGTTGATGTAAAAGGAAACAAAGAATTCATTGTGGGTCATTTTCTCATAATAAATTCATCCTATGAAACCTAAAGTTAGTATTAAAGTGATGATCCAATATAATCATAATCCAAAGACAAACAAGATACTTGGAAAAATAGGCCCTAGACTATGAAATCTTAGACATTTCTGTAAAAATATAGATTCTTGCTCCAGATGGGGAGATAGAATAAAATGTATGTCATTCAAGGTAATTTTCCTCAAAAACAGTTTGCACAGTACTTGACATATAGTAGGAATTTAATAAATATTTGTTTCCCTTCTCAACACTTGTCTCTTTTCCCAATATAAGGAGAGCTAAAATGTCTACAAATGCTTTAGACCTTTCTTTTAATTTTGTTTTTTGGAAGAGAGTCAAGAATTGTAATTTTATTGGCATAAGAATGATAGAAACAAATCTCTATATCATTGCAGATTATTAACTGTTTCTTAGAGAATTGACAGTTCTTTGAGATTTGAATACAGGTCTTCCTGACACCAATGCAGACTATCTACTAAGCTTCAGTAGATATCTCTTAGATCCTTCTTATGACATAATATTTAAATTGAATTATTTCAACAAATTTTATTAAACAGTTACTACCTAGATAGCAAGGATACACAAAAATCAAGATACTTTCTGACTTTGGTGGAGGAGCGGAGGGGTAGGGAGGGGAGATAAAATAGCAGATCAAAGCATGAAAATAATTTGGCTTTCAAAATCTTCATATATACATTATATATATATATATATATATATATATATATATATATATATACATACACATGTACATATATATACATATCTGTATTGATATCTGCTAGTTTGCATGGTTTTAGATTTTTTAATAAGAATGCAAATAAGTTGAATTGATTTTTTTTTATTCCCTCCAGGTTTGGTACATGGATAGTTACACTAATAATAAGATTGTTCGTGAATATAAATCAATTGCAGACTTTGTCAGTGGAGCTGAATCAAGGACATATAACCTCCCTTTCAAATGGGCAGGGACTAACCATGTGGTCTATAATGGTTCCCTCTATTTTAACAAGTATCAGAGTAATATCATCATCAAGTACAGCTTTGACACAGGAAGAGTGCTGGCTCAGAGGAGCCTGGAATATGCTGGCTTTCATAATGTTTACCCTTACACATGGGGTGGTTTCTCTGACATCGATCTGATGGCTGATGAGATTGGACTGTGGGCAGTATATGCAACCAACCAGAACGCAGGCAACATTGTCATCAGCCAGCTTAATCAAGATACCCTGGAGGTGATGAAGAGCTGGAGTACTGGCTATCCCAAAAGGAGCGCTGGAGAATCCTTCATGATCTGTGGGACCCTATATGTCACCAACTCTCATTTAACTGGAGCCAAGGTTTATTATTCTTATTCTACCAAAACCTCCACATATGAGTACACAGATATCCCGTTCCATAACCAATATTTTCACATATCCATGCTTGACTACAATGCAAGAGATAGAGCTCTGTATGCCTGGAACAACGGACATCAGGTCCTGTTCAATGTCACCCTTTTCCACATCATTAAGACAGAGGATGACACATAAGTGTTGCTTTATTTTTTATTTATTTTTTAATTTTTCAATTATCTTAGTGTCATTTGTGATAAACTCTAAAGCATCTCATATTTTTTTCTGTAGTATGTGTTTTTTTCATCATTTGCCAAAAAGCATTTTATACTATTAGAGTGTGTCACAAAAACACCCAAGACTGTCCTAAGATGACCCATTGGAAATGCATCTTAATTATTGGATCTGCAAGGCGAATCATGACCTTGTGTGAAAAGCACTAAAGAGAATTTGAGTGACTAAAGTCAAGGTTTCCAAAAGATTAATGATCTGCCTTATATTTGAGTCAGAGACTAATGGTGGCTTAAATGCATGAATGTCTTTTTTTACTTCTGTCCTTTTTTTAATCTGTCGATTTGTTGCTCCACATCAGGAAATATTTTGGTAGTAATTGGAAGCAAAAAGAATACTTTTCCCTCCCATTCATTTCTTAAAAGATAAAAAAAAATATTCAAGGATCTGGTTTACTTGGGAAAATTAATGTCCATCATTTTGCTGTTACCTAATTCTCTGATGCGGTGCTGTAAAGTACATTTTTAAACCTCTTGCTAACATTTTACTGGCAATATGTATTTCTACCATTGTAACCACCATTGTGCAATTGTATCTCTTCACTTCTGTGAAAGTAAACTAAGTACTATTTTTTATAAAATACATTGAAGTCGAATTTCAGTGATGATTATGGATGGGCTTGAAAGGAATCAAGAAGGTCTCATGCTCTCATGTTGGGCCCTTTCTATAAACACTGTAAACCTTAAAAAGATAATGGGAAAATTAGCTTCCCATTAATTCATTTCAATTCAAATGGATTCAAGAAGTATTACCTAATTATGTAATACATGGTAGGCACTGTCTAAGGGATTCAAAAGCAAAAATGAAAAATTACCTCTAGCCTCAAAGAACTTACAGTCTATTTGGAGGATATACATTATATACATAGGGAAAAAAATAATCTCAAAGCAGGAATTTTACCCTCACTATATATAATGGATCATCAGCAACTAAGAATAACAAAAGTAGTCCAGCACAACTGGTTTGATACAAAATGTATTGCATACTATTCATTGCAATTGTCTGAAGAATCTATCCAGTCCAATAAAGTATGAGTAGAGGAGTATAGAATCATCTGCCTATCTTACATAACTCATTGTCTTTGCTAAAAGAATTTACCCCTCTCAAGAGAAGAAAAAACCGTCAGTGCTATTTTCCTATACTAAAACTCAAAACTTGAAATTAATGTAAACAGAATAACTAAATTTTAACTAATAATTTCAAAGACCATAGAATCATAGAAATTTGAAATTGCTAGGGCTCTTTGGGTCCATTTTACCCAATTCATATCTGACCAAGAATCTCTTCCATAACACATATGATAGATGGTCATTTAACCTTTACTGGAAGATCTACCTTTTGGGGAGAGCTGCTACTTTTGAAGGCAACCTTTTATTCCAGTGTGTGATAGATGTAATTGTGAAAATCTTCTTTCAACTGTATATCACTCCTAATTTGTCTTTTGGAATCAAGCAGAAAAAAATCTAATCTTCTTTCTGGGTGATAAGCCCCACACATACTTTGAGATGGCTACTATGCCTCCTTATAACAGTTAACCATTTTCAAAAATACAGTTTTGGAAAACTGACATATGTTGCCAATGGCAAATATAAGGTCATATTTATACTAACAAATAGTGAATCATGCAGTTTTAAAAATATAAATGTTAATTTTTTAAAGGTAACAACTTAAACTAAAGTCAAATTTCATCAGCAAAACAATCATTTATGACATTTTGACCAAAAAATTATAGATGTAAATCTTTTTGCTTGTATTCAACTCATTTTTCATTCCTCAGTGAAGACTGTATCCATACTTATATGAGAATAGCATAAATTTCAGTAAAAAAAAAAAAGTCTAATTTTCAATTTGGGGCAACTCTGATTACTTGCACTTGAAAATTATCTTTTCCATTTACACAAGAGAAAATCAATGATTTCTATTTCATTTCAAAAATTTATTCTAATAGTTTGGGTAATTCTGATAGCAAGACTTGAAAAATCCTGGAAGATTCAAACAACCAAGGCATTTATATTAGCCCAATTTTTAAAAAATCATCAAATATAGATAACTTGGAATAGTAAGTCTTTGTATCAGGGAAGAAGAAAGCTCCATTAAATTCTGAAACAATAATTTTCTAAGTGGGTGGATTCAATTAGATAGATGATTATTCGTTTTCTTTTCTACAATTGCTATCATGTGGTATATTTAACCCCAAGATGATTACAGTTTATTTGCCAGGTGCACAGTTCTTAAAGAACTTAGGTTCCCATTTTAAGATTTCTTCATTATTACAATAAGTGGGACAACATGAACTTTTGTATGATTTGTATTAAGCACAAAGAGAAATTCAGTTTTTTATCAATCAATGATTGTCATGTTAATACCTGAGACAAAATGCAACTTACTCAAAAACCTAGTAGTCTCAAACCTTTATCCAGGATAATAAACTTTATAGAAAATGACGTAATATTTCTGAAAGTTGAGCTGATAGAAATGAATATTTAACAATACCTAATTTATATGACATTTTAAGATTTATAAAAACACTTTACATATATGTTTAGAAGAATAAGTAAGTTACTTCATTTAATCTTCACAATAAATCTGTATATTATCCCCATTTTATAACTGAGAGAGATGATGTGACTTGCCCATGGTCAGCTAGCTAGGACCAGTCTTCCTGATTCCAAGTTCAGGACTTGATCCACTGTTTGCACACTTATCAGTGTAACATCACCAGGTAATTCTAGCCTACCATGATTCCTTTTAACTCTCTCTTTACTTATGTCCCTGTTGATATTAAATTAGCTACTTAATTAGAAAATATCTATGTCATAATATGCTATTTAGTCAAGTGACAATAGCAATCACTATTTAATAAGTGATAATATTTTTTAAAAAAAACCTATATTCCTCTTGGCTAGATCTATAATTTCACCACTATAGGACAGGGGTATCAGTTTTAAATAGAAGTGGGGACTACTAGACCCCTGTGGACTACATATTAACTTAGAAAACCACATGTCAACATTATTTATATCCTGTTACATTTTTGGTTAATAAATATTCCCCAATTATATTTCTAGCTCTCAAGAGTGTTGTGAGCAATGCAAGCTTTCACATTTGACACATTTGTATAAAAGACTCCTGGATAAGGAAAGCTCTTTTATTAATTTACATCGATACCTTCTTCGCAACTTACATTACTTAGAGAATATCCCAGAATAGCAGAAGGTTAAATAATTTGCTTAATGTTATATAGTCAATATGTATCAGAGGTAATATTGAACTCCACAAGGCTGATTTCCTGTCTTACCTTGCCATTCATATAATACTTCAAAGTGTGCAAAGCAATTTAAATGTAGGTTTGGTTTGGGGGTTTATAATAACCTTGTGACATAAATACCATAGCTTTTATTCCTTTTTTATAGTTAAGGAAACTGAGATTCACAAAATCATGTTTTGCCCAAGGTCACATTTATAATAACTTAGAACAAAAAGTAGTGATTAAAATCTATGTCTTCTTCCTTCCAATTCTAACATGCCTCCGAAGAGATAATAGACCAGTGATACTGAGAAAATAGTGATACTATTTTGTGTTTGGTGGGTTATTAGTTCATACAAAAGATATCTGTGAAATAGATTTTCATCTTGCACTGTATTCCCAACATGTAGACCAAAATGGAAATAAAATAATAATTACATAGAAGTAATATAAAAATGGTAAAGAAATTAAAATAACCCAAGATGGTTTATACCAAAGTTCATACCTATTCATAAAAGTCAATCTGTTCATTTAATCAGATAGTATCCAATTTCTCTTAATTATAATAACAGCAACCTTCTTGATGATGAATCCATGTTTGTTTAGTAGAAGAAAGGGAAAAGATGACAATGTCTTTCTAGTTTCTTTTCCCAAAGGCAGTAATAGAGATCTGGCCTGGTAGTTGGAAGTATTTGGGTGCAAGGTCCTCATCTGTCAAGTACTGACTTGATGACTTTGAGTAAATAGAATAACATCTCAGTGCTATGGGTAACTCTCCAAGCCTAAAGCTGAAGAAAAGACACCCTCTACAGGCAATCAACTCTTACAAGACTTCCCTTGATCAATGAAAATCAGAGTTCCAATTTTTATTCTTCCTTTCCTATTAAGAAAAAACTCTACATTCTTAAAAGTCATCAGAACCACTCAAAATACAAAATAAGTTTATTAAATGGAAATATATGATTTAAGCAGAAGATTCTTTTACAACTTAAAAATGTTAGTTTGATGGCTTTTTATGTTCTTGCATTTTGATAAAGGTAAATTTGACTCTTACTATTAATAAAAATAATAATAATAATAGGTACCATTCATATATTGCTTTACATTTTAACAAAGCACTTTATATTGCTAACTTATTTAAAACTCAAACACACTCTGTGAGGTAGATACTATTTATTATCCCCATTTTTTTCTGATAAAGAAACAATGAGTTTAAGCAGCTTTCTCAGGGTCACATAGTCAATAAATATGAGTCACTATTTGAACTCATTTTCCTGATTTCAAGTCCTAGCTTGTATCCACTCCATTACCTAGCTGCCTAGTAAGATCCCATCGTTTTGTCCACTTGAAAAATAAGTTTTAAAATAAAGTTGCCCTGTCCTCCATGTAAAACAGCAATATTAAATTGTCCTTGCAAGAACCCTAATGTGAATGTTATTCATGGCAAACTCAAATTTGTCACTCAAGAGAGACCCACCATGGCAAAGAGGATTCCAACCTGTCTGCTTATGATCCAGATATTTTTGAAGTCAATACATCTAAAAGAGATATTCAAGTGACTGCTAAAGGTGTATTTGATTCATCCTCACAGTTAACTATCCATCTAGTATTCCTAATACATGCTTTAGTAACACTACCATAGAAGAATTTATTTCATCTTCTCTATTGTAGCCAGTTAAGCAGACTATGAGAAGAACCATTGAGGGGAGTCTCTTGAAATTCTGGTTATTTCTCAACTTGAAGAAACTTGAAGGCACTAAATATCATTTAACTCAGTAAGTTCTATTCACAATGAAGCCAAATTTGTGATATGATGATAGCTTTTTGTAATTCCTGTCTATATTCAATTGAAATCTAGTAGGTAATTATTTGCTATGGTCAATAGCTACTCAAAATAATTTGGGGACTCAACAAAATGAGATGTCGTGAATTAATACATACTCCATTTAGGCAAGCACAATCAGATACAAACCTTAACCACCACATAAAATCACTGCCTGTGATGGCTGAAAGATGAAATGATTAAAGAAATAAAGATTTGAATTTCTAAGCCTATTAATTTACTAAGCAATGTGTGGCAATTGCCTATCAAATCAGGACCAGGCCTCTTCCTCCATTTAGGGCTGTATCTTAAATATAGGAGGAGACAGACTTTTATATTAAAAAAAAAATCAATCAAAGACAAATTAATTAAAAGGAAACAATACAAGATTTGGTGATCTGATTTACATTTGGATGAATGATTGAGGACTTTCCAACTTGGGAAAGAGAGAGCAACAAATGTAATTCACTGAATTCAAAAAAAGAGGTGTCTCCTCCTTGCTAAGTTTCTAGTAACATTTGAAGAAATATGGAAACAATAACTGACTTGTCAATATGAATCCAGTTTTTAGATAAGACATATAAATTGCTTGAGGCATACAATTGTGAGAAAACTCTTTGCATCAGTTTTTGGAACTAAGTTTCTGGCCAGCATAATCATTGGTTGAGGTCTCTAAGCAGATGATCCAACTTGCTAGCCATGAAGGATTACATTTAAAGAATATGAAAAGGTTTTCTTCTCATAAGATATAAGTTGAACTATACCTATAATTGAATAGGACAAAAATTGAGCTAGAAACAGAATTGAGTCACAAGATGAAGTCAGTTATATCACTGAATTCCTACAGTTAACCATTTGCTGCCCTAATCTCCTTAATTCCCTCCTGTCCAAAGTCAGAGGGAGTATGGAATGATGGCTGTTATGTTAAACTTGGAATAAGGGACACTGGAGTCAATTTCCATCTCTTACACTAACTGAGGAAGTAATTCAACTTCTCTGTATCTTAGACAACACTCTAGATAAACAATTCTTAGCCTCCAACTATGTGGGGTGTGGTGGTATGTGTGTATGTATGTGTATGTGTGTGAGATGGAGCCCTTTGGAAGTTTGGTAAGGACAATGACTTCCTTCATAGAATAATGTTTTAAAAGCATAAAATATGTAGAATTATAAAGTGAGAGAATTTTATTGAAGTAGAGTTATCAAAATAATAATTTAAAAATAAAAATAAATTCACAGACAAACCCAATCTCACCCCCAGTTAAGAACACCTACCCTAAATCTTGTTTACTAAATTATAAATGCTGTAATCATTTTAGAACTTTAGAACTAATCAGGGATAAACTAGATTTGCATTAAAGAATTAGAGATTAGCATAAGAGAATTCTCAGAAAAAAAAAATAGGCTATCTGGCAAAGAGGCTAAGCAGCTGATCTTTGAATCAGAAAGTATCTCTATTCCAGTCCAGCTTTTGATACTTGTTACTTGTGTCATCATCCAAGACACTTAACTTTGAAGTTCCCATAGGCAACTATCTAAAATCAAAAATTAAACAGAGAAATAAACAAATTGGGGAAAGTGTGCTGATAATAATGATAATGAAGAAGAAATCATTTGGCTGGACTCGTCTCCTTTAAACTAATATTTACATATATACATATACATAAATATATTATATATACAAAGAGAATGTATATATGCATACATATGTATGCATTATATATGCATATGCATATCATATTTATATTATGTATACAAAGATATTATATGTATGAGTGTATATCCTGGCAAATATATAAAATGCATCCATCTTGGTATATTCTTGGTTTCCATGCTTGATGCTAGAATATGGTCACTGCCTTTTTAAGGAGATAATTACCCACATATTGTAAGGAGTGGATCAATATCATCCAAAATGGTAATGCTATCTTATTTATAGCAAATATTTAGTGTGTATTCAAAACAATGTATGTCATTGCACATTTCTAGAAATAAAAATATCATATATGATAGATTTTACAAAGTTAAATTCCATTAATGAAAACAAAAGTCCTATGCCTTCAAGACTGGAGTTTTTTAAACCAACCTAGATAGTTATAGTATTGTAAAATCAAGACTCCAACTCCCAAATCATTCATCAAATGAGATATGTTTTGGGGTGTTTTTTTTTTGTTTTTTTTTTGGTTTTTTTTGGCTTTCAAGGCCACCTTAACAACTTTCAAATGAGATAGTGGCAAATGGGAAGGCCATTCAAAGAATAACAATAATGACTGTCATTTATATCATACCTTCAAATCTGTAAGGTGTTTTTAAAATATATTATCATTTAAAACTCACATCTGTTTTTTAAGGTATGCACCATCGGTATTAGCTTCCCTCTATTACATATGAAGAAATTGAGACAGTAAAATTAAGTGACGTGCCTAGGGAAAAACAACAAGTAAAAGCTACTCTTGGGTTTTGAACCCATATTTTCTGATTTCAAATCCAGCAGTCCATCTCTATACCATATACCCTCTAAATAAATGATCATCTAATCAATACAATAGAATTATCTTTCTATTTCTATGACTGTCAGTGTATCCCAAGATCATCTCATTCCTCCCAGTAACACTCCTATATTCTGCTCAGTAATCTCCTAGAATATCAGCTTGCTTTAACAGAGAAAAAAGGGACAGATTTAATAGTTTTAGCCCTTTGTTTGATGATGTAACTTCTAGAAATAATGTTTCTCCCTTTAATAGTTCTCTGAAAAGGGGCCCTTCTAGAGGCTCTCAGTATTTAGAATAGAACTAGTGATAATATAAAAGAAACAGCAGGATTCTGTTTTCTCTAGAATAGATTGACCTTGGACTTATCAATATGAAGTCTGGCCTCCATCTAGCTGGGTTTCAGAAGCAGTCTTTTGAAATTCTGTGTTAGTCTTTGGCAGCACCATTAAACACTGACTGGTGCTGAGCAGATGGGATGTGCCCCATCAAATTTAACTCCAAACTTCTGAATTAGCTGCTATAGAGACCCACAAGCAACAAAGATGCCTAGAATGCTTCTTTATCTTAGATGTGATTACATTTGACATATACAATCTCCAGAAGAAGAAAATAAATAAAAAGTGATTTGGTTTTGTTTCTATTTTTAAAAAATCTCCAGAAATGATTACAGACTGAGCTGCAATACTTACTATTAAATTGTGACTGCTTCCACCATGGGGTGGTAATTTTTGTTTTGTTTTGTTTTTTTAAATCTTAGATTAGTTAGATATAGCTCCAGGCTCTCATTCTATTTTGAAATCCAAATAACAAATGTAAATAGTTTCTTTTAAAGAGAACTCTTCATTAACCTTCATTAGCAGTTGATTTTGAAATACGGTATGTGTACTGAAAAGGGACAGCTGGATAGAATGCTCAGCCTGGAGTCAGGAGTTAGGAAAACCTGAATTCAGATCGCCCTCAAATACTTGCCTGTGCTTGGGCAAGTCATTAGTCTCTGTTTCCTTAATCCACTGAGAAGAAAATGGCAAACCTCTCCAGAACTTGTAAAGAAAACCCTATGGATATTATAGTTCATAGGGTCATGAAAAATCAGAAATGACTGAACAACAATTGAAAATGGAGGCCAGAATTTCCTGTGCCAAGTTATAATTGGCATCTGGTTAGAGTTTCTTTGATACTTTTAGTAATCCATGATCTCCTCCATGAGTATTACTTCCAATGATGCAAATTAGAGCCCTTGCATCTTCTATTTGCAAATCTTTGTTTTCATCCTAAAATCAACAAAGAGAGATTTCTCAGAAAGCTGATAGACTTTCTCAACTCCCTTTTTCATCTCAAGCATAGCAGTGTATCACATAGCATTTTTTGTTTTGTTGTTCTCATTCTCACAGAGTGACTCTCCCTTTTTTGACCTAAATATATCCTTTGTGGTGCCTTTATTCTATTACTATTACAAGTATTTTTTAAACTGCATATGACTCTATTTAGATACCTTACATTTTGATAGTGCTTTATGATCTTTAAAGAACTTTAATATATATTTCCTTATTGTATCCTCCTACTTGGATATTTCATGGTGTGGATGTGACCTCGATTTCTCAAAGCTTATGCAAATAGACAGTAAGCTCTGACAGGTTCTGCTATGGGAGAAATACTTCCAATATGTTCTAACATCAAACTGAGTCTATTTTGAAAATTAAGTAAGATGGAGGCACTAGCTAATTAGTCATTTGGAGTTTTGATATATATTAACCAGTTCTTATTAAGCTTCATTTTTTTTCAAATAAGCAAGTTGGGAAATAAAACATTTCAATGGCTTAACTGAGGTCATTTTGATATCATAAGAACTAGGATTAGAATTCTCCAAAGAGTTTGATGTTATGTAAACGACATCAAGTAAAATGATAAACCAGCACGTTCCATGGGTGAAAAGTTGTGAGAACAAGTGACAATCCAACAACTTTCTACAGTGTTTTCTGGAAATCTCTAAAGAAATAGGCCATCTTGTGATCTTATTATTCTACTTTGAGAAAGAATTGTTCATCTTTTATAAAGGTAAAATTTCTGAATAGCAAACTTTTAAGAAAACAAAACTACATTTAATTTACTCCAAGGGAATAAGTTAGACTCTATCATGCATTCTATGACATTCAGGAGTGGAAGAGTTTTGTGGTTTTGTGAAGGGTAGTTAGGAAGCACAGTAGATAAGGACCTGGAGTCAGGAAGACCTGAGTTCTAATACAGCCTGAGACACTTAGTAGTTGTGTGATCTGAAGCAAGCAACTTAATCCTAATTGGCTCAGTTTCCTCATTGGTAAAATGAGCTGAAGAAGGAAATGGTAAACCACTCCAATTATCTCTACCATGAAAACCCCAAATGGGGTCACAAAGAGTCAGAAATTACTTAAACAACTCAATAACAATAACAATAGCAACAAAACTATACATGGCTTCCTATAATTCCTCCTTCTTTATTATTACTTTTATCCAAACTCATTCTAAAAAGAAAATAAAGCTAAACATTTCTCATACCTAAGTCCTTATCTCACATTCTTTTTTTTTCTTTCAGACTTAAAATTACATTCAAATTATCTGCTATTTCTCTAAATCATAAATCACAGGTTTAAGATGGAAGTTACCTTAAAGACTATTGAATTGAAGACCTCATTTTATAAGATGTCAGAAGTAAAATACAAAGAACTAAGATCACACACTTAGTAACTACCTGAAATGAGATTTGCCTTCCTGTAATTACCTATAAATGTGATTTGTACATGCTACCACTAGACAAAGGTTCAATTAAAGAAACAGTCTCTATTACTGACTGGGTATTCGATTGTTAGAGCTCTAGATTCTCCATTTTTACCATCTCCAATTCTCATCATCACTGTTTTGCTTTCTATCAGTAACTACTGAAAGAAAGAAGAAAGAATAGGGAATCAACATTTGAAACAGCAATGATTCACCATTTCTAATTGGATTGGTCACTGTTCTTTTTCATGAGATTGAAAATATTATTAGTATGTTTTAGTTCTTTAGATATCTATTTAACTCTATAGGTTTGTCTTATCTCTGCCAAGTTTCAGGAGAAAAATGAGGAAAAAAACATGACAATTATTAAACGACTTGAATAAATATTCCAAAAGTACTTATTACTTACAGAAAATTATTTCTGGCCTGACAAATATGAGATCATTTTTGTTTCCATTTAAATGATTTTAAACATTGTTTTCTTGGCTTTGCTAACTTTTCCTTTGCAGCAGTTATATGAGTTTTTCCAATCTTCTTTGTATTGCTAATATTCATCATTTCTTAAAGCCCGATAATATCTATTATAGAACAGCATAAAATAATTTTTCTTGCCAATCCACAAATGATGTATATTTATTTTGTATCCAGTTCTTTGCTATCATAAAAAAGCAAATGTGTTCCAATGTCCTCATCTTATAGAAAATAGATCTAAAGCTGAGAAAGTTTAAATAATTTCCCAAAGGTCAAATATTATTTGATGCCAAGAATAGTTTAGCCTGTCAAGATCTTTTTTGAATATTGGGTCTGTTCTCCAGAGATTATGATCTTACCCAGCTTTGTTTCATCAGCAAACTAAATAAGTATGCTACTTATTGGGCTGCTAGATGATGCCATAGTACATAAAGTACTAGGCCTGGAGTCAGGAAGATTCCCTGAGTTCCACTCTGACCTCAAAAATATATTAACAACGTCACCCTAGGCAAGAAGTCAGTTAGTTGATTGGTTAGTTGGTTGGTTTGCTTCAGTTTCCTTATCTATAAAATGAGCTGGAGAAGGAATGACAAGCAATTCCAATACCATTATTAAGATAATATCAAAGGGGGTCATGAAATAAAGTACTGGACAATTGAACAACAAATGTTATCTATGCATTTATTCTAGATGCACCTTAACACTGGACTAGCCTTGGAATCAGGAAGACTTGAATTCAAATCTGGCTTCACACAACTTCCACTTGCCTCAGTTTTTTCATCTGTAAAATAGGGATAATAATAGCATTGCCTCAGAGGATAGTTTTATCGTGACATAATTGATAATAGATAATTGCAAAGTTCATAATGAGCACTTTGTAAATGTCAGCTGTTATTATTAATTTTATTCAATATATATTCATTAATTGCTTGTTATGAGCCTGACATATGCTCAAGGCCAAGTAACCAAAAGGAGACAAAAGGCTGGCCCTACATTTTAGAAACTTACAGTTTAATAGAGGACAACATGCAAACAAAGTAAGCTACATACAGGATAAATAGATAAAAATTTAAAGAAGCATTTATTATTATTATTACTTATATTACTGGTTTTTAAAAAAGCCAGAAAAACAGCAGTTAGTACCTCTTGAGTGTCAAAGCACCCCTTCTTTTCATAAAAGAACCTGGTATTATTTAGTTGATAAAATCAAATGTTGCTGTTTTGGGGGTTTTTTTTGGTTTTTTGTTGTTTTTCTCCTGTGAGTTATCTATTGCCCCTCCCCAACCTCCCAATCTCCTGATATATCAAGATTTCTCTTTGGTACCTCATGTCCTTTTTTTCATATTAAAAATGATTGGTCTGGTTTTGGTTTTTCCTTCAAAATTGTTCTTCATTCTCCCAGATAATCCAGTAAGAGGACTCCTGAGTAATTCCTCAGACCCCTTTATGTTTTCTTGTGGGAAATAAACCAGCCTAATATTTGAATATATATAACATTCTCTTGGCTATGAAAGAAATACAGATGCTGTACATTTCATGAACACCTCTTTAAAATTCACCCGGCTATTAGTAATTAATACAAGTGAGATTTTAGATGCTTATTTTTCTTTCTGGGAATTTTCTAGGAGAACTATAGTGGTAGCCTGCAAATAGAGGTAGCTAAGTGGTGCAGTGCATAAAGTGCTGGGCCCAAAGTCAGAAATTCTCAAAATCCAGCCTCACACACTTACTAGCTATTTGACCTATGGCAAGTTTTAGCCTCATTATCCTCAACTAATAATAACATCTACCTCACAGGGATATCGTGAGGATCAAATTGATGAGGTGCGGGAGAATTGAGGTTAAGAGATCCCTTAACAGCAATGGGATCCCCTTGGCCAATTGCAGTTTTGTGAAAAAGTCGGCAGACCCCAATAAACACAGGCACAAGGTTTGTGGCAAAGAATGGGTTTATTTTCACTAAAAAGCAGTACACTAAGAAGATATCTTTCTTAGCGGTCAAGGTCCTGTTAGGACTATTGTCAAGATGGGTTTACACTGAGAAGAAAAATATCTTCTTAAGTAGGTTAAATCCAGAAGAACATTTTAGCTAAAATGGGTTTACACTGAGAACCAATTTAGTAGGCCTTCCTAATTAGGAATTAGCAAAGGTGGGTTAACAAATCAGGCCAGTCTTGGCCTGGAGCTGGGGAGAAAGTTAAGCCACTCAATAGAAGAAATTGACTAAATCCCAGGAGGAGATTTCCATCTGAATGAGATTACTTAGATGGGAGTTAATCTGGGAAAGGTGTGCCCCTCCCAGGGTTTGAGAGTCAGGAACAATTTTCCCCTCCAAGGGACACAATTTACATCAAAATAATATAATAATTCCTGTGATCTATGATGTGGGGTTTGTCACCAAATGATGGTAGGCACCAAAAGTTGGGATTCAGTCACGTGAAAAATTCACAATGGCCATTCCCTTTGGCAAAAGATAGATTTCTTTGGGGGAATAGGTTACAGACAGAATGAAGGGTTACAATAGACACCAGAAATGGTAAATACAGAATTTAGTAGAGAGCATATGAAAGACAAGTTCCTCAGTGGAACTCAATTACCCAGTGGAAAGGAAGCATGAGATTGGGCCATGCCTTTAGCTGGCAGGCTAAATCCTGACAAGTATTTAACACCCTAAAAGAGCTAGTTAGTTGTAAAAAGAAGTGGGGTTGAGAAAACAATGAGATTAGTGAATGAAAGGAATTAATTTCTTGAAACACTCCCAACTTCATTCCTTTCACTAGTCTCATACATTGTTTTTATCAAATATAGTCTCCTGCCTTCTTCTTTTCCACCAATTATTCGTTCTTCATTTTAACTACTGTTGATTCTTTTTTTGCTTTTCTCCTTCAGGTCCTTTACTTCAATCCCTTCTTTTCCTTCAGTGGGAGTTAAGTCCTCAATTTCAAGCCTTCAACTACTTTTTCCTCTCAAATTTCTCCTCCACAATTCAATCCTTCAACTCCTTTATAATTACAAAGCTCTCCCTCTCCCATTCACTATTCCCCTTTATTTTCCTTTTCCTCCTTCTCTACTCCTTCTCTCACATCTTTCAATCTCTCTCAAAAAAGGATTTGTTCACAAATATTTATGTAGGCTGCCTTCCCCTCCTTGAATGTCCTCTTTTCATTACCTTCTTGTTTAAGTTTTATGAATCTTCTCTAACTTCCTTAAAACAAACTTTCATTGAGAACCTATACTACTGATCACCTCATATATTCTTCTCTCTATATTTTTATGATACCCCCTCATTTGTTTCTCCTCCTACTAATCTTATAATTCCTTTTTATTTTGCTTTTCTGGATCTTCCTTGAGGTGTTGTGCTACAGTTCCCTTTTAATGTCCTGACCCAGTTTCCCTAATTGTTACTCTGCCTCAGGTTATAACCATTCCCTCTTAATGTTTGATAGGATAAAGGTCTTATTATATCTTTTGGCTATAATCATTCCTTCTTAATGTTTGGTGAGATAAAGATCTATCCATTTTAGACATCACTAGAATATCTGGAGCCTCTCCAGTACCTCCCGCCATTATGTCATCCCCATCTCAGGTACTTCCCCCATTATGTCATTGTTCTTGTTTCCCTATAAAAGAATCTTGTATCTGACATTCACTGATGTATTCCTGAAGACGATAGTCTCATTCAGCCCTGGGACCAAATCATGGATCCATTTGGTCCCAGTAAACTTCTCCTTTTCAAATAAAATATTAAATTGTTCTCTAATCTCTATCCTGCCTCAGTTTCTCCAGCATTACAGAGGATGTCCTCATTAATCCCGGATGTCCCTAAAAGTTCTCTCTCAGGACTTCTTCTTTTCATTTATTTTGTTTCATTTGGATATCTGATCAGTACCCATTAATTCCGTTATCATCTCTATACAGACAGTTCTCAGATCTACTTCTCCAGTTCTAAACTCTCTTCTGATCTTGTCTCAGATCTCCAATGGTGTCTTGGATGTATAGAACTGGATATTTTATAGATATCTTAAAATGTCCAATATCTACTCATTATCTTTCTCCCTAATTCCCCTCCCCTCTTCTTAATTCGTCTCTCTTATTGCTTCCTTCATATGATTTCTGAAGAGAGTTATGGTCCCTTTAAGAAGCAGTATTTCCTGTTGAGCTGTGATTCCTTTCAGATTCCCAATCCCTCCTGGCTGAGGCATATCTTCCCCAGACAAGTTGTCTTTCCGGGATGCCAGAGCCTTTGATTCCATTACAAATCCTGGTCAAAAAGTATCCCTTTGAATTCCAATAGGAGTCCCTACTAGGTCTGAGCCAACTCTCCCAACCCCCACTAAGTCACCCAACATAATAAGCTTCCATCAACTAAAGTCTTTGCACATGGACTTTGGCAGCTCCCTTTTCTGCCAGGACCTTTTGTCCACTGAGAACTGCATTCTCAGTGCAAAACTCCATTTTCCATAGCTCTGTCCACTGGAGTATTCTTTTCCAGTGCCACCCTCTCTTTATTCTCACCTATTTCCCTAACCAGACTTTATGCTTCTCTGTTAGGATTTCTAACCTTACTTCTAATCCCCATAATAAATCTCTTATCAATCTAGGTTTTTGGCTCTGTAAATTCCTTTACAAAGATCCTCTGTGCTGCCAGAAGGGAGTCTCCAAAACTCCCAACCTTGTGCCAAATTCCAAGGGAGTACAGGGGAGCTAAACCTCTCCCTTTGGTTCCCTGAACCCCGAACCTCCCACTAGACCACCAGAAACCCTAATATCATTTTGGTTCCCTAAATCTAAACCTTATCAATTTCTCCCTAGGATAATATCTCTAATATTATCCTTTTTTTATAATACTGACACCAAAAGTTCTCTCCCAGGCCTGCCACCACTCTGGTACAGGGTTTTCTTAACTTGGGACAGGACTGAAATAAACTGAGATCTTTTGGGGGAAAATGATGGAGGTAAATCCTGGAACTCTCCTCTGAAAGAGGCTCACCCTCAGGGAGCCCAGTTAAGTGGAATCTTAAGATCTTAAGTTGGAGATCTGGCCAGAGATATGATTGCACCCTCTATTGAGTTGAAGATTAGTCTGGAACCACTTCAAGTAGCTCAAAATTCCCAAGATAAGTAATCTCTTTTCAATTAGAGATCTAAGCCTGGGGCATTGCCAACAATTGAGGGAATCTCATTCAATTTTGAATGGAAGTCCAAACTAATAAAAGACAACTCTGATCCCTTTTGCCATAAAGATTTTGGGTTTGTGAATTCTTTAGCATTGGACCTGCTCTGACCAGAAGGGATTCTCCACCCCAATTCTCACATCTCTTCACTAACCTCATCATTTGCACCTCATCAGGACTATTGCAAGTCTCCTAGTTGGTCTTCCTATCTCAAGTCTCTCCTTACTGAAGTAGATCTTCCACTCAGATACCAAAGAGATTTTCTTAAATCCCAGATCTGATCATGTCATCCCTTCATTCAGTAAACTTCAGTGGCTCCCTTTCACTTCAATCAAATAAAAAAATCAAATCAAATATAAAGTGCTCTGCATGGTATTTAAAGCCCCCATAACCTGGCTACTTCTTACTTCTCCAATCTTTTTGTACTTTGCTAATTTCAACATCTACAATTCAATGATACTGACTTCCTTATTGTGATTACATGAGATACTTCATTCCCTGACTGCATTTTCACTTGCCATTCCAAATACCTGCAATTCTCTCCTTTCTAGTCTCTATCTCCTGCATTATGTCAAGACTCACTTAAAATCTAACCTTTTATAAAAAGTCATTCCCTCTTCTCCTTAAAATTACTACCTTACATCTGAGATTGTCTCCAAGTTAGACTGTATTTTTTGGTACCTATTTCATTTTTTCATGTTTTCTCCTCTATTTGGTTTTAAATTTCTTGAAAATACGTTTTTAAAAACTTTTGTTATATGCCTAGTAGTTAAAACAGTCCCTGGAATATGCTTAATAGCTGACTATTCTGGTTTATGAAAAGTATTAGAAGAAAAATATTGATGAAATTGGCATACTTGCTCTGCATTTATGGGTGTGGTAACTGAAATGTTCTTGTATATGACTTTTAGTTTGGAAGAATACAATGATTCAAACCAAACATCTGGGTTATATTATGTAGAAAACAGACTTATTCCCCAATAAAGATGACAGAAGCAACAAAACACCATTGCCCTCACCTACATACATTGACTAATTACTTCCCAAAATGCTCCCTAGTCTTTATGTTACATCAACCTCTGTCAGGAACTGATTAATGATAACATAAAACCTCCATAAATGAAACTCCACATTTGAACCATCATTTCACTAGGCTCAACTCACATTGCTTATGTTACTCTGGAGGAATGATACAATTTCTTGCGGTTGTAAGAAATACAGTGAAGCTCTCCTCTAATGAATCCCCAAAGGGAAGAGGGATGTTTATTACAGTAAAAACAAGTTTGGGTTGCGTTGAAATTCTTCCTTGGAGTTCAGTCCCTCCCCAGAGCTTGCCTCTGGTTGATTTTGAAGTTTTTCCAGTCCAATGAAAGCTTTGTTGAACCCTGATGGAGTATTTTCTTTTCCCTTTTTAAAAATTTCTTTTATTCTTTTTTTTTTTAGCTTTTTTATTTTCAGAATATATGCACAGATAGTTTTCAACATTCATCCTTGCAAGATCTTGTTTCAAATTTTTTCTCTTTCTCTTCCCCTCCTTGTTGAGAGGTGAGATACCCTAACACGGATGGGCATTCCCAGGTCTATGTGGCAGATTTTGTGAAAGAATTTTCAGTCCCAGTCTCCAAGCGAGGTTTGGCAAAAATGAGTTTATTTTCACTGAGAAGCTCTCTCAGTGGGCTGCTTCCTAATTAGGAAGATTGCAAAGATTGGAATACAGAGTTTTGAATTTATTTAGCCTTCTATGGCTTGGGACTAAGGAGTGATTTGAAGTCGTAATTTACAAATCAATAAAGGTGGTGATTGTTAAAGGTGGGAGTTTCCCATAGGAACCAGTAGGAGGGTGGGGATGGTCCCAGAGGCTGGGAGGGGTTGAGATTCAGGGTTTTTCCAACCCAGGCCCACCCACACAAAGACACAAAGTTTTATTACATCATCCTCCCTTAGATAACAAATAAATGCAATATGTTAAACATGTGCAATTCTTCTATAGATTTTTCCACAATCTGATAAGAGTATTTTCATTCCCCTTAGACTCAAGAAATTTAATTTAGATTAGATATTTGTTTTGTTGAAATTTAAGTTGGATCAGATAGAGATGAAAAAAGCAGGGTCAAACAGGTGATTATTGGATTATGTTTATGCTTACATCATTTCTCTCTGATATTCTTATCAATTCTATCTGTTTAAACACAATAATAGGGATCAGTATTTTGGTTTTTTTTTTTTTTTGTTTTTATTTCTTATGTATTTTTTTTCTAATTACAAGTAGATTTCAATATGCATTTCTGTAAGATTTTGAATTCCTATTTTTTTTCTCCCTCTCTCCTTTACCTTCCCCTTTCCCAAGCCAGCAAATAATCTGATACAGGGTATATATGTACAATCTTTTTAAAGATATTTTCATATTGAAGAGAGAACCCCAAAACTCTAAAAATCCTTGAAGGAGAAAATCTCCTTCAACCCTGCCTCTGTGAGAGACCACCCCAGGGAATCAGATAAAATGGTTTACTTAGGTGGGGCTGGTTGAGTTTTGAGCTAGAGAATTCCAACCCTATTCAAATGTAGATCTTCCATTCAATTCAACTCAAGCTGTAGTCAGCCCCATCAAAAGCAACCCTCCCCACCCCCCCACCCCCCACACCCCCACACCCCTTCAGGCTCCTAGCAAATTTGAGCTGTCCCAGCCCCCACTAAGACATTCAATATAAAAGAGCCAAACTAAAACCCTCTTTGCAGAGGTTCCAAACATGCCAGTTATGCCATGCTTGGAATGCCAAGGAGCCTCTGTCCACTGGAATATTCTTTCCAGTGCCACCCTCTTTTTATCTTCACCCATTTCTCTAACCAGACTTTATGTATGCCTCTCTATCGGGATTTCTAACCTTACTTCCAATCCCCATAATAAAACTCTTTTATCAATCTAGGTTTTTGGATCTGTAAATTCTTTTACAGAGAACCTCTGCACTGCCAGAAGGGAGTCCCTAAAACTCCCTGTCCTTTGTGATGAATACCAAGAGGTTGCAGAGGAGCCAAACCTCTCCCTGAACCCCAAACCTGCCACTAGACCTTGTCATTTAACTCCCTGACCACCAGAAACCTTAATCTCATTTTGGTTCCCTAAATCTAAACCTTATCAATGTTAGTCATACTGTGAAAGAAAAATCAGAATAAAAGGGAAAAACCACAAGAAAGAAAAAAACAAAAAAAGACCAAAAATAGTATGCTTCAATCTGCATTCAGTCTCCATAGTTCTTTTTGGATGTGGATGACATTTCCCATCACAAGTCTATTGCAATTGTCTTGGATCAGTGTACTGCTGGGAAGACTGTAGTTGGTCAGGAGATAAGTATTTTGAATTAATATTACCATAAATTCTTGTCTTAGTTCCCCATCTTTGTTTCCTTTTGAAGCCACAAAACAAAAATAGCCTGGGGGTAGGGAAGAAGGAATGTTTTTTTGTTTTTTTTTTTTTTTATCTCAGTCAGAAGCAAGAAGGTATTTGTTATTTTGCTGTTATTTTTTTTTCACAAGATATTATAGGCTAGCTATCACTTACCATCCTATCCTGTATATCAACCATTAGCTAGATAACCACTGTGACCCTTTGCTTATTGTTGTGATTCAATTCAGTTTAATTTAATATCCTTTATTAAGTGTCTACTGTGAGTCAACCATTGTGCTAAATGCTCAGGATGCAAAAACAAAAATTAAGCAATTTGAGTCCTTACGGGACTTACAGTCTAGAGTTAGGGAAAGGGAAAGGAGGATAAAATATGCATATAAAAATGAAAACAAATGCAATGTTCCCCCAAAGAGCAGTATTCTATCAACTGAGAGAATTAAGAGGAGTCTTTTAAAGAACACAAGACTTCAGTTGAACCTTTAAGGAAGCTTTAGCTTCTAAGAAGCAGAAATGAAAAGGGTTTGTATTATAATTATGAGAGACATGCAAAACCCCAAAACGTTGGGGTTGAAATGCCATTCATTGGAGAGCTGCAAGTAGGTCAGAACTAGAATCTAACATGCTTGAGAAAATAATTTGTAACCTTGGTGAAATGTGATGGTGTTTATGAGAATTGTTATCCCAATTAAAAGAGCAATTATTCTATCTAGGACAATATAAGTATGAGAATTTTACTTCATGTAAATTTTTGCCAAGCAGAACAATGCCCCTGCACATAGCACCATGTCATTGAGAAAATCTTCCTGATCTGTAATCCATCCCTCTCACCATCAACTGAATCCCTGACCATGGGTTGATGGATACCCTTAATAAATATCTACATTATTAGCCTACATTTCAGGAGGAAGGCAAAGGGAATAAGCAATCATATAGTACCTACTATGTGTCAAGGACCCTGCTTAGCACTTTATAAATTTCTTTTGATCTCATTGTTTCTTTAGCCTATTGTTAAAAACATCCCTGAGTGCAGAGGAGCAAAGGTCATCAGGCAGTCTCTCAATTTGATATAATCAAATTTTTCTATTTTGTGATCAATAATGATCTCTAGTTCTTCTTTGGTCATAAATTCCTTCCTCTTCCACAGGTCTGAGAGGTAAACTATCCTATGCTCTTCCAATTTATTTATGATCTCATTCTTTATGCCTAGGTCATGAACCCATTTTGACCTTATTTTGGTGAATGCTGTTAAGTGTGAGTCAATGCTTAGTTTCTGCCATACTAATTTCCAATTTTCCCAGCAGTTTTTGTCAAACAGTGAATTCTTATCCCAAAAGCTGGGGTCTTTGGGTTTGTCAAACACTAGATTATTAAAGTTATTGGCTGTTCCAGACAGTCTCTCAAGAAGGAATTCTTCTCCCATTTTCAATGCAAAAAGGCTCAAGAGTTTAATTCTTTATTTTCTGAGGCACTGAGGTGTCATAGTAGATAAAAGTATGGATTTGAATTCAGGAATCCCCAAAGGTCAAATTTTACTTCAGTTACTTGCCTTATTTGTGATCTTAGTTAAGTTATTGTCCATTTAAATAGAAATCAAAATAACACCTTTTTCATGGGATGACTATGAAAATCAAATGAGATAATGTACTCCAAAGCACTTTGTATACCTTAAACAATATGTAAACATTAGTTTTCATTATTATTTTACCACTAAGCTCTTTAGTCCTTCTGTTCCAAATGGGTAATAGGTAATATGGGCTTCCTTATATTTCTCCTCAGAGGGAGAAAAATGCATGATATAAAGTCAGCATTCCGCTAAAATTCAGCAACATCTGTTGCAGTCCTCAGTAAGTCATCTGAGCTTCCTCAATGGGTCCTGCAGGGTTTTGCCCATACAATTGTTTCAGTCCAATAAAAAAAATTCTTCTTGCAAGTCATTTAATGGCATAAAGTAAATGGGATACAGTTGAGCAAAGAAGGCATCAACTTTGAAATACTGCAAGACAAAAGCATTGATTCTGATTAAATTATATGTATTGGACTATTTCCTTTAGTTCTGGACCCATATCAGCTCTGTTTTCCCTCAATATCACAGAAATGCCATATCATAAAAAGAGGAATGCCAAACAAAAGGCAAAGTGCCAGAAGGTTATCTTCTTTATCCAAATGCTGCTTCCATTTTTATTTAGGTCCTCTGTTCTTAAATCATGCTCCATAAAATATTCAATTTCTGCTGATGTTGCACATTTGTCTTTTCTGTAAGTGACAACCTCAAAGCCAGCAGGAGTCATAAAGTCTCATCTCACTAGCAATGTGGATCTATTCAAGTGACTCTGCATGGCAGACTGAACCTCAGAAAATTTATACTCTGTTTTAGACTTTGCCAAAAAACCTGACTCTACAAAGTGGCAGTCAAAAAGTCAAAGGTGAGATTATAAGTAAAATCTCACTTTTGATTATATAATATATATGTGTGGGGAGGTTGTATGTATATGCATATGTTATATACATGTAAATATATTTTATGTAGAAATATAGATGTGTATATATATGTATTGTGTGAGTGCGTGTGTTTAAATATAATATTTTACTAAACCTATTTCCTTGATATAGGTGACTCCCAGTGAAAAACCTCCCTCTACCAATACAAATCTACTTGCTCTGCAATTTATATTCTAAGTGTTAAATGAAGAATTTAGAGAAAAAGTAATTTGTCTAAGGCAACAGTCATTATGCATCAGGGGTGGGACTTGATTCCTGTTCTATAATTATTCTTAAAAACAGTTTTATATTCACCACATCACCATACCTCACTTCCATGATGAGATTTTATGGCACTTTAATAGAATTATCCAACTGCAACAGTTTAGAAAGGGAGTTTAGGTGAAGCCTATGAATCTCCTTTCAGAATAATGAATTTAGAATACATTGGATTAAAAATAAAAACAACATACTGAAATATAAACATAGGTGGATATGCCTATGTACACATGCATACATACACATGTATGTATATATACATAAGTATACAGCCCACATACACACATGTATATATTAATATTATATTTATATATACATACCTTTTATATGACTATGTACATATATACACATATACATGCATAAACATATATATGCAAACACAAGTTCATAACCTCTAGTCTAGAATGAAGGGCTGAATCCATTAAAATAAAATGTTATAATATGGATTTTGATTTTTTTAAATTGATTTTTCTATAAGCTACTGATAGGAACATAGAGCTTGAGAGTTTTCTTAGCAATTAAATACATTTCTCATTTGTTCCTCATATATCTGTAAGTTTGGTAATATATTTATCTTATAGATGAGGAAGCCTATGGCTCCCAAAGGTTAAGCAACCAGCCTAATTCTGCCAGAGACACCAACATCCTTTCAGTCTTTCAAGTTCATAACTTGGGCATTTTTTTCAACTTCTTACTTTCCCTCACCTCACAAATCCAGTCAATCATCAAATCTTGTTTTTTTCCTATTTCTTCATCTCTCAAAACTAGCATTTTTTTTCTCTACTCATACAGTTAGCATCTTTATTCTGTCCCTCATCATTTCTTACCTACATTATTGCAAAAGTCTCCCTTCTCCCCCTTTCCTCAAGTCTGTTGCTATTTCACTCCATCCTTCACACTGATAAATAGTTTTCCTTAAGTGCAAACTTATATCATTCCTCTACTCAACAATCATCAGTGATTTTCTATTTCCTTTGGAATCAAATGAACAACTCTGTTTAGTTTTTAAAGCCCTTAATAACTAAGACCCAAGTTGTTTTTCTAGACTCATGCATTATTCCCCCTTCCTATGCTCTGTGATCCCACCAATTGGCCTTTTCTCTGTTTCTCATGAATGGCATTTCATTTCTCATCTCCATTCCTGGAATATATCCCTCTATTCTTTCATACTGAAGCTCAAGTATTAGTATAAATTCTTTTCTAATCTCATTAACTTCTAGCATCTTTCTCTAAGCTTGGTACTTACATATATGGTTGTTTGCTTGGTTCTCATCATTTTGTATTTAACTACATTGTATTTATTTTTTATTTATTTATTTTTACTTTGTATTAATTTTTGTTCTTTTTATACTTAGTCCTCATGAAATTGGGATTAGAATTAAGTCTGTTATTTCATTCATATAAGGAGTTAGAGGATGAAGCTTTTATTTTACACCTACTATGTCTCAATCATTATGTTTGCACTGTACAAATAGTATCTAATTTGATACACACAATGACTCTGTGAGACACATGCTATTAATAACCCTACTTCACAGCTAAAGAAGCTAAGACAGATTTTGTTTAAGTGACACAGCTATTAAGTGTCTAAAGCAAATTTTAAACTCTGGTCTTCACTCCAGGAAACGTCAAGGTGAAGGCATTCCCTCTTCCCAATCAGGTTGGCACCTTTCCTGCATATTTCAGTCTCAATGAACATCCCTTTTATACTTATATACTTATATGTGTGTCTTGTCTCCCCCCTTACAATGTTATTTTCTTTTAAGCAGAAATTGTTTTGTTATTTGCTTTTGTGTACCCAGGGCCTGATGCAAAGGAAATGCTTAATAAATTATCCGAAAGAACAATGGATTCCTCCAGATCTACTGCTTGGTGCTGGAACTGGGCATATTTATCCTACAAAAGAGAAGATTTAGAGGGAGGGTGAAATCTATGTTTAAATTTTTGAAGTTTGTCATGTATATGACAAAAAAAAAAAAAAAAAAAAAAGTCTTCTGCTTGCCTGTAAAGAACCAAACCAGGGACAGTTACAAATTGATAAAAGGCAGTTTTCAACTTCCATGGGAGTAAAAGTATCCTACCTATTAAAGGGGAAAATGGAGTGGATTGCTACAGCAGATAATGAGTGTCCCTTATGATAGGTCTTTGTAGCCAAAGGTTGAATGACCATTTGCCCAAAAACTTGCCAAAGAAAGAGTTGTCATTCAATGAAAACTTAAACCCTTGAGGACTATTTCCAAACTGAATTCCCAATTCAGGCATTCTCTGCCTTATACCAGTCTGTCAGAATTTTCTGGGATTCCAATGCTTTTGTCCAGTGGCTTAGACATCTCCCCCATCTTGTTAAGCATGAATTTCAAAAGCATGACTTCTATTCCCTCATATAAAATATTGATGAATAGGGCTTAACACCACAGGATGAGGGCAAGTACCTGGGTGATTCCATTAGATATCTCCCTCTAAGATAATATTAATTAATTGGCCATTTACTGAAAGCCAGAGTGGTTCCTTGTTTAGGTTTCTATAGTTTAGAATAAGTAAATAGTAATTGTGTTCTGTTCTTCCAGAAAACTTTGAAGGTTTTCTCCTCTCTGACTGATATTTTTGCAATGGCAAATTAGAACATCTTCAATGACTTGAGGAGTGAGGCTGATCAATTTGCCAACTCTGCTTTATTTAAAGTCAAGACATCACTTTTGATCTGCTTCAAAATAAAAAGGCTTACAATAACAACAATATTAATCATTTAATGGCAGATCACTGCTTTCTGGCTCTGATTTTTGTCACTTTCAAACTGAAAGGGTTGGACTAGATGGCCTCTAAGGTCCCTCCCTAAATCTATGATTCTATGAATCAGTTTTAATTAATAAAGCTATGCTACTTAATAATGGCTTTCAGTTTTCCAGTCTGTCAATGATAGTATCATGTTAAATCATGTAAAACATCTAGTTAATAATCTGAGATAATCTTACTATGAAATCTAACTACCAGTCTATTCCTTAATGGAACTGCTTTTTTTTTTTTTTAATTTAAAAAATTAGGAGGGTGGACTAGATATATCTAAATACTCTTCTATTTCTAAAGCTATGATCCCCAAGATAATAGTAATAATGATAAGCATTTATTAATGCTTTAAGATGTACTTATCACTTTCAAATATTATCTCATTTTATCCTTACAACAATACTAGAAAGTAGATTATTATCTTCATTTCATAGATTAAGAAACCAAGGTAGATGGGAGTTAAATGACTTACCCAAAATCACACACCTCATAAGTGCCCAAGTGAAGATTTGACCTCAGGTTTTCTGAGTCCAGATAAAGTATTCTATCTACAATATCATCTATCTGGAGCATTGATCTTACTGATTAGGAGGAATATTCTTTTCACTATTCCCCAAAATACTTATCAACTTTCTTTATGTCTTTCCACAAGTCATTCATAGAATATCCTCCTAAAATGTTTGAATTCTTCTTCTAATAATTTTTTTATATCCTAGGGGTAACAGGTCAGCTTTCAGTTGTCTGTCTGCGATATTTCATTTTTTTGTTACTTATCTGGTTCCTTTTCTGATCCTATCTCTCTTATGTGATTCCTTTTTCTTCATTTCTCACATGGAAATCACATGTGATACAGTCTTATGATATTTTAAAACATTTTCTTAAAAAAAAAAATCAAATTTAGCATTATTTGTTCTTGATTAATCCATGGAAGTTTTCTTCACTTTTGAGCTGTGAGATGTGGCCTAGGTCTATAATCTCAGCTAATGGTTAATCCCTTAAACACAGGGAAGGGAGTAGGACCAAGCTGACTAAAAAAGAATGAGTGAAACTGGCCCAGATTAGAAACAGATTAGATAGAAGCTTCCATATTGCAATAGGATCAAGGGTCACTGAACCTCTAGTCTGGACAAAGGAGGGAGATTTGGGTAATACCCTTCCTGTCCCCCAAAAGGCAAATAATACTTTCTTTTTGTAAATGCTCACAATAATTAAGATTAGGGCTTTTTTTCTTTGTTGTTGCTTTAATTTGGAGGGGCAGGAGGGGTGTTATTGTTTTTTATTTCTTTTTTGTTGTTGTTGGATAACAATTGGAACCAAGGTCATTAATCTATATTTGAGGAATCTATCTTCTTTCATTTTTATAGGGGAAAAGAGAAGTTGTCAGTATTGGTTTCTACTTTTATAAAATCATCAATAGTAGTTCAGCAATAATATCAGTAAATCCATTGAGTACTCTGAGATATAGTTCATCTGAGCCTTGTGATGTGAATTCACTTTGGATTTATTTAATCCACAAATAGCAAGAGGAGATGAATATGAATTATCCTCATAATTTCACATCACTCTTATTTTTTTTAATGTATAAAGAAGATAAAAGTAAAATCTGAGATGGAGAAAAAAATACAAATGGTTGGATTGTTTTAAAAGAATAGTATCAAGGGGGTGGAGGCAAGATGGCAGAGATGACACATGTGGCATTCTAAGCTCCTATCATACCCTCACTACTAATTACCAAATTCAGCCTCAAAAACAGTGCTTGACTGGTAAAATCCATGAATATTGGAAGTACAACAATTTACCAGCCGAACATAATCTGGAAGTTAGCCAGAAAAGGTTTTCCAGATCGGAGGGAGAAGGCCAACACAGGCAGGGAGATAGAACCAGAGACCACCACACTGAGCAGACCAAGGCAAGGGCAGTCTTGGTCCTGTGGGTGGAGATTTTTCAGGGAGGACTCTACCACAGGTTGGCTGCTCTGCTTTGGTTGCAAAGCAGTAGATCAGTAGAGAAGTTGCAAAAAAGCCAAAGGCAGAATATACTCCCCAAAAGGCCAGAATCTAACAGGATCTGATTACACCCACACAGCACCAGTAGTGAGTGACTCAGCACAGACCACAGCACAGCTGTGCAGCCACATTCTACAGCTGGGGCTTTTGCCCAGGGTACTGACACTTCTACATGGTTGGGGAGGGCAAAGGAGGGGGGTATGCAGCCATAAATCTGCATAGCAAGAGGGATCTGCCTAGGGCAATAGAACTTCGGCAATACTGCTGTGCTTCCCATGGCAGAAACACTTCCAGTATGTATTATGAGCCAGAACTTGAAACAAGGTGATAACTCAAGGGAGATGTTAGAATCCTAGTGTTAACTCAATGGAATTGATACAATGCTTATTAGTTCACACATTAGAGCAAATCCTTACAAAGTGATAAGTCAGTTGCCTAATTTAGCATGGTACTTAGCAAATTCTCTAACTCACTAATGTATTTAAGTACTCATTGGAGTTCACAAGTATGGGAGATTTACAAAGTTAACTTTGTAACTTTGCGAATTCACATCTCCCTTAATCCCTCCCTCAGAGGAGGAGTCAACCTTTAAGAGATCATATATGAGAAGCTGACAGAGGCTCAGTCAGTTAGTCAGTTCAGAACATTGCCAGGAGTCAGAGAGGAGCACTCTGGGAGGAAGCCCACAAGCCCATTCTTGGAGGTGGAGTCAGATTCATTTCATCTTCCACCTTTGTGCTGGCTGGAGGCTTAAGAAAGGAGGCAGAAGCAAAATACAAAGTTGCAAGAGCTCTTAGAACCAAGGAGAGAGAGAGAGAGGCCTCTAAGAAAGTTAACCAGGTTTGGAAAGAGATAAGAAATAAACGTTTGGATTTTATCAGCTGGCTGTATTTGAGGTGATTATTACATTTAACTGAAACTAAGGCTGCCTCCAGAAAACCTCCCCAAGAAACCTGCTCCCAGAGAGAATGATTATATTTTATAAAAGAAGAGGACACCACATTTTGGTGCCTGAACAGGACTCTTCCCAAGGCAGCCACTGACCCGCACACAGCAGGATTCTGCTAGAGATAGTTTCCCTGCTTAGCTGCTAGCTCCAGGGCAGCTGCTGATCCACAGACTGAAACTATTTTCAGAGCTCTTCTGCAGCTCGGCCATGTTTGCAAAACAGCTACTGTCCATACATCTATACCTGCTCTGCAGAGGAAGCTGGTAACCTCCTTGCCCTGAAGGCAGACCTCAAGGGCTTTTAAAAAATGAGTAAAAAAGCCAAGCAAACTCTAAGTATAGATAGCTTCTATACAGAAAGTGATCAGGTTTTCAACCCCCAGGAGACTAATAGCAGACAGTCTCCAGACACAACTCCAAAGAGAGAACTAACCTGATCCCCATCACACAGGGCTCTCCTAGAAGAAATTATAAAAAATCTTAAAAGAGGGCTAGAAGAAAAATGGGCAAAAGAGAGTATGGAAAAGGCATATAATTTACTTAAAGAAAAATTTGATAAAGTGGAAAAAGAAAACAACTTCCTGAAATATGAATTGGAAAAGGAAAAAAACTCCCAGGGAAACAGATTTTGTGAATTGGAAAAGATAAAGAACTCACAGCAAAGTAGTATTTGTGAATCGGAAAAAGAAAATAACTCAGTAAGAAAAAAAAAATTAGTGAAATGGAAAAAAATTCCATAGAGCAAACCAACTCACTTAAAAACTCAATTGGACATGTACAAAAAGAAATTTAAAAAACTAATGAAGAAAATCAATCATTAAAAATCAGAACTGAACAAATAGAAATGAATAAAAATCAAGAATCCAAAAAAAAAAAAAAAGAAAAAAATAGAAAAAAAAAGTTAAATATCTACTTGTAAAATCAACAAACCTGGAAAATAGATCTAGGAAAGATAATCTGAGGATTATTGGACTTCCTGAAAATTATGATGAAAAAAAGAGCCTAGACACTATTTTACAGGAAATCATCAAAGAGAATTGCCCAGAGGTAATGGAATCAAAAGGTAAAATAGGCATTGAAAGAATTCATCAAATATCTTATGAAAAATAAAATAAAATAAAAACTTCAAGGAATATTGTGGTTAAATTTCAGAACTACCAGACTAAAGAAAAAATATTACAAGCAGACAGAAAAAAAAAAAACAATTTAAATACCAAAGAGCCACAATAAGGATCACTCACGATCTAGCTGCTTCCACATTAAAGGATCAAAGGGCTTGGAATCTGATGTTCTGAAAGGTATAAGAACTTGGAATGCAGCCAAGAATAAGCTACCCAACTAAACTGAGCATTTTCTTCAAGGGAAGAAGATGGACATTTAATGAAATGTATGAATTCCATTTGTTTCTAATGAAAAAACCAGAACTAAACAAAAAATTTGACCTCCAAACATAAGACTCGAGAGAAGCAGAAAAAGGTAAAAAGAACTCTTGAGAACTATATTTCTGTTATGGACATACATAAAGAGTGCATGTATAATTTGATTTTACTGATAAAATATAAAAAAGGGGGAAGTAGAAATGGAAAGGGATAGTGTCAGAAAAAGGGAAAAGGGGAGATTAAAAAAAGGAAACTAAATTCCACAAACAGGCAAAGGAAACCTGTAATATATGAGGGAATTTAGGGAGGGGGAGGAACATTTTGTGAATCTTACACTAATCAGATTTGGCTCAAAGAAAAAAAATTAACTGACATATTTGGTATACAGAGAAACTTCTCTCACCTCATTAAAAAGTGAAAGAGGAAAAGGGAAAAGAAAAAGATTAATAAGGGACAGGTATAAGAAAGGGGAAGGGATTCAAAGGGGGTGGGAGAAACTATAAAGAGGGAGAGCTCCATAAGGCAAGTGGTGCCCATAAATTTAATACTGGGGAAGGGGGTAAGAGAGGTAAGAAAAAGAAAAGCATTATCTAGGGATAATAAGATGACAGGAAATACAGAATTAATAGTTTTAACTGTAAATGTGAATGGGATGAACTCTCCCATTAAGCAGAGGCAGATAGCAGACTGGATCAAAAGCCAGAACTCTACAATATGTTGTTTACAGGAAACACATTTAAAGCAGGATGACACATACAGAGTAAGGGTAAAAGGCTGGAGCAAAATCTACTATGCTTCAGGGGAAGTCAAAAAAGCAGGGGTAGCCATCCTTATCTCAGATCAAGCAAAAACAAAAATTGATCCTATTAAAAGAGATAAGGAAGGAAATTATATCTTGCTAAAGGGTAACATAGATAATGAAACAATATCAATACTAAATATATATGCACCAAGTAGTATAGCATCTAACTTCTTAGAGGAGAAGTTAAGGGAGTTGCTAGAAGAGATGGCAAAACCATAATAGTGCGAAATCTCAACCTTGCACTCTCAGAATTAAATAAATCAAATCACAAAAAAATAAGAAAGATGTTAAAGAGATAAATAGAATATTAGAAAAGTTAGGTATGATAGATCTTTGGAGAAATCTGAATGGAGACAGAAAGGAGTACACTCTCTTCTCAGCAGTTCATGTAACCTATATAAAAATTGACCATATATTAGGACATAAAGACCTCAAATTAAACACAGAAATACAGAAATAGTAAATGCATTCTTTTCAGATCATGATGCAATAAAAACTACATTCAACAAAAAGCTAGGGGTAAATAGATCAAAAAGTAATTGGAAACTAAATAATCTCATCCTAAAGAATGATTGGGTGAAACAGCAAATCATAGACACAATTAATAATTTCATCCAAGAGAATGAAAACAATGAGACAACATACCAAAATTTGTGGGATGCAGCCAAAGTAGTAATAAGGGGAAATTTTATGTCTTTAAAGGCTTACTTGAATAAAATAGAAAAAGAGAAGATCAATGAATTGGGCTTGCAACTTAAAAAGTTAAAAAAAGAGCAAATTAAAAAGCTCTAATCAAATACTAAACTTGAAATTCTAAAATTAAAAGGAGAATTGATAAAATTGAAAGTAAAAAAAAATTATTGAATTAATAAATAAGACTAAGAGCTGGCTTTATGAAAAAACCAATAAAATAGATAATAAGTTTGATTAGAAAAAGGAAAGAGGAAAATCAAATTGTTAGTGTTAAAAAGGAAAAGGGAGAACTTTCCACCAATGAAGAGGAAATTAGAGCAATAATTAGGAGTTCCTTTGCTCAACTTTATGCCAATAAATTTGATAACCTAAGAAATGGATGACTACCTTCAAAAGCATAGGCTTCCTAGATTAACAGAGGAGGAAGTAAATTTCTTAAAAAGAACCCATTTTGGAAAAAGAAATAGAACAAGCTATTAATCAACTCCCTAAGAAAAAATCCCCAGGAACAGTTGGTTTTACATGTGAATTCTACCAAACATTTAAAGAACAATTAACTCCATTGTTATATAAACTATGTGAAAAAATAGGGAATGAAGAACTCCTACCAAATTCCTTTTATGACACCGACATAGTACTGATACCTAAACCCGGTAGGTTGAAAATAGAGAAAGAAAATTATAGACAAATCTTCCTAATCAATATTGATGCTAAAATCTTAAATAAAATATTAGCAAAAACATTACAGAAAATCACCCCCAGTATAATACACCATGACCAAATAGGATTTATACCAGGAATGCAGGGCTGGTTGAATATTAGGAAAACTATTAGCATAATTGACCATATTAATAACCAAATTAACAAAAACTATATGATCATCTCAATAGATGCAGAAAAAGCATTTGATAAAATCCAACATCCATTCCTATTAAAAACACTTGAGAGTATAGGAATAAATGGACTTTTCCTTAAAATAATCAGTAGCATCTATTTAAAACCATCAGTAAGTATCAAATGTAATGGGGATAAACTGGAACCATTCCCAATAAGATCAAACAAGGTTGCCCATTATCACCATTACTATTCAATATTGTATTAGAAATGCTAGCTTATAAGCAATAAGAGTTGAGAAAGAGATTAAAGGAATTAGAGTAGGTAATGAGGAAACCAAATTATCACTTTTTGCAGATGATAGGATGGTATACTTAGAGAATCCCAGAGATTCCACTAAAAAGCTATTAGAAATAATCCACACCTTTAGCAAAGTTGAAGGATACAAAATAAACCCACATAAGTCATCAGCATTCTTATATATCACTAACAAAATCCAATAGTTAGAGTTACAAAGAGAAATTCCATTTAAAGTAACTGTCAATAGTATAAAATATTTGGAAATCTATCTAACAAGGGAAAGTCAGGAATTATATGAGCAAAACTACAAAAAAAACTTTCCACACAAATAAAGTCAAATCTAACCAATTGAAAAAATATTAAGTGCTCTTGGATAGGTCCAGCAAATATAATAAAGATGACAATATTACTTAAACTAATCTATTTATTTAGTGCTATACCAATCAGACTCCCAAGAAACTATTTTACTGATCTAGAAAAAATAGCAACAAAATTCATCAGGAAGAATAAAAGGTCAAGAATTTCAAGGAAACTAATGAAAAAAAAAAAAAAAAAAGGCAAATAAAGGTGGCCTAGTTGTACCAGATCTAAAACTATATATAAAGTAGAAGTCACCAAAACCATTTGGTATTGGCTAAGAAATAGACTAGTTGATCAGTGGAACAGATTAGGTTCAAAGGACAAAATAGTCAATAACCTTAATAATCTAGTGTTTCACAAACCTAAAGACCCCAGCTTTGGGGATAAGAATTCACTGTTTGACAAAAAACTACTGGGAAAATTGGAAATTAGTATGGCAGAAATTAGGCATTGACCCACACTCAACACCATACACCAAGATAAGGTCAACATGGGCAAAAAAAAAAAATGAGATTATAAATAAATTAAAAGAACATAGGATAGTTTACCTCTCAGACCTGTGGAGGAGTAAGGAATTTGTGACCAAAGAAGAACTAGAGATCATTACTCATCACACAATATAAAATTTTGATTATATCAAATTGAAAAGCTTTTGTACAAACAAAACTAATGCAGACAAGACTAGAAGGGAAACAATAAACTAGGAAAACATTTTTATAGTCAAAAGTTCTGATAAAGGCCTCATTTCCAAAATATATAGAGAACTGAATCTAATTAATAAGAAATCAAGCCATTCTCCAATTGATAAATGGTCAAAGTATATGAACAGATAATTCTCAGACGAAGAAATTGAAACTATTTCTAGCCATATGAAAAGATGCTCCAAGTCATTGTTAATCAGAGAAATGCAAAATAGACAACTCTGAGATACCACTACACACCTGTCAGATTGGCTAGGATGACAGGAAAAGATAATGCTGAATGTTGGACGGCATGTGGGAAAACTGGGACACTGATACATTATTAATGGAATTGTGAATACATCTAACCATTCTGGAGAGTGATTTGGAACTATGCTCAAAAAATTATCAAACTGTGCATACCCTTTGATCCAGCAGTGTTACTACTGGGCTTATATCCCAAAGAGATCTTAAAAAAGGGAAAGGGACCTGTATGTGCAAAAATGTTTATGGCAGCCCTCTTTGTAGTGGCCAAAAACTGAAAACTGAGTGGATGCCCATCAATTAGAGAATGGCTGAATAAATTGTGGTATATGCATATTATGGAATATTATTGTTCTGTAAGAAATGACCAGCAGGATGATTTCAGAAAGTCCTGGAGAGGTTTACATGAACTGATGATGAGTGAAGTGAGCAGGACCAGGAGATAATTATATACTTCAACAACAATACTATATGATGATCAGTTCTGAAGGATGCAGCTCTCTTCAACAATGAGATGAACAAAATCAATTCCATTTGTTCAATAATGAATAAAAACAGTTATATCCAATGAAAGAACTTTGAGAAATGAGTGTGAACCACTACATAGCATTTCTAATCATTCTGTTGTTGTCCACTTACATTTTTGATTTCCTTCATAGGTTAATTGTACATTATTTCAAAGTCTGATTCTTCTTATGCAGCAAAATAACTATGGATACCTGCATATATTGTATTTAACATATACTTTAACATATTTAACATGTATTGATCTACCTGCCATCTGGGGGAGGGGCGAGGGGAAAGGAAGGGAAAAATTGGAACAAAAGGTTTTGCAATTGTCAAAGCTGAAAAATTACCCATGTGTATATCTTGTAAATAAAAAGTTATAATAATAAATATATATGTAGCCAAAAAAAGGAGATAAAAGATGAACAATAATGAAAAAACAAAAGAATAATATCAGGAATTCTAAAACTCACAAGGATCCAAGTCTGGCAAACGAACTTAAGGACAAATAAACGCTATAGTTGTTATTTAGTTATTTGGGGGGAAAGAGGAGGGAAAAAAGAATAATACTATTGTTTACAGTGGGTGAGATGAAAACAAAATGAAGGACAAATGATCAAACTGTCTCCCTCTTATTTGCTTCTATTTTATATCCTAAGTGGAATGATCCTTGGATAAGAGAACAAAACAAAATATTAGACAGACAGACATAGAGACAGAGACACAGAGATACAGAAAGACAGAGAGACAAAGAAAGAGAATGATACAGAAAATGTGCATGCACATACACACACACACACACACACACACACACACACACACACTGTCCTTATTTGCTTTGAATGAAATTAAGTTACCAGATCAGAATGAAGTATATCCTAATTTGGCCTCTGAATACCTACTCATTATGAAGGTAATGATTTCTATATAATGTGAACTCTCACCACAAAGACTGGAAGATGATGCTCAGTTTAACACTGAATTACATGACCACTAAGATTAGAGCCCTCCCCACTCTGAGGTTCTCTGATTCTTCATATCGAATTATTTCTTTTTTTGAACATAAGAACTATTTTGGTTTTGACAAAATACAAGTAATAACTGGTAAATAGTAGGCACTTAATAAATGCTTGTTATATTTATTCGTTAGAGAGAAGTGTGTGCTGTATTATATTCATTGCAATAGACTTTGGACACTTGGTTCATGTTTCAATATATCAGGAATTAAGTCCTCATTAGACAATTAGTCTCTTTTACAATTAAAATAAAAGTGAAAGTCAATCATTTTGTCACACTGGGAAGGGGAAAATTACTGCAATCAGTACTTTGCATTTCTATAACAACTTTCATCTGATAAGTTCAAAGCTTTAATTTAATTAAGCTTCTGAACACTCTTATGAAGTAGGTATTATTATATCTATATCACATAGATATAAATGGCTTCACAGAAAGATTAATTCATTTACCTGTGGTGATAGAATGTAATAGAGAAAGAATAAAAATTCAAGTTCTGAAAGCTCAGCCCCAGTTACCTATTTAACTTCTAGAAGATCATTCATTTCTCAGACTCAAAATTCATATTTCATAGATTATAACTATCTAAATTTTTTATTTGTCTTTTCTGGACCTTATGCAATGGGTGAATGCAGGATTTTTGGATTCCAGGTTAGTCTAGGAATTTTAATGATTCTTTGTCTCACTTCATGCTATCTAAAAGTTACATATCTTAAACTTATGTTCTTTACTTTTTGCTTATACCCACTTTAGCATATTCCACCTCCCTTGTCAGCCAGTTAGCATGCACCCCCAAAGCAGGAGTGTTTACTTTTAATTAAGGCATAAATTGTACATCAAAGTGTCAGGGGAAATTTTCTGATTCTCCACCTAATCTTTTCTTAATGAAAAGGATTTGATAGGTGCTGTGTCTGGATTAGTCACAGTACATGAATTTAAGGAGTATGTTCGAGCAAAGCAACTTAAAATATCCCATGAACCAGTGGTTACCCAAAGGATGCAATATGAAACATTTTAAAAAACAAATAGCCAGCATGCTATCTTCAAATTATTTTATAATTCTGTTTCTACTAGCTATGTAACAGTATCCTAATTATATCTTCTAACAAAGACTAGGAACTGTCTTAAGATAGCACCTATAATCAATATGTCAGTTGAAGGGGCCAGACACCTCTTCAATTTTGGATAAATTAGTTTAATTTGAAGATTTTCTTCTAATACACTTTGGCTCATGACTCTCCTCAAAGAAACCCTAATAAATATCTAAATTTAGCTCTTCATTTTAAACTTTATTTTTAGAGATATTCTACCCCTGACTGATTCAAGTAACAAGGTTCCAATAAATATTTGAACAAAGAGCAAACCAATTATAAAACATGTAAAGAACAGAAAGGGAATTCACATCTTAGGTTGATAGCAAGAGAACAATGTCATTTCTCTTCTTACTTCAACATAGGATCAGTTCCCATCCCCAAAGAGGTGGGGATTCTCAATAATAGGGGCAATAACAGGAGCATTAATGGAGTTAGGGGCTCTAATGGAGGCCACAGTCAAGTCTCTTTTCTCTTGTTTGTAAATAGGATAACTATTCACAAGAATGCCCGTTTTATATTATGTCTTTTAGTTCCCAGTTTTCTAGATGTACATCATATATACAACTGATATTGTTCTGACTTTGAGAACCCCCAATGCATATCAGGAACTCTGCTAGAGTTCCTGCTGCCCCTGATGAAGCCACCATCTTTATTTCTTATTATCACAATATAGAAGATACTGGTGGCAGGAGACATTATGACCTCTTTTCCCCAGCATCCAAAGATCACAGATGGTATGTGTGTGTGTGTGTGTGTGCGCGCATGCCCTTGGGACTTCTAGCCTTTGTTTTCTTTGTTTTATATATATATATATATATATATATATATATATATATATATATATATAATAACTATTTATTGACAGAACCCATGTCAAGGTAATTTTTTTACAACATTATCCCTTGCACTCACTTCTGTTCTGATTTTTCCCTCCCACCCTCCACCCCCTTCCCTAGATGGCAAGCAGTCCTATATATGTTGAATATGTCATAGTATATCCTAGATACAATGTATGTGTGCAGAACCAAACAGTTTTCTTGTTGCACAGGGAGAATTGGATTCAGAAGGTAAAAATAACCTGGGAAGAAAAACAAAAATGCAAACAGTTTACATTCATTTCCCAGTGTTTTTTCTTGGGTGTAGCTGCTTCTCTCCATCATAGATCAATTGAGACTGAATTAGGTCTCTTTGTCAAAGAAATCCACTTCCATCAGAGTACATCTTCATACTGTATCGTTGTTGACGTATATAATGATCTCTTGCTTCTGCTCATTTCACTTAGCATCAGTTTATGTAAGTCTCTCCAAGCCTCTCTGTATTCATGCTGCTGGTCATTTCTTACAGAACAATAATATTCCATAACATTCATATACCACGATTTACCCAACCATTCTCCAATTGATGGGCATCCATTCATTTTCCAGTTTCTAACCACTACAAACAGGGCTGCCACAAACATTTTGGCACATACAGGTCCCTTTCCCTTCTTTAGTATCTTCTTGTGGTATAAGCCCAGTAGTAACACTGCTGGGTCAAAGGGTATGCACAGTTTGATAACTTTTTGGGCATAATTCCAGATTGCTCTCCAGAATGGTTGGATTTGTTCACAGCTCCACCAACAATGTATCAGTGTCCCAGTTTTCCCGCATCCCCTCCAATAATCATCATTATTTTTTCCTATCATCTTAGCCAATCTGATAGGTGTGTAGTGGTATCTCAGAGTTGTCTTAATTTGCATTTCTCTGATTAATAATGATTTGGAACACTCTTTCATATGAGTGGTAATAGTTTCAATTTCATCATCTGAAAATTGTCTGTTCATATCCTTTGACCATTTGTCAATTGGAGAATTAGCCTTTGTTTTCTTTGCATGACTTCATACAAGTTCTATTAAGGAGAAGGCTCCCTCACCAGTTAAGAATTAGTAGCACCTCCAAATTATACCTTACATGTATTCACATATGTGTTTATATACATAGAATTATATAATCTACAGGACTACAACATTAAACATTGCCTTACAATCATGATGATAGGTGTTCATAAACTGAAGAACATAAAAAAGAAATGAGAACATAATTTATCTTTGTTTCCTGGTACAACAGAACCTAGAATAGATATGGGAGAAGGTAGCTCTTCCTCCCACCCAGCTCATTTCATGGTGTTCATCTTAAAAGAAAACAAGAAATTGACTCTCTCTAGATTGCAAGTGGAGAGAGACAGAAAGACTGTCCTTGTCTGGCAGTTTTAAAGACAGAGAATATGGTCAATCCAAAGGTTTCTACCACCATCATGGTAGAGGAATACAAAATATCTTCTCCCAGAAGCAGGTCCCAAATATTTCAAATGTGAGTATTTCCATGTTTTGTGATCTGAGAATGCACAAAGCAACTCCCTGTTGTGCAAGTTTATGTGTATATAAAAATTTCATTTCATTCAAGCTTCATAAACAATTCTGTGAGGCATATATCAAGATATCATTAACCCCATTATACAGATGATGAAACTTAAAATCAGATTTGTTAACAGTCATATCATAGTGACAAAGACAGATGGAGATAGGAAGACTAATAATCTATGTACTGAAAGTCTATGGAAGGTTCATAGTGGATTATAGAGAAGGAAATTTATCAGACATGTTGGGAAGGTGGAATTGACAGAGCTTTCTCATTAGGAAAAGGTGTGGTATATTTGTTTTTAATCAGATTTTGTCATCCTCATCATTTTAATGTGATTTTATTGGGATAAGGAGTTCCAATGGGGGAAACTTCCACTATGAAAGCAGGTCCACCTTATAGTCTATGGCTATCTAGGGCATTAAATAGGTGACTTGACAAATGTCCTACATGTATCAGAAGTCTTCTGTACTCTGAAAGCAGCTCTCTAGATAATACTATTTTAGTACAGCTGCTTTTTAATAGACTATAAAAATAATTATTATAATAAAAGAAGAAAAGTGTATGTGTGTATACATACACACATAGACGTATACACATTTGATCCTTATTTTGTTAACAATCCATCAAGTTGCCCTCTGAAATATCTTTCACATGAGTTCTTTTTCTATTCCCAATGCTACTGCCCTACCACAGACTTTATGAGTTGAACTACTGTAATACCTAGCCTGCAGAAACATAGTCCTGCCATCTACTTAGGAGACCAAAGAATACTGACCCTTTCTGCCCAGCAACTTCAGTCTTGTCATAATAATGCTGACCAAAAAAAAAAAAAAAAAATCACTACCTCCAGGTAAAAAAGTGAAAATTGTGGGGAGAGACAGAATAATTGCTTTCAATTACATGTTAGTATTATTTATAGTTTTCTAGTTTTATTGTTGTTATTTGGTCATTTTTTAGTTATGCCTGACTGTTGCTGACCCCATTTGGGTTTGTTTCTTGTTTTTGTTTTTTTGGTTTTTTTTGTTGTTGTTGTTGCTGTTTTGTTTTGTTTTGGCAAAAATGTTGGAATGGTTTGCAATTTCCTTCTCCAGCTCATTTTAAAGGTGAGGAAACTGAGGCAAACAGAATTAAATGACTTATCCAAGCTCACACAATTTGTAAATGACAGAGGCCAGATTTGAATTTAGGAAGATGAGCCTTCCTGATTTCTGGTCCAGTTCTCTATCCCTTATACCAGTTAGTTGCAGTTTTGAAGTTATTTATATATATATAGTTATATATATATACACATATATATATATATAGTTATATATAATTATATTTGATCTTCACAACAACTAGCATGGCAAAGGGGAGAAGGAACTATTTTAGAATGAGAAATGGGTTCAAATCCTACAGCTGATGCTTATTTCCTATGTGATTCTAAGCAAGTCATTGAACTTCCTGTGCTTCAACTATGAATTAAAAGTATTGTTAGATTGAAAGTCCCCTCCAGCTGTATATTTTTGGTTACTTTCTGGTATCCAGACATTACTAGAATCATTTAACAAATAACATAACTATTAATGATAGAAATTAGATAATTTTATCATTAAGTTAAATGATGGTCAGAAACAAGATTATCTATTTTCTTCAAATATTTCCTTAACAATAATTTGACAATTAAATTTTCTTTTTTGTGTAATTTTTCAATTTTTTATTTAAAGTTTTGAACTCCAATTCTGTCCCTTTCTTCCTCTCTCCTTCCCTCCCTCCTCCTTGAGATGGTCAATAATGAGATATACATTAGATATGTACAATTATGTATGATATTTCCATATTAGTCATTTTGTACAAGAAGATGAATAAAAGAAAAAAATGAAGTAGAAAAAAAACATGCATCAAGCTGTATTCAATCAGTATCATATCTTTCTCTGGAGACAGATAGTATGCTTTATCAGTCCTTTGGGATTGTCTTAGATCATTGTATTGCTGAGAATAGCTAAGCTATTCACAGTTCTTTATCAAACAATATTGCTGTTACATTGTACAATGTTCTCCTAGTTATATCACTTCACTATGCATCAATTCAGGTTTTTTTCTGAAATTATCCTGCTTGTCATTTCTCACAGAACAAGAATGTTTCATTACAATTATATATCACAACTTGTTTAAATATTCCCCAATTAATGGGCATCCCCTCAATTTTCAGTTCTTTGCCACCATAAAAAGCTATTATAAATATTTTTGTACAGATAGGTCATTTTCTCTTTTTTGCAGGATTTAGACCTAGCAGTGGTATTGCTGGATTAAAGGATATGCACAGTTTTATAGCCTTTGGGCACAGTTCCAAATTACTCTCCAAAATGATTGGATCAATTCACAAGTCCAACAAGATTATATTAGTGTTTCACTTTTCCCACATCTCTTCCAACATCTAACATTTCCCTTTTTTGTCATATTAGCCACTCTAATAGATGTGAGGCAGTATCTCAGAGTTGTTTTAATTTACATTTCTCTAATCAGTTGTGATTTTTTAGAGCATTTTTTCATATGATAAATATAGGAAAGTTATATTCTTTCAATCCTACAATACTGAAGGTATGTAACATTCAACACAAAATATGATGATAGTGATAACAATGAAAACAATGTTGATGAAAATGACAAACACCCTTTGAGAGTAGAGGCACCGAGGTCAGCCAGAAAATGGTACAACCATTCTTCACTTATAAATTTATAAGGAGCCTGGTTATAACAATAGCAAATCTCAACTTTTTATTTCACTAAATTCTTGTTATAAATCTTTTGCTTGGACTATGTTCATCTTGACCTCTAGGTCTCTATAGGCCCCTCATCGTACTTATGATAATTTCTTCTATTCTTCGCCTTCCTTCTCCCCATCCCTGGTGCATTTCTCTGCATCTGTACTTCTGTGGATATCTGTGTATATCTATTTCTCTGCCTCTTTCTCTCTCTGTGTCTCTCTGTCTCTTTATCCATGTCTCTCTGTTTCTGTCTATGTGTCTGTGTGTCTATGTGTCTGTGTGTCTGTCTGTCTCTCTCACTCTCTTTCTCTCTCTTTTTCTGTTTCTGTCTTTGTTTCTCTGCGTCTGTCCCTGTCTTTTTCTTTCTATATCTCTTTGTATCTCTGTCTGTCTTTGACTTTCTATGTCTTTATCTCTCCTTTTCTGCTTATCTTTCACTCTGTTTTTCTCTCTTTCCCTCTTTTCTTCCCTCTCTACTTCTCTCCCTTTCTCTTTTTCTTATCTGTTTTCTTTCTCTTGTTTGTTTATTTCAACTGTGATCATTGCCTATGCTTGCTATAGTTCAGCTTCTCTTCTTGAACAAATTTTAATGCTGAGTTGTTTAGATGGAACTTGTAACTGCTTAGGAGATTTATAGTTCAGAGAACATTACCGTGAGAAGGCCCTAATTTATTTTCACAGTTATGTAAAATTTAGATTTCGTGCATGTGTAACACTGCCTGGAACCAGCACCAATTGTATTTCACAGACTGAGCTAGAGGAATAATCGAAACCATCTTCCAGAAGGTGACCTTTCTTTTTCTTCTTTTAACCTCCAATTCCCTAGTAATGAAAGAGAAAGAAGAAAAAATAGTCTTGTGCCTTTACCGTGGGCCTGATATTGCAACCCTTTCTCCCCAGATTCTCTGCATATGCTTTCCCCAATCTCTGTGCTTCACTTATATATAGGGTGAGAGATGATATACTAGTTCCACTGTTACTTTCAATTCTCTGAAATTTCTTAAAGATATGCCATTGCAAATTACCTCCAACTCCACTTAGTTTTTACTAGAGCTATCCCTGAACTATTGCAATTGCAGCTTTGTTCCAGGGCAGGGAACTTTAAAGGTTGAGGACAGCTACTGAATTCCTTCAGAACCACAGAAACAAATGAACTTAGTACCAAGTGAAACAGCAGGCTCAGTGAGTGAAAAAAAAATGTTGAAAGCCTGAATTGCCCATTGATAACTTTCATAATGTCTAGCCTAATTTTCTCTCTTCCATCTCATCTAGATGTAAAAATATGCAGAGGAATTGGAATTGAAATTCAGGGTATGAAGTTACTCTCCATTGACTCTTCTGAGAAGGACATAAGAAAAATCCAAGAAGAGTTTTACTTTCAGGTTGTCTAACTTCATGTTGGAATTCTCTGCACTTTAGCAGACCATGAGTCACATAGATCCCTATAGGATAAGTGGTCAAAAAAAGCTCAAGATAATCATAGATTCTTCTCAAGAATTTGCCATATCCTAAGAACAGAAGATAGAGGAGTAGTGGAATGACCCTTGTGTTAATGATAGCCAAATAAGAATCACTAAGTGGTAGAACTTCCAAGGTGTCATGGACCTCAAGAAATATCTGCTCTAAACAATATCTGACCAAGAATTCTCTCTACAACATCCCAACAAGTGATCATGCAGCACCTACTTGAAAGCCCTCAGTGAGAGAGAATTCATTGCCTCCTGTAGAATATGATCCTGCTTTTGGATAGCTCTAATTATTATGAAGTATTTCCTTATTAAATCCAAAATTTAATATTTCTGCCCATTGATTACAATTCTGCTCTCTAGGATCATGCAGAGTAAGGCTACTTTTTCTTCCACATGACAGTTCTTCAAATACTTAAAGACAGCTATTACTTCCCTTCTCCCACCTCCACTCCAAGTCTTATTTTCTCAAGAATAAATGTCTTTTGATTTCAATGAACATGAAATCTGGGTCCTGTTATATTCTCTTTACCTTTTACTGGATAACTGAGTTTCTTGATGTTTTACCTAATTTCCTTTTTATTTTTTTATTTCTTTGGGAATACAGACCTAGCAATGGTACTTCTGGATTAAAGTGTATTCATGGTTTTATCTTGGTTTAATGATCTTTATTCAGTAAGGCATCATATGCCCTCACATTTTACAAGAAGGGCTGACACACATAGCAATAGATATATACAAGATATAGAAAGTAGGAGAAAGATAACTTTAGCTTATAACATTCCAATAGCTATACCTGGAGGAGGGGGAAAGAGGGGTTGGCAAAAGGGGCCCAATAACATTTAGAACTAGAAGGGATCTTAAAGATTTTCTTGTCATAATCTTATAAATCTAGAATAAATAAGGCCATTGAAGTTCATATAAGCCAAACCCTTCCTTTACAGATATAGAAATGGAGACCCATAGAAAAATGTATTAATGTAAGTTTATGTTATTGTTGTTCAGTCACTTAGTCATCACTCTTTGTGACTTCATGGACTACATAGTACACCAGGCCCTTTTGATCTCCACCATTTCTCAATGCATTCCAAGTTCATATTTTCTGTTTCCATGAAATTATTCATCCATCACATCTTCTGCCTTCCATTTTCTTTTGTCCTTCAATCTTTCCCAACATGAGAGATTTTTTTCCCAGTGAGTTCCATCTTCTCATTATGTGGCTGAAGTGTTTAAGCTTCAGCTTCAGTATTTAACCTTACAGTGAATAGTCTGAATTAATTTCTTTAAGTATTGATTGATTTGCTCTTATTGTCCAAAAGACTTTCAAAAATCTTCTCTAGTAAAACTAACAACAAAGTGTCAGTTCTGTGACACTCAACTTTTCTTAGATTTCATTTCTCACAGCCATATATTTATTGCTTTTGGAAAAACCATGGCTTTGACTATATGGACCTTTGTTTGCAAGGTGATATCTCTGCTTTTTAGTATGCTATCCATATTTACCATAGCTTTCCTTTGAAGGAGCAAGCATCCTTCATCAGTCATGATCTGCAGTTATACAGTCATCATCTGCAATGATCTTTTACCTTAGAAATATGAAATCTCACATTGCTTACATTTCTTCTCCCTCTATTTTCCAGATAGTGATGAGACCAGATGCCAAGATGCTAGAGTTTGTTTTTTAATTTGTTTTTATTTTAATATTAAATTTTGAAGAAGCTTTTACACTTTCCTATTTCATCCTCATCACTTTTTGCTCTCAAAATGGTATCATCTGCATATCTGAGACGCTTGATATTTCTTACACCAATCTTAATTCTGGCATTTGATTCATTGATCAGGAATTTCACATAATATACTCCGCATATAAGTTAAATAAATAAGGTGAGAATATGCAACTTTGTCATACTCCTTTTCCCATCTCAAACCAATCAATTGTTCCACATCTGGTTGTAACTGTTGCTTCTTGGTCCATATACAGGTTCCTCAAGAGACCAATAAAATGATCTGGTAATCCCATCTCTTTAAGGACTTGCTACATTTTGCTGTAATCCACACAATCAAAGACTTTAGAGTAGGCAATAAAGCAGATGTTCTCTTCTGGAATGCCATTGCTTTCCTCATAATTCACTGAATGTTGGCAATGTCTCAATGGAATCTCTAGTTCCTCTGCCTCTTTCAAAAGCAGCTCTTCTGGTAATTTTTTGGTTTACATATTGCTGGAGCCAGGCTTACAGAATTTTAAGCATAACCTTGATAGTTTGTGAACTGAGTACAGTAATGTTCAGTAATTTGAACATTCTTTGGCTTTGTCCTTTAGGATTAGGACATAAACTGGTCTTTTTCAATCCAGGAGACGCTGTTGAGTTTTCCAAATTTGCTGAAATATTGAGTATACTACAGAATTGCCTCTTGGAGTTTTAAATTGCTTAATTGGGATTCCATCACCTCCACTAACATTGCTAACAGTGCTCCCTAAGCCCCACTTACCTGGCTGTAGATCAGCAACCACACATTCTGGTTAGTAATATTTATTGATATTGAGATTTTTCTTGTATAGTTCTTTTGTGGATTCTTCTTACCTCTTCTTAATCTTTTCTGCTTCTGTTAAATCCCTACCATTTTTGTCTTTTGACATGTCCTTTTTTTGTAGGAAAATTTCCTTTGATATCTCTAATTTCGCGCGCGCACACACACACACACACACACACACACACAATCAATCCCACATCTTCATTTTACATACAAAGATACTGAGACCCGAGGCAGTGGGGAGGGAAGGGAATAACCCATGATGACATAGAGGACTTAGTGTTCATCTGATCCAACCTCATCACTTTACATTTCTTCCTCTCTGAAGAATCTGAGGCCCCAATAAAAGAATTGAGTTGCTTGAAGACATGTTTTAACTTTAGAGATCAACTAGTCCAACTTTCCCTTTTTTGCAGAAAGGAAACCTAAGGCACATAGCAAAGAAAGGACTTGCCTAAGTTTAAACAGAAATTTAAGACTAGTTTTCTAATATATATCCTTTGATTTCATGACTGGATATCTTGATTTTTAAAAAATATATACCATGCTTACACATGATACCTTTATCTTGCTGCTCTCAAATAAATAATAAGATTTGAAAACTGTATTTCAATGATGGGTTTATTCTAACACATTTCAGTATTAGTTGTAAGATAAAATAATCATTAAGATAATATATGTTAGTTTTTCCTTATATAGCAGGATAAATAATTGGAAACTCTAATTTATTTGATGTAATTTCCCCATGTGTATGAGGATTCTACATGGGATGGGGATTTGTTACTCATAAAGTTGGATATCTGTACATGGTGCTTTTATGAGGTACATGGACTTTGGTGGGAGGACATAGTGAGTTCTTCTTAGTGACGGGAATGGTTTCATGATAATTAGTTGACTGATACCTTAGGATGACAAATCATAGACAAGGATTTATTAAGTGCCTACTGTATATCAGGCACTATGCTAAGTGATAGATATACAAAAAAGGGTTTTCTGTCTTCAAAGAGCTTACATTATAATAGGAGAGAAAACATGCCAATAACTAGATACAGGCAAAATGTAAATGGAGTTCATTGATGTGTAATCTGAAAGATGAAAGTACTAGCAGCTGAGGGAATCTGGAGAGATTCCTTGCAGAAAGTAAGATTTAAGCTGAGTCTTGAAAGAAAGCAGAGAAACTAAGGAGGTAATGATGCAGAACCTGCTAGGCCTGAGGGACAACCAGTGCAAAGATATGAAGACAGAAAATGCAGTTACACTCAACAAACTTTAAGTGGTTTAAGTTACTAAATTGTAGAGTACCTGGAGGGAAGGGAAGCATAAAACTAGATAGGTAGTAAGGAGTCGAGTTGTGAAGGTTTTTAAATGTCAAATAAATGATTTTATATTTGATCCTGAAAGTATCAAGAAGCTACTCCTTAAACAGGGAAGGAGGATTAAGGGAAGAGACTTATACTTACACTTTAGTATAAGTATATATATACACACATATATGTGTGTGTGTATACTTTATATATACTTATGTGTTTATGTATACTCTATATACATAAAGTATATTTTATATATATACATATATATATATTATATAAAGTATTTAGTAAAAATCACCCCTAAAGCTAAGTAAACGATGGATGCATTTAGGGTGTATGTAAAGCAGAGAAACTGGCCCAAAGGTCATTGTAATGGTCTATAAAAAGGGTGAATAGGGATTTAATTAGGATGTTAAACTAGAAAGAAGAAGGGACAATACATGAGAGATGTTGTAAAAGTATAAATAATAAAATTTGGCAATAGGTTGGAGAGTGAGTACAAGAGAAGTGTCAAATGATAACCTTAAGGCTAAGAATCCTGGTCACTATAAGAGATGGCGGTACCATATGCAGCAATAAGGGAAAAATTGTTAAGAAGGCTTCAGGGACAAGATAATTAGTTTTATATGGAATTTACTTCATTTGAGATGCCTATGGGACATCCAGTATGAATCACCCAAAGTTTAGTTGATGGCACATGACAGTAGCTCAGAAAAGATTTGGATGTATAGAGCTGGGAATCATATAGAAAGCAGGGATCATCACAAATTTTGGAGCTTTTAAAACAAATATATAAAATAATACAAAACAAAAAGAGAAAAAAACTCAGGAGAGAGTCTTGAAAGGGACCTACAATTAGTAGGAGAGTGATAAACAGGTAAAGAACTAGGAGAACTGAAGAAGAGCCATGCCACAAAACCTGGAGAGAGATGATCACTTTCCATCTGGTTTTGAGAAGGCACTTTTTACAGTAAATTCCTTAGGGCATGTCCAAGTATCCCCCCAAAAAATAACATTGATTGTTACAAGGATGTATGTAGGAACTATTCATCCTTGGTTCTGATTGATTGATCTGATTGATTGTTTATCTAACAAATATAATTTCATTTAAATGAGTGAGTCAATAAGTAGAATCCCAGCTTTATATTAGGCTAGTATTTCTCAAAGTATGGTCCAGAGAATCCTGGGGGTGGGAGGATAGGAATACTGAAACCCTTTCAGTCTACAAATTCAATTTTTGTTTTTATTTATAATATGGTAAATGTCTATAAATATAACTCACATAAACAAAGACTCTTTGGACAGATCCTCAATACTTTTTAATAGCATAAATAACGGAGAACAAATGCTTGAGAATTACTGCATTAGAGGGCAAAGGATTTATCTCCAGAACCAAATAAATGCTTTCTTAAAATTTAAAGCCCTTGTCAACGTGCTCCTTCCAACATTTCCAGTTTTTTAATACTTTAATTCAAGTAATCTACAATTTAACAATCCCAACTTCCTTATTGTTCCTCTAAGTCAACTTTTTTTGGCCGATTCATATCTTGTCACTAACTGGCCCAATGTTTATAATGTTCTCCTTCCTCATTCTGCCTCTTGACCCCACTGATTTCTTTTAAAATAATTCAAATCCCACCTTGTATGTGAGACTTTCTTTAGTATTCCATTGCTACTGCCTTCCCTCTAAGATTACATATCATTTCAGCTTGGCAAAAAAAGCAATTAGACCCAGAGCTAATCAAACAAGACTAATTCAGACAAACTGAGACCTGGGAAAGACTTAATTTAAAAAGCCAAGGCCACTTGGCCATGTCAGGTCATCACCAGTCATCTAGTCTTTTGTCTTGGCACTGAACTTCTGTGACTATGAGGTTTAGGACTTTACACAACTCTGCCTCCCTTAAATCTAATTTACATAAAATCAAGGCACTATCCTCATAATGTCATTGGTCTTCTTCAGAATGAAGGACAAACAATAATAACTATTTGCTGTGTTTATAATTGTATGTATAAAGCTACTTGCATGGTGTTTCTTCCTATTAGAATATGGGCTCCTTTAAGCCAGAGACTGTTTATCCCTTTCTTTGTCTTCCCAGAACCTAAATAGTATCTGCCAAATGGTAATGCAATAATGAATACTGACTGATTAACTAATCAAAGACTTAACATGACTGGAACTGCGAACGTTGAAAATTAGTCTTGTGGAAGTAAGAAGGACAGTGTGGAAGTCAAAGAGAATGCAGTTGAGAAAAGCTGGAGTGATGGGGGAGATAATGAAAAGAGCAGTGAAAATAGACAGATAGGGATGGATTCAAGAAATATGCTTGCCTATTATCAGGATCTACTAGTTCAAAAGAAGGAAAAGACAATGATACTGATAGTTACAGATACCATCACTAATTGACCCAGATCCTGAAATAGCTGTGGCAGAAAGAGGTATGGATTTAAAATCTAATAAGCTCTTTATTATTGACTTTTATTTGTTTGTTGTCATTTCACTTTGACAAAAAAAAAAAAAAAACTGTAGGAAACATGCTAAAAAAAGAACAATTGTGGGCTGCTTAAATATAAGAAAACATCATCTTCAAATAATGCTCCACATATTGTCAGCTTCTTTTTTGACAACATTAGAAAAGTGAAGACTTCTTTGGCTCTGGGTATGATGTCCTCCACATAGGATAAGGTTCAAGGAAAGCAAATTCTTTTTATTTCAATCACACCATTCACATGCTCAAGTTCATAACCTTGTGTCTAAACACATGACCACCACAGATGATATTTCACTTGTCTCTTGAAGGAGAAGACACTGTCTTTATTTTGCTCTGGCAAACTCTGCCAAATGCCTCATTACCTCCAGTCCTTACATCAGGAATTTGAAGGGCAAACCCGAGAGACAGGGGAGGAGATCTACTTAGCAATCAAGGTCCCAGAAGGTTAACCAGCTTCAGATTCCACTTGAGCAAGGCAGAAGAGTGCCCAAAGGAACACTTTGGTTGGTTTCCTTGCTAACCTTGTGTTGTTGCTATTGATTTTTTTCTTTTCTCTTGCTAAATGAAATCTGAGTTAAAAAAAAAATAGAATGCTTCAGTATTCCATTCTAGAAGTTAGAGCACTTAACTTAGGTACAATTGCATTTTCTCTCTTTTGTCAGTCTCAGATACTTGGTCAAAATTCCTGACCTCCAGAATTCTGAAAGATGACCCAGTAGAATGAAAGTACTCTCAAGATAGTCCATTTCTATTTTTGGATAGCTATATTTGTTAGAACATTTTTACTAATATCAATAATTATTTAAAACAACTATCCATTTCTTTTCATACTTCACTTTGGGTCCAGGAAAAATAAACATATCCTGTCTCTGACATGACAGCTTTCCAAATATTTGTTAGCATGTCATCTAATCCTAACATTCTCCCACTTTTCATTGACCGATCTTCTCTTCTTCCAACAAAATAGTCCCACTTCCAACAACTGGTCTACAAGGGGCTTGGCTTCCAATTTTCTTTTAATTATCTAATAAATGGCTTTCTATTCCATTCTCTTCTATTTCATTCTCTTCTATTTCGAAGGTCAATGTTGTCCTCTTATTAATGCCCCCTTATCTACTCATTCTAAATCAGTGCATTCAAAAGACATTTAAGTTTTTTTCCCCTTTCCTTCCCTTTCTTTGTTTTCACTGAAATTTGTAAACAATATAAGCAAAATAATAAAAAGAAGAGGAATAGATTGAGGGGGGAAAGTAATTCTATGACATATTGTTGTTAAGTCATTTTCCAGTTGTCTCTGATTCTTCATGACCCCATTTGGGTTTGGTTGTTTTTTGGCTTTTGTTTTTGTTTTTTGGGGGTTTTTTGTTTTTGTTTTTTTTTGGCAGAGACACTAGAGTGGTTTGCTATTTCCTTCTCCAGGCCACTTTATAGATGAGGAAACTGAGGCAAACAGGATAAGTGATTTGCCCACAGTCACATAGATAGTAAATATCTGAGGCCAAATTTGAACTCATGAAGATGACTCTTCCTGACTCCAGACTTGATGCTATCCACTGTATCACTTAGCTATCTTATAACTGTTACAGTCCTCTCATCAATATGACTTTATCATTCATCACTGTTTGTTATATGGATAATACATATAATTTTAGTATTTAAGTATTGCACACTCACCACTAGCAAACTCAGGAACACCTGGGTTCAAGTCCTGCATCTTTCATAGAATTTCTGTATAACCCTACAGAATCCTTGGACCACTCAATGCCCCAGACAACATTCCAAGACTAAAAATTGCAAAGCAGATATTATTCTGCATTATAAGAGGGAATTTGCTCACTCCAACTTCCCTTTAAAAATAAATCATGGACCCAAAATAAAAGGGAAAATAGCATCTATGGATTGAAGGGAAAAGTTACTTTTGCTCCCTAACAACAATAATTGTAGTATTGCTCTTGATGAAATTGTATATATTGCAACAAGGAACATTTCTATTTATTATGATGATAAAGGGAGGAATTTTCTTAATATTATGCTATGTCTTGGGTCTAACCAGTGTCAATTTCCTTGATGAAATTGGAAATGAAATAACAGTATTCCAAACTCAACTGGGGCATCAAAATACAGACACTGAAACAACTCTTAGCACAAACTATGAATCTTAGAAATGAAGCTTCACTATATTATTGCAAAGGGTGTTGATATTGCTAAGTCATTTTTGGTCATGTCTGACTCTTCCTGATCCCATTTGGGGTTTTCTTGCCAAAGATATTGGAATGTTTTGATATTTCCTTCTTTAGCCTATTTTACAGATAAGCAAACTGAAGCAAAAATGATTCAATGATTTGTCCAGGGTCATAATATTGGACCCTTATGTATCATCTGAGGTTGGATTTAAACTCACAAAGATGAGTTTTCCTGGCTGCAGGCTGGGCAAGTTTAAATAGTCATAATAATTAAAATAACAGTCTTTCTAATGAAAAAGCAAAGTTTGTATTTTCAACAACTTTGACAATTTTTTTTAAATGAAATGAACTCCACACAATCTATTCTGGAACATTTCCTAGAAAAGATATGTAGAATGAGCACAGACTGAGAACTTTCTTAATTTTTGACTTCACATCTGTGTGTACAGCAAATTTAGAAAACTATGACAATTATCCCAGTGATTTCTTAGGAAGCAATATATAAGATAACTGGAACAACTTAACTAGATTTGCTGGGGCTTTGTCTACATTACTTCATTTGAGGCTCATATAAATACTCTTCGCCAAGTATCAAAAGTATCCCTCTTTTTCTCTTGCTAGACCTGTGATTTCATTTATGGGAGAGACTCCTATTATAGAAATCCCTCTACCAAAGTAGATATTTTCATAGATTTATATTCTCAGAGAATTATCTGGAGATCTGAAAATTTCAAATAATCTGTCCTATTTATAAACTATGTCAGAATTAGGCTTTTTTTTCCTCTGAAAGTAGGTCCTATTTGGGAAAGAGTTCAATTGAATCCATACGACAAACTTGGGCCCTTTGGTGGCTTAGTTGCTGGAATGCCATTCTGGTGTCAAGAAGTCCTAAAGTCAAACCCAGTCTCAGACTCTCACTAATTGTGTTACTTTGCTCAAGTTATTTAACCCTATTTCCTCACTTGTAAAATGAGCTGAAAAAGGAAATGGCAAATTCCTCTATTATCTTTGCCAACCAGACACCAGATAGCTCAACAAAGAATTAGACACAGCTAAGATAATTGAACAACTACGAAAAGTTATGTCCTAAAAACTTGCATTGAAAAGGAAAGCTATACCTGTAATAAAATTAAGTAATTTTAGGGGCTTACTGTGTACCAGAAACTGTGTCAACTAGAAGGGATAGAAATAAAAGTGATCAAGTCGTCCTTATCCTGAAGAAATTGACATTAAAGTAGGGTGTGAAGACCGCGTATTTTAAAATCAGCCAGAGTCAGGAATTCAGGTTAGGGGAAAATCATCAATCTTTATTCTCAGTGAAGAAAGATCAGAGGTGGAAGGGAATTGGCCATAGCAATATGTGCAGATGAGTCAAGAAGCTAGCTAGACCAACAGCCACATGACTAGCAGCTATATGGAACCCAGGCCAATCTCCCCCAGCTTCTCTTCCTGTCTCTCTCTGCCTCCATCCCCCAAAATCGTCATTTCCTATACAACACATCAGGACTTGCACAGAGAGTGGGCGGGGGCCATTCTTTATCCAATCATGTATAATATTAATAGGGTATAGTCCAATGACTATTTAGTCTCACATACTTGGGACCTCAGTGCATCAACTCAAACCTCAGCCTATTACATCTCCCGCTTTCTTTTGTTTTAGAATACAGGTGGTCATGCCATCCCTGACTCCTCAGGGAGGTCAGAGCCCCCAAGGGGAGGTGATCACACCCTCCCTAACTTCTCAGGGAAGGAGGTGAAAGCACTGAAAAGGAGATGATCAGGGCCTACTTGACTTCTCAGGAAAGGTGGTGGAAGTACTAAAAAGGAGATGATCACACCCTCCCTGACATCTCAGGAAGGGAGATGAAAAGCACCAAAGGGAAGTGGGGGTTGCTAGCGGGTTTCTGGGCTGAAGGGTCTTATTATGCACAAACCCATCAGCATGGGAGGTATTACACAAGCACATAGCAATAACGCAGAGGCTATTAGGGATGACTCTCCCCACAGTCAGTTCAGGCTTGATGTGGTGTAACAAACATGAATTGTACACACAAGCAGTGGAATAGCAAACAATATAAATCAACATGGTGTTGGAAAAGATCACCAGAAGTCCTAGAAGGGTATGTAAATAACAGTCACACATACACCTTCTTCAGCAGCCAAGAGATAGTCCAAAACCAATCTATTGTCCATTGCTTCACATGTCAGGGAATCATGATCCCCCTGAGTTTTTGAAGTCCTGCAAAAGTCTTTTTATGTGTTAGGGAATCCAATGATTCCAGCAGATTTTGAAGTTCTGTAACAGTCTTATCATTTTCAGAAATCCAATGATTCCTAAGGACTTTTCAAGTCCTATGTCTCAGAAATCCAATGATTCCTAAGGGTTTTCAAGTCCTATGTCTCAGAGATCCAATGATTCCTAAGGGTTTTCAGAATCCTACAACAATCTTATCATGTCTCAGAGAATCCAATGATTCCTGAGGGTTTTAAAGTCCAACAGTCTTTGATGTCCATGAGTCAAACACCATAACTGCCACGCTCTTACAATGGTGAGCACAATCAGCAACAGAACTACCCGATATTTCTTGGGTCTTCTCCTTTGTTTCAAGGGTCTGCTCCATCTCTCTGCAGTGGACAAGGTGAATACGGCTTGTTGGCATCAATCTGATTTCTTCTCCACTGTAGAGATACAAGTAAACCCTCTCCCCAAAGCGGTTAGCCTATCTGGTCCTTTCCATCTACCACTTTCTGGATCTCTCCACATCACCTGGCAATTATCTAAAGATAGTGGAGCTGCTCACACTGGACACTGCCCTTCCAGTGGGTTATAAAACCTGTCTGCTGGAGCCAGTGCATCTTTGTCAAAAATCAAGTTAATAGTATAAGGCTAGATTTAGAAGTTCTCTAGGATTACCTGTGGCTCCCCTTTCTTTTGTTTTTGGAGGGTATTTAATATCTCTGTTTCTCCTCTCCACTATTGCCTTCTTGAGAATTAAAAAGGTATGCCGTTTTGTAAAATCTTATACTGTGCACAAAGGGTGCAAAATTTTTGATATAACAGGACCATTGTCTGTTTTTATTTGTGGCACATCCATAATGGCAAATCTTTGTGAATTCATTGACCACTAGGCTGTCTCTTTTCTGCTGGCAAAAGTAGATCGAAAAAGTGTCTACCACAAGTGGATAAAGACAGACAACAAAGATTTATAATGGGTCACATCCATTGCCAGATTTCATTGGGTCTCAAACCACGAGGTTCTTCCCTGGAGGCAGTATAGGAGCGTGGAAAGGAAGGCAAGCTTTACAGGCTTTTACTATGCTCCTACCTTCCTCCTTGTTATTCAAATTTAAACAAAGCTCGAGCAGCCTGATGATATTTAGAATGAGATGCCTGAGCTTCTTGGAATAAAGGGTATTGACCAACATAGTTAGAAGGCTATCTGCCTTTGAATTGCCATCAAAAATGGGACCTGGAAGTCCACTATAAAGAGTGGACATGTAAATATAGATCTTACCTGGATGCTTTTCTCACTTGATCTTGAAGTTTCTTAAAGAGCTGATATATATTAGAGGCTGCAAATTTTATTTGGTTGGCAATTCTTTTACCATACCTACTGAATAACCAAATCAGATATTATATTTATGTCTCCTGGATAATAAGTAAGAGCTAGAATGATTGCGTACAATTCATTCTACTGAGTGAATTGAAAAGGAGTTCGTACTTCTCTTTATAGTTGGATCCTTGAAGTACACAGCACAAATATCATGTTTGGATGCATCCGTGAAGATAGTTGGTCCTTTAAGAGAACTTTAGAAACTTTTCTTCAAGAATCTATCGCCAATTATGTAAATAGTCTGGTTATCTTTAATGGAACCCATGTATAAAATTTGGAGCCATGGCTAATAAAATTTGCCACTCTGGGATAGTCTCACAATACACATTAATTTGTGTATTGGTATAAAGTGTATATCTTGTCAGGTCTTTCCCAGATAATTGTACTGCTTGCTTAGTGGCCTTTAATAAATTCTAGTCACAAGCACTGGGTAGGGAGTAAGGCTTTGTTCTGGTTTTGCCTGGAGGTTCACCCACTCTATCACACTGTCTCCTTGATGATGGACTGCTGTGGGTGCCTCTTGTATGGCAAAAACTGATATTTCCAAGGTTTTTGAGTGACTCTTTCAACCACATTGGATAAAAGCCAGTTCAACTTCTCTCAACGCCTCTTGAGCTTCTTTTATAAGTTGGTGTGGTGAATTTAAAGCACTGTCTCCTTAAAATGTCATATAACGGTTGTAACTGATAGGTAGTCAAACCTAACACTGGTCGCATCCATTGGATATCTCCTATCAGTTTCTGAAAATCATTCAATGTGTTTAGCTTTTCTGTTCGTAAGGACAGTTTCTGAACTGTAAGATCCTTAGGGTATACTTCATATCCTAAATACTAAAAAGGAGCATGTCTTTGAATTTTTTCTGGTGCTATGTATAATTTGTAATTCCTTAGTGTTTCTATGTCTTTTGTAGACATTCTTCTAACATTTGTTCCTCAAATTTGCACATCCAATATATCATCCATATAATGTAATAGCATAACTTTTAGGAATCTTTTCTTACTGGAGCAAAACAGTGGCAACATACATTTGACACATAGTATGGCTGTTTTCATTCCCTGTGAAACTGTCCATTCATATCTTTATAAGGCTCAAGCTAAGTTAATGCTGGGCCCTGAAAACAAATCTTTTCATATCCTCCTTATCCAGAGGGATAGAATAGAAACAATCCTTAATATCTATGACCCAAAGAGGCATTCTCTGGCAATTGGTAGGAGATGGAAGTCCAGGCTGAAAGTTCCCATAGTTTCCATCTTCATTCATCTTTCTTAAATCTGTTAACATCCTCCATTTTCCAGATTTGTTTTTACAACAAACACTGGGAATTCCAAGGACTTAGAAGGTTTTAATGTCCTTGGTCAAGCTTCTGTACTATATCTAATAAGGGCTGAATTTTATCATTACTTAAGGGCCACTGTTCTATCCACACTGGTGATCAGTTTTCCATTGGATAGGAACAGGTGAAAGTGCTGGCAGGCCTTCCTGGCACCTGCTTAAAAACCGAAGTACTCATTTTTAACCCTAATTGCTATAGAACTCTCTTTCCCCACAGACTGATGGGATTTTTCAACTATAAAAAGGAAGTAAAAACTCCTGTTTTGCCTTCAAAAGTCCATCTCATAGCGGCAGCACTAGCTTCGACTGCTATTGATCCTCCTACGCCAGACAGGTAGGTGTCTGCTTTAATCTTTGGCCAGTGACTGGGCCAATTGGCACCTCTGATAAGTGTCTGATCTGCACCAGTGTCTACCAATCCTTCCAATGGAAGGCCATTTATATAGATCGTGAGCATAGGTCGGTCAGTTGTTACAGCTGCTGTCCAGTATATTGCTAGATTTTGTGATTTGGAATCAGAATCTGGGTGACTCTCACCAGGTTGCTTATTAGGATTCTGTATGAGTAAACCTGATGCTACTATTTCTCCTGGGTGACAAGTCACACGTTGTCTGCTTGTATTGGTGATTGGGATATTATCTACACATTCCCCAGTTTCCCACATCATGTGTGGATGGACACTGTTTGTACATACTCTCAGGAGGTAAAATGGTCAAGCCTACTGTGCCTGGAGGCAAGGGATCCATAGGCTGGAGAGGAACAGATTTCACCTCTCCAGGGGGTATCTTAGTTGTCTCAGCTGCATACAACTCTATTCTCCCTAATTGTAATCCCTTTCTCCCATCAGATTGCTTCCTGGCTGGTTGATTGTGTAATCCCTTTATCCCATCATATGGCTTCCTGGCTGACTGATCATATTGGGGTATTGGCTGTCTAGGCACTCTCTGGGTGCACCATTGGCTGCCATCATGCCCCAAGTGTTTTTTGCCTGGGGCCCCCTCATCCTGTTTCCCTGAACCTGTCTACATTCTGAGGCCCAATGGAAGCCTCTATTGCATTTTGGACATGGGGTACTGGGTCTTGTTCTCCCACCCTGCTTTCTCACTCTGACTCTATACCAACATTGAGCTTTCAGATGCCCTACTTTACCACACTGAAAGCATTGACGATTCTCTCTGGAATCCCTTGCCAGAAGGGATCCTGTCTACCCATGTTGGGATCTTGGGAAGTGCATCATAGTCTGGCTATAAAAGGCATTTGTGCCCACTGTGGCACAGCGTCTTATGAACTCCTCTAAAGGAGCATCCTTGCGCAGTCCTAGTATAATACTTCTGCACACCTCGTTAGCATTTTCCTTAGCAAGTTGCCTTATTAAAACATCTATTGATGCATTTTCCCCCTTAATTCTTGTGATAGCAGTCTGCAAACGTCCCACAAAGTCAGCAAAGGGTTCATTTGGCCCTTGTGTTATTTTTGTGAAGGCCTCACCTTTGTCATTTTTATTGTGAATCAAAGCCCACGCTTTGATAGCATTAGCAGCAATTTGCTCATATGATGCTACTGAATAATTAATTTGTACTGTGACATCTGCATAGGGATCTATACCTGTTAGTGGGTCATAGGTGATTGCAGCATGAACTGCATTTTGACTATTTTGTTGGGCTTGTGTCCTACAGAGCTCACTATATTCAGAAAGCCACATGTAATTTTGTCCAGGTTCTAGGCATACCCTTGCTATAGATTTCCATTCATTAGGAGTCAAGATTTCAAAAGCTAAATTCTGTAATAGCATCTTAACATAAGCTGATGTAGCCCCATAAAGAGTGCAAGCCTTTTTCAGGTCTTTGAGGATTTCTATATTAAAAAGAGCGTATCTTCGACTTTCTTGATCTGAGGAATTAAACTGGGAAATTACAGGGGAAATATGGGGCTTTAGTTCCCTCACATCTACACCCTTTTCTTTTGCCTTCATTAAGCCCTCTTGCAATCTACTCATAGGAATAGTTGGATGCTGAGGCGAAGGTGCTGGTGCTGTCACTGCTCCCCCCTCCCCCCACTTCCCCTCCTCCCTCCATCCCGGAGGGTGGAGTTGATGGAGGAGAGTCAATCACTTGCTCCTGAGGTGGGGCTGAAGCTGCCTCCTAAGGTGGAAAGTCACCACACCCTTGCTCACTTAAGTCTCTATGCCCTGTGGGGATATGGTCATTAACCTCTTTATTGTCTTCTTCCTTAATATCAGGCTTCCCTATTTGGCTACAGGGAGCAGATTTTTTCTTTCTTCTAGGAACAGGGTTTCTTAATGCTAACTGAATTATATTGTATAAATAGAATGCCTCAATGGAAATTGAATGAGGACCGTTTTCATTGTAATATGCGGACACTGTTGTCCAACCAGGGACCGGTTATCTCAAGAGATATGCTCCTGTTCTATGAACCAAGGGGGAATGCGGTTTAATGTACCCAGAAGTCTAGCTACCTGTTCCCAAGTTATAAGTAGCCCTTGTCCTTCTATCAGTTTAAGCATGCTTTCTATAGCACCACTCGTGGGTGGGGTTGAAGGGGTTGAAGGGGTTGGGGGTGGGGATGGAGAGTCTTTAGCTAGCATTTGTCCCATTTTAGCCAAAAAAAAAGATTACTGGTTTAGTTTTTAAGAAAATAAGTTCCCTGTTTGTCTATTAACAATACTCACCCAAGTTCATGGTCACTGGAGACTTCTTCAGTCCTTGATTCCCACCGTTGGGCACCAAATGTGAAGACTGCGTATTTTAAAATCAGCTGGAATCAGGAATTCAGGTTAGGGGAAAATCGTCAATCTTTATTCTCAGTGAAGAAAGATCAGAGGTGGAAGAGAATCGGCCATAGCAATGTGTGCAGCTGAGTCAAGAAGCTAGCTAGACCAACAGCCATATGACCAGCAGCTACACGACCAGCAGCTACATGATCAGCAGCTAGGAGTATGGAACCCAGGCCAATCTCCCCCAGTTTCTCTTCCTGTCTCTCTCTGCCTCCACCCCCCAAAATCGTCATTTCCTATACAACACATCAGGACTTGCACAGAGAGTGGGCAGGGGCCATTCTTTATCCAATCATGTATATTAATAGGGTATAGTCCAATTACTATTTAGCCTCACGTACTTGGGACCTCAGTGCATCAACTCAAACCTCAGCCCATTATAGTAGGGAAAGACAATACTTGTCAAAAAGGAAGAGTTGGAAGGGCCAGGAAGGAGGAGAGGTGTGAACACATCAGAAGGTTTTGCAGATGATCAGACAAGTGGTTATGAGGAGTCCTGGTTAGATAAAGAGGAGTTAAAGTTCATCATTTAGAGCCCATTATCCCAGGTGTAGAAGTCTTGGACCTCAATGTCCCGATAACACTGTCTTTTTTTTTTTTTTTTTTTTTTTTGTTGCAAAAATTCATGTATGTTCAAAGTTTGATACTCTGAAGGTAGACTTTCTGCAAAGTTTGTTTTAGATCATGATACATAGAACTAGATAGAAATTTTATGACCTCAGTTTAACTCAAAACATAAAACATTTCATCTTATAGGAATGTCTAACATTAGTCCAGGCTCATGGGACTACCCAGCTACAGCAAACACATGTGGCCAAGTACTAGAATAAAAAGGATGAGTGGGATAGAGTTTGCAAGTTATCTTTCTGACAATGAGGAGAAGGGAATGAAAGGGTTCCACTGCAAGAAGTTTGATAAATGAGTAGACAGTCACATCTGGACCACAAAAAATTAAAGAGGCTTTGGTACAATTTTATTCCAATTTGTATTCTTTGGAGATAGCATGCAAAACCATTGCTAAATGGGGATTCCTTTAGCCTGCTAAACATCCCATTTCAATTAGCATATATTTACATATGTTGACATACAAATATACAGACCATTAGTCTTAGATAAGGTATGATGCAACACCAGCAGGTAAGTTATTTTTTATTAGTGGAAGCTTAGGGGAAACTTGACCAAAACTATCCTTTGGGGAGGGGAGGTGCTATTTACACAATTAGCAATCTATTTTTCTTATTTTGTATTTTAGCCATTCTCATCCATATGGAAGCACAGGACAAAGCATAGGAAAATAGATTTAGAATTAGACAAGGCCTCAAGGACATCAAGACTAATTCTCTTCATTTTTGAGATGTGGAGAGACACATATAGGTAAGCTGACCAAAGAGATCACAAATTTAAAGAACCTAAAGGCATGTTTTTACACTGTTCTATATAGCTTGCCATTATACTTCTTAGCAACTTAGATTACCTCATGAATTTATTATGTTGTGGCCAAGGTAATTCCCTCAGGTGCCAACTGGAGTCATCTAGAAATATTATCTAGTAGACAGGGGCTTCACAACATAGAAGCCTCAACTCTGCAGTTCAAGATCTTTAATCATATAAAAGGCTAGAAACTATATACATACATATATGCATATATGTGCATGTAGATATCTATCTATCTACACACAAACACACACACACACACACATATGGAGAGAGAGAAAGGAAAGAGACAGAGAGTGGCATAGAGAGACACAGAGAGAGAGAGTCCTGGCTTTCTTATTTACTTTATATGTATATTTAGCAAGCTAAACATCCCTGATGCTCAATCTCTTTTTAAAATGGGCTACAATAATACTAATATTATTTCATGAGGTTGCCATGACAATTAAGTCTTAATCATTTGTATTTTCATCCCCAGCAAAATGTCTGGTACACAGCAAGCACTTAAAATGTGCTTTAATCTCATTAAAAGGATAACCGTTCCATTTTCAATAAAAATCATTTAGGACATGGCTTTTCATGGTTGTTTAATTGTTTAAATGATTTTTATATGCACAGCATTGTGCTAGGTACAAAGATAAAAATGGCATTACTTGCCATTAAAATAATTGCAATATTTTCTATTATTTGTAGGGGGAGGGTGAAATATGAAATATACAAAAATTAAAAGAAATATAAGCCAAGCAAAGTTCTTTAAGAATATCTGAGGAGTAATAGAGCACTTTTAACTGAAGGGAGTTGAGAGAAGCCCTTTATATAGTGTAAAGCATTATTTAAATTCATTACTGTTTGTATTTCATTTATTTTTTATTAAAAATTTTTATTTTCAAAACATATTCATGGATAATTTTTCAATGACCCTTGCAAAACCTTGTGTTCCAAATTTTCCTCCCTTCTTCCCACCCTCTCCCCTAGATGGCAAATTATCCAATATATGTTAAACATGGTAAAAATAGATGTTAAATACAATATATGTATACATATTTATATAAATATCTTGCTGCACAAGAAAAATCAGATCAAAAAGGAAAAAAATAAGAAAAAATAAAAAGCAAACAAACAACAAAAATAGTGAAAATGCTATGTTGTGATCTATTCTAAGTTCCCACAGTCCTGTCTCTGGGTGTAGACGGCTCTCTTCATCACAAGATCCTTGGAATTGGCCTTAATCATCTCATTATTGAAAAGAGCCAAATCCATCAGAATTGATCATTGTATAATCTTGTTGTTGCTATATACAATAATCTCCTAGTTCTGCTCATTTCACTTAGCATCAGTTCATGTATTATGCTAATAATTTTTTTTTTCTAATATTGAACCAGCCCTGCATCCCTGGTATTAAACCCTACTTGGTCATAGTGTATTATCCTGGGAATGACTTTCTGTAATCTCTTTGCTATTTTATTTAAGATTTTGGCATCAATATTCATTGGAGAAACTGATCTACAATTTTCTTTCTCTGTTTTTATCCTACTGGTTTAGGTATCAGCACCATATCTCTGTCATAAATGGATTTTGGTAAGACTCCTTCTTTCCCTATTTCTTCAAATACTTTGAAGAGTATTGGAATTAATTGTTCTTTAAATGTTTGGTAGAATTCATGTGTAAATCCATCCGTCCCTAGAAATTGTTTTCTTAGGGAGAAGATTAATAGCTTGTTTTATTTCTTTTTCTAAAATGGGACTATTTAAATCATTTATTTCCTTTTCTACTAATCTGAGCAGTCTATATTATTGTAGATATTCCTCCATTTCACTGGGATTATTAAATTTTTTGATATATAATTGGCAAAATAACTCCCAATTACTGCTCTAAATTCTACTTCATTGGAAAAAAAGGTCTCCCTTTTCATTTTTGAGACTAATAATTTGATTTTCTTCTTTCCTTTTTCTAATCAAATTACCTGAAGGTTTATCTATTTTGTTAGTTTTTTCATAAAACCAACTCTTAATTTTATTTGTTAATTCAATAGTTCTTGTACTTTCAATTTTATTAATGTCTTTTATTTTCAGAATATCAAATTTGGTATTTAATTGAGGGGGGGGTAATTTCTTCTTTTTCTAGCTTTTTAGTTGCAAGTCCAATTCACCAATCTTCTCTTTCTCTAATTTATGCAAGTGCAAGAAAGCATCTAGAAATATATAATTTCCCCTAATAACTACTTTGGCTCTATCCCACAAATTTTGGTATGTTGTCCCATCATTGTCATTCTCTTGAATGAAATTACTGATTGTGTCTATGCTTTATTGTTTCATCCACTCATTCTTTAGAATTAGATTATTTAGTTTCCAATTAATTTTTGGTCTATTTTCTCCTGGTTTTTTATTGCATTTAATTTTTATTGCACCATGATCTGAAAAAAAAAATGCATTTACTATTTTTGCCTTTCTGCATTTGATTTTGAGGTTTTTAGGCCCCTAATACATGGTCAATTTTTGTATATGTTCCATGTACTGCCAAGAAAAAAATATATTCCTTTCTGTCTCCATTTAACTTTCTCCAAAGGTCTATCATCCCTAATTTTTCTAGGATTTTATTTACCTCCTTAACTTCTTTCTTATTTATTTTGTGGTTTGATTTATCTAGTTCTGAGAGAGCAAAGTTGAAATTCCTGACTACTATGGTTTTGCTGTCAAATTTTTCTTGGAGCTCTCTTAACTGCTCCTCTAGGAATTTTGATACTATACTATTTGGCACATATATGTTTAGTATTGATATTACTTCATTATCTACGGTAACCTTATAAGTAAGATGAGTTTCCTTTCTTATATCTTTTAATTAGATCTATTTTTGCTTTTGCTTGATGTGAGATCAGGATTGCTATCTCTGCTTTTTTTTTTTTTTAACTTCAGCTGAAGCATAATAGATTTTGCTCCAGCCTTTTACCTTCAGTCTAAATGTATCACTTTGCTTTAAATGAGTTTCTTTTAAACAACAAATTGTAGGATTCTGGCTTTTAATCCTGTCTGCTTCCATTTTATGGGAGAGTTCATCCCATCATATTCACAGATAAAGTAACTAACTCTGTATTTCCTATCATCTTGTTTACCTCCATTTATATTTTTCTCTTTCCTTTTCCCCTTTCCCTCCTCTCCAGTATTTTGTCACTGATCACCCTCTCTCTCAAACAGCCCTTCCCTTTTGTAGCCCTTCCCCTCTTCTCATACTTTTCCCCTTCTACTTATGTTCTCCCTTCTATTAGCCTCCTCTCTTCCTTTCCCCCTTCTCCTCCTACTTCCCTACAGAGTGAAACAAGCTTCTCTGTGAAGCTAAATGTGTCTGATATTCTCTCTTTGAGCCAAATCAGAAAAGAGTAAAATTTGCATAATGCTCATCCCTCTTTTCTCTTTTCCTTAATTGTAATAGGTCTTTGTGGTCTCCTCATGAGATCTAATTAACTCCATTTTCCTCTTCTTCCAATAGAATCACCTTTCCTCCTCTAGTTTCTTTTTTAAATCATCATAATAAAATCAAATTATCCCTTCACCATCTAAGTATACTATAACAGAGAAACAGATCTCAAGAGTTAAACATACCTTCCCATATAGGGATATAATTTTTTTAAATTTTAAAAGAAAGTTATTTTTATTTTCCTTTTTACCTTTTTATGCTTCTTTTGAGTTATGTATTTGAAGATCAAATTTTCTATTCAGTGCTATTCTTTTCATCAGAAATAGATGAAATCCACCTGTTTCATTGAATGTTTATCTTTCCCACCCCCCAAAAAAATGATACTCAATTTTGCTGGACAGTTGATTCTTGGTTGCAATCCAAGTTCCTTTGCCTTTGGAATATCAGATTCCTATACCTTTTGATCATTTCAAATGGAAGCTGCTGGGTACTGAGTAATCCTGATTGTGGCTCCTCAATATTTGAATGTTTTTTTCTGGCTTCTTGCAATATTTTCTCCTTAATTTGATAATTCTGAAATTTAGCTACAGTGATCCTTGGAGTTTTCATTTTGTGGTCTCTTTCTTTTTTTCATTTTTTTTTTTTTTTTGGTTTTGTTTGACTGATTCTTGAAGTCTCATTGAGTCATTCACTTCCATTTGTTCAATTGTAATTTTTAGTGAATTATTTTCTTCAGTTAGCTTTTTTATCTCCTTTTCCATTTGGCCAATTGAGATGTCTTGTTCATTGCATTTTTTTCCATTTCACAAATTCTGTTTTCCAATGAATTGGTTTCTTTTCCATATCTATTTTGTAAAGATTTGTATGCTTTTTTCTATTTCATCAAATCTAATTTTAAGGAATTTTCTTCAGATAATTTCTGTTTTTCTTTTCCACACCCTCTTGCAAAGATTTCCTTTCCTTTCTTCATTTTTCTTCTCTCTTTTAAGATCCTTTTTGATTTCTTCCAAGAGAGCCTTGTGAAATGGGGATCAACTCATATCACCCATTGAGGCTTCATCTGGAGCTGATTTGCCATAGGATTCTATGAGGTCTGTTCTTCTCTTTCTCTATAAAAGCTGTCTATGGTCAGCTTTTTTGATCATTTTTAAAAGATTGAGGTTTGCTCTTAAAATAAAGGGGCAACAACTGCTCTAGTTTGCCCTAGGGCTAGTGTTGCTGATTGAATTCTGGTGCTGGGTAGGCATGGATAGGTCTCATGTTCTGGAGTTCTGGGGCTCAGAATTCACCTTTTGTATTTGCTTTGGGTATTTTACAGCTAATCTGGTAATCCACTGGCTCATAACTAGGACAGAGTAGCCTAAGAGCCTCATAGTACATTGCCCAGTGCACAGATTCTGCAATACCCTAGCTTCCTGTCCCAGTTCCTTGCCCGGGTTGATTGGACTCAGCTGCCTCTCCTCCCTGCACAACTGAAACAGATCTTTTCTGAAGTTCTTCCAAAATATCTTCTTCTGGATATTTGTCATTCTCCAAATATTTGTGGATTCTGTCACTTCAAAACCAGTGCAGAGGCTTAATCTGCTGTTGTTTTGAAAAAAGTATGGAGCAGATCAGATAGATATGTCTATTCTCTGACAGCTTGGTTCCACCCTACTATTTCATTCTTAAAACCTCTTACTTCCCAATGATAAAAAAAAAAAAAAAAAGCATAATTCTTTCCCAATAGTTAAGTTGGAGGTTAAGAATTTTTCAGATAATAATTGGTCTTTTTTCATCTTTTACAATTCAAGGGAGCATCTCTTTTCCCTTTACTTAAAAAAAAATAGAATCCTAGATTACTGAAACTAAGAGCCAGAAGGAGCTTCAAAGACCACTCAGTTCAACCTGTACTACAATAGCAAAGTCCTCTTTAAGTGATTTCTTCCATCATGTCTATACTTGCCTCTTTTCACCTTCCATTCACTGCCTCTTATACTGACTCCTGAGATCAAATGGAGCAAGTCAAATCTGTCTTCTCAGTGACAATCCTTTTAAATAGTTGAAGACAATTATTTTGTCCCTTACACCCTCACTACCCCTACAATCATGGCTCATTCTTCTAGGCATCTCAAACCCTCACCAAGTCTTTTCTTCTCCAGATAGACTACCCTAAATTTCTTCAATCAGTTCTCATATTGAAGTCCTCTATACTATAGAGAAATATTACATACACACACACACACACACACACACACACGCAAACACACATTTTATAGCTAAGGAAATTGAGCTTAAGAAAGATTAAATACACAATATCAGAAGTATTAAACACATATGTCAGAGGCAGTAAGAGAACCTATGCTCCTTCTTTCTCCATCCTAATCTTATTTCCACTGTTTCATGCTAGAGTTCTGTCAATACTAATGTACTACCTACTTTTGTTGGATTCTTGCCAAGTGGCTCTTTCAATTAACTTCTTGTCATCTGCCAAAGAGAATTTTGTTTAAGCTTCTAAACTAAATTTTGGTAATGACATATACCTTTTCCCTGTAAACAAGGAAATGAGACTTATTCTCTAAGACATTAGCAATAATATTACAACTCAATGTGCCAAAGATATAGGCAGTGGGAGGCCAATAGTTTATGAATGCCTCATAGATCACTGCAACTTAATTATTCTTGACAGTTAGCCTAAGTAGTGGTTAATTATACTCTACTTTCCTAGGTACATGGAGTGTAAATTCACAGAATATATTAGGCAAAGTCAATACTCAGGAATAAAAGAGTTACTTCAAAGTCTTAAGAATTCTGACTTCATTCTTGTTAGTCTATGCTATTTTAAATGTAATCACAACAATTCAATTAATACTCATTTGCAAGATATGATTCTCTATTCTATAGGTATTTATATACCTATGTACAAATATATACACAAGTAAGTGTTTGTATACATGTGATTTTAAATGTAGCTATGAAAATTTCAGATCAAGCCACAATTTAAAATGTCATTTTAAGAAAGAAGTCCCATCAGAACTCTTGGTTTGACTTCAGGTTTTTCATTGAGATTGTCACTAAATCCCATTAAATCCTATTTTTCTCTTAATCATCTCTAGTCCTGTGCATAGACAGATAGAAATAATGCCAGAAGGATTATACTTGGGAACATATGTAATCTGTGCTCCTTAGCTGGTTCTTCTTCAAGAATATAACTTGCTGATTCTCAAAAAGTTAGTTTCAGAAAAAAGCCTAAGGGATATTGAATATGTTCGTCCAAATTTTCTCTGACCAGAGAAGATAATTTTAACAAGATTAAAGTTTATGAGGTTTGTTTTGCTGCTTTTATTAGCATAATCTGTAATCTCAGCAGTAAGAACATGTGAAATATGAATACCATGCAATGCAGATTCTGAGGAACAGTAAGGGAGGGGGGAAATAAAATGCAGATGTATCTTTAGGAAAACAGCAGCAGGGATAGAGTGTGATAAAGAACCATGAAGGCTATTTATCAATGTTCAGCTTTCAAAAAAAATTAAACATAAACCCTACTGCTCTTGCCTTGAAGTCAGAAACAGATGAGTTTCACAAAGAAAGCTGCTTCTGCTCAAGTGTTATTCACAAGGGAATGTGGATCTGAAAACTTGGGATTATTTTTTTTTTCAAGAATCCAATACAATTAAAAAGAAATGCCATGGGAGTAAAATGTTTTTGCTAGTAAATGGTTTCTTGCATCTGCAAAAATGTTGGGGTAATGCCAAGGCATTTAGTCTCAAAGCAAGAGAAATTGATCTTGTAACAATATTCTGCTACAAGAACTTTACTTCTGTCACACAGAATGATTGATGTAGATTTAATCATTTGGACTCATAGAGGCTGGAACCGTGAAATGACAGCTGAGGCTTGAGCCACCATTTCTATGGAGCTGCAGACTGATAGGCTTAGGGGGCAAAACAGAAAATAGCAAAATATATCTAAGGCTTAGTTCCTGATTTTTTACCCTGGACTTCACTTGAGATAGGATATCAGATTTAGCACAATGATCTCTTCTTTGTACAGAACTCTAAAGCCCTTCACCATTCAGACCCCACTGACCTACCTTTCAGGATTTATTACTTATTACTCCCCTTCTCATCTTGTCATCTACTAAAGAGAATTTTGTTTAAGCTTCTACACTAAATTTTCCAAAGTGATTGAACTGACTGTTCTCTGAAATTGATATTTATCTCCCATCTCTGCTCCTTTGCACAGAATATTTTCTATGGCCAAAATGCATTCATTCTTCACATCTATCTATTTTTTCATTGTGTGTATACATATTTCTCTGTATTCCAATTTTTTTCTTTAATATTATTATTTTATTTTTCCAAATACATGTAAAAATTATTTTAAATATTCATTTTGTAAGATTTTCTATTCCAAATTTTTTCTTCCTTCCTTCCTTACCTCCCCCCTTCCAAAACAGCAAGGAATCTGATATGTTATATATGTACAGTAGTTTCAAATATATTTCCATATTTTCCATAGAGGAAAAATCAAACCAAAAATTTAAAAATGACAAAGAAAAAACAAGGAAACAAACAAAAATGGTGAAAATAATATGCTTCAATCCACATTCAGTCTCTATAGGTCTCCCTCTGGATACAGATGGCATTTTCCATCCCAAATCTACTGGAAATGTCTTGGATCATTGCATTTCTGAGAAAAGATAAGTCTTTCACAGTTGATCATCTCATATTTTTGCTCCTACTGTGTATAATGATCTTCTGCTTCAGCAGTTAGCATCAGTTCATGTAAGTCTTTCTAGGCTTTTCTGAAATCAGGCTACTGATAGTTTTTTATGGAACAATAATATTCCATAACATTCATATAACATTACTTATTCAGCCATTCCCAAACTTATAGTCATCCACTTAATTTCCAGTTCGGTTCCATTACAAAAAAGACTGGTATAAACATTTTTGCACATGTGGGGCCTTTTTCTTCTCTTATGATCTTGTTGGGATAACACTGACCTATTAAAAAATCCTAATTTTCTTTGAGGTTTAGCTTACTGCCATAGATTACCTAGTATGTGAGACTTTTCCTGTCACCAACCTCTGCTCCATTCCTAATTAGAAATGCTTTCTCCCTTTCCAAATTATTTTAATTTATTTCTATGTATATATCCTTCATAAAATGATTTCTGAGCCCAGGTCTCCTCTTTCAAGTTCAGTTCTTTTACAACTACATCAGATTGCCTTTGTTCATATTTCAGTTGTATAGGACTCTCTGTGATCCCATTTGGGTTTTCTTGGCAAAGATATTATGGTGAGGCTGCTTCTGTACTACCTGACTGCTTCTAATAGATACCAAAGTCTGATGTGTTTGAAATTCATCTTTATGTGGTCATGTAATGCCTTGATCATAGCACTCATGAAATTTCACAAAAATATACACTTTGGAAAATTTTTATCTGAGCCATAAGATATCTAAATGAAGGTTCTTGAAGAGAGAGAACTCTTTAACATACCTTTGAAAAGATGCTACTGTTTAATATCTTTCCCCCCTGTGTCAACTAACCTCACACTGGGACATTATCTTTAATATGTCATATATATGCCCTGAGAGTTATTCTTTATCGGATAACTTCTCCCTTGAGCCACTTTCTGAGAAAACCAACATTCAAGCGCAAGAAATTACATTTTAAAGCCATTTCTGAATTGCCATTTTCCTTCAACTAATTATCTAATCAGTTGGCAGAGTTTCCCTAGACTAATTGTAGAGATTAGCAGTGCCCCATTGAAGGAATTGGTGATAATGAAACCAAACTACCTGCCTAATGACACAATTCAAAGCCCATTACTTGACCATACAGTTCAATGTCTAATGTTTTTACAAAAAAATAAAGGGCTAAAAACCTCTTTCTTCAGTTTCCTTACTTTACCCTACTGCAGAGGTTTCAAGGAAATCTCTAAATTATAAAATGTATACGGTATGGGTGGAAGTTTTGTCCATTAATATTTATTAAACTACAATAGGATTTCTTGCAATAATCTGGGTGTTGAACAGCAGACTGGAGTGAATAAAGAACTATTACCTTAGCTTGGGGTTATATAGTCAATTAGAGAAAAGAAATATTTGTTTTGATCCATTTCCAAATCACTCCCAATATCAGTATTAAAAGTAGCTACTATCAGCCCAGAAAATTTTCAGAAGCTCCAGACAATAATATGGAATATCATATTATTGTTTGCTCATCCTCTTATCTAAAGGCATAACAAAAGTTTCTTGGGATTATTAATAATAGTTTAGAAGCAGCATTAATATATTTGGAGAGACAATCAGTCGAACTCAGAAAGACCTGTGGTTCAAATTCTGCTTCTGGTAAATACTACTTCCCAATCCTCTAGGTACTGACTTGCCAATGAGCTGGCTATAGGGAGTTTTCACAATGGAAGTTCACTAAACAGGAAAAATACACTAGCATCCTGGATACCTTAGAATCAGCTGGAGTCAGGATAAGCAAAAGTCCTTGATCTTTATTCTTTGTCCAAGTGAGAGGAATGGACACAGGAATCTCCACCTTTCTCTCCCAGCCAGAAGTCACTCTAGCTTGTCTTACTCCACCCTCTAATACCTCCTACCATTCTCTGTATACACCAACAGATCAAGCCAGCATAGAATAGTGGGGCAGGCCATTTTCCAAGCATATGCTAATAGAGTAATGTCCAATAAGTAATTAGCCTTAAGTGCTCGGCTGTCCAAGTGCATCTGCTCAGTTTCAGCCCATTACACCCAAGTTCAGAGAGCCTTCCCTCATCAATACTCCCCTAACCCAACACACACACACACACACACACATACACACACACAAACTTGTATGTCTCTACTGTTTTACTGACAACATTGTGGAGGTAAAGTAAAGCTTCTCTCCCCTTTTCCTTGCTAGCTTCTTTCCCATTGTAGGGAAAGATCTACCCAGTGGTTTCACACTTCTAATTGGTGACTGCTGGACAAGACCACTATTTGAGGACTTTCATCTCATTTGTGACCCAAATCCCTAGAATACTTCTTTTTCTAACCAAACATTTTCCCCTTATGGTATTCCTCTCTCCAGATATCCAGACTCTATTATATGTTGTCCTCTCCTATTAAGATGTAATCTCCATCATCGTGGAGAGTATCTTTGCTTATATTTGTGTTTTAGTGCTTAACATAGTGCCTGTCACATAGTAAATGTTTTTTTCTATCTATAAATCTTTTCATCTCTCTCTTTTTCTGTCTCTATCTCTCTCACTGTCTCTCCCTATATATGTGCGTGCCTCTTTCTTTCTCCCCTATATTTCTCTCTCCTCCTCCTCTTTCTCCACTTCCTCTTTTTCATCCACATCCTTCTTTTTCTCCTCCTTTTCCTCCTTCTTCTTCTCCTCCTTCTCTTCTTCCTCCTCCCCACCTCATCCTCCTTTCCTTTTCTTCTTCTTTTAGTCTTACCCCCTCTCAAAAAGTCATCAGAAAGTCTGGTAGTAGAGCCCAAGGCAGGTTTTTCCAGTAAAGCCAGCATTGATGCTCCAAAGAGGAACCTTCAGGACAAAGTCACTGGTAACTGAGGCAAAGATTCATCAAGCTCTAATGCCTTAGAAGCTAATGCTTGGTAGAAACCACATGCTAATTCTGTTTCTTCTTCTCAGAGATCAAAATGTTATGGGGAAAGTTTATCTTCCAGGTGGAAGAAATATTTGTATTTCTGTTTTTACTATGCTTTAAGTAAATTTTGTAAAAAATTAATTGTAAAACTTTACTTTTGTAAAAGCTGATTGATATAGATTGATTAAATGGAACTGAAGCATTAATTACTGGCAGGTGAAGGAGCTAACACCAGAAGGAAGGCTTAAGCCAATGGCAGTACAGAAATCTTCAACTATTTAGGATTGCCCCTAAAATCACAATTTAGTTTCTTTTATTCTAATAAAGCAAGGTGACAGAATTCATCTCTATATAATCTATCATTTATCATGTCATCTATCTGTTATCTATAATCTATCATCTTGAAATCAACTATCACTATCATCTGTTATCCATCATCTATCATCCATCTTTCACTTATCTATTATACATTTTTCATATTTATCACCTATCTTTCTATCATTATCTATCATGGCATTGAAAGTTATTCTGACTCAGTGACATATTGCAAATCACTGTTAGGAGCATGGCTCTCTTAAGGAAGGTTTTGCTGGAGAAGGCGTCACCCAGTCTAAAACTTTTCTATTATCTGCTATTTGGCATTGTATTTCTACCTATAATGTTTGTACTGCTACCAGAGAAGCATTATATATAGGCAATTGGGGAAGAACTGAAATATAATGGCTTTTACTGATATAGACCTATCTGAATTGTCTCTATCTCATTATGAAAGTTATCAATAAAAGCTGGCTCCATTTGAATCCCTTGATGATCTCCAGTTGATCAGCCCATCGACATGTTGCTTCCTTTATTAAAATTAATTCCTTTTTAATTCTCTCTGTCCTGAGTTTTGCCTCCTTAATCAGGATGAAAACCTGAACAAAGAATTTTCCTTTTAAGACTAGAGTTCAGAGAGCTTAATTGACTTGCCCAGAATCAGGTCACTTTTGTGAATCATTTTTAAATTAGGCTTTAAATCCAAATTTAAACCCAGATCCCTTAATTTAGAATCCAGAATGCCCTATTATATTTTGTAGCCTCTTTAGTAGTAGTAAAGTAGTAATCCATGCAGGGTAGAGGGCCTGTGAGGGAACACTTGAAAGAATATTATTCCATGTCTATCATGTACACATATTTAATTTATGGAATCTCACTTTTTTCTGTTCCTGTCACTTCATCAGACTTCATGTCATTTTAAAGACTATAGTTAAGGCCATAAAAATTTATTGGTCTGATGGCTTTTGAAATATTAAATAGACTGAAATATTCCCCATGTATTTATACTTGGACAGCATGGTGTTATAGAAGTGACTTCAATTTCCTCATCTATAAAAATGGCATGGTTGGGCTAGATATTCTTAAGATCCCTTCTACTCAATCAGTCAATCAATTATCAATTATCAAATGATTGTTGTATGCCAGGCACTCTTATAGATATTCATCATGCAAAGACTAAAATAAAATAGTCTCTCACTGAAGGGCATTAAAATCTAGCTTGAGAGAGACAACATGTGTATGTATAATTGCAGTCCAAACAAAATAGATACAAAGCAATTGGAGCTATAAAGACACTTATAAATAGGAGAATTATGAAAGGCTCAATGTAAAGAACTGGATATGAGATAAAGGTGAGTAGGGATCATAGGTTGAGGTATGGAAGGGATCTTTTCTTGTTATTCAGTCCTTTAAGTTATGTTTTCTTCATGACCCACCCCATTTAGAATTTTCTTGATAAAGATACAGAAATAGTTTTCCATTTCCTTCTCCAGCTCATTAGACAGATGCCTAAGGTCACATAGGTAGTAAGGGTCTGAGGTCAGATTTAAACTCAGAAAAGATGAGTCTGCCTAACTCTAAACCTGGTGCTCTAGTACTACCTACCTGCCCTCTTCCTCCAAGGCAAAGTTTGTTTCCTGCCATGTCACTCCACCAGACTTTGAACAGTTCACCTCTTCGATAGAAACTGTAGTATTGTTCTCTATATGCTTCCTTCTCTGTAAAACTCCACAGTTGATAAGGAAAGGGGAGTTAGGGAAAGGATGGAACAATTCCTCCAGTTCTATCTGTATTCTGCTGGAAATTTAAGATAAAAGACAAATAGCAATTCTTTCTCAAGAATTATTTCCACAATAGCTGACTTTCTTTAGATAACTTTTTAACCTTCTGCCTTCAATAGTATGTTTTTGCTGGAGTTTAATGACTTTTTAAAGGATACCAGGGGAATGATTGACCCTTTTGTCAGCTAATAACTCACCATTCTATAATTTTTTAAAATGTTTTTTTGTCTTTCCTAAAAGAGCAACAAATTGTAAAACCCTTCTATGAATTACCATTGGAATCAAAATAGTTCATTTAGTATGTGAGCTATTCAAATTCTAGCTTTCTAGCTTTTATCCACTCAAAATTGTCCTAAGATGATGGGACTAAGATGACAACATTGCTACTTTAAGTCTGAAAAGGAAAAATCTTAACATTTCATCTTTTTTGTTTTATGTTCCTTATCTTCTGTGATTAAGTGGATTGTGGGAATTCATTGAGCTAGGTTTTCCCTCCTCCTCCAACTCCCATATAGATGAAGAGAAGTTTAAGAAGACTATAGAAGATCAGTTGTGAAGACTTAGCTATTGTAATCAATACTTTGATCCAAGACAATTGCAAAGTACTCATGATGAAAAATGCTATCCACCTCCAGAGAGATAACTCTGAGTATTGAGTGTGAATTGAAGCACATTTTCATCTTTTTTCTTGATTCTTTGATTCTTTTTTTTACACAAAAGATAATATGGAAAGATGTTTTGCCTGATTTTATATGTATAATTAATGTATTACTTGCCTTCTTATTGGGTGGGGCATGAATGGGCAGGGAAGAGAGAAATTGGAACCCAAATTTTTTAAAAATGAATATCGTTAATTAATAAAAAAAAGTTTTTAAAAGTTTTAAAAGCTTTTTAAAAAAAGAGTTTTTACAAATGGTGGGGTGAGTTAGGAGAAGAAAAAGATTATAAAGGTAGGTTGAGTGTGATTTGTAAAGGACATAAGTACCAAAGGAAGGAATTTACATTTAATCTTTGAAATATTAAGGAGCCACTAGAGTTTACTAAATAATGGAGTAGCATTAAAGAGTCTTTAGGAAAATGACATTTGTTTGAATGATTTTTTGAAGTGGGGGGGTGTGATATGAGGCATTGGAAACCAATTAAGAGTAGTATCAGCATTAGAAGAGCATCTGACTTTTTGTTTTTTGTGCAGGTTGAACTAGATGTTTTTTTTAAATTGTTTTTAAAACAAAGTTGGTTGACTCAGGAACTAGGATTCAAGCTGTTCAAATCTCTTCTTCATTTCCTGAATACAAAGTTGATGCGTCCCTAGAGGATCAATGATGAAATCATTAATCAGAGGGATCAACAAAGGGATACCCAATGGCTGTACTTGCTGAATATCCTTCTCTTTCTGTGGTTGTGACAATCTTCTTTGGTTAACTGTGGAATAAACCACAAGTCATTCAAGTATCTCATTTTGTTCCATTATTGACCCTAAACCACCAGGAGACTGGCATGAGTTAGGCTGAGCAGAGAACAGAGGATACTGCAATATTCCAGTTGATGAGAACCACGTGAAATGAAAGAAAAGAATGCAAAAGAAGGGAAGAAAATATTTCTGTCAGCTATAATATTAAGGACCCCAGAATGAATCAGAAAATTCCCTGCAAGCTATGTCTACTGTCAAATAATCCAGAGCAAAGGAGTAAATATGTGATGACAGATATCAATTATATAATCCCAAGAAAAAAAAATCAAACAACAAGAAATAATCAGAGACATACTCAGGAAAAATAACGTTAATGTAACCAGGAAAATAATAGCCAAGGATGAAGACAAAAATGGTGGGACAATCCAAAAAATAGTCTATCAAGAAGGACAACAAAGCTGTAGAAGGGAGAAATAGAGACAGTCAGAAAATAGATAGAAACAAAAACAAGCAGAAACAGAAACAGAGAAGAGACGCAGAGAAGCAGAAACAGAGTGAACAGAGAGAGAGAGACAAATAATTCTTTAATTATGAAATAGAAATATTTCTTATCCTTTTTGTATCAGCTTATCCTGTTGTATCAGCTTATCCTGTTTCTACTAACCTCCAACAAAATGGTTTGCAGTTTCCACGAGCTAGATCTGTATTTGCCTAAAGAGAAAAAGGTAATTCATAAAACTATAAAAGAATTTTGCTTAAGAAAAGACCTCAACAATAGTTACCTAACAATGTTCCCATTTCTTTAAGTTCTTGGATACATTTTCTATGCCCTCTAACAATGTAGAATGAAATTATAAGCTAGTTAATTTTCCTGTCAACTTCATGTTCCCTCTGTAATCTGTCTATTTCCTCTAAAATCAGGTTTGATGACAGTATAAAATGATGTTGGCCAGATACCTGTTAGTCTTCCCTGGATACTGACAGAGTATCTTTCAGCTGCCATCTTTGCACTGGATTTTATAATGCTTCTAATTGGTACCCTGAAAAAGGTTTCTCCTAGAGGGAAAAATGCTTTTGACACCACAAATAGTGATTAGTCCCTGAAATACCATTTCATCTTATTCTGAAAAATCAAAATGTGAAGGGACAGGAATTAAAGAACACAGATTCAGTTAAAGATCTGGGGTTGCTGCTGATTTGATTAAAGAAACCTTGAAATTTGGCTGGGCCTTCTTCCTTTTGGGCATGGCTACAGCAAGAGCCATAAAAAGATAATTTGCCTAGGAGCGGTTTCACTCAAAATTTAGGGGAAGAAAGGAGAGAAGATGAGAGAGCTTAGTAGTAGTATTAGTAGTAGTGATGGTGGTGGTGGTGGTAGTAGTAGTAGTAATGGTAAGAGGAGGAGGAGTAATAGGAGTAGTGGTGGTAGTAGTAGTAATAGCAGTAGTAGTAGTGATAGTAACAGTAGTAGTAGCAGTAGTAGTAGTAGTAGCAGTAGTAATGGTAATAGTAATAGCAGTAGTAGTAATAGTAGTAGTAGTAGTAGTAGCAGTAGTACTAGTAGCAGTAGCAGTAGTAGTAGTGGTAGTGGTAGTAGTAACAGTAGTATTAGTAGTAGTAGTAGCAGCAGTAGCAGCAACAGCAGCAGCAGCAGCAGTAGTAGTAATAGCAGCAGCAGCAATAGCAATAGCAGCAGCAGTAATTCTAGTAGAAGTAGTAGTACTAGTAGCAGTAGCAGTAGTAATAGAGGTAGTAGTAGTAGTAACAGTAGCAGTAATAGTAGTAGTAGTGGTAGTAGTAGTAGAAGTAATAGCAGTAGCAGTAGTAGTAGTAGTGCTAGTAGTAGTAGCAGCAGCAGCAGCAGTAGTAGTAGAAGTAGTAGTAGTACTAGTAGCAGTAGTGGAGTAGTTGTAATAGCAATAGTAGTAATGATAATAGTAGTAGTAGTTGTTGTAGCTATAGTAGTAGTACTAGTAGTAGTAGTAATAGCAGTAGCAGTAGTGGTAGTGGTAGTAGTAGTAGTAACAGTAGCAACAGTAGTAGTAATAGTAGAAGAAGAAGTAGTAGTACTAGTAGCAGTAGCAGTTGTAGTAGTGGTAGTAGTAGTAGTAACAGTAGTATAGTAGTAGTAGTAGTAGTACCAATAGAAGTAACAGCAGCAGCAGCAGTAGTAGTAGTAGTAGTAGCAGTAGCAGTAATAGTAACAGTAGTAGTAATAGCAGCAGCAGTAGTAGTAGTAGTAGCAGCAGCAGCAGTAGCATAGCAGCAGTAGTAGTTGTACAAGTAGTAGTAGTACAAGTAGTAATAGTAGCAGTAGCAGTAGTAGAAGTAGTAGTAGCAGTAGCAGTAGTAGCACTAGGAATAGTGGTTGTATTAGTAGTAGCAGTAGCAGCAGCAGTAGGAGTAGTAGTAGCAGTAGCAGTAAAAATAATCAAAGTAATAAATATAGTGAAGGTGATAATACCTTAACCATTTATGATACTTTTTTATATTACAAAGGACTTCAAAAACCAATTGTCTTTTTGAACCCCACAAATAGCTCAGTGGGGTTAGTTAAAAAGGTATAACTTCTCATTTGAAAATTAGAAAAACCAAGTTATTGAAAGGTTATTCTAATGTAAAAAAAATGTAATGTAAAAAATGTAAAAACAGGATTCTGTTTAGACATCCTTAATTAACTTACTTAATAATCAACGATTTATTGCAATTTTTTAGCTCTTAGGAATGAAGGTATATAATAATTTGCTTTTGATTAAACAAAGCCAGAAAAATAGGATAAACGCACATAAACAAACATATAAAAATGAGAAAATACAGAAAGAAGATTCAATCAAAAAGAGTTCAAAACACTATGAAAGAAAATGAACCAAATTTATGTGATCACATGAAAGAGAGATGAGACAGAAAATCATTTTCTCTAAGAATGTGATACCCAGAAGAATTGCACTCTATCCCCAAGAAAGGGGGTGTACAGAATTCCCAAAGTTACTACCACTCAGAGTAATATGGGGAACATTTCATAATTATTCTATGATGCAGCTAAAGCAGTCCTTTGAAAGTAAAAAATTAAATCTACAAAAATATTAAGTAACAAAAGAGGGAAGGCAGAATAAAGAACATACAATTTTTAAAATAGAAGATCAACATATAAGCATTTAGAAACCATACATGAAGAAATCTTTGAGGGAAATAGATAAAATGAAAAGGAAAAATATGAATTATACACATTGGTTTTGAAGAGTAATTGACATAGTTATACTAAGCTTCATAGAACAAAAACAGATTCTCCGTTATTTCCTCTCAGATTTTAAAGGAAAACAGTGAATTAACAATGATGAAAGGGAAGCAAAACAAATTGGATTATATAACCAGCCTAAAATAATCAGGATAAATAATACATATGCATTCAAGTTTAGCTGTGGAAGGCTAATTCAGTAACACATGTTATTGATATTGGAGCAGAATCCCCAAAGGAGAAGTAGTTCAAGTCTCTCAAGCATTAAGTCAAAAATAAATTCTAAATGGATCAACAAAAATACTCTAAAGGACACTTTTCTCTTATTTGACCTTTAATAACTATGAGTCTGCAGGCATGTAGTCCCAATGGATCTTGGAATTCACTCTGAACCATTGACTAAAAAGGGTGGAGAATGAGAGGAAAACCTATCATTTTCAATCAGTAGAGAATTGCCCTTTTAGTGAGCACCTAACTTCTTATTTCTTATCTAGGTAGAAGAAAATGGCACCTCCCTTTCAGATAGCTAACCATTTTTTAAAAATCGATTACACATTCATGGAATCAATGATTCAGTATTTCAAAATGTCTTAGAGGTAATAATAATAACATGAGCTCAATTAACAATATTGACAAAGAAATGCTGTACAAATGCTCTTTTGTGTAGATGGTTTGTAGAAATAGAAGGGTTAATGACAGCAAATCAGGAATAGGTCACAATCTCAAGGAATTATAAAAAGGAACCCCAAGAAATTCAATATTATCAATGTATACTATACAAGGAAATTGTGGAAACTGGTAACCACTTCATTGTAGATTGCCAAAATTTAATAGCTATTGAAGACCTCACCATACATAGATATATGACTAGAATTATTCATCAGAAGCTCACTATCTTACATAAAGGATAACAATTCCCCTATAACAAATGGACTACAAAAATCATTAGGAATTTAACAAATGAACTGTCTTCAAACTAGAACATTATCAGAGATAACAATTATACCACAACAACAAGATAATAATTATCCACACAATTTAAGAAAAAACATATTGAATTGACATGACCATACTGAATATTCATAATCTCTAAACTATGTGGAATTTTTTTTTTAAAAATGTAAAAGCATAGAAACTTAATGAAAGAAATCAAATTGTATTGTATTATTCTGGCATGTATTTGCATGACATGCTCTGAATGTAACTTAGGCACTTATATAAAGTGATGCTTTGGATTACATCACTATGTACAGTATTAATATATTAATATAAGCATTATATCAGCAGTTGAATAGAACAACCAAGTGGCACAATAAAGTGCTTGGCCTAGAATTAGGAAGACGAATTCAAATCTAACTTCAGAAACTTAATAGCTTTATGATCTGTATAAGAAATTATTTTATTGTAGTGAGTTTATTTATTTTTAATATATATTGCTTTATGAATCATTTTGAGAGAGAAAAATCAGAGCAAAAGAGAAAAACCATGGGAGAGAGAGAAAAAAAAAAAAGAGTGAGCATAGGATGTGTTCATTAAAATTCAGTCTCCTTAGTTCTTTTTCTGGATAGAGGTGGCATGTTCTTTCCAGACTCTAATGGGATTGTTTTGAATCACTGAACTACTGAGAAGAACCAAGTCTTTCATAGTTGATTATCGCATATTCTTGCTGTTATTATGTATAATGTATTTCTCATTATGCTAAAGAAAAATTTAATTTCTCATTACATGAACTGACTCAGCATCAGTTCATGTAAACCTTTCTAGGCCTTTCTATAATCAGTTTGTTCATCATATTTAATAGAACAATAATATTCCATTACCTTCATGTACCACAACTTTTTCAGACATTCCCAAATTGATGGGTATCTGCACCTTTTCCAATTCTTTACTACCAATAAAGGAGCTGCTATCAACATTTTTTGCACATGTGAGATCTTTTCCCTCCTTTATGATTTCCTTGGGATACAGACTCAGCAATATCACTTCTGGGTCATAAGGTATACACAGTTTTATAGCCTTTTGGGCATAGTTCCAGATTGCTCTCCAAAATGGTTGGATCATTTTACAACTGCACCAAAAATGTATTAGTATCTCAGTTTTCCTACATCCCCTCCAAAATTTATCATTATCTTTTCCTGTCATCTCAGACAAACTGAGAGGGGTGAAGGGGTACCTCAGAGTTGTTTTAATTTGCATTTCTCTGATCAATAGTGATTTAGAACATTTTTCATATTAACATAAATGGCTTTAACGTCTTCATCTGAAAATTGTCTGTTCCCATCCTTTGATCATATATCAGTTGGGGAATGACTTGTACCCTTATAAATTTGACACAGTTTTATATATATATATATATATATATATATATATATATATATATTAGAAATGAGAACTTTATTAGAAATGCTGATTGTAAAGATTTTTCCCAGATTTGTTCTCCTAATTTGTTTATGGTATCATCCTCAATACCCAAATCATGTATCCATCTTGACCTTATTTTAGTATGGGGTGTGAGATGTAGGTCTATGCCTAGATTCTGATATGTTTTTCCAGGTTTCCCAACAATTTTTGTCAAATAGTGACTTCTTATCACAGAAGCTGGAGTTTGGGGGTTTATCAAATCCTAGACTACTATAGGCCTTCATTATTGTGTCACATGTATCCAATCTATTCTACTGATCCAACGCTCTATTTTTTTTAGTCAGTACCAAATGGTTTTGATGACTGTTGCTTTATAATATAATTTTAGGTTAAGTATGATAAGCCACCATCCTTTATTTTTTTTATTAATTTCCTTGATATTCTTGACCTTTTGTTCTTCCAGATGAATTTTGTAATTATTTTTTCTATTTCTATAAAATAATATTTTGGCAGTTTGATTGGTATGGCACTGAACAAGTAATACAATTTGTGTTTATTTTGTGGTTAGATCTGATTGATTCTGAGAGGGAAAGGTTGAAGTCTCCTACTAGAATAGTTTTGCTATCTCTTTCTTCCTGTACCTGGCTTAAAATCTTTAGGAATTTGCCTGCTTTATCATTTGGTGCATATATATATAGTGTCATTAGAACTTCATTATTTATGGTACCCTTATCAATATGTACTTTCCCTCCTTATCTCTTTGAATAAGATTTGTTTTTTGTATTTGCTTTATCTGAGATCAGAATTACTACCCATGCTTTTTTTTTTTTTTTTTACTTTAGCTGAAGCATAATAAATGCATTTCTAGCCTTTTACCTTTACTCTATATATGTCTCTCTGTGTCAAGTGTGTTTCTTACAAACATATTGTAGGATTCTGTTTTTTAATCCACTCTGCTATTTGCTTCCCTTTTATAGGAAAATTTTTCCCATTCACATTAACAATTATGATGACCATTCTATATTTCCATCCATCCCATTTTCTTCCTTGTGTATACTTTTGTTCTGTCTTTCCACTCTGTTATCAGTGGTGTACTTTTTTTTACCCACCCCACTCACTAACTTATCTCCTATCACCCCCCATTCTCTTATTAGTGTTTTATTTTTTAACCTGCTCTACCTACTACCTAATTTTCTATCAACTCTTTCCCTATTCCCTTACCCTTTTTGCTAGTGTTTCTGCCCTCCCTTCTATTTGTCCCTCTCTTTTTTTTTTTCCTCTTTCTCCTACTTCTTTATAGGGTTAGAAAAAGTTCTATACCCAATTGAAGGATTAAATTATTCCCTCTTGAAGACAAAAATTATGAGATCAAACTTCAAACAACGATCACCCCCCCTTCTTTCTTTCCCTCATGGTAATAGGCCTTTTGCACCTCTTCAGGTGAACTAATTTTCCCACTATACCTCCCCTTTCCTCTTTTGCCAATACAGACCATTTCCCAACCCTTAATGTCTTTTTCTTTGATATCATTATATCAGGGACCATTCACACCCTCAATCCATGTGATGCCCCCCTTTTTTCTGTGCTAGTAACAGATACACTTAGTAAGAGTTATAGATATTACTTTCCTATCTAGGGATATAAACAATTTAAACTTTATATATACATTCCCTTGTTTATCTTTCTATGGTTCTCTTAAATCCTGTATTTGTAGATTAAATTTTCTATTTAGTTCTGTTTTTTTCAACAGAAATGATTAGAAGTCTCTTATTTCATTGAAGACCCATTGCCTCCCCTGAAAAATGATGTTGAGTCTTGCTGGGTAGTTAATTCTTGGTTGTAACCCCAGGTCCTTTGCCTTTAGGAATACGGTATTCCAGGTCCTCAGATCCTTTATTGTAGAAGCTGCCAGAATCTGAATTATTCTGACTGTTGTTCCTTGATATTTGATTTTTTTTTTTGGTTTGGCAGCTTGCAGTATTTTTTCTTTGATATTATAGTTTTGGAGTTTTGCATTAATTTACCTGGGTTGTTTTTCTTGTGGATCTCTTTCCACAGGTGATCCCTAAATTGTTTCAATGAGTATTTTTTCCTAGAATATTGGGGTAGTTTTCCTTAATGACCTCTTGTGGAATGCTATCCAGGCTCTTTTTTGGTCATGGCCTTCAGATAGGCCAATAATTTTTGAATTGTCTCTTCTGGATCTATTTTCCAGGCCAACTATTTTGCCAATGAAGTATTTCATATTTTCCTCCATTTTTTTATTCTTTTTAGTTCATTTGACTGATTCTTATTGTCTCACAAATCCATTAGCTTCCATTTGCCCTGCTTTAGTTTTTAATGTATGATTTTCTTCACTTATCTTCTGTAATTCTTTTTCCATTTAGTTTATTTTACTGTTTAAAGAATTGTTTTCTTTTGACAATTTTTTTCCTTCCTTTTCCAAACTGTTGCCTTTCTCATATATATGTATATATTTCATTTCTTTTCCTATTTTTTTATTCTACCTTCCTTATTTGTCTTTTGAAGTCTTTAATGAGCATTTCCAAGAAGCCTCTTTGGGCTTAAGTCCAATTTATCTCAATCTTTGCGATTTCTTCTGAGAACATTTTGTCCTTGGTGTTTTGGTTTGCTCTATCACCATAGTAGCTTTCTGTGATCAAGGTTCTTTTCTGTTTCTTGCTCATTTTCCTTCCTTTTCTTTTGGTATTTCCCCTGATTTGTTTGTTTGTTTGTTTGTTTTTGGTTTTGTTTATTTGTTTTTTTACTTTTAAGGTAGAATTCCACTCCTGGAGTAAAGGGGATGCTGTCCCAAGGTTCCTGTGCAGTTGTGAGTCTTGGCCTCAAGCACAACACAGTTGTGTTTAAAGGGGGTAGCTTTGCCTGCTCTTTTCAGGAAACAGCCTGGTTTCCTAGAGTTTGCCTTCTGAGCTGGGACTGGCTGCTGCCCCCCCATGATGTGCTCCTTTACTGAACCAGGAATGAGGATCTTAAGTTACTAATTGGCTCTGATTAAGATCCTCTCATTGACTTTCCCAGAATCTATCTGAGCTGGGCTGACCACCCTTTTCACCCCCATGAGACTAACCTTTCTTGAATTTTTTTCAGTCTGTCTTGAGCTGGAGAGAGGTTTTATTCTGTGAGATTCTTTTCAGAGGCTTGGTTTCATGTGATTTTTAAGGAAAACTAGGAGAGCTTGAGCACCTTCTTGACTTTATTCCACCATCTTGGATGCACTCCTTGGAACTTTCTGAGCAAGAAATTAATTTTGCTTTTATTTCAGTTTCACAACTATAAAATGAAGTGGATAAAGAAATGGCAAATGATTCCACTATTTTTGCCAAGAAAATCCCAAATGGTGGCACAGTCAGACATGACTGAAAATGATTAAACAGCAAGGATAATTACTTTTGATGTTGCAATTATAATTGTGTCTTGATATTCATCATTAATTGGGTCCAGAAGATATGATGAGTGCTGAAAATGATGATTAACAAATGAATTTTTCCCATAAAGAATGTATCTCTACTCTTCAGCCTAACAATCTCTTTCTACCCAGTTCCTCAAACTGGCAAGTGGGACTTCCAGCTGCCTAAGAAACAAGCCAGTTTCCTTGGAGTGGAGGGAAGAGCAGGGTACTTGAATGTAGAAATGTAAGTGATGGTCCCACCAGGGACTCAAGCTTCTAGGAGTCCTGGATTCTCTGCCACTGCTACCTCTTCCTGATTTCTCCCTGCTCCTACTTGAACCTGCTCCTGCTCTTGCTGTTTCTTCTCCTGCTAAGCACATGAATGCTTAGTACCCCTTCCATTAATACTGCTTTGGGAGCTTGGAGACTATATGCTGCAGCACCATTATCCTACAGGAACTGGCCCATGACCTGCCCACTAATTTGCACTTGTGGGCTCTAACTTGTGCATTGTGGGCTCTAACTTGACAGTTCTTGATACCAGATCCGTTGCCAGGGAGGAGCCATCCAAGGCTAAAGGTAACAGCAGTGAAAGCAGAAACTGGGCAGTAAGTCTGGCCAATCTCACTTCCTAATGTTCAATCAAGACAATGCAAACATGAAAAGTGAGTAGCAAGAGTCAAGGGCTGAAGCATTTTTTTTCTTGTCAAAATGCATCAAATACCAAATTTGATGAGTTTCAAGTGCCAAGGTTACTACCTAATATGTATTGATTTCTGACTCCAATGTAATTTTGCAGGGGCTGAAAAATATTTTAATGAGAGAAGAATGTCCACATTTGCTGCCACAACCACTCATTGCCAGAGGCTAGCTGTTTTTCATTCTTTGCTTTCCATATCTTTAGGTACCAATGAAGAGTAGAAATAAATGGAAACATAATCTAGAGAGTATAACTTCTGTACAAGACTACTGATACCATCAAGCTTGATTATAAATTGTAGAAGACATTTTAAAAGAATCAAGAAAGTCTTCTGTACTTTCCAGCTTTTTAGCTTGCAGCATGTACTTTGCATTTGTTTATTCTTTCAGGTTGACCTACATGTATACTGAGAGAAAGCAAAGACCTTTGACTGTGCAAGTGGTCAGAGTGAACCCAGCCCAGGCAATGAGTGTATTGAGAGATTGATTTGCTCTTAAACTTTTAGTTGTGTCAAGCACATATTCAGGAATAAATAGACAAAGGAAAAGTTTACCATTTTCATTGTCCTAAGATATTTTCCAATGACTAGCAGTTGAAAACACTAAATGACAAGTTTTACCTGACTGCTGATCAAAACAAAATTATTCATCTACTGTAGACTGGAAGCAGAAATCACCAACTTCTAACTTCACTAGCAGACAGGGTAAAGTAAAATATGTCAAATTTAGTCCCCATTCTTCTCCTTTTGCCTTTTAAAAAGCAGGAAGCTTGAAATCATTTCATACAGAAGTACCTGGACACAACAGCATCCTCCCTTTCAATGAAAACAAAACAATACAAATGGCAGAGGGGGAATTCATCTGGAGCTACTTTTATCACTCAGGTATAATGTTATTATACCAATTTCTGATTTATAGTAAATATGTTTTTGTTTAAATATTAACTGAGTGAATGCTGTGGTGCCACATTAAGTAGGGCAAGTAAGATTAGCAACCAAATGCAAATGGGTGCAATAAGCCAAGCAAGTTATGAATTATTATTGAAACATTCATAACTTTAGTTAGGAAGCTGGGGATATTCTAGGTAGAACATGAATATTTGGGCATCTGGTATTATATGCATATATGCAGAAAGGAACTGGTAGTTCAAGATCAAAACCTGAGGGGCACCATCATAATAAGATCTAGTTGATTGAGCTTGTGGTTAAAATACTATGAGTTATTTGCCAATACATAGCACTATAAGGAGCTATCCTAGACCTATCTCTATTACTACTAGATGAGATACTGTTCCTACATGGAAGGGTTTAATAAGTAAATGTTTATTGAATTTAATTACCTATTAGAATGATGTGTTTTTGGTCAGGCACTGAGTGTACCTGGCAAAGAGTTATTTACCTAATTTGGAACACAAAAGAATTTAAATGGGTGGAAATTTGTCAAAAGGTAGCAATGTTAAAAGAATACATGAATTCTTATAGATATAACATAAGCTGAATTTGAAAACAAGATAAAACTTTAGGATTATTCATCTCGCTGTAGAACATCTTTTTTTTTTCTTTCTGGCTATAGATACTGCAGGATCATTTTGAGTTGTATTCTAAGAACCATGAATTATCCCCCTTAGACCAAAGCTTGAAGGTAACCTGTGAATTGAGGATGTCAAAAAGTTGGTAGTAGACTGGTAATAAAAATCTGTCAAATAACAGCAGGTGTAGTTTATAAATTGTAGAGAATATTTAATTTATAAAATTTCTGTAAGTTGGTCAACTAAAATACACTCAAGACATATACAAATGAAATAGCCAAATGTTACTTAAAGAAATAAAGAATTTATGTAGTTTAGAGGGGTTGTTAAGTGCCTATGGTTTTAACATGCTAATATAATCAAAACAATGATTTTAAATAAATTATTTATAAAGTAAGAACATACCAAACAAAATACAAAAATAATTAATTTATAGCATTAGACAAAACGTTATTAATTTGGAGAAAGAAATTATGTAAAATATCAAAGAGTATATTTTTTTTTTAAAAAGTGGACAACAAGCATTTTAGTTAACTGATCAAAATATATTCTTAGGGGTTTAAAAATAGGCAAATAAGATTAGATGATGAACTATAAAAAAATTAAATTTAAAAATATAGTTATTGATATACCCGACAGATTACCAAGGGGGAAAAAAACGTTCTATTTGACAAGCATTATTGGTAATACTGGAAAGCACATTGTCTAAAATTAGGTTTAAATCAGCTCCTTGAACCATATGTCACAATAAAATCAAAAATATATGACATGAATTTTAGAGATCAGAACATAAAAACAGAAGAGAATCAGAACACGTACTTTCTATAGTTGTGCCTATCAAACAAAAATGGAGAGATTTAGATGATCACAAAAGACAAAATAGATATTTATGATTTCATGAAATTTAAACACTTTTACGCTAACTGGATGAACAGAATTAAGAACAGGACAACCAAAATGGCTGAGTAAAGGTAAGATCTTCAAGATCTCTTCTCAATTGCTTTAAATAATGACTTTATACAAATTTTACAGCAGCAGAATAAACAAAAAGATGGAGTGGAACAATTTTCCAGTCAAAGACAACTTAGAAGGTTAGAAGGAAAGGTATGTGGTATCAAGGGGAGACTCCAAGTTAGCAGTATCTGCCACTCTAGCATAGCACCAATACTTACCACAGCCCTGGTGGCCAAGAAAAAACAATGGGGCCTCTGAATAATTAACAACATTGGTGGTTTCCAGACCTTCCAACTCAGAGACAGCAAAGACTTGGAAAGTCAGCAGGAAAGGTTTGTCTCAACTAGGATGAGAAGACTTTGGGAACCAGCAAAACATGAATGGGTAGCAGCATTTACAGCTTAGGTGATATTGCTAATAATCTCTCACTATATTCTTTCGGAAGACTTGAGAAATACATTTATATTCTAAATCACAATTGACCTTGGCTGTCATATCTCTCTACTTGACAAGATTAAATGCATCTCTCTGCTTGACAAGATTAAATGCTATGGTTAATGTGTGGTTTCTTAATTCTTTTAATCTCTTTGTTGTGGCAATTGATTTCCATTGTTTAAGTGTCTTTATAAAATTATTATAACTATTTGTGATGCTTATTTCCATATAGATTAGATAGGTTACTAGTGATAAGTCTCAAAGATCAGGCTAAATGTATTCTTGGGAGCATATGTAGTGACCAATAGGTATAAAAGATACTATCTAGAAAATAAAGAATTAGAAACAGATGTAGTCCAGTCATATAGTGGGAACAAGTTATAACACTTGGACAACTAAATTACCTAGCAATATTAAGATCTATCACAATGGTTTCCATTGCATTTGCTAGGTCCTCTTGATAGTATTTATGGAAGACAATGGACAAAAATACAAAATGAGAAAAGTATAATCTAAACTAGTGAGAGCAATTGCCTAAATGGGACTGAGTATCCACTGAAGTACTAAGAGACAGACTATAGAAACAAGACCAAGGAGTTAAAGGTGAATAGAAAAGGGTGAAACAGGAAGTATTTAAAGAAAACATTCTATCAGGAGTGCAAAAGTTGGCAATGAGCTCATGTTACTGTTGACTGCAAAGGAAACAAGACCAAGGAGCTAAAGGTGAATAAAAAGGATTTGAATAAGAAGCATGTAAAAGAAACATTCTACCACTCTATGACTGGCCTACATCTGTTTCCAACTCTATATTTTCTAGATAGTATCTTTTTTACCTGTTGGTCACTATACATGCTCTCAAGAATAGACAACCTGATCTTTAAGGCTTATCACTGGTAGGCCATCCAATCGATATGGAAATAGACATCACCAATAGTTATAATAATTTTATAAAGACATTTCAACAATGGAAATCAATTGCCACAACAAGAAAATCAAAAGAATTGAGAAACCACATATTAACTATAGAATTTAATCTTGTCAAGCAGAGAGATATGGCAATCAAAGTCTTTTGTGATTTAAAAAAGAGTGAAATAGGAAGCATTTAAAAGAAACATTCTATCAGATGTGCAAAAACTGACAATGAACTAATGTTGCTATTGAATGCAAAGGGCACACTAAGGGCTTTTACAGCTGTGCCAGAAATAAAAGTAAGGTTGAAGAGTATTGAAATGATATTTGGTTAAGGATTTTAGGACAACAGTGCACATTGTCAAACATATCAATTTTCAAGGAAAGAGAATAATATCTATATATTATAACTACATATCAGTGAAATTAACTTTTACTGCTGATAAAAATCCATGATATTTAATTAAAGACATAAATACTTAAAAAGATAAATGGTAATCACTAAGAACCAGCATGCATTTATCAGAAATAGGTCATACCAGATAAGCCTTATTTCCTTTTCTTTTTATAATTACTAGATTATTGGATGATGAATTAGATGATGAATGCCACAAAGACAACATAATTTGATTTTGGTAAATTGTCAAACTGTCTCATGATATCATTGTGAAGAAAAGGAGATATGTGAACAGATAAAGTATAAGTAGGTAAAATAAGGAACAGGTGACTCATTATCATGATGAACAGCAACACATAGAAAGGTATCAATTGGATTTCCCTAGGGATCTACATTTGGCCCTTTGATATTCAACATTTTAATCAATGGCTTGGTAAAAGTATGGATTCCATACTTATCAGATGACAAAAAAGTTGGATGGCATATTTAACATACTGAATGGTGATTTATTTTTTATTCTTATTCTTATTTCTTTTCCCCAAGCACTGGCCTTGTAAATAGTAGGGGCTTAATAAAAATCTGTTGTTAATTCAAAAGTTTTTGGCAAACTAGAATGATGGATTGAATATCTAGCATGATAAAATTTCATAGTGGAAAATGAAAACCTATACACTTATGTTTCAAAATTTAACTGTAAAAGAATAAGACAGAGGAATCTTAACTAGATACTAGTTAGTGTGATTTTTTTTAGCAGATTTTAAGCTCAGTAAGAATCAAAGTCAGTGTATAACAAACTGTCAAATAAAAATATAATCTGATCTTAAACTACATCAGGAAAATTATATTTTATAAAGAACCACAAGAGTGATAATTCTAATTTATTCTTCTGACCTAATCACATATGAAGTATAGATTTCATTTTTTCACATCTTTCCTCACTTTGGGGAAGGACATTGACAAATAAGAACATGTCTAGAGGAGGCAAACAAGAATAGTGACCAGACTATAGAACATTTCATTCGATTCAACAAACATTTATTATGTACCAATTATATATATGACAGAAAAGCAATCTAGCACAATAGACTTCTGAATTTAGATTCAAGCTGTGTTCCAAACTTATTTCTCATACTAAATAATTGTGAGGGCAAGGACAAAAACAAGCTACTTAACCTTTTTAACATCTGTGAAGCTAAGATCATTTAAACTGCCTGTATTTTCAGCAATTCCCCATGACTTTTCTATTAGGCCACAACTGGTTGTGATCTGCATAAATAAAAAAATTCCCATGTTAAAATTATTGATGTATTGACATGTGGTATGATGTCCTGTTAGAGAAGACTACAAATACGAAAAATGATCATCCCTATACTCAAGAAAATTATAATATACTAGAACTATATTTATAAAATAAATATACTACAAGCTGATAGAGTAGGAAGGGGATAAAAGAAAGTTTCACATAATGTCTCTGTGAAAGTTTATGACCATGGTCATAGAGAAAGGATAATAGATAATGTGGTACATTATAATTTTAATGTAGTTGGGGAGAGGGAAGCATTTTTATAGGCAGAAATGAAAAAAGAGTACATTACTATCAATCTGGCTCTCTTCTCTTCTGACAAAGTAGTCAACTCAGTCATATAAGAGTCAACTCAGTCATATAAGAGTCAACTTAAAAGTACCAACTTCAAAAATCATGCTAGTTTACTTTTTGTAGATTGTTTGAGACAGGTTCAAGAGGAAGAAAGATTATTTTTCATGACTAAGCAAGTCATGATATGTTTTATATTTTGACTTGCAAATCAAATACCCTGCTGTAAAGGGCTGAAACTCTGAGTAGTACACTGGAATCAGACAACCAAGCACTTAAGACTAATTTACCCATTGGGCAATACTCTATTAGCATATGCTTGGAAAATGGCCCTTCCCACTATTCGGTGCTGGCTTGATGTATGGAGTATACAGATAATTGTAGGAGGGATTGGGGGGGTAAGGTAAGACAAGCCAGGGTCACTTTTGTGGTGGAGGAAGAGAAGGGAGGTTGTGGAAAGTTTGTATCCATTCCCTTCATTTCCCCCCTGCTAAAGGCCAAGAATAAAGACCAAGGACTTTTGCTTATCCTGACTCTGCCTGATTCTAAGGCATCCAGAGTGTTAACTTGGTCTTCACATTTGGGGCCCAATGTGTGAACCAAGGACCCTAATTTCACTGAAGAAGTCCCTGGTGACCAGGAAATAGGGTGAGTATTTTAATAGACAAACAGGGAACTTACTTTGTTAAGGACTATACTAGTAACCTTTTCTAGCTGAAATGGGGCAGATATTAGGAAAAGATTCTCCCCCATCCCCAACACCACCCCCACTCTCACCCTGAGGGGGCATTATAGAAAGCATACTCAAGTTGATCAAGGGACAAGGCTTACTTGTAACTTGGGAGCAGATCGCTGGACTCTTGGGTACATTAGAACACATGTCCCCTTGGTTCTTAAAGGAAGAAGATATAGAGGCAGATAATTGGAAACTAGTAGGAGATCAACTATGTGAATACTATGATGATAAAGGTCCTGATTCAATTTCCAAGGAAACATTCTATATATACAACACAATACAATTGGCCTTAAAGAATCCTGCAAGTTATAGAAAAAAAGAAAAGTTTTAAGAACAGCCAGATGAGTAAGTGTGAGGAAAAAGAAAAAGACAAAGGACAGATTAATGGCAATATTGCTAGAGGGCAGGAGGATTTAAGTGAACTTGAAGGGTGTGGTGATTCTCACTTTCACAAGGCAGCTTCAACCCCGTCTAAACCAGAGCAGGTTCTTGGCAGGCCCCCATCTGGGACATAGGGAGAAGGAGTAGTGAGAGGGGCAGTGATACCACCACCATCTCCCCCCCAGCAATCACCACCTCCTATGACTAGATTGCAAAAGGTACTACTTAAAGGCACAGAAAAAGGGCAGGATTTAACTGATTTGAGAATAGAAATGTATCCTGTGATTCAACAGTTTAACCCTTTGGGTCAAGAAAGTAGAAGAAACACTCCTTTTGATATAGAAATCAAAGACCTGAAAATGGCTTGACTCTTTATGGGGCTACATCATCTTATGTTAAGATGTTATTACAGAATTTGGCTTATGAAGTCTTAAGCCCTAGGGACTGGAAATCTATAGCAAGTACATGCTTAGAACCTGGACAAAACTCGTGGCTTTCTGAATATAGTGAGCTCTGTAGGATACAACCCCAACAAAATAGTCAAAGTGGAGTTAATACTTCAATCACCTGTGACCAATTAACAGGTATAGGTTCTTATGCAGACATTTCAGTCTAATCAAAGGATGGGTTTTTATCCCCAGTAAACACGACAAGGGTGAGGCCTTCACAAAAATAGCACAAGGGCCAAATGAACCCTTTGCTGATTTTGTGGGATGTTTGCAGACAGATGTCACACGAACTACTGGTGAAAATGCAATAAGAGACATACTGTTACTGTAGCAACTTGCTACAGAAAATTCTAATGAGGCTTGTAGAAGTATTATACCAGGACTACGTAAGGATGCTCCTTTAGAGGAGATCATAAGACACTGTGCCACAGTGGGCACAAATACTTTTTATAGCCAGGCTATACTGCAGATTTCCCAAGATCTGAACATGGGAAGATAGAGTCCCTTTTGGCAAGGGACTTCCAGAGAGACTCGTCAATGCTTTCAATGTGGTAAAGTAGGGCATTTGAAAGCTCAATGTTGGCATAGAGACAGAGTGAGAAAACAGGATGGGAGAACAAGACCCAATACCCCATGTACAAAATGCAACAGAGGCTTCCATTGGGCATCAGAATGTAGACATATTCAGGGAAACATGATGAAGGGCCCTGCCCCAGGGCCCAAAGCAAAAAATACTTGGGGCATGATGCTACTGGCAGCCGATGCTACACCCAGAGAACCTTTAGAAGTTCAATACCCAGACATGACCAATAAGCCAGGAAGCAATCTTATGGGAGAAAGGGATTACAATTGGGGAAAATAGAGTTATATGCATCTGGGACAACTGAGATACCTCCTGGAGAGGTGAAATCTGTTCATCTCCAGCCTATGGATCCCTTGCCTCCAGGCACAGTAGACTTGACCATTTCACCTCCTGAGAGTATTTATAAAACAGTGTTCATCCATACACTGATGTGGGAAACTGGGGAATGTGTAGATAATATCCCAGTCACTAATACAGGTAGACAATGTGTAACTTATCACTCAGAGAAGTAGTAGCACCAGGTTTACTCATACAGAATTCTAATAAGCAACCTGGTGATAGTCACCCAAATTCTGACTCCAGACCACAAAATCCAGGAATATACTGGACAGTAGCTGTGACAGCTGACCCACATATGCTCACTATCTATATAAATGGCATACCATTAGAAGGATTGGTAGACACAGGTGCAGATCGTACAGTCGTTAGAGGTGCCAACTGGCCCAGGCACTGGACAAAGATTAAAGCAGACACCTACATGTCTGGCATAGGAGGATCAATAGCAGCTGAAGTTAGTGCTACTACTGTGAGATGGATATTTGAAGATGAAACAGGAGTTTTTACTCCTTTTGTAGTTGAAAAATCCCCATCAATCGATGGGGAAGAGACATTTTACAACAATTAGAAATTTCAGTTTCTTAGGCAGGTCTGCTGTTGAAGGCCTGCCAACACTTTCACCTATTTCTATCCAATGAAAAACTGATACACCAGTGTGGATAGAACAGTGGCCCTTAGTCAAAGATTCCCCAGTATTTGTTGTAAGAAAGAAATATGGAAAATGGAGGATGTTAACTGATTTACGAAAGGTAAGTGAACAGATGGAAACTATGGGAACTCTTCAGCCTGGACTTCCATCTCCTACTCAATTGCCTAGAGAATGGCCTCTTTGGGTTATAGACATTAAGTTTCCATTCTATCCCTCTAGATAAGGAGGATATGAAAAGATTTGCCTTTTCATTGCCCAGTGTTAACTTAGCTGAGCCTTATAAAAGATATAAATGAACAGTTTTGCCACAGGGAATGAAAAACAGCCCTATTAGGTGCCAAATGTATGTTGCTGCTGTTCTTACTGCAGTAAGAAAAGCATTTCCAAAAGTAATGTTGTTACATTACCTGGATGATACATTGGGATGTGCCCCTGAAGAACAAATGTTAGAAGCATGTCTACAAAAGACCATGGAAACATTAAGGAACTGCAAATTGCACATAGCTCCTGAAAAAATTCAAAGACATGCTCCTTTTCAATATTTAGGATCTGAAATATACCCTAAGGTGCTTACCATTTAAAAAAAAAAAAACAAACTTTCCTTAAGAACAAGAGAAGCTAAACACTTTAGATGACTTTCAGAAACTGATAGGAGATATCCAATGGATGCGTCTGGTGTTAGACTTGATTATCTATCAATTGCAACCATTATATGACATTTTAAGGGGAGACAGTGCTTTAAACTCACCACACCAGCTTACAAAAGAAGTTCAAGAGGCTTTGAGAGAAGTTGAACTGGCTTTATCCAATGTGGTTGACTCTTTCAACCACTCAAAACCAGTCACTCAAAAACCCTTGGAAATATCGGGTTTTGCTACACAAGAGGTACCCACAGCAGTCCTTCATCAAAAATACAGAGTGATAAAGTGGGTGAACCTCTCAGCATAACCAGAACAAAGCCTTACTCCTTACCCAGTGCTTGTGACTAGAATTTTCTTAAAGGCCATCAAGCAAACAGTACAATTATCTGGGATAAGACCTGACAAAATATACACCTTTTATACTAATGCACAAATTAATGTATGCTGTGAAACCATCCCAGAGTGGCAAATTTTATTGGCCACAGCTCCAAATCTTACACATGGGTCTCCATTAAAGATAACCAGATTATTACATAATTGGCAATGGATTCTTGAAGAAAAGGTTTCTAAAGTTCCTCTTAAAGGACTTACTATCTTTACAGATGCATCAAAACATAATATTTGTGCTGTATACTCTCGTGACTTAAATATAAAGAGAGTAGTCAGAACTCCTTTTCAATCTACTCAGCAGAATGAATTGTATGCAATCATTCTAGCTCTTATTTATTATCCAGGAGATATAAATATAAAATCTGATTCAGCCTCTTCAGTAGGTGTGGTACAAAGAATTGCCACAGCCCAAATAAAATTTGTAGCCTCTAATATATATCAGCTCTTTAAGGAACTTCAAGATCAAGTGAGAAAGCATCCAGGTAAGATTTATATCTTGCATGTCCAGTCTCATAGTGGACTTCCAGGTCCTATTTTTTATGGTTATTCAAAGGCAGATAGCCTTCTAAGCATGTTGGCCAATACTCCTTTATTTCAGGAAGCCCAAGAATCTCATTTTAAATATTATCAGGCTGCTCGAGCTTTACATTTACAATTTGGAATAACAAGAGAGGAAGCTAGGGGCAGAGCAAAAACCTGTACAGCTTGCCTTCCTTTCCACGTTCCTACATTCCCTCCAGGGAAGAACCCTCATGGAGATAGAGGCTCATTGGTAGGAGAGTTGAAATAGTGTCCATTGGTTTGTTGATCATGTGTTGCAAATGAAGGCAAATATTATTATCAGGGAGTTGGTGGCTTGAGTGAGGAAGTATTTTGTGGCAGCTTCTGTGGTGCATGAGTTGTTTGGGGTGGTTATTATGGGGATGATAGCTAGTGTGTTGATTTCTATTTGAGACCTAATGAAATCTGGCAAATGGATGTGACCCATTATAAATCTTTTGGTCGTCTGTCTTTTATCCATGTTGTGTTAGACACCTTTTCAGGATTCACTTCTGCAATACCAGCAGCAAAAGAGATAGCCTGAGTGGTCACTGAATTCCTTACACAAGCATTTGCCATTATGGGTGTGCCACAAGAAATAAAAACAGATAATGGACCTGCATATACTTCTAAACATTTTGCACATTTTTGTGCACAGTGTAAGATTTTACACACCACTGGCATGGCTTTTAATCCTCAAGGACAAGCAATAGTAGAGAGGAGAAACAAAGACATAAGACACTCCTCCAAAAGCAAAAGAAAGGGGGAGCCACAAAATTCTAGAGAACTTCTAAATCTAGCTCTTTATACTATAAACTTCATGATTTTTGACAAAGATGCACTGGCTCCACCAGACAGATTTTATTACCCACCGGAATGTCAGTGTCCAGTGCAAGCAGCTTCACTATCTTTAAATAATTTCCAGGTGATGTGGAGAGACCCAGAAAATGGTGAATGGAAGGAACCAGATAGGCTAACTGCTTGGGGGAGAGGGTTTGCTTGTATCTCCACAGATGGAGAAGGAATCAGATGGGTGCCAACAAGCCATATTCACCTTGTCCATTGAAGAGAAACGGAGCAGACCCTTGAAAAGAAGGAGAAGACCAAAGAAACATAGGGTGGTTCCATTGCTGACTGTGCCCACCACTGAAAGAGCGTGGCAGTTATGGTGTGTGACTCGTGGACATCAAAAATTATTGGACTTCAAAACCCTTAGGAATAATTGGATTCTCTGAGACATGATAAAACTGTTGTGGGACTTGAAAACCCTCAGGAATCATTGAATTCTCTGAGACATGATGAAATTGTTGTAGGACTTCAAAACTCTCAGGAATTATTGGATTCTCTGAGACATAATAAGACTGTTGCAGGACTTCAAAATCTACAGGAGACTTCCGGGCCAAAATGATGGAGAGGACACACATATCTACTTAATCTCCATCTTTCCTCTCAGAATTTATTTCATGACAAGCCTCAGAATTAGTGCTTGACTGGAAAAAAAAACCCACAAATAATTACCAACAGAAGACATCCTTGAAATTTGCCAGAAAAGGTCTGCTTTTGCTCGAGGGCAGGGGTGGTTACATTGGGCACAAGCTGATGGCAGGCAGCTGCAGTGAGAACATGGCAGGCAGCTCACACTGAGCAGACCAGAGGGGGGTGGGGTATGATCTCAACTGTTTCTTTTTTTATTTTTTCTCTTTTTCCTGGTTCTTTTTTTAAATTTATTATAATAACTTTTTATTGACAGAACACATGCCAGGGTAATTTTTTTACAACATTATCCCTTGCATTCACTTCTGTTCCGATTTTTCCCCTCTCTCCCTCCACCCCCTCCTCTAGATGGCAAGCAGTCCTATATATGTTGAATATGTCACAGTATATCCTAGATAAATTATATGTGTGCAGAACCAAACAGTTGTCTTGTTGCATTGGATTCAGATTGCATTGGATTGGAGAATTGGATTCAGAAGGTAAAAATAACCCAGGAAGAAAAACAAAAATGCAAACAGTTTACATTCATTTCCCAGTGTTCTTTCTTTGGGTGTAGCTGCTTCTGTCCATCATTGATCATTTGAAACTGAATTAGAACTCTTTGTCAAAGAAATCCACTTCCATCAAAATACATCTTCATACAGTATCGTTGTTGAAGTATATAAAGATCTCCTGGTTCTGCTCATTTCACTTAGCATCAGTTCATGTAAGTCTCTCTAAGCCTCTCTGTATTCATCCTGCTGGTCATTTCTTATAGAACAATAATATTCCATAACATTCATATACTACAGTTTACCCAACCATTCTCCAATTGATGGGCATCCATTCATTTTCCAGTTTCTAGCCACTACAAACAGGGCTGACACAAACATTTTGGCACCTACAGGTCCCTTTCCCTTCATTAGTATCTCCTTGTGGTATAAGCCCAGTAGTAGCAATGCTGGGTCAAAGGGTATGCATAGTTTGATAACTTTTTGGGCATAATTCCAGATTGCTCTCCAGAATGGTTGGATTCGTTCACAACTCCACCAACAATGCATCAGTGTCCCAGTTTTCCCACATCCCCTCCAACATTCATCATTATTTTTTCCTGTCATCTTAGCCAATCTGACAGGTGTGTAGTGGTATCTCAGAGTTGTCTTAATTTGCATTTCTCTGATTAATAATGATTTGGAACACTCTTTCATATGAGTGGTAATAGTTTCAATTTCATCATCTGAAAATTGTCTGTTCATATCCTTTGACCATTTATCAATTGGAGAATGGCTTGGTTTCTTATAAATTACAGTCAATTCTCTATATATTTTGGAAATGAGGCATTTATCAGAACCTTTAACTGTGAAGATGTTTTCTTAGTTTGTTGCTTCCTTCTAATCTTGTTTGCATTAGTTTTGTTTGTACAAAAGCTTTTTAATTTGATGTAATCAAAATTTTCTATTTTGTGATCAATAATGGTCTCTACTTCATCTTTGGTCACAAATTTCTTCCTCCTCCACAGGTCTGAGAGAGAAATTATCCTATGTTCCTCTAATTTATTTATAATCTCATTCTTTATGCCTAAATCATGGACCCATTTTGATCTTATCTTGGTATACAGTGTTAAGTGTGGGTCCATGCCTAATTTCTCCCATACTAATTTCCAGTTATCCCAGCAGTTTTTGTCAAATAATGAATTCTTATTCCAAAAGTTAGGATCTTTGGGTTTGTCAAACACTAGATTGCTGTAGTTGACTATTCTGTCTTGTGAACCTAACCTGTTCCACTGATCAATTAATCTATTTCTTAGCCAATACCAAATGGTTGTGATGACTGCTGCTTTATAATATAGTTTTAGATCAGGCACAGCTAAGCCACCTTCATTTGATTTTTTTTTCATTAATTCCCTTGAGATTCTCAATCTTTTATTATTTCATATGAATTTTGTTGTGATTTTTTCTAGATCATTAAAATATTTTCTTGGAATTCTGATTGGTATAGCACTAAATAAATAGATTGATTAGTTTAGGGAGTATTGTCACCTTTATTATATTTGCTCGGCCTATCCAAGAGCACTTAATATTTTTCCAATTATTTAAGTGTGACTTTATTTTTGTGGAAAGCTTTTTGTAATTTTGCTCATATAATTCCTGATTTTCCTTTGGTAGATGGATTCCCAAATATTTTATGCTGTCGACAGTTATTCTGAATGGAATTTCTCTTTGTATCTCTTGCTGTTGGATTTTGTTGGTGATGTATAAAAATGCTGAGGATTTATGGGGATTTATTTTATATCCTGCAACTTTGCTAAAGTTATGAATTATTTCTAATAGCTTTTTAGTAGAATCTATGGGGTTCTCTAAGTATACCATCATATCATCTGCAAAGAATGATAGTTTGGTTTCCTCATTGCCTACTCTAATTCTTTTAATCTCTTTCTCGACTCTTATTGCTAAGGCTAGTGTTTCTAATACAATATTGAATAATAATGGTGATAGTGGGCAACCTTACTTCACTCCAGATCTTACTGGGAAAGGTTCCAGTTTTTCCCCATTGCATATGATGCTTACTGATGGTTTTAAATATATGCTCCTGACTATTTTAAGAAAAAGTCCATTTATTCCTATGTTCTCAAGTGTTTTTTATTAGGAATGGATGTTGGATTTTATCAAATGCTTTTTCTGAATCTATTGAGATGATCATATGGTTTTTGTTAGTTTGGTTATTGACATAATCAATTATGCTAATAGTTTTCCTAATATTGAACCAGCCCTGCATTCCTGGTATAAATCCTACTTGGTCATAGTATATTACCCTGGGGATTATTTTCTGTAATCTTTTTGCTAATATTTTATTTAAGATTTTAGCATTAATATTCATTAGGGAGATTGGTCTATAATTTTCTTTCTCTGTTTTCAGCCTACCTGATTTAGGTATCAGTACCATGTCTGTGTCGTAAAAGTTTGGTAAGACTCCTTCAATCCCTATTTTTTCAAATAGTTTATATAGCATTGGAGTTAATTGTTCTTTAAATGTTTGGTAGAATTAACATGTAAATTCATCTAGTCCTAGGGATTTTTTCTTAGGGAGTTGGTTAATAGCTTGTTCTATTTCTTTTTCTAACATGGGACTGTTTAGGATATTTACTTCTTCCTCTGTTAATTTGGGCAAGCTACATTTTTGAAGGTACTCCATTTCATTTAAGTTGTCGAATTTATTGGCATAAAGTTGGGCAAAGTAATTCCTAATTATTGCTCTAATTTCCTCTTCCTTAGTGACGAGTTCTCCCTTTTCATTTTTAAGACTAACAATTTGATTTTCCTCTTTCCTTTTTTTAATCAGATTTACTAAGGGTTTGTCTATTTTGTTGGTTTTTTCATGGAACCAACTTTTAGTTTTATTAATTAATTCAATAGTTTTTTTTTTTACTTTCAATTTTATTGATCTCTCCTTTTATTTTTAGAATTTCAAGTTTAGTGTTTGATTGGGGGTTTTTAATTTGTTCCTTTTCTAGCATTTTTACTTGCCAATTCATTGACCTTCTCTTTCTCTATTTTATGCAAGTAGGCCTCTAGAGATATGAAATTTCCCTTTATTATCGCTTTGGCTGCATCCCACACATTTTGGTATGATGTGTCATTATTGTCGTTTTCTTGGGTGAAGTTATTAATTGTGTCTATGATTTGCTGTTTCACCCAATCATTCTTTAATATGATATTATTTAGTTTCCAATTATTTTTTGGTCTATTTTCCCCTGGCTTTTTGTTGAATGTAATTTTTATTGCATCGTGGTCTGAAAAGGATGCATTTACATTTCTGCCTTACTGCATTTGAGTTTGAGGTTTTTATGTTCTAATATATGATCTATTTTTGTATAGGTTCCATGAACTGCTGAAAAGGAAGTGTACTCCTTTCTGTGTCCATTTCGTTTTCTCCAGAGACCTATCATATCTAACTTTTCTAGTATTCTATTTGCTTCTTTGACGTCTTTCTTATTTATTTTGTGGTTTGATTTATCTAATTCTGAGAGTGCAAGGTTGAGATCTCCCACTTTTATAGTTTTGCTGTCTATTTCTTCTTGCAGTTCTCTTAATTTCTCTTAAGAATTTAGATGCTACACCACTTGGTGCATATATGTTTAATATTGATATTGCTTCATTATCTATGCTACCCTTTAGCAAGATATAGTGCCCTTCTTTATCTCTTTTAATTAGATCAATTTTTGCTTTTGCTTGCTCTGAGATCAGGATGGCTACCCCTGCTTTTTTGACTTCACCTGAAGCATAGTAGATTTTGCTCCAACCTTTTACCTTTACTCTGCATGTATCTCCCTGCTTCAGGTGTGTTTCCTGTAAACAACATATTGTAGGATTCTGGATTTTAATCCATTCTGCTAACGTCTTCCTCTTTATGGGGGACTTTACCCTGTTCACATTTATGGTTAAAATTACCAATTCTGTATTACTTGCCATCTTGTTAACCCCTGTTTATGTTTTTCTCCCTTCTTTCCCCCTTCCCCCCCTTCCCAGTATTAAACTTGTGAGCACCACTTGCTTCTCACAGCCCTCCCTTTTTAGTATCCCTTTTCCCCACCTTAGAGTTCCTCCCCCTATCTTATTCCTTTCCCTCACAGTTTCCATATTCCCTTCTGCTTAGCTTATTCCTTCCCTTTTCACTTTTCCCTTCTCACTTTTCAATGAGGTGGGAGAAGTTTCACTATAAATTGAAAAGGTCTAAAATTTTTTTCTTAAAGCCAATTCTGATGGCAGTAAGATACCCACTATATCCATCCCCCTCCATTCTTTCTCTCAGATATAATAGGTTTCCTTTGCCTCTTCATGAGATGGAGTACCCCCCACTTTACCTTTTTTGTGGTACAATGTCCTTTTCACCTCTAGTTTCTAGAACAAGATATACATGTATTCTCTATACATCTTTATAGCAGAAATATAGTTCCCAAGATTTCTTTTTACCTTTTTAGGTTTCTCTTGAGTTCTAAATTTGTAGATTAAACTTTTTGTTAAGTTCTGGTTTTTTCATCAAATATAGATGAAATTCACTTATTTCGTTGAATGATCATCTTCCTCCCTGGAAAAAGATGCTCATTCTGGCTGGGTAAGTTATTTTTGGTTGCATACCGAGTTCTTTAGCCTTTCAAAATATCATATTCCAAGCCCTTCGATCTTTTAATGTGGATGTTGCTAGATCCTGGGTAATCCTTATTGTGGCTCCTCTGTATTTGAATTGGGTTTTTCTAGCCGCTTGGAGTATTTTTTCCTTCGTCTGAGGGTTCTGGCATTTGGCCACTATATTTCTTGGTGTTTTGATTTTAGGATCCCTTTCAGTAGGTGATCGATGAATTCTTTCAATGTCTATTTTACCCTCTGCTTCTGACTTGATAATTTCCTGGAAAATAGTGTCCAGGCTCTTTTTTTCATCATATTTTTCTGGGAGTCCAATAATTCTCATATTGTCTCTCCTAGACCTATTTTCCAGGTCTGTTGTTTTCCCAAGAAGGTATTTCACATTTTTCTCCCTTGTTTGATTTTTTTGGTTTTGCTTGACTGATTCTTGCTGTCTCGAGTCATTCAATTCCATTTGTTCGATTCTGATTTTCAGTGAAGTATTTTCTTCACTCACTTTTTTTATATCTTTTTCTAATTGTCCAATTGAGTTGTTTTGTTCTATGGAATTTTTTTCCATTTCGCCAATTTTATTTTTTAGAGAGCTATTTTCTGTTTCCAGTTCACTAATCCTATTTTTCAAGGATTTGATTTCTTTATCCACTCTGTCTTTCAATGAGTGGGATGATTTCTCCAGACCCTCTTGCCAATCCTCCCTCTCCTTTTCCCATTTTTCTTCTAGCTCTCTTGTGAGAGCCTTTTTAATTTCTTCTATGAGATTCATCTGTGCTGAGCAACAGATGATCTCCTCCTGTGGGGATTCACCTGGAGATAATCTGTTTTTAGTCTCCTCAGGGTTTAGAGTCTGCTCTCTGTATAAAAGCTGTCAATCGTTAAGGTCCTTTTCAATTTTTTGCTCATTTTGTCAGAGAAGAATCAGAGACAAACTAGCAAAGAAAAAAAGAAAATAACCCCGAATGGAATCTGCTTTTTTGGGGGGAGGAGCTGGGTGGTGTTACCGAGCTTCTTTTATAGACTGTGGGGTAGCAGCGAGGCACTAGCAGGATTGGGTTGCGCCTGGGCTCTGAGACTCTGAGAGCGTGCTGAGACACTGTGGGAGAGGGGTGGCCAGGTCCGGAGAAACTCCAGCTGTTTGGGGTTGTATTCTTCACCCCCGGTGCTTTTAGCTTCTCTGCTGGGCTACTGACTTGCTGCCAGGGCAAAGTATCCAAGCCTGTAGCAAAGCTCTCCCCACAGAGATGGCTGAGATCACACCCCACCCCCTCTGGTCTGCTTGGCTGTGAGCTGCCTGCTTAGCTCTCGCTGCTACTGCCCTCAGCCTGTGCCCGATCTAAAATCGTCCTGTCCTCGGGCAAAAACAGACCTTTCCTGGTGAATGTCAAGGATGTCTTCTCTTGGTAACCATTTGTGGGTTTTTTTTTCAGTCAAGCATTAATTCAGAGGCTTGTCATGAGATGCATTCTGAGAGAAAATGTGGAGCTTACACAGCTGTGTGCCTCCTCACCACCATCTTGGCCAGAAGTTCAATCTCAGCTGTTTCTGAGGAGAGAACTTTACCACAGTGTGGCTATTTTGCCTTGGCAGCAAGCCAGTAGAGCAGCAGAGAAGCTGTAAACAGAGGAGGTAAAGAGTATAATCCTGAAAAGCTAGGGTCTCTCAGGACCTGGCCACACCCACCCGGAGTGTCTCAGCCCACTTTCAGAGTCTCAGAGCAAAGATGCAGTGCAGCCGTTGCTGTCCTGCTAGTGCCTCACTGCTGCCCCTTGCAGTCAATAGAGAAATCTCGGTAATACCATCCAGCCCCACCACTCCCCCCAAAAAAATCAGACTGCATTTTTTTTTTTTTTTGCTAGTTTGTCTTCTTTGATTCTTCTCTGACAAAATGAGCAAAAAATTTAAATGGACTCTTAACTATTGATAGCTTCTATATGGCTAGAAAACAGATTTTAAACCCTGAGGAGACTAGAAACAGACTGTCTCCAGATGAATCCCCAAAAAGGGATGTGATCTGATCCTCAACACACAAGGATGTGTTTACTATTTCTGCCTTACTGCATTTGAGTTTGAGGTTTTTATGTCCTAATATATCTTACCCTTTCACTTCTACCCCTAAAGACCAGAGACTTTTGCTTATCCTGACTCCAGCTGATTCTAAGGCATCCAGGGTGCTAACTCACTCTTCACACCCTGCATTCTTTATTCTTAATTAATATTTCTCTTTAATCTTCTATACAAAAAATAGAAGACGAAAGAGTTTGGTGGGATTTGGTCACTTTAATTTACTTAGTAGATATTGCTTCACAGGCAAGGGCATGAATATCTTTAAGATATGCTATTTTACAATTTATTTATTTTTGTTCATCTGATTTGCTTCTCTAATATCATATGTTGCCATAAGTCTGGAGGTCAGTATGACCTGTCTCACTTTTCTGATAAGAATTACTCTTTCTATATTGATCTTCATTCTTATTTTTCTGCCAAAGGGTTGTTTAGTGCTAATGATCCTTCCATGAACTGTGACCCTTTGTAATTTTGTAATTCTGCTATGAGAAAATTGTTAAGTTCCTAAAACTTTTCTAATACTAGTGACTTCTCTTGCTTATGTTAATTGATTAGTAAATATTGGATTTTCTTTAAAATCATATTTATGAATTAAAATCCCTTGTCAATAAATGATTTTGCCTAACTTCTCTAAACAGGGTTATTAAGATTGAAAATTGTAGATTGACTCCTCTCTCTTATTTACCATTTGGGGTTAATTTCTGGAGGGTTTAGAGTTAATGCCCATTGCTACTGCTTTGAAGTAAATTCATTCTTAAAATTGATTATGAAATAAGTTCACCTATGCCAGAAAAGTGAAAAGACTCATGTTATTTTTTTTAATCCAGAAACCGGTACAAAGTAATGTGAACAGAATAATGGGAAAGTGCTAGATAATAATATTATAAAGATAATCAGTTCTAAAAGAAAGTAATTCTGAACAACACAATTCACTACCACAACTCCAAAGAACTCTTAATAAAACCTGTTATCTTCCTCTTATAGAAAACTGCACCCAGACTACTTTTTGCATGCTTTTTCTTGCATTTTGGGGGGAACATGAGATACAAAAATTTTGTTTTGCATGGTTGTGCATATTTGCATGGATTTGTTTGGATAGAGGAAGTGACAGACAGACAGACAGAGAGGAACAGAGACAGACAGACAGAGACAAGAGTCAGAGAGATGGAGACAGAAACAGAGACAAAGAGAACTTGGAACTGAAACAAAGAATAAAAATGTCTCTGGATTAAAACAAAAATTATCTGGCCTCTGAAACATTTTCTGGACTTGTCTGTTTCCTTGTTACTTGATTCTGCTTTGGGAGTTTCCGAATTTTAAGGGGCAGAGAAATAAAAGTATTAATTAAAGCTTCTATTTTCAAACCTTTGAACATTCCAGTTTGTTGAGGGAGTAAAAGGCGGGGATAATAGTTGAACTTAGACCCTGTATTACCTTGAAAGTTTATTTTAATTATAGAACCTGACTTCATTCTCTTAATCCATTATTTATGATCAATTTTCTATATATCCATAACTTTTTTGTGATCAAAAGCTTAGATAGAAAAACTATCTCCATTCCAGAAATAATAAAAATGTGAATTCAAAAGCCCCAAATGCATCTGTGATGTCTTTAATATGTGTATTGGTTTGAACATATACACTAAAAGCCATGACTACCCACCCATCTTGTAGTACTCATCAATTTCCTCCTATGAACTCACCACAAAAGATGCACCCAATTGTACTGAGGATCATCATCAAGTTTTCCTGTTGAGACAAGATTATCTATGGTGTATTTACTGTCCTACTGCTCCATAATTGCTTATTTGTAATGTATTATGATCTACTTATGTCCTCCATCTGCCACTCCATTGTCTTGGGGATGATTTTCAATTTCATTTTTCTGGTGACTGTAGTTTACCACCACACACAGTCAGTCATACAACAAGACTAGAAGAATATTGGTAATTTTAAAATGGGCTTTTGTTTCAGGGAGAAACTTGGAGTTATTGAAAGAACTTTGCAATTTCCCAAAAGCAATAGAGCCCATTCTTCTCATATTCAAAAGGATAGTAAAAAGCAAGCAAACAAAAACCACAAAGTTGGCTTTAAATCTGTTTATAGCCTAAGAACACTTAACTCTCTTGAGCCAGACTCCAAACACTAAAGCATTCTACACAGGTGCAGTAAACAGGTTAATTCTCACTCAGGAATTTCATTCAGTATTTCATATGCTGATATGTATTGCATTTATGAGGGGGGCAAAGCCAGACACATGAAAGGTAGCAGAAAGAGAGTCTATTACATTTGTGATTTTTTTTTCTAAACCATGGGTCTAACCATGTAAATCCTCCCTCACCCCCACTAAATAAATTCCAGTAGCTCCCTATTACTCCCAGGATTAAACATAAGCCCTCTATTTAATATTTAAAATTCATTACATTTTACCTATTTAACTTCACACACATACACACATATTCACACACACACACACACACACACACACACACAGATACCACTTGTACCTACTTGCCAAAGGCCATAGAAACAAGTACAAATATTACAGAGAGGGTATTCAAAAATTCAGTTCTCCAATTCCAAACATAGTTTTCTGCAAATCCATTTTCATTGCCTCACAATGTCTGTGTGTTCTCTTATTCCCTCCTTCTCTCTGTCTGTCTCTTTCTGTCTCTGTGTGTGTGTCTCTCTCTTGCCTCTCTCTCCCTTCCTCCCTACTCTCTCCCTCTCCTTTTCTCCCCCTCTCTCTGTCTCCCCACCTGCCCCCTCTTCTTTCTTTCTTTCCCTTTTTTCCTTTCCCTCTTTCTCTCTCTCCCTCTTCTGTATCCCCCCTCTCTTTCACTCTCTCTCTTCTTTCTTTTCCTCTTTTTCCCCTCTCTCTTTCTCTCTCCCCCCCCCCCCTCTCTCTCTCTCTCTCTCTCTCCCTCCCCCCTCTCTCTCCATCCCTCCCTCCAACCTAAGTCAATCCAACTTTTCTTACATAAGCCCTGTGAACCCTGCTCCCACAGACTCATCATACTGGTACCCAATTAGAACGGAAACCCAATGAACTTAGAAGAACTGGAGCTCAGACAACTGACCAGCTTTAGCATCCTCAATTTCAGTGATTACAAATGTGCTTCAACATGCTTGGTTGGGTTATAGATTGAAGAATAGTTCATTAATAGCATAGGAAAATCAGTGTTTTCACTCATAAAATAGCAATAACAACTCAGCTGAGAACAGTTATAGGCTTGCAAGGGATATTCAAATTGTTGTTGTTCACTAATGCCCAACTCTTTCTGATGTCATTTGGGGTTTTCTTGGCACATTTTACAGATGAGGAAACTGAGGCAAAGTGGTGAAGTGACTTATGCAAGATCACACAGCTAGGAAGAATCTAGGGACAAATTTGAATTTTCTTAACTCCAGAACTAGCACTCTGCTGAACCAACTAGTTATACAGTTCATGTTGTATGATGACAATATGTTCATAGGTTTTTTGATGACATAAATCTCACAGTTGAAAAATATTTTAGAGATTAAAGTAGAACTTTACCTAGCCTTCGTAGTAAAATATATGATTCTCTAAGTTTAAAAGAGGCATAGAAGAGCTGGATTATTCTCAGAAAGACAACCATGATGGTGAAATGCCTTGAATCAATGTCAGAGCAACTTGTCTATCCATTAAAATATCACCATGTGTGATTACATCAATTGAGACATCTGTATAAAAGTGTAAGTGGAATCTTACCCCTTACTTTCTAACATAAAGAAATTTTCCTAATAATTAGAATCATCTGGAAGTGAAGAAGGCACTTCAAGGAAAAAGTGGATTCTTCTTCATTTGAGATTTCAAGCATAATGTAATGATAATAATATTAACCACAACTACAATAAACACAAGCTCTACTGCCACATATATATATGTACATATATACATATATATATGCATGTAAGTATATAAATTTATATATGTGTATTATGTAAATATGTATATGCATAGATAGATAATAATTAAGGTTGTTGGAAAAACAGTTTGTGTATACTTTCTCATTAGGTCCTCACAAAAACCCTGCCAGCCAGTGCCTTTGGACACTCATAAGTTTCTGTGAGCTTCTCACTATTTCATTACTGTACTACTGTTATTACTTACTATTCACTCTCCAGGTCACAGATTTACTTATTCCTATATTCACTCATGTGTGCCATGGACTTCACTGTGACCCAACTCTGCAGAAAATGAAAATAATATCAATGTATTAAAATGATATCATTGTTCTTTTCTCTCTGTTTCAAACTGATAGCACTGTAATGTGAATAATCTGTAAATAACAGAAAGTCATAATTCCCCTGAAAGGATCTCATGCTTAAGTGAATAACTAGCTACATTCTTTCCATAAAAATTTAACATCCTTTTTTATTGTAAGCTTTTAATAAAACATTTGTAACAATAAAGTCTGAAATGGATAATATTTAAACATATTCCAAAATGAATCACCTTGAATAAAGAAATTTTTAATTTATTAGAAATATTCCCAAAATAAATCACCTGTTCTTTGTATTTTTTAATCTCTTAAAGCAGTAAAAAAGGAGGGAAAAAAGGAAAAGGCTATGAATTTCAAGAGAGAGTTTCATGCCTAACTGGGTGACTTTCTTTGGATCAATTCTCTTCCAAATATTTTTGACTGATGAAAAATATGAAATGTCATCTCAGAATAAGAAATAAGAATATATTCATAGAAATAATAAAACTAAACTAAAGGAAATGACTAGCTTCCAATGACCCCAACATGTGAGAAATTGAATATCACAAAGCCATGAAAGTCTTTCATATTTGGCAACATTAGTGAATGTGAACAAAAGATCCATGCTATGGGAGGGGGAATAAATATCTAATGATATCAATGTGAAAGTTGTTGATCCTTAATATCAACTTAAGAGAAATTCTACATAATTTTGTCGCCTTGGAACTCTCCCCAAATTTCTTACCAAAGCTTCTTATTTTTGTCATTAATGAACCTGTCTTGGCCTAGTTCAATTTTTATCCTGACATATACTGAAAATTTCAGACATTTGTTTCAGTGTCATTCAAGAGTGATGGGCCAATCCCCTTTGAACTCCATTTTCCTATATAGCATATTCACTTATAGGCAAGGTGACAAACTCTCTGTCTTCCTCTCTCTCTTAGGTGGTTCAGTGGAAAGTATACTAAGTCTTGAGTCAGGAAAACCAGGATTCAAATCCAGTCTCAGACACTTACTAGCTGTGTGACACTGAGTAAATTATTTTACCTTTGTTTGCCTTAATCCATTGGAGAAAGAAATGGTAAGCTACCCCAGTATCTTTGCCAAGAAAACCCAAAGGCTTATATTAATGTTCTTTGGTCCACAAAGTCATGAAGAGTTGAACAAGACAGAATGACTGAACAAGTATCAAATACAAAAACTTAATTTGTAGATGAGAAAAATAAGATCAAGTTTGTGTAAAGAGCTGAAACTCTGAATAGGTGCACTTGAATGTAACTGAGTGCAAGTGAGCACTTAAGGCTAATTACCTATTGGACAATAACTCTATTAGCATGTTTGGAATTTCTCTTCTCATAGTTAATGGCTCAATGCTTGGGGTTAAGAGAATTGTAGGTAAGGATTAGGGGATGGAGTGAGAGAGACTAGAGAACTTCACTTGGCCTCAGGAGGAGGAAGAGAAAAGTGTAGAGATTCGAGGAGATTCTGAACTCTAGAATTAAGAAAGGATCCTTGGCAAAACTCCCGACAGTTTGTCCATCTCCTTCACTTCTCCTCCTAAAGACCAAGGACTTTTGCTTATACTGACTCTGGCTTATTCTGAGGCCTCCAGGGAGCTAGCCCAGATTTCACAAGTTTGTGGCTTACTCAAGGTCACAAAGTTGTCTGACTGGTCAATGGGGATGAGAAAGACAGGAAGGAGGTTCTAAGGAATTGGTGTAAGGAATACTTCATTTGGGTTAATGACAAGAGATGACTTATAGTTCACTGAGACTTACCTAGATATAACAATCAGAGGATCTATCTAGAAGAGTGAGATAATGACATGGAAGTTGAGGGGAAAGTTTAAAAAGTGAGTCATAATTACACAAAGCTAAATGTGCATATGTGCAATATGTCTTACTAACTGCAATTTTTTGGTTATAGAATTTCTATCTCTTCATATTCTTAAGTTATTACAGTATAAAACAAATAATATATACAACAAAAAATAATACAATTGTATTTTCTTAGCTCTTGCAAAATATTATGGTTTAGAAAGGAGTGGTTCACAGAACAGATAAAATGTTCTTTGCATGTTGATAAAAGTGGCTTTATGGAAGAAAAATGGAAGTACCAAAGAAGAAAATGGGAAGAATCAAGATTTAAGTCAGAAGTTGGTATGAAAAAGTGTCTTGCTTCAACAGAGGTCTTCATCCTTTATCTGGTACAGTAGGCAGTTAAGGTAAATTGGCCTAATGTTGATAAGCGAGATACTCAATACCAGACCTTTGTCAATTATTTTGTGTGAGTCTACCCATGTTTTTCTAAGATCATTGAGTAGTATGGATTACTATTGTGCTATGGAATACATTGTGTAATACTGTGGAATACATTCTATCATAATTGTATATTACAACTTATTCAGCCATTCTCCAATTGATGTCTTCATCAGGTTCAGTGTTTAAGTTTACCAAGCCTTTACTTTATTTTGCTGTACATGTTAAAAAAAACAGTTTATGCTATTCCTAAACCTGTCCATGGTAAGACTCATCTTTCTCTGTCCATTTCTTGATAAGCATTGTGACTAAGATTAGCCCTTGAAAAACAAAAGCATTGCTCTTTGCTAATTGTTTCCCCCATTTAACTTTGCTGTGGAGGCTAGAGAAGCAGGAGGCTAAGTAAAGCTAAGAGTCAAGATGCAAGCTCCCCTGAATGCTGAGATTAAAGCTCCAGGAGCTCTTGGAGACAGATCTTTACACCCTGAAAAATCTGCCAAATATTCAACTACTGTATCCTCAGCCTGAAAATGTATGCTAGAAACAGATTACAAAAGATGTGATCTGGATGACCTAGAACACAAAAACATGTGATCTGAGTGATCTAGAAATGCAAAGAGATATAATCTGGGTGTAATAACCCTATTATGTGGACACAGTATGTCTTAATACCACACCACTTGGCTCAGATCACCTGGTGTTTTGTAAGCCTGGTGGTTTGAATTATAATAGGATTGGCCTAGGGTCAGGGAAGTTGTCAAAAATATTTTCCAGGGCCTGAATTACCTGGAAAGTATTGTCTTCAATATTTGATACTAAGAAGGGAGTTGTGTTTTATATCCTTTTTATTTCTGTATTATGTGTTCTTAAACTTCAATTATTAAAGTAGTTTTAATTGGAATTTCATGGTGCATGAGTACTTACTGCATTTTTTTTTAAATCCTTGAACCTGCTTCACTAAGCCAAATTTAGGCTTAGCCCACAATATTTGGCATTGTAAGCACAGAATTATATTTCTGTTTGTTTATCTGAACAGCTGCTGTGGTTACCCAATCTTTTGCTCAAAGCTTCAATTGATCTCTTCAGGCTTATAAAGATCCATAGCTAGGGCTTGATGCCATTGAGAGCAAATAAGAGAGGTACATATACTTAAAAGTTTTAAGCTAATTATAGCTAAAGTATTCAAGGGATAGAGCATTATAAGAACTAGACACTAATCAGATATACCAGACTCCTTTTAAATCCATAATTATTAGGATTAGATGTCCAGTTTTCCAGAGGTTTTGTCTTTGAGAAATCAGCACTACCCATACCCATCTTCCACCCCACCCTTCAAGAAGGGAAAATGTGCTTCTCTTTAACAGTTTCTTAGATTTGCCCTTTAGAAGGACATACCTAATTAGAAGAAAACACTTTGGCATTTACTCTCCAGCCTCTCTTAGTCCATGATCTATTTAAATTCACCTGGGCCTCAAAAATCTGTGTAACCAAAAGAAATGGCTCAAGTTCCCCTTGATTGGCAAATTTTCTTTTCCATGGGATGACTCAGCCAGTTTCTTCTCATAATGGATTTCAAGGACAAAACAGTGGGATTATTGATAGGAGCTTGCCTTTTTAATGATATAGGAGAGATAAAAATATCCTTTTTAAAAATCATTGACTAAGAGTTTACTTAGAAGAAAGGAAATCCTTTAGCCTATTCAGTAATTATTTTGATTCCCTAGATAACACTGAAAGGGAATCTTTATCCAAGTCACATGGAACAAAATGACTGGCCCTTAGTTGTTCAGTCATTTTAGTTGTGTCCAACTATTTGTAACTATTTGTAAATTAGAAAATCCCAAATCGGGATTTTCTTGGTAAAGATATTACAGTGACTTAACATTCCTTCTCCAGCACATTTTATAAATAAATCTAAAGTCATATAACTAGTAAGTGTCTGAGGTCAGATTTGAACTCAGAAAAAAATCAGGTTTTTTGACTCCAGAACCAGAACTCTACCTATCTGCCTATACACCCTCAGTAGAAGTCTTAGATAAAGGGGCTACAATTTAGTATTATTTCCCTGATGGGGTTCCTAAGAAGGAGGAGTTCTGAGTATGAGATGGAATTGCTGACATGGTAAGAATATTAGATGAGTCTCAGTATCAATGCATGTTAAAGGCCTGTAACCTTAACTATGATAATTCAATCAGAACTTGTGATAGGGACAAGTAATAATTTTAAATATATCATGAGGAAATTGATTATGTTCCTGGTACTATTCCTGGCTATCACAATTATGTCATTGCTGATTTTCAGGAACAATGGCATTATTTTTCCACTTTAAAGATAAAAACTAATTTCTTATATTGCTTTTTATTTTTGTTTTAGACTCCTTAGTAATTTTGGAGTTGTTTAAATATTTTATTATTAATTTAAGGTCCCCCAAAAAAGTTTTGGGGATTATTTTACAATGAGATAAAATATAATAAGAGCATGGGAAAACTCCTGGAACCATTTCAGCTTTGTGGGAACAGCCTGAATTCTACACACTGGCTTACCCCAACCTGTTGGTTTGAATAAAAAAAAAAATGATTGGCCTGGGGGTGGGTTAAGTTGTCAGAAATAATTTCTTGAGTTCTAGCAAATTTCTAGGCATTTCCTACATGGTGAGGAAACCATAGAAAGAAAATTGTATTTTATATCCTTTAAAAATCTTGTGTAATTTCCTTTAAGACTTCAATTATTAAAGCAGTTTTAATTGAATTGTTATGGTTCATGAGAGTCTATGGTATTTTAAAAACAAAACAATATGATGAACCTGTTAGACTAAGCTCAATTTAAGCAAAGCCCAAAATAGATATATCTATTGCTTCCTCTTGTACACTCTGTAGCCCAGTTGAACTAGTCTTATTTTCCCTTATGTGTAACATTCCCTTTGTATCTTGATGTTTTTGTGGAAGCTATTCCCCATAATTAGACTATGTGCCAACCTTACTTCCTTCTCTTAGAACACCTAGTTTTCTTTAAAATACTTCTCATGTACCATCTTTCACAAGAGACTATTCCTGATCTATAAGGTTGCCAGTATCTTTCCCATAAAAATTACTTTATGTGCATATATATGTATATATTTCCATGTTTACATGTGTGTATGCATGTATATCATGTCATACACACATTTAGTAAGCACCTATAATATGTAAAGTGCTGACTTCAAGAACAAAGATGGGAGGGTTATATCAAATATGTGGAGGGTAAATATTAAATATATACAAAGTAAATACAAAATAATTTCAAAGGGGAAAGAGTGCTAAAAATAAATTTATTTATGATTGCTTGGAAAATTTGTAGAATTCTGTTGAATAAAAAAGCAAAACTGAAAATTTAATATTCTTTCCAGCTCAGATTTTTAAAAGAGGAACTAAGTTTTGCCAGAATTAAGCATACCATAGGCAGTCAACTAAAGTTATTTGTTTATGTGCCCAGATGCTAGTTGAAAAGTAACAACTTCCATCATGATGCTAGTTATTGATGATCTTTTATCATGTAGGACTGATTATGGTAACACACATTCATAACCACTACTCCCAAAGGAGCTGGAGCTCTGGAGTTTTGAGGTATAGGGCTAAGACAATTGGGTGTCTGTACTTAGTTCCCATTAGTGTGCTGAGCAATTGGGAGAGTTGAAGTGGAGCGCAATAGCTTTCCTTGCACAGGGCAAACCAAACCAGATGATAAACTGGGCTGGTCAAAGTTCCTCTACTGATTTGAATGGGGCTAGATCTATGGAGTGACTTTTGTATTTCTAGCCCGGTTGAAGAGAAAATGACCCAGTCTCAAGCAAACAAGCAAACAAACAAACAAACAAAAAACCTATAGTTTCCCATGATTAATCTTTTCCTGTTTGTTTCTATTTTGTTTTTTTCTTGAATTGGTCATACTGATTTTTTTTTGTCTAGACAATATTCAATTCCATTTGATGATAAGCAAGAACAAAAAAAGAACAGTGATGAACAAGCAAGATATGCTGCATTAATTTTTTCTCCAAAGCCTTCATTTTTTTCAGTTTAATGCCTGCTATCTTTTCTAATTGCAGAATTTTCACAAATATAAGGGCACCACAGCTCCCTCCCCTTGGGCACAGAGGAGTGACTGGGTATGTATGAAAACAAGTTAAGAGTCAAGAAGGTCTTTCCATTTGGTTTCCCAGTGGGTGATGAATGTGCTTCCATGCCTGAATAGATAATACAAAGCTCAGAAAATCTTTGCAACTTTAATGTGGAAGAAAGCACTTCTTATGTGGAGAGACTCTGTTGAGTACCAATAATGAAAAATGCTGTTGTAAGTTATTCACAAAGCTTGAAACCAGTTTTGTCTCATGGGAATCAGTTATTGAAGATGGTCACAACCAAAGAAGAGGTCATCTTTAACAGAAGCATAAATTGTTTCTTGATGTAAATCCCAGTATGCAGAACAATCATGAGACCTTTACAGAGATTAGAAATGAGGATTTATAGCAAGCCAGCACAATACTCCTATAAAAGCTCAGAGTGTAGAAAATTTAATTTTTCAGAAAGATTAATACTAAAAAAGTGGTGAAAAGAAACTAAATATTTCCTAAAAGAGAAAAAAAAAGAGAGAGAAAAGAATTGATCTTCATTCTCAGGTCAGACAGTAGCTTTATTTTTAAAATCTTTCTCAGTATTTTATTTTCCAAATAATTTCTAATATTATAGTTTTCACATATCCGATCCTTCATTCCCTAAATTTACCCTGAATGTCTAGGAAAGATGAATGTATAATTTTTGGTTATAAATATATATTAACTTTTAAAAGTCATATTTCTTTATAAATCATATTGGGAGGAAAAAATCAGAACAAAAAAGAAAAAGCATGAGAGAGGGAAAAAAACAGAAAAAAGAAGTGAATACAGCATATGTTGATTTACATTTAATTTGCATGGTTCTCTTTTTGGAAGCAGATGGCATTATGTACCCAAAGTTTGTTCAGATTGCTTTGGATCACCAAACCACCGAGAAGAACCAAGTCTTTCATATTTGATCCTCACACAATCTTACTGTTCCTGTGAACAGTGTATTTTTTGGTTTTACTTGTTTTATTCAGCATCACTTCATATAAATCTTTCCAGATTTTTCTAAAATCAAATTATCATTTTTTATACAACAATAATATCTCATTGCCTCACAATTTATTCAGCCATCCTCCAATTGATGGACAACTATTATTTTCCAATTCTTTGTTTGCACAAAAAGCTGCTGCAAACAATTTTGCACATGTGGGTCCTTTTCCCTCTTTTATGATTTCTTGGGGATACAGACCCGGTAGTATTCCTGCTGAGTCAAAGTGTGTGCACAGTTTTATAGCCCTTTGGGCAGAGCTCCAAATTGTTCTCCAGAATGGTTGGGTAATTTTACAACTCCACCAACAATGCATTAGTGTCCCAGTTTTCCCATATCTCCTCCAACATTTGTCATTATCTTTTCCTGTCATTTTAGCCAATCTGAGAAGTGTGAGGTGGTACATCAGAGTTGTTTTAATTTGTATTTCTATAATCAATATTGATTTAGAGTATTTTTTCAGATGATCATAAATGGCTTTAATTTTGTCACCTGAAAATTGTTCATATATTTTGACCATTTATCAATTGCGAATGACTTGTATTCTTATAAATTTGATACCATTGTTTATGTATTTTAGAAATGAGACCTTTATCAGAAACATTGGCTGTAAAAATTTCCCCTAGGTTTGTATTTTCCTTTTATTCTTGTTTGTGTTGGTTTTGCTGTGCAAAATTTTTTTTTAATTTAATGTAATCAAAGTTATTTGTTTTTCATTTCATAATGTTTTCTAGTTTTTCTTTGGTCATAAATCGCTCCTTTTTCCAAAGATCTCATAGGTATATTCCTTGCTTTCCTAATTTGCTTAATGTTATCTCTCTTTATGCCCAAATCATGCATCCATTTTTATCTTATTTTGGTGTGGGGTGTGAGATTTAGGTCTATGCCAAGTTCCTGTCATATTATTTCTAAGTTTTCCCAGAAAGGTTTTTTTTTTTATTGAAATAGTGAATTTTTATCTTAGAAGCTAGAGTTTGGGAGTTTATCTTACTGTTTACTAGTATTTACTAGTAATTTGCTAGTCATTGATTATTGTGTCACATATATCTAACCTATTCCACCAATCCACCACTCTATTTCTTAGCCAGTATCAAATGATTTTGATGACTGCTGCTTTATAATATAAATTTAGGTATAGTACTGCTAGGCCACCATTCTTTGTATTTTTTTTTCATTAATTTCCTTGATATTCTTAACCTTTAGTTCTTCCAGATGAATTTTTAATTTAATTATTTTTTCTAGTTTTATAAAATACTTTTTGGCAGTTTGATTGGTATGACACTGAACAAGTAGATCAATTTAGGCAGAGTTGTCATTTTTATTAGGATGCATAATTTTTGTTCCACTCTATGTTATAGGCCATATTTCCTTGGCAGAAAGCTTAGTGGGAATGGAGGGGGTTGAATTTCTATCACAGAAATTGATTTGGGGTTATCAAATAATTTCAGGGAACTTCTACTGAGAGCTCACTTAGAAAAATATCAGGGATTCCAAGGATATGATGACTCAAAATCTAGACAAATATAATGATGATTTCTTTGATTGCCTCTGATGCTGAAGGATATAGAAGCTTAGAAATGATAAAACCTTTGTCTTACTGAATACTGATCAGGAAGAGTTGATTGCTCAATGGATCTTTTCTTTTTTAATTTTACTTATTTTATTTGAAACTTAAGAAATAAATCAAGTATTTCCATAACTTAGTAGAATACAAAAATGATGATAGAAACTTTTTTAATAGGAAGGATATCTCCAGCTAGTTCTTTCAATTCAACTCTTCTATGCTCCAAGTAATGTGCTTGTTTCTATATTCTCCATTAGAGGAGTTGGGGAATGAATTCTGCCTTTCATCCCATCCTCTCCCTATCACTGACACTCCTATAATGGTCCATGGATTCAACTAGATGAGATTGATCCTGGTTGAGTCCCCTGGATGTTTTTTATGCTTTGTGCTTTCATTCTTGAGTAAGTGATCAAATATTTCCCTCAAAATAAATGTAACTATGACAGTATCTATAATTATTGTAGAGGTACTCATCAGGAATTATTCTTCAACTTATAGTCTTATACATCACAGGAATCTAATAAACTCTTATGGAGTAGCATTGTATTGTAGCAATAAATGTAAATTTCAAAGAAGTCAATTTCAGTTTAATTTTTAAAACATTTTTTCTAACAATGAAAGCATTCTGAAAATGAAATGAAATTAATGAATTACCTTCACTAGAGATCTTCAGTTATAAGCTGAATAATTTTTCCCCATATTTGTTTTAGATATGATATATACCAAGCAAATCCTGGGCTAAGTGATTTCTAATGTCCCTTCCCACTCAAGGATTTTATGATTCTACAAAATCAGAGGTAATTATGGATCTTAAAAGCTGTGCCAAAAAAAAAATCCCTTTCACTTGAGGAATTGAATAGCTTCATTACTTAGATGATCTTGTTTAGTCCAAAGTCAATATACAATTTCTAAATTTACTTACTATGTTAACATAGCTATCGGTTGCAGACTTGATTATGTTTTAGAGATATCTTTTAATTTTTTACAAATCTACTAACAAAATAATTCTTAGACAATGAATATGATCTTTTCTTTGGGGTAAGAATTTTTGTATATTTCCCTGCTGAAATAAGGTCACAAGATAGAATTTTTAAATCATTCTCTAGGCTCAACTGTAAAAACTGCAATTTTAGTATCCAGCCAGTGTGATTGCAAATCCAGCCAGTGTGAACAAAATGGACAACCAAGTCTATTCAAATCTAAACTTCTTCCCCTCATCTTTTTCAATTCTGATTAATCAATAATTGCTTACAAATGCCTATGGGATTGAATGCCAATGGGAGTGAAATTCTTCTTCCTTGTATTTAAGGTCCTCCATAATTTCTTTCCACTTTATACATTTAACTTGATCTACAAGTATCTCCTAAAATAATTCCTATCTTCGAGTCATAGTATTCTGCTCATTTTATGGACTTGGTATATCATGTTCATTCCTGTTTTGCACTTGATAAATATTCATCTATTATCACCCCAAAACACCATTCCACACTCCCTCAACAAATTCAAATTCCAAGCATTCTTCAAGTCTTACTTCATTTAGAAAATTTTGTAGGACTGGTTCAAAATATTGAAATCAGCTGTCTGGGTGGCAGGCAGGACCAATATCTGGATAATAACTATCAAATCAGTAAAGGCAAATTGCCCAAAGAGTGGGAGATCAAAACTATCGTTCATTATGATGTGTCAAAGAAAATAAGAAGTCAGCAGCTAATTGAAGTGAATAGATCAAAATAAAAAGGGCAATAGTCATCCAGGCAGAATATGAGTTTTCCAAGGAGAGCTAAAACAACAGGCTTTGTATAGAATGATGGAACAGGACATGTGAACTGTATTAGTGAGATAGCATTTTGACTGAGAACCCTTTGCTCCCTGAGTTACCTATTTTTATACAGGGAGACTTTTCATTCATCCTTCTGTCTTTACTGCCATTATTTATTGAACTATAATATTTACACTCTCATTAACCCACATAACCCACATACTCCATTGCTTTAGCTTATATTAACCTTTGTCTTTTCTAGTTTCTATATATCATTTTTTTGATTTATGCAACCTTTATAAACTCTGAGAAGCATCATCCCTGCTTACAGCCAAACCAATTCATCAAATACCCTAGGAAAAGGAGATAGTTAGGATAACATAGATTTAAATTAGGGGTTTGGGGAAGCTTAAATGAGATAATAGATGTAACATACTTTGCAAACCTAAAATCATTACATAAATCCCAGTAATAGCATGTGGCACAGTGGATAGAGTGCCAGGTCTGCAATCAGGAAGATTCATATTTCTGAGTTCAAATATTACCTCAGGCATTTACTACCTGTGTGACTTTGGGAAAGTCCCTTAACCCTGTTTGCCTCAGTTTCCTCATCTGTAAGATGAACTGGAGAATAAAATGGCAAACCGTCCTAGTATCTCTGCCTAGAAAATCCCAAATGGGGTCACAGAGTTGGATGACTGAAAAATGACTGAACAACAACAAATACCAATGGAGTGGTGATGATAGTAATAGTAATAGTAACTTGATTACTATATACTGGACTTTTGATCTCAAATAAGGATAAGTTGTCCTTATGTTAATAAATGTTTAACAATCTGGGGAGAGGGACAGGAGAAGAGAAGTTTGCACACATACTTCATTTTAATCTGCATTATGAATAATTCCTTAAGTCTAGACAATCAACAAAATAATAAATCAATCCCAGATTAGTTGTAACTGATTTCTGAGGTATGCATACTCACCTTGACAATTTAACAATTGGCTTTCAAAACATTATATCTGGTTTCAGCATACCTTGAAACAAATCTGACCCATAGTAGATACGTGTCCCTGAATAACTGGAAATGAACATTTTGGACTTTTCCAGCTCATAGTCTTTTCTAGGTCAAAATCATTGATCACTATAGTATATCAGCTGCCCATCTTACTTAACATAACTTAAGGAAATTTAATGTTTAATATCTATGATTGCTAATAATGGGTGCTCATTGAATATATTCTAGTAATAAAATGCTCTACAAATATTCTCCCGTGATTTATTTTCTATTGTGCCTTGATTTCAGAAAATGTTGTCTTTCCCTTCTACCTTTCTTAATTAAGTAAACAAAATTATGGATTTTTAAAAAGGTATTTAAAGAATAATAAATTCCATTGATCTAGTTCACTTTGTGAAACAGAAAACTATTCTAATTCCTTTTTTAACCTTTAGGTTGAATGTCACAAGCTGAGCTTGCTTAAAAATCATTTAGAAAAAAGAAGGGAAAAATTCAAAGTGCGCTGAGGGAAATGGATATGACACTAAATGAGATTAAAAGTTATGAAACAGGATAATATTTTTCAATTTTCCATAGTAAAAAGATATGATATTTAAAATTGCCTAAGGAGAAGGAGGACAAAATAAAGTGATACTTGACTTTCTTGAGATGCATTTACTTTTATCCAAGTCGTGAATTTTATTAAAATGAACAGAAATTTATTATATATCAGACAAAATATCAGCTAATGAAGATGCAGAGGAAAAAATTAAATAAGCCTTGCCTTCAAAAAACTTCAACTCTATAGAGGACCTGGAATAGATCACAGTAATCAACTACTCAATTAAATGACAATTTTGCTTAATGAAAATAATAATTCAATAATTTGGCTAAATTGGCAGACAATTATTCCTCCCTTATTGAACTGCCCATATTAACTTCAATTCAACAAATATTTGTTGATTAGCTATAATGTACAGACCACCATATAAATTGCTACTGAGGACACAAAGATAAATCAAGACCAAGTTCAATTAATAAACTTTTATTAAGTGTCTACTATGGACAACACACTGTACTATGTGCTGAGGATATGAAAAGAAGCAAAAAGATAGTCCCTACTCTCAAGGAACTTATAAACTAATGGGATCAACAATATGCAAACAAATATATATGAGCAAACTATATATAGGATGAATAGTGGAATTAAGAGAAGTTATAGGGAAGGCTTTCCTGTAGAAGTAGCAATTTTAGGTTGGGAATTAAAAGAAGGCAGGGAAATCAGTAAGTGAAGTAGAGGAAGGAAAGGGTTCCAGACATGGAATTTCCTATTTTCCCCATAGTTAATGATCTACAAGAGGAGATTGCATACTTATACATACAAACATATAAATATATATATATATATATGTGTGTGTGTGTGTATATATATATATATATATACACATGTGTCCATACATAATGTATTGCACTAATACTAAGGAAACTAGAAGTTTAATTAAAGGTACAAATTTCTATGAGGTCTGAGGAAGGAGAGATCAGTTCTGGCTGAGGATTCTTTCTGGAAAAAATGGTATTTGAACTGGGCTCTAAATGACCTAAATTTATAACTGAAGGAAAGATATTCCAATGAGGGATCATGTGAAAGGACATAGGACCAGGAAACCACTGGAAGTGGTAAAAGTAAAGCAAGAAGGTATTTATAAAACAGAGGTTGGGGATCTTAGAGGCCATAGGCATATGTCTCTTTCATAGACTCTTTGGGGAAATAATTTTGTTATTAGCCTATTAGTATAAATAGAAGCATATTTAAATTATAACATACATTATATTTATTAATTATATCTTAATATACATTTTTTCTGTTTCCATTTAATTTTAATTTTATATACATTTAGTTCTTGTTTTTGACCTGTGATTTCATGGTTATAAAGAATTACCATTGAAAAATCACTATTATCAATACAAATTGATCTTTGCTCCACAAATTATAAGCATAAGAGAGTTTACAGATACATCAAGTGATTATGCCTATGGAAACATGAGGAGGAGAAAGGAATATATATATATATATATATATATATATATACATATACATATACATATATATATATACATACATATATATGTACATATATGTAGATAGGAGACACATATATGGAGGCTGGCACATTGTAGACAATATATATATACACATGTTAATATATATATGTATGTATACATATACATAGTCTCACATACTGTATGTGTGTGTGTGTGTGTGTATAATACCTACAATGTGTTAGACACTATGCTAAGTGCTTTATAAATATTATTTCATTTGATCCTCACCACTCTGAGAGGTAGATACTATTATTATATCCATTCCAATGAACAAATGAAAGCAGACAGAGATTAAACAATTTATCTAGAATCACACAGCTAGTAATTGTCTGACCTTAGATTTGAACTCAAGTTTTCTTGACTGCAGGCCCAATACTTTATATCACTGAATTTCAAAGTCATCTAGTTTAAAAAAAAATAAAAATTTAGACATCATCTAGTTCAATCCTCTCATTGAGTAAATGAGGAAACTGAGGAATCAAGTGGTAAATGATTAACCTTAGATCTTGCTGCTCATCAATATTGTAGGTAGCCACATTCTGCTCTGGAGTTGAATATCAGCTTTGGTGTGCAGGAAGCCATGAGTGGTCTGAGCAGAACTTCAAGTAGATTTTTGTATCTGAGATAAGGAAGAACTCATCTCTTTCCTAGATGGTGCTATCAGTATTTGCTGAAACCCAAGTCTACATGTCCTCCTGACTCTAGTGAGATCAATGTCATAGGATCATAGAGTTTGAATTGAAGAGATTTTAGAGATCATTGAATACAACACTTTTAATTTTAGCCTGAGAAAAATAAAGTGACTTGCCTAAGTGTACACAGATAATAAGTATCTGAGGGTAGATTAAATTTAAGCTTACCTAACTCCAAGTTTAGTACGCTCTTCTCTGTACCTTCTAGCTAAAAACTATCCATAATTTCAAGAAAATAGAAATTAAAACCTCTCCTCACATTCTTACATCCACCAAAACCCATTGGAAGTGTTCTTCAAGTGATCTTTATCCCTTTCCAAATTTCTCTTTTAACTATAGTTGTTTCACCAATTTCCTGTCTAAAGGCTGTCACCCTCACACATACCTCCAAAAATATATCTTGAGTCATTCCCCATTTAATACCTTAAATGGTTGAAAGAAAGCATGAATTTTAGCAAGGGTGTTTATTAAGTGCTAACTATGTATCCTAAGTACTATGCTGTATTCTAGGAATAAAAATACAGAGAATAAAACAGTTCCTGAGAGGGAGGTCAAGAATGATTGAAACACAGGCTAGGCATCTACCAGAAAGCAAATGTTTCTGTATAGTGGAGAAGATAGGGAATTTTTTTGGAATTAATAGGCGTGTGTACAAATTGTGACTTTACACCTTCTTCTTATGTGTGACCTGAAAAAAAAGTCAATTTATCTCTTCATGCCTCAATTTCCTCATTTGTTAAATAAGGGCAAAGAACTAGATTACTTCTATGTGACCTATATGACATTAAAAAGTTATTGAAATAGGATGTGCATGGGAAGCAAAAACTTTCTCTCCCTCACAATTTGGTCAAGGATCTTATTTTACTTTCAGAGTATCACCATCATGCTTTTGTTTTAGTAAGTTGTAAATATAAAAACATAAAAATCTTCTGAATTCACAAGTACTTCTATTTTTGTGTTTTAGGGCCACATACCCTTTTATCAATTTTTTAGTGCCCCCTGCTGTCCTGGAGTAATACAACAAAAAATTCTTTGGTATGGTTTCATTCCTCTTTGAATATAGCTGAATGAAACATTGATCTGTTTAAAATCCCAGGCTGAACTTTTGCTGTAGGGAAAAAATAAAATCAAATATCTATAAGTAAGTCACTAAGATACCTTGTACAGACATTTTTATTGTACTATTTGTTATATGAACTCTCTTAAAAATCAAAAAGCTATTTTGACATTGTAGTTTATGATAGCAACGTATCTATCTGGTTAAAACCACAAATTAAGCAAAGGTTAATGTGCCAATAAAAAACAAAGTTATGAGTTATTTGTTTCCCAGAGCTTAATGATATCAATTTGAGAATATATGCTAAAAATAAGAGGCAATGTATAGAGATTTAAGTCAGGAAGGTGCTCGAATTCTCCCAGTTTCCCTCAAAAACCACATGAAACGAAGCCTCTGAATGGAATCTGATGGAATGAAACTTCTCTCCAGTTCAAGATGGTCTGAAAAAACTTCAAGAAAGGTCAATCTCACTGGGGTGAAAAGGGTATTCAGCCCAGTTCAGATAGATTCTGGGAAAGTCTGTGAGAGGATCTTAATCATAGCAAATCAGCAACTAGACAGTCAGTCCTGGCTCAGGAGGGGAACACATAGTTGGGCAGTTTCCAGTTCCAGCTCAGAAGGAAAACTCTAGGAAATCAGGCTGTTTCTTGAAAAGAGCAAGCAAAGCTACCCCCTACAAACGCAAGAAGCCCTTGTGCTCAAAGTCAAAGCTCACAAATGCACAAGAAATTTGAGACAGTGCTACCTTTACTCCAAGAGCAGAGTTTTACCTTAAAAGTAAAACAAAAGAGGAAATACCAAAAGAAAAGGAAAGAAAATGAGCAAGAAACAGAAAAGAACCTTGACCCTATGGTGACAGAACAGACCAAAACACCAACCCAGAGGAGAACAGAATGTCATTCAAATAGTGAGATAAATTGGTCTGAAGCTTCACAAAAGACTTCAAAAGGGAAATAAGAGAAGTAGAAGAAAAATTTAGAAAAAAAATGAGAGTTATGCATGACAGAGTCAACAATTTGGGAGAGAAAGGAAAAATGTCTAAAGAAAACAATTCCTTAAACAGTAGAATAAACCAAATGGAAAGGCATAAAGAAGATAACTGAAGAAAATCATACATTAAAAACTAGAATAGGGCATGACTTTGTGAGATAACAAGAATCAGTCAAACAAACTAAAAAGAGCAAAAATAAAATGGAGCAAAATGTGAAATACTTCATTGGAAAATAGCTGACCTGGAAAATAGATCTACAAGAAACAATTTAAAATTATTGGCCTACCTGAAGGTCATGACCAAAAAAGAGACTGGATAACATTCTACAAGGTGTCATAAGGAAAACTACTTGAATATACTAGAAACAGAGAGGGAGATACTCATTGAAAGAATCCATCAATAACCTATAGAAAGAGATTCCACAGGAAAAACCCCAATGAACATTGTTGTGAAACTCCAAAATTACAAACTCAAGATAAAAATACTGCAAGCTGCCAGACAAAAACAATTCAAATATCAAGGAACAACCTTCAGGATTACTTCAGGATTACTGCCAGAGGCAGCTTCTATAATAAAAGAACAAAGGGCCTGGAATACCATATTCTGAAAGGTTAAGGACCTGGGGTTACAACCAAGTCCAGCAAGACTAAGCTTCAAGAACTATATCTCACTGAGCCAGACAAAGGGGGGTGGGGGGGAACACATCACAAAACCTGAAAGTGTGGTTGTAAATGGTCCCTTAGAAAAAGACATTAAGGGGTAGAAAAATGTCTGTACAAGGAAAACAAGGAAAAGGGAAGTATAATGGGACAATTAGATACATGAAGTGGTACAAAAGACCTATTACGATAGAGGGAATGAAGGGAGGGGGGGTGAGCATTGTTTGAAGTTTGATCTCATCAGTTTTGGCTCTAAGAGGGAATAGCTTTATCATTCAGGTGGGTATAGAAATTTAACTAACCCTAAAAAAAAAGTAGAAGAAAGAGGAAAAGAAAAGGGAAAAACAGGATAGAATGGAGGGCAGAAACACTAAAGAAAAAAAGTAAGAGAAATGGAGAGATTGATGGAAGAAAAGGTAGTGGCTGGAGTGGGTTAAAAAGCACTACTAACACAAGTAGGAGGGGTGGATAGTAGATAAGTTAGTGGGTGGAGTAGATAAAAAATCACTACTAAGTACATACAGGAGAGAAAAAAAGGATGGAGGGAAATACAGAGTAGGTAATAACTGTGAATGTTAATGGGATGAACTCTCCCACAAAATGGAAGCAAATAGAAGAGTGGAATAAAAAACAAAATCCTATAATATGTTGTTTACAGGAAACATATCTGACATAGAGAGACACATATATTATAAAAGGCTGGAACAGAATATATCATGCTTCAACTGAAGTTAAAAAAATGCAGAGATAGCAATTCTGATCTCAGATAAAGCAAAAGTAAAACTAGATCTTATTAAGAGATAAGAAAGGAAAATGCATCTTGATAAAGAATACTGTAAACAATAAAAAACAATAAAATAGTATTTATGTTGAATGCATATGCACCAACATGTGGAGCAGACAAATACCTAGAGAAGATTTTAAGATGGTTTACAGGAAGAAATAGAAAGCAAAACTACTCTAATGAAAGACCTGAAACTTCCCTTCTCAGAATCAGAAAAATCTAACCACAAAACAAACAAGAAAGAAACTAGAGAAGTTAAGATAATCCTTGAAAAATTTAATATAATAGAATTCTGGAGAAAATTGAATAGGCACAGAAAGTAATATATCTTTTTCTTGGCAGGACATGGCACCTACATAAAAATTGACCATGTACTAGAACATAAAAACCTAACAATCAAATGCAGAAAGACTACATTTCCCGTCTGCATTATTTTTCCTTTTCAGACCACAATGCAATAGAAATTATATACAATAAAGAGCAGGGAAAGATAGATTAAAAACCAATTGGAAATTAAACAATCTAATTCTAAAAAATGACTGGGTCAAACAACAAATCACAGAAACAATCCAAAATTCCATCCAAGAAAATGACAATGAGATACATACCAATAACTATAGGATGCAGCCAAAGCAGTTCATAGGGCAAATATTTTATCTCTAAATAGAAATATGAATAAAATAGAGAAATAGAAGATAAATGAATTGGGCATGCAACTAAAAAAGTTAGAGAAAAACAACAACTTAAAAATCCCCCATTAAATACCAAATTAGAAATTCTGAAATTCAAAGAAGAGATTAATAAAATAGAAACTAAGAAACCTATTAAACTAATTAATAAAGTTGAGTTGGTTTTATAAAAAAAAAACTAACAAAACAGTTAAAACTTTGGTTAATTTGAATAGAAAAAGGAAAGAAAAAAAAACAAATCACCAGCATCAAAAATGAAAGGGTGAGCCTATCACCAGACAAAGAAATTAATAATATTATGATATTATTAATATAATATATATATCACATGTATATTAATAATATAACAATAATTATTAGCTATTTTGCCCCCTGTGTGGCAATAAGTCTGCCAATCTAGCTGAAATGGATGAATATTACAAAAATATAAATTACCTGGAGTAACAGAAGAGATAATAAATTCCTGAAGTAGTCTCATTTTAGAAAAAAAAAATTAAAGGAAAAAAAATTAAAGTTCATTAATGAACTTCCTAAGGAAACACTTTCTAGGGCTGTATGAATTCTACCAAACATTTAAAAAACAATTTCCAATACTATGTAAATTATGTGCAAAATAGGTAAAGAAGGAGTATTGCCAAATTCTTTCTATGACATAAATATGGCACTGATATCTAAACCATGAAGGCCCAAAACAGAGAAAGAAAATTACAGACCAATATCCCTAATAAATATTGATGCAAAAATTTTAAATAAAATATTTGAAGTGAGATTTCAGCAATTTATCAACAGGATAATTCACTATGACCAAGTGGTATTTATGTCAGGAATGCAGGGATGGTTAAAAATCAGGAAAACTATTACCATATTTGACCATATCAACAGAAATCATATTTATCTCAATAGATACAGAAAAAAGCTTTTTGACAAAATACAGCATGAATTCTTATTAAAAAACATTAGAAAGCATGGGAATAAAGGGAGCTTTGCTTAAAATAATAAGCAATATCTATTTAAAACCTACAGCAAGCATTATTTGTAATGGAGAGAAGCTGGACACAATCCCAATAAGGATGCCCATTATCATCACTATCATTCAATACTGAACCAGAAATCTTGGCTTTGGCAATAAGAAAAGAAAAAAGAAATTAAATGAATTAGAATAGGCAATGAGTAAATAAAAGTCTTTGCAGATAACATGATGATATACTTAAAGGATCCTAAAAAAATTATCCAAAAATCTACTGGAAACAACAGCTTTTGCTAAGTTACAGCATATGAAATAAATCTACACAAATCATCAGCATTTCTAGATATTAGTGACTAAGTCTAACAGCAAGAGATATAAAGAGAAATTCTAATTAAAATTACTGTAGACAAAATAAAATATGTGGGGATCTACCTGACAAGACAAACCCAAGAACTACATGGACAAAATTACAAAATACTTCTCACATAAATAAAGTCTGATCTAAACAATTGGAAAAATATAAATTGCTTATGGGTAGACTGAGCTAATATAACAAAAATGATAATTTTGCCTAAATTGGTCTACCTGTTCAATGCCATGCCAATCAAACTGCCAAAACATTATTTTGTAGAACTAAAAAATATTAACAAAATTCATCTGGAAGAACAAAATCTCAAGAATATCAAAAGATTAATTTAAAAAATACAAAGAATGGTGGCTTAGCAGTATTAAATCTAAAACTATATTATAAAGCAGTAGTAATCAAAACCACTTAGTACTGGCTAAGAAATAGAATGGTGGATCAGCAGAATAGATACACATGACACAATAATCAAGGACTATAGCAATCTGGTATTTGATAAAATACCAAACTCCAACTTCTATAAAAAGAACTCACCATTTGACAAAACTTGCTGGAAAAATTGGAAAATAATATGTCAGAAAATCAGCATATCTCACACCCCATACCAAAAGGAAATCATAATGGGTACATGATTTGGACATAAAAGATGATACCATAAACAAATTAGGAGAACAAGGGATAATTTACCTATCATATCTTTGGAGAAAGGATCTTTATGACCAAAGAATACCGAGAGAACATTACGAAAGGCAAAATAGATAACTTTGATTAAACTAAATTTAAAAGGGTTTGCACAAACAAAACCAACAGAAAAAAAAAAGATTAAAAGGGAAGTATAAAACTGGGGGGAAAATCTTTACATTTAGTGTTTCTGATAAAGGTCTCATTTCTAAATTATATAAAGAACTCTGTCATATTCCTAAGAATTCAAATCATTCCTCAATTGATAAATGGTCAAAGGATATGAAGAGACAATTTTCAGGTGACAAAATTAAAGCCATCTATGGTCACCTGAAAAAAAATGCTCTAAATCAGTATTGATTAGAGAAATGCAAATTAAAACAGATTGGCTGAGATAACAGGAAAAGATAATGATAAATGTTGAAGGGGATGTGGGAAAATTGAGACCCTAATTCATTGTTGGTGGAGTTGTGAAAATGATCCAACCATTCTAGAGAGGAATTTGGAACTCTGCCCAAATGGCTATAAAACTGTGCCATTTTGACCCAGCAGTGCCATTACATGGTCTGTATCTCTCTGGAATCATCCTGTTGGTCATTTCATACAGAACAATAATTTTCCATAACATTCATATACCATAATTTATTCAGACTTCTATTGATGGATATCCATTCAGTTTCCAGTTTCTTGCCAATACAAAAAAGGTTGCCACAAACATTTTTGCACATGTGTGTCCCTTTCTCTCCTTTAAGATCTCTTTGAGATATAAGCCCAGTAGAAATACTGCTGGGTCAAAGGGTATGCATAATTTGATAACTTTTTGAGCATAGCTCCAAACTCTCTCATAGTTCTCCAGAATGGTTGGATCTGTTTACAGTCCACCAACAATGTATCAGTGTCCCACTTTTCCCACATCTTCTTTAATACTTGTGTTGACATAATCTTGAAAGAAATTAAGATGCTTAAGTACATTAAAATAATGTAATCACCTCAAGGACAGACAATTTATTTGGAAGAGAATCACTGAAATCAAATTTTAGCTTAGCTAGTACTTTAAAGTCATAGATAAACTTTGAATATTTGAATGAAATGTATCATTATTTTTACAAATGATATTTTAGAACATTTTAAAAAATTAGTCCCCAACAACTTCCAGTTTGTGAGACTTTTTACGATTTCTTTGTATTCAGTAGAAAACAGTTTTCTCTCATGAAATCCTTGAAGCTGCCAGTGAGTACCAGCAATTACTATACATGTGGGAAAACTAAAACAGTCACAAATTCCTAATTTTCAGATGCCTAAGTTGCTTCCTGGCTGAACTACTTCAGATTAGAAGTTTTGGTATACTGGATAGTCATAGAGAACATTCAATTCCATAGGATTTAGGGCTGAAGAAGAACTAAAAGGTTATTGATCCAACTCCTCCATTTTATATATAAAGGAAGTGAGACTTAGAGATATTAACAGCTTTTCACCAAGATGATATGGCCAATATATATCAAAAGCACAATTTGAACCCAGTTCTTCCTGACTCTAGTTCTTATACTCGATTCTTGCAGTTATATACATGTTTGTGTTGTTTTTTAATCTAATAGAATACCTAAAATTCCACATTGCTTTTGAAGCAGTCTTTTAATTTATCTTTAAAATGAGAGCAATAGCTTACTTCAAAAGACAGAAAGATGGCAATTTGTAGACCATTTAATGGACTTCATGTTGATTTCATCACAATTTCCAGAAGCCCTTCCTTTGAGGTTGGATAATGAATCATCTTTCCAGCTATTTCAACAGCCAGAAGTATTAAATGGAAGCTTTATGGTTTTTAAAACCAATAGCCAAGCTTTTGTACTTTTCTTTATGGCTCATCTGACACATGACCCAATCTTATCTCAGCTGTCTTTGGTAGCCAAAAAGCGATGTGCTGGTAAGAACACGGCTGGAAAGAATAATTGAAGGGATTGACTATGCATCTAAAGAGGTAGCATTTCAGAATAATTGTTTCTATCATGTTGCTGTATTACCAGCATTACTTTCAGTAAAATCTAAATCCATTACAAGTATATTTTCTGACATTTGGGAGCAGAACCTGTCTATCCAATGACTGGGAAGCCTACTTATGATTCTTCTATTTAAGGCTTATTTGGGGGGATTAAGTATCTGACTCCTTTTGATCAAACCTGAATGAAAGGTTTTTTTCCAAAAAAGGAACGTTCTGTTGTTGTTGTTACTTCTTTTTTGCTGAAATCAGATTTTATTCTGGAGGTTAATAATTCAGGTAAGTGGCAGGTAAGGGGCAGATTGGACAACATGACCCGTCTTCCTGGGTACAGAATTAAGAAGGTATTGACAATACATATATTCCTTCAGCAGGTAGGAATATATGAGCTAATACCCAGTTAGTAAGAATAATTCATAAAACACTGCCAAAACTATCCAAGATAAACTCCATATGGAAAGTTTTGTCCTTCTCCCTCACCTGCTAGTAACTTCCCCAGAAACAGTTTAATAATATCTATAGTGTCTACCATTTTCTCAAAAAGTCATGCCTCAAGCTATCTAGCTATATAGGACTATATATCACCATGGTTTTCTCCAAAGTCACTCTTCTTACTCACTGAATTCATTTTTGGAAGTTGATAAGCATTTATCTGTCTACTCCAGTCCACATTTTATAATATTTTCCTCAATGACCTGTATTGCTACTTATAACAGTATACATAACTAATTGCTATGTATTATAATAGGATTTAATTTTATAATACCATTAGGAAGGAAAGGAGATGAAGAAAGAGAAGAAAAATTTTATTGGAAGTGAAAGGGAAAGTACATTTGAGCTAATGCACATGTCCCACTTTTGTTTTGTTGCTTTTGTGATATAGGTCTTGTTCTCAGAATAACATACTTGATTGTTTCTCCTTTAGTGTCTGCCAAAAGATCCCCTTATAATGGTTTTAGACTGAAAAAGCCAAGTAATGGGGAAGATTATTACTTCCAAATTTCAGGTGAGCACTAGAGGCTTTAAGAGTTCTATCTAGTCCTATATTTCTAGGCATAGCAAACTTTTCTCTTGTTGTAATTTCCCAGTGAAATTCTGAGGAAGAGGCATAGCTTGAATGTAGCAGACTCTTAGCTGATCATTTATACCAAGCTGAGAAAAGATTGTTTTGTGTATTATATTTATCTAAATATCTATTATAGAATCTTAGAAAAGTATGCAACTTCCTTTCCTGAAGTCCCTAGGAAAAGTCTGGATAAACTCAATTCATCAAAAGAACAAAGAAGAATTTATTACATTAAGAAAAACATTGGTGAAGTAGTCTCAAGTTTATTCCTTGTAAAAATTATTATTTTCTTAGAGAAAAGAAATTCATTTTATGAGCAAAGTTCCCTAATATTTACTCAGACATCAGAATGAAATAAATTCAAGTCTTAAAAAATATTTTTTAAATGTGTTACTTGGTTAGGATTTGATATAATAGCAATTATGATTGGTAATTTTTTTTTGCTTTCTTTTTAGATCACTTTTCATCCACAAGGCTCTTCTCCCTTCCTAATATAAGGACATAAGGAAAGAATAACTTACTGTTTTACTTGATGATGTTTCCAAATGTTCACAATTCTGGTGTGCTAAAAGTCAGCATATGAGCAAGTACAACAAGAAACTATCACAACCATAGCAAGTTTCATTAGAATGAAAACTCCTTAAAGGGAGGGACTAACTTTTCAAAATCTTTGTATTATCAGTGCCTAGCCTATTGACTTTCACATAAGTGGGTACTTTTAAAAATGCTAATTGGATTGATAAGGTCAAATTATTTTTAATATATTTATATACATATGAATATATATACATACATACACACACACACACACACACACACACACACACACATATATATATATATATATATATATATATATATATATATATATATATGTGAGCCTTTCATGGGATATTTTAAAAATCTTGCAAGAAAGTCACTTTGCATAATTTTCAAATGAAGAAATTAAAGCCAATTACAGTCATATCAAAAAATGCTCTAAATCGCTGTTAGTAAAAGAAATGCAAATCAAGACAACTCTGAGGTACCACTTCATACCTATCTGATTGACTAAGAAGACAGAAAAGGTAATGATAGATGTTAGAATGGATGTGGGAAAACCGGAATACTAATGCATTGGCCAACTTGTGAAATAATCCAACAATTCTGGAGATCAATCTGGAAATATGCCCAAGGGGTTCTAAAACTGTGAATATCCTTTGATTCAGCAGTCTCACTACTAGGTCTATATTCCATAGAGATCATAAAGGAAGAGAAAAGACTAACACATGCAAAAAATGTTTATAGCAGCCCTTTTTATGGTGGTAAGGAATTAGAAATTGAATGGATCCCCATCAATTGGAGCATAGCTGAATAAAATACAGTGTATGCATATAATGAAATATTGTTATTCTATAAGAAATGATGAGCAGGCTGATTTCAGATGCAGTAACAACAAAATTACGTGATGATCATCTATGATAGACTTAACTCTTCCCAGCAATACAGTGATCCATGATAATTCCAATAGTCTTGGAATGGAAAATGTCATCTAAATCCAGAAAGAGAACTATAGAGACTGAATGTGGGTCAAAGCATAGTATTTTCACCTTTTTGTTTGTTTGCTTATTTGCTTTTTCTTTCTTATGGTTTTTCTTTTTCCTTTTGGTCTGATTTTTCTTGCACAACGTGACAAATATAGAAATATGTTTAAAAGGTTTGTATGTGGATATCCTATATCAGATTGCTTTCTGTTTGGGAGAAGGCAGGGGGAGAGGTAGAGAAAAATTGAAACTCAAAATCTTATAAAATGAATGTTAAAAATTATCTTTACAGTTATTTAGAAAAAAATAAAATAATGTTGAGAAAAAAGAAAAAAGATTTTTATCTAAAATTTCAATAAAGCTATAATTGACATGCTTATCAATTTGAGGGATGATGTGAATCCCTCTCACTCACCTATATCATATTTAAATACTTTCATTGATTTGTATTTATTTCTTTTATATTTGTTTTTTATATCCTTATAGATATACTTGTTGTCTTTCTCATTAGCATGTGAGCTCATCAAGGGTAGAGACTGTTTGAATCTTTATATCTGTATCCCAAGCATCCAAAGCCTGGAGGTGCTTAATAAATGCTTATTGGTTTTTTAAAAAGTCACTTTGCTAGTAAAAAAAAAATGATTTCAGCACTAGAGAATATTGGGATGGGACCAGAAACGAACATTTTGTCATATTAGTCAGTCTGATAGATATAAGAATTGTTTTAATGTGCATTTCTCTAATCAAAAGTGATTTAGAACAGTTCTTCATATGCCTATTGGATAGTTTTGATTTCTTTATCTGAAAACTGCTTGTTCATGTCTTTTGACCATTTAACAGTGGGGAAGTGTCTTGTATTCTTATTTATTTTACAATTCTCTACATATTTGAGAAATGAGATCTTCATCATAAATATGCTGTAAAGATTGTTTTCCAGCTTTCTGTCTTTCATCTAATCTTGTTTGCATTGTTTTTGTTTGTGCAAATGTCTTTTATTTAATGTAAACAAAATTGTCTATTTTAAATTTTACAATGTTCTATCTCTTATTTGCTTATAAACTTGTAATTCACTCAACTGCTCCTTTAAGAAGTTGAATGATATATCACTTGGTCCATATGTGCTTAGAATTGATATTACTTCGTCTATGGCACCTTTTAGCAAGATGTCATTTCCCTCCTTATTTGTTTTAATTAGGTTTATTTTTGTTTCTGTTTTGTCTGAAATCAGACTTGCTACCTCTGTTTTGGGATTTATTTTTGTTGTAGTGGTGGTATTGGTGTCTTTTTTTTTTTTACTTCAGCTGAAGCATAATAAATTCTGTACTGGCCCCCTACTTTTATTTTGTCTGTGTCTATCTTCTTCAAGTATGCTTTTTTGGTAAGCAATGTATTATAGGACTCTGATTTTTGATTCACTCTACTATTTGTTTCCATTTTATTATAGAGTTCATCCCATTCACATTCACAATTATGATTAGTATGAATTTCCTTCTATTTTTCATCTCTTTTTTTCCATCCTTTCTCTCCTCAACAGTGTTTTACTTCTGTCAACTGCTCTCCTAGTCTGCCTTCTTTTTTCTCAGCTCCCTTCCCATACATTACTTAATCTCCTCTTGCCTATTTTGTCCTTCTTCATGTGAAATAATTTATTCCATTCCACCTTTCCTTTTCTTCTGCACTCAATGTATTCTTCTTTCTCATCCCTTAATTATTTTATATCATTCTCCTGCAATTCATCTTATACCTATACTCTCTATCTAATTATTCTATTAGTAGTGATGTCTTTTGACTCACGTGTAAATTAGATTTAAATGAGTCAGAGCTGCATGAAATCATGAGCCTACTTTCTCTGCCAATCATTTTAGTCCAATGGCAGGACAGAGTCAAGATGACTGGTGATGGGAGACATTGGCATAGGACCACCCAGCATGATGTGTCCTAATCAGAGAAGATGCTGTGCTCTATAAGCAAGCAGAATCGAATCAGCTCAAAAGAAACATGAGATATACAAATTTAGAGAAACCACCAAATGTCCACAAGAACATTTGAGTTTGGCCTGTGATAGAGCTTGCTTTGTCTGATCAGCCATAGTGATGTCATTTTAGTCCTCAAGAATGAAGGACAACAATTAAACAACTAACTATTAGTGGTACAGTTTTTAAGAATTTCAAGTATCATCTTCCCATGTAGGGATGTAAACAGTTCAGCTCTATTGAATCACTTATGCTTTCTCCTTCTTTGGAGATCATTTTTTTAGTTCAATTCTGATCTTCTCCTTATGAAAGTTAGAAATCCTTCTATTCCACTGAATGACATTTTTCCCCTTGAAGTATTATTATGCTAAATTTTGCTGGGTAGATGATTCTGGGCTGTAATTCTAGCTCTCTTGACTTGTGAAATATGAAGCTTCATGACCTTTAATCCTTTAATGTTATAGTTGCTAAGTCCTGCCTAACCCTGATTGTATCTCCCCAATATTTGAATTATTTCTTTATGGTCATTTATAGTATTTTTCCTTGACCTGAATAGTTCTGTAATTTTGCTATCATGTTCCTTGGAATTTTTATTTTGGGATCTCTTTCCCGAGTTGATGAGTAATCCAAAAATTCTAACATTGTCTCTCTCCTAGATCTATTCTTAAGATCAATTGTTTTCCAATAAAGTGTTTCAAATTTCCTTCTATTCCTTTTAATTCTTTTGAATTGGTTTGATTGATTCTATATGTTTCATGGAGTCATAACTTTCCCTTATCCAATTCTTCTAACTTTTAAGGAATTGTTTTCCTCAATTAGCTTTTGCACTTGGTCAATTGTACTTTCTTTTTAAGTAATACATCTTTTTCCAAGTTGTTAACTCTTTTTTTTTCAAAATTCTCTTGCATCACTCTCCTTTCTTTTTTCCAATTTTTCTTCTACTCTTATCTGATTTTTAAGCTCCTTTTTGAGCTCTTCAATAGTTCTTTCTGGGCTTGAGAACACTTTCCATTTTTCTTTGAGATTTTGCCCACAAATATTTTCACATTGCTGTCCTCTTTTGAGTTTGTGTTGATTTTTTTCTGTCATCATAATACCTTTCTATGGTCAGATTATTTTTTTTTGTTTTATTTTTCTTATCTTTTTTGGTCTTTTTCTTTCTTTTCAATTTGATCTCTGTTCCCATGGTGGAAGGGACACTGTCTCAGGCATCTAGTTGCAGGGAATACAGGCGCTGGCTATTTACCTGGTGCTATACTTATGTTGTCCTGAGGCCCATGGTGGACCCTAATGTATGGTTCTGTGCTGAGGGGTGTGGTGAAGTTAGATGGTGCTGCCAAGGCCATAAATATCTGACAGCTTACCTCAGGCTGAGCTCAGGTCCTAGAGGGGTGTTTCTGCATTTCCTGATGCTACACAGAAGCATTTGGTGAGTTTCCTGTTTGCTTAGGCACCCATAGGGTTGGCAGCTACCTGTTTGCCCAGGGTTATGCTGATGAATGTAAAGTTTGGCTTCTGGAGGTTGCCTGTTTGTCGCAGTCTATGTTGAAGTATTGTGGTAGTTCTTCGAGCTGGGGTCTGCAGCTCATTCCACTGGCTATGTGGAGTCTCATGGGTGGTCTTGAACTTGACTTTTGCCTGCTCCACCACACTGGGGTTCAGGATCTCCCACTGGTTTAGTGAATGGGGGCTCGCTACTGTTTTCCTGGGATGCTTCCTTTCCTGGACTATGTTCTCCTTTCTCCTCAGTGAGACAGATCTTTCTTGTTGATCTTCCAAGTTTCTTGGACTGAAAAACTGTTTCACCACATCTTTTTGCTGATTTTACTATTTTAGGATTTGTTTGGGGAGACTATTTTATGATGGCTTGGAGATGAGTTTAGGAGAGTTATGGCAATTTACTGCTTACTCTGCCATCTTGGTTCCCAGAAGAAAATTGAGATGATTCGTTGTCAGAGCTACTTTAGCTTAGCCTTCCAGACATTTTAACTTCTTGGAAACCAGAATAAGCATAATGAACATTTGGATCACAAGCTTTTCAAGCATTAAAAATTATAAACAGGATTAACTGTGACATTAGGAGAGAGGCTTGTTAATTCTATGAATTTTTTCATGAAATTCAAATATGATTTTCCAAGGAGGAAAGGAGAGGAGCTGGAAGAATATCAGTTCTATGAACTTTATTATGAATCACAAAGTTGAACAGAACCCCAAAAGTCTATTTTCTGTACCTGGAAGGAGTCTATATCTCTCCTCAGGAGATGCCACAAAAGACATGAAACTCAGAAAAATCTTAGTCTTTGGAAAAGATGAATGACCCTTTAGCAAAGAACAGTTCCTTAGTAGATTAAAATGGAGCTCTGGTTGTGTATGTTATACACCTCCTCTTGGTACACTGCCAGGCCTTGGTTGCTTCACTTGATATCTTGAGCATGGCATAGAGAAAAAACAATCCTTCCAGCTGAAATATAACTTAGCTCTAAACAGCTAAAAATTTCAGGGTTGAAATGTAGAAATAAATATGGACAGAATCCAAGGTCTTGCAGTTCTCCTTATTCCCTCTGGGAAGGATATTATCATTTGTTATTCTGGCATTGTGTTCAGCATGCTTTCATCTGCAAAGATCCCGAGTTCTTTGTGGCAAAACAAAACACTGATTTGTTACTGGGCAAGGTTTAATTGGTTGAAAGATGCCTACCATTTATAATAATGATGATAGCTGCCACGTGTATAGGATCACAACAAACATTTGGGAGTATAGTCAGATAGAGAATTTTCCTTGAAGCAAAGAAAACCTTGGATCAAATATCATCTCTGACATATGTGGACTGTGTGATTGTAGGCAGTTCACTTAACCTGTCAGTTCTCTAAATAATAAGTTACAGGGAAAGATCATTTGAAAGAAGGACTAAAGTTGACCCACATAGGTTCCCTTCTCTCTGATGCTGCTACCACACTTATGCAATGCCATATCACCTCAAACTTGGATTATTACAATAGTCTTCTGGTGGGCCTACGTGCTTCAAATCTTTTCTCACTCCAGCCCATAATCCTGTCAAAGTTATCTTTCAAAAGCCCAGTTCTGTCCATGTCACTCGATAAACTTCAGTGACTTCCTATCACCTCCAGAAGCATCTTCTCCAATACTTTATCCATTAAGCAGCAACATGATTAAGTAACCTTTCCTAGCAACCTGTAGAACTGAGATCTTAGCATAAGTAAAATTTAAAATTTTATCCAGTAAAGAACATTTCAATGAAATATTGTAATCTAATTGTTCTATAAGAAATGACCAACAGGATGATTTCAGAAAGGCCTGGAGAGACTTACATGAACTGATGCTGAGTAAACGAGCAGGACCAGGAGATCATTATATACTTCAACAACAATACTATATGATGACCAGTTCTGATGGACCTGGCCATCCTCAGCAATGAGATCAACCAAATCAGTTCCAATGGAACAGTAATGAACTGAACCAGCTACATCCAGAGAAAGAACTCTGGGAGATGACTAAAAACCATTACATGGAATTCCCAATCCCTATATTTTTGCCCACCTGCATTTTGGATTTCCTTCACAAGCTAATTGTACAATATTTCAGAGTCTGATTCTTTTTGTACAGCAAAATAACAGTTTGGTCATGTATACTTATTGTGTATCTAATTTATATTTTAATATTTGTAACAGCTACTGGTCATCCTGCCATCTGGGGGAGGGGGTGGGGGTTAAGAGGTGAAAAATTGGAACAACAGATTTGGCAATTGTTAATGCTGTAAAGTTACCCATACATATAACCTGTAAATAAAAGGCTATTAAATAAAAAAGAGAGAGGAAAAAAAAGAAATATTGTAATCTACACTTGTCTCCTTCACCACTATCTTCCATTTCCCACCTCCATTCAACTATCTCCCCAGTACAAATGACACTGCCAAGGACCTCTTGTCCCCTTGTTTTTATCTGGCTTTTATGCTAAGGCCAAGTTTTGCTGATTACCAAAAATCTAGAAGAAATTTATCCAAAAAATATTTGGAGTCACAAAATTTTAGCACTGGTTAGGAGCTAATATTTCTAGTTCAACATCTCTCCTAATAAAGAAATAATTTCTATAAGTACTCTTTTCCATTTCAATGCCCAGTATTACATGGGAAAGCTCATGGTGTAATAATGATAGCTAGTGTTTATAACATTTTAAGATTTGCAAAGCACTTTACAAAGTTCTCTCATTTGATCCTCACAACAATCCTATGAAGTAGATGCTGTTATATTGCAGATGAACAAAATGAGTTTGAGAGATGTTAAGTAACAGGATAACACAGATAGTAAGTATCTGGGGCAGACCATCTGTTGTTGGATAGCTCTGGTTATTTTAAAGTTCTTGAATATGTTGAGTCAAAAATCTGCCTTCCTAGAACTTCTGCCCAGTGAATTTAGTTTGGTCTTCTGGAATTATATAGAACAATTGTACTCCCTTTTGCATATGGCTTAGAACTCTGAAATTAGTCTCTCCAAACACACGCTCCTAGTCTTTAGTTTTTCTTCTACCTCACTCTCCTAAATCCATTTATTATCCCATACCTTCATCCCTCTTATCATTCCTACTTGTTCTCCAATCCATCATATGTGCTAATATTTTACCATTGTCCTTTCACATTCTTGTCCTTTTGGTTCACTACTTCACTACTACTTGAATTTTTAAAATTCAAATTATCATTTACCTTAGATTCTCAGCTCATCTTCTCTCATCCCCAAATTCAATAACTTACTGAAGACTTATTCATTTCTATCTTTACAACATCTCTCATATAAATCACCACTCTCCTCTGATATAGCTGACACTCTGGTTTAAGCCTTCATAACCTCCTGCCTAGACTATTGAAATAGATTTTTGGTAGATCTCCCTAATTGAAATCTTTCCCTACTCTAATCTATCCTCCACTTAGCTGCCAATGTGACAACCCTAAAATTCCTAGCTATCTGTCTCTGTTTCTGTCTCTCTGTCTCTGATTGTGTGTCTTCATCTATATCTGTTTGTTTGTCTCTGTCTTTCTGTCTACACACACTTACTCAACACTCAAACTCTAGTAGCTCCCTTTTCCATCCAGATTTAAATATAATCCTCTGACTTGTAAAGTCCTTCACTACCTGACCCCTTCCAACCATTCCTTCCAGGAGTCCTCAAACTTTTTAAATAGGTGGCCAGTTCACTTTCCCTAAGACTGTTGGAGGGCCGGACTATAGTAAAAACCAAAACTTTGTTTTGTGGGCCTTTAAATAAAGAAACTTCATAGCCCTGGATGAGGGGGATAAATGTCCTCAGCTGCTGCATCTGGCCCACGGCCATAGTTTGAGGACTCCTGCATTAGACCTTAATCTAAGACTTCAGATTTTAGTCACCTCCACATATTCTATTATACAATGATACAACAACACTAACCTCCTTTGTTGTTCTTTGCACTTAACAACTTCATACATTTTCATTGGCTGTTCCTATATCTGAAATTATTTTCCTGCTCCTAACTCCTAATTTCCCTGACTTTGTTTAAGTTTTAGCTCAGATCCCATCTTCTTCAAAAGAACTTTCCCGAAATCCTTTAAAGTTAGTCTCTTTCCTCTGAGATTACCTTCAATTTAACAATATCTCTTGTATTTACATACTTATTTGCACACTGTCTCCCCCATGACACTATGAGCTCTGTAAGAGATGGAATTGTTTCGTTTTTATTTGTATACTCATTGCTTAGCAGGATGCTTGGCAGATAGTAAGTGCTAAATAATTGTTTGTTGATTTAGCTTGATCTGTCTTTATTGTATTAGCATTAAAAACTTATCAAACATTAGCCCTGTTACCTTTTCCTCCTATATTTTCTGTGATACACATGGAAGACAGTCCTGGAGAAAGTCATATAACCATACTAAGTGAGCTTGCTAAAATTGCATGTTATTTTATCTTAATTATACCCACTACTACATGGCAATGCTTTAATTCTGACTGACTCTATCACAGTTGCTATAGTAGCAATTTCAGATCTCCTCTTTCTATACCACCTCCTTCTTCCCTTCCTCACAATAGATCACCTTGAAACCTACAATGCTTTATAGAGAAAATGGAATCTATCCATCATGCATTCCTACATTCATCTTCCTACTCCATATCTCAAATTCCTTTTCATCAATTTTTACTCTTTGCTCCTTTGCATTCATCTCTGGAAAAAAAAAAAAAGATGTGAGGATTTTCTCTACCTATTCCCTTGTGTTCTTAATCTTATACCATCTTTTGTACTCTCAAATATTCCCTATTTTTGCCTTATCTTCAAATTATCCTTAACTAATGACTTCTTCACTGCATCCCTTATAAAAATTACCGGGGTTCCCTCATCCTCGGTCCTCAAGTTCTCACCCTATTCTCTTTTCTTTCATATCCAAACTCATAGGTATATATTATGTATATGTGTGCATGTATGGATATATATATGTGTGTGTGTATGAATATATATATAATGTGTGTGTGCATATATATATATATATATATATATATATATATAAATTTATCTTCATTCATTGCCTCCATTTCTTTATTCCCCACTCGCTTCATAATCCCTTGCAATCTAGTTCCTAAATAAAACACTTTACTGATATTGCTATTCCCAGGACTACCAAGGATATCTAAACTGTTAAGATCAATGTAGTCTATTTTCTAGACCAAACCAATACCTCCTTCTGGACATTCATACATTAGCTTCTGTATATATTAGCTTACTTGATTTTCCTTCTACCTCTATTATCACCCAATTGGTTCAATGCTTTATCCATTGTGCTAGCTCACTAACTCATTTATGCCTGATCAAAAGAGACAAAAATAAAAGTATGATTACAAAGGTAGGAGGAAAATCAAGTTAAGAGTGATATCTGTTTGTCTCCAATATAAAATGGAGATAATAATAGCATCCTCCTTCTAAGCTTGGTGTAAAGAGTAAATTACATACTATTTGTAAAGCATAATGTCTAGTCAAGGAAGATATTATACAAATGTTTATTAGTTTTCTCCCCCCTCTCTTTCCATTATTACCTCCAAATCAGTAAGTGTGAGTATGCTTCCAGACTCTTATTTCGGACTCTATTATTTTCTGTCTTTGCTCTCTCTCCATCAAATATCAACATGCTACTAAGAGCTCCATTGTCATCTCTATCCCTTCTTCTGAATTCAGTTCCATATTAGTAGTGAGTAACTGGCATGTATATAACCCTTTTTTCTTAATGTTCCTTTGAATTCATTGATATAAGGACATTCTAGTGATTTCTCTGCCCATGAAGATCAGTACCTGCTTTGTGACCCCTAAGATTGAATGTTTAAAGCTGTGGAAGTCAGCAAAATTTCAATGAGAGTCATGATAGCCATAGTCTTCAATTTCTTTTCTCTGCCGAATTGATATGGCTTGTGACTTGATTAAATCTCCAAAGGTTTGTCATCTAGTTTAGATATAGGCATATTTAAATATAAAAATTTTCTTATCCTGTCATAATCTGTAAAGAAAAAGGAAGTAAGAGTTCAGTCCCATACTTTCATAAGAGTTAGAGAAAAAATGTAGGACCCTAAAGACAAAAACCTGGCAGGGTGGAGAAGGCCAACGGGTAACTGTATTTTCTGTCAGTACTAGCAACCTGCTAGAGGCTTCAATTATAAGTTGATTCCAGTGGATATCACTTTAGGGGAAAGAACCATTGCCCACCCCAAGGTTATTGGCCTGAGTGGAAACTCAGTTTGCTCTATGTTTCTTAAAGCCTCGGCACCAAAACTAGAAGAGTTTTCTGGATTATCACATGGAATTGACTGATTAATTCAAATCCTTCCAATTCCTTCACTTGAGTTAATATTTAATGGTGTCAATTAAGTTGATTGTGCCCTTTTGTAGAATAACTTTAAGAAAAATAATGATCAACAAGAATTTGTTACAGACCTTTTAGTGTAGTCAATTAGGTTGACTTTGGATCCAGACACTTAATCTAAGCATATTAATTGAACAACAGCTCTTGGGTTCACTTAGTCACATCCTAAATAGTGTAATAAATCCCTATGTGCTTAGTTCTTCAAGTGCTCATTTTGATAACTACATAATTCTGCAGGTAAGATGTTGAAGGTTGTAGGAACTACTGGAATATTTATCCCCATTGCAAGGATGCAAAGTTTGTTTCAGAGGTCCAGTAAAGGTCAAACACTCCTATAACATGTCCCAAATCCCAAAGTCTTCCTAAATTTAGTCTTCTAAACCCAGCCTCAACTTCTGACTAACTCTTTTTTTTTAATAGCCTTTTATTTATAGGTTATATGTATGGGTAACTTTACAGCATTAACAATTGCCAAACCTCTTGTTCCAATTTTTCACCTCTTAACCCCCACCCCCTCCCCCAGATGGAAGGATGACCAGTAGCTGTTAAATATATTAAAATATAAATTAGATACACAATAAGTATACATGACCAAACTGTTATTTTGCTGTACAAAAAGAATCAGACTCTGAAATATTGTACAATTAGCTTGTGAAGGAAATCAAAAATGCAGGTGGGCAAAAATATAGGGATTGGGAATTCAATGTAATGGTTTTTATTCTGACTAACTCTTAGGGCATTTTCAACTGGGAAAAGCCTTAACTAGCGAATAGAAAGAATTTCCCAAAATATGCCTGGAGTAAGCAGCTTGAAATATGTCCATAAATCATCTTTTAAGACAAATTAAAAAAAACAACTTCCTCATGTCTGCCTACTGACTTTCCTGGCTTCCTTTAAGTCCCAAATAAAATCATATATTCTTTAGGGAACCTTTCTCAATCTCTCTTAATTCTCTCTTTTAATAATTTTCTATTTGTCCAGAATGTATCTTGACTTTATATATGTAATATTGTATATAATTATGCTGGATCATAAATTATATATAGATATATCATAAATTATATATATATATATATATATATATAATCATATACATGAAATAGAGTGATTTGTGTGTTGTCTGCCCAATTAAATTGTGAGCTCCATGAGGGTAGGGATTATATTTGCTTCTTTTTGTCTTCCCAGTGCTTAGTGTAGGGCTTGGTACAAAGTACAAGTTTAATAAATATTTATTGATTACAGATATTGAATTTCATTTGAGGGTGGGAAGGGAGAGTTTTGGATACCATAAACTTACTTGCTAAGGAGTGTGGGATCCCACACAATGGGATGAGAGAGAGTCAGGCAGATTTTCAGAAAAGGCTTACTTGGACATTTCTCTATGAACTAATTATTCCTCCCAACTAAGTTCTAAATTTAATTGTTTGTATACGAAATCTTAAATGCTCTTAGCATCCTATAAATTTTGGTGCCCTAAAGGAACAAGTCCTCTGCACAGTCTTAATTATAGCTCTACCACTGGAATATAGCCTCAGTTTCCCATGCTCTTAAAAACTCTTGTCTGTTCTCATTAGCCAAGCCCCAGCTGACCAACCACCAGATCTTACATTATTCAAAATAGTTGTCTGACATGCAAGTGAGTCTAATATATACTATTTCTATCATTCACCCTAGTTAAATCTTATATTTTAGTAATACTCAGCAAAATACTCTATGATTGAACCTAATGGAAAAACTCATTGAAAGAAATCCTTAAAGGAATCTGCCTAGAATTTATGCCCAAAGAGTTGTCAAATTGTGTATGCTTTGAACCAGCAATGTCTCTACTGGATCTGTATCCCAAAGAGATCATTAAAAAGAAGAAAGGACCCACACGTACAAAAATGTTTGTAGCAGCCATTTTTGTAGTAACAAGGAACTGAAAACAGAATAGATGCACATCAGTTGAGGAACGACTGAATAAATTATGGATATGAATGTTATGGAGTATTATTGCTATTTAAGAAACACTCAGCAAGATGATTTCAGAAAGGCCTGGAGACACTCATATGAATTGATACTAATTTAAATGAGTAGAACCAAGGGAACATTTTTCACAGCAACAAGAAGATTATATGTGGATCAACTGTGATGGACTTGGCTCTTTTCAACAATGAGGTTATTCAAGGCAAATCCAATAGAATTGTGAGGAGTGAGCCCTCTGGAGAGTCCAGAAAGAGGACTGAATGTGGATCACAACATAGTATTTTCACCTTTTTGTTATTTGCTTGCTTTTTTTCTTTCTCATTTTTTTCCTTTTTGAGCTTATTTTTTTTTGTGAAGCATTATCAATGTGGAAATATGTATAGAAAAATTGTACATGTTTAACCTATATTGTATTACTTGCTGTCTGGGGAAGGGAAAGGTGGGAGGAAGACAAGGATAAAAATTTGGAATGCAAAATTTTTCAGGGGTCAATGCTGAAAGCTATCTTTGCATGTATTTTGAAAATAAAGAACTATTATCAAAAATTAAAAAAAATCTGTCTAGGAAATATTTTTTACAGATTTAAATTTGAATTTAAAGTTTGATCTTCTATCTCCCTGTTGATTCAATCTTTATGCATTTACCTCAGAGTGCAGTTCTGTTCTCTAGGAATGTATCTCCTTTCATGTTAATGCAATACTTTTCTTTGTAGTTTCATTATTTGTTCTGAAAACAGTTATAAATTTGTAAGAAAGTAAGTAATGATCTGTCTCATTTTTTGCCCCTTCTGTCCAGTCTGAAACATTTTAAATGAATTGGAAAAAGTAAGGAGTCTGAAAAAGAACAGTACACACACACACACACACACACACACACACATACACATGACATCTACAAAGTTAGAACTGAAGAGGAAGTAAGAAAAACAGTGTTCAATCTAGCACTGGATTTTAATGTTTTAGTTTTGCAACTTTGAGGAATAGAATCTCTTTGAAATTTTTGAAAAGCCTTCTCCTCAGGGTTATCTCAGGCTTTCAAGTTATCAGGACTAAGTAAGACTAGATCTGCAAAAGGCCAAGATTTAAAGATGTGAAGATTTGGATAAGACCTATTATTTGGGATCTTATGGCCTCTCTTTCCACACCAAAACCACCTTTATGCAAACAAAACAAAGCAACAATAATTTAACTGTTATCAGTTCCATTTTATTCCTTTGATCTACTAATATAACATGTAGCCCATTATCAGAGGGCTTTCACAAACTGGTATGTTATGTTTTTTTTTTAAGAAACTAAATTTTGGGGCTTATATTGAATTTATCATTGCAACTTGTTTTTGGTTAGTAGTAGAAAACTCTACTGAGTTGCAAATCTTACCTCCTAACTAGTGCCATTTGTAAACTCTTAAAACTGTCATACTCCTTAATTTACTTTTGTAAGCCAAGTTAGTACAAAGGGATGAGTGGCTTTTGGTTTGAAATACCCTAAATCAATCAAGTCATTTATCCTTAATGAAGTATGCATAAATAGATAAATATCCAAGATCAGGATAAGTATTCAGTTATCTCTATAAGGTATTAAAGGAGTATGACTACAACCTAAATTGACAATCAATTTCTCAAACAAAAACTTACCTCCATTAAAGTATATTATATCAACAGGAATATTCAGTAGTATATCAAGTGGATTAGGCTTCCTGTTCAATTAAAATCACTTCTTTGGATGTGCATAGAAAAGTAAGAGCTGAGGAAGAGGGTAGCTGGGAAGTAGATCAATTTGAGACACCTGATGGTGAATTTAAGCTTTTTTAAAATAGTACTTTATTTTTCTAAATATATGCACAGATGTTTTTCAACATACACCTTTGCAAAACTTTGTGTTCTAAATTTTTCTTCCTCTGCCCCCACTCCCTAAGACAGCAAGCAATCTGATATATGTTAAACATGTAGAAATTCTTCTAAACATGTTTCCATATTTATCAGGCTGCCCAAGAAAAATCAGATCAAAATTCAATAAAACATGAGAAATAAAAAGAAAACAAGCAAGCAAACAAACAACAAAAGGTGAAAATACCATGCTTTGATGCACAGTCTCCAAAGTTCTCTGTCTGGATGCAGATGACACATTCCATAACTGGATTGGAATCCAGATCACTGGAAAATCTACTGGAATTATGTGAGCCTGAATTTTGACAATGAAAACATTAACATTTAATATTGTCTAGAAAATATTATATAGTGACTTGTCCATTCTTCCCAACACTCCCCTCAAAAAAGAAAACAAGGAAAATGGATGGATTCCTAAAATAATACCTGGCATTTATTTGGGTTCTAGAATTTGCAAAACACTTTTCATTACTCACATTTGAGATTCTGAAAAACCCTGGGAACTAATTACTAGTATAGTATTCTTCTCATCATACAGATGCGAAAAGGGATTCTCTGAAGAAGTTGTAACTTGTCCATGATCACCCCGATAAGTGCCAAAGGCAGGATTCAAACCCTATTCTTGACTGATTCAAAGTCTTTGACTGTTTTCTAAAATATGATACCTTATTTGTCCTAGAAGCTCTTTCAAATCGAGTTTCTTCAGTGCTTGACCAAAATAAGTGGCTAGGGAGTGCCATAATGCATGGTGTTCCAGCCTGGAGTTAGGAAAACCTGATTTCAAATTTACTTCAGCCAGTTGCTAGCTGTGTGACCTTGACTGTCATTTAACCTGTTTGCCTCAGTTTCCTTATCCTTCATCCCTCATCATTTCTGTGTTGTTGTGAGAACTAAATGAGATATTGAAAACTGGCACATTACTGTTGTTCAGTTGCTTTTAGTTACATCCAATTTTTTGTGACCTCATTTAGGTTTTTCTTGCAAAGATATTGAACATGGTAAATTCAATGTAAATGTTCTTGTTCTTATTAATATTATTTTTTCTGTTTTGCCCAGTACTCTCAAGCCCCTATTAAAATATTCTGCATCCTTAGGATACTCCACGAATATTTGTTTACTGATGATGACCCACTCACTAACTTGTAAGCAAGGAAATTGATATTTCTGTTTATTCTTTACAGAATAGGGATAATATTTAGCATAAGAGATACAGAGAAGATCCAAATCAGAATGTTGCACAAAACATTAATTATGCTAAGGTGCCTTTAAAATTTAAAAAATAAAAAACAACAATCCAGAAATCCCTATTAATGCTGTTCTCCTTTTTGTGAGCTCATTAAAAGAAGATTCTGAGTTGGGTATTTTTTTCTTACCAAAAATTATCTAAAAGACTCTTTAAATATTAAATATTTCTTACAGGCTCTCATTAAGTGCAGAGTTGTGGAACTATAGTAGTAACTGTTTGCTATTTCTCCATTCCCTACTGGGACAGGAGAGATCTATGAATAAGCCCTCTGGGCAATTTCTTAATTATTTTCTAAGAGTGGGAGGAAGGGAGCAAAATATTAAAGGAAAATTGGAACTGCCCTCCTTTTTGTCTGTGGACTAGAACAGTCATGGTTTATAAAGCCTCCATCTCCATAGTCACAAACTCTAGAGAGATAATTGATATCAATTCATCCAAAGCAGTCTCAATGCCCAAAGTGTTTAACAATGTATTCAAAAGGAAAACATTAAAATGGAAAAAAAAAAACTCAGGGAGGAAAGGGTCAAAGGCACGCAAAATTTTGCTTACCCAGCAGGAGAAAATTGCCTTAGAGATAAAAACCACTAAAGGCAATTTTCCACAATGTATTTCAAGATTTTCTACTTGGAAACTCCACACATAAATGTGCATGTTCCTAAGGAATGGACTCTCCTTGATGGATATCTCTCTCATCTCCAGACTACATATTTTTAAGATACATTGGAAACAAAAACTATGCAACCCATAACCACAATCTTGTCTGCTTCCACCTTAAAACATTTTAAAATGATTCTCCTCTCCCCTCAAGCTGTCATCACCCTTTTGTCTTCTACAAAGCTTTGTCTATATTTATTGTCTCTATATTCCTGCCCATCACACACTTTTTAGTTCTCTGAATACTGGCTTCAGAACTAACTGAAACTTCTCTCCTGAAGATTACCACCAGTCTCGAGTTCTAAATCTAATGGATTTTTCTCAATCCCCATCTTTTTTTTCCACCTCTTTGTAGGGTAAGATAATGCCAATTAACTCCCTTTTCTTTTGACTTCTACACTACTTTCTTTTTCTCCTTCTACCCATCTGGGTATGTTTTCTGTCTTCTTTGCTTGATCATCTTCTGTTTTCCACAGAAAACACAAGCATTGTTCAAAGTTTGGTGCTAGATTGTCTGTCTGTCTGTCTGTCTGTCTCTCTCTCTCTCTCTTTCTTTCTTTCTCTCTCTCTCATATATATATATATATATCCTATAAAGACAATAATATACATATATATTATTGTCTTTATAGACCCCTTTATAGAACCCTTTATAGGGTTCAGTTCTCATCTTTATATAGCTATGAGAGAGACAGACAGACAGACAGACAAACACAAAGAGAGAGAGAGTTAGGGAGAGAAAGAGAGAGAAAAAGAGTGGCAGAGATAACAGAGAGAGGGGGAGGGAAAGGGGAGGAGAAGACAAAGAGTATATATATATATATATATATATAAAACTAACCCTAAACTTTTTTTCCCTGTTTACAGGCTTATATCATTATCGCTCAAGATAAATCTCACTTAGATATTCCAAAAGGCTTCTCAAACTAACAAAAATGAGAAAAGTCATTTCACCACCTTCATTTTACAGATAAGGAAAACAAGGGAGAGAGAGGCTAAGTAATATTCCTAATTCCACATCAATGATAAAAGGTAAAGCTAGAATTCAAATGTAGGTCCTCTTTATTTGGAGCCATACTCTTTAAAGAAGAAAGGAGTTCCCCTATCACTGTTTCTTTTTCATAAGACTTTTAAATGTTGACATTGTACTGAATTATCATTTATCTTGAATGATTGGCTACCTAGCTACACATACAGATCAATTTTCAAAGAATTAGAATACATTAAAATATACTAAGGGAAAGTAGTACGAAAAATGAAGAGCTGGCTTTGATATGGGAACATCTAGGTTTAACTCTTAACTCTGAAGCAAACTTGCTGTGTATAATCCTGGGTAAACTATTAAATCGTTCAGTGTTTTAGGCAACTCCTTAAGACTATAAATTTCAGGAGATGAAAACCTACATTGGAGAAGGAATGTCCTCAGCCAAGATTTTCCCATATTATTGAAAATACAGGTCCAGTTTTTATCCTTAAAATAAAAACAAACAAATAAAACTCTTTAGTACTAATTTAAACTTCTTTTGATCCTTCAAAAATACAAATACATTATTTTAATTTTGTTTTGGTGGGTTGATTTTTTAAATTAGCATTGGTTTGTATGCCTTATTTTGCGTAAAATAATATAGACTGATAATTTTGTTGTTATTGTTGTTTAAAGAAACTATCCCAAATCATCTGCCAAGTTACACAGAAATCATTATCTATATTGGAAAAGGAATGTCTCTCATTGATTATGTCACATATCTTTTGAGTTAGTGTAGCAAATTATTGCCAGTTACAGAATTCTTTTGTTCAAATTTGTCAACTAAATTTTCTCAACTACAGAATCTGTCAAAATTTCAAGAAAGTGTTGTATTTTGTTTTTATTTCAGTGTACCATATCTCAAGATGCATTGTTCTCAATAAACTACTCCTGAAACTTGTGTGGGATGTATGTGTATAAATCTGTTTTAAAATCTCAAATCCATGCCAGGATTTTACATCTTGTGCATTTATATATCCAGGGGTTTTCTGGTACACACTAGTACAGATGACCTCAATTTTTTGAAGCATGTTTTTGAAGTGAATAAGCTGCTTTCTCCACTAAATGATCTCTTAAGAATAGATTTTGGTTTCAGGAGTGCAATCACCATGAACAGGCTGTCTCAAACACTTGATGCTAATGGTTCTTAAAAATCTGTAGAGTTTTTAGGTACTTCCTAAGAGCCTGCATCTCACTTCTATTGACCTTGTTCAATTTAATTCAACAATACTTATTAAATGTATGTTTTGTGCAAGGGACTGTGAAGTTTCAAGGATCCAATGATTTAAAAATATACAGACATTGGTTCAATAATAATAATAACATATAGTTGTTATGTGCCATGCTCTGTGCTAAGTGATTTATAATTATGTCATTTGATCCTAACAACAACCTTGGGAGGTAAGTGCTTTCTGGTGGAATAAAGTCATCCCCATTTGATAGATAAGGAAACAGGGTCACACAGAAGTTAAATGCCTTGCCCAGGGTCATATGGTTAGTAGGTATCTCTCAGGAAATTGGAAAATAAGAAATGTATGGCATAAGCATCACAACAATTAAATTATTTAATGTAAACATAAACTATTAAACAATTAAAGGCTGATCTCCACAATTTTACTTCATGTCCTCCAGGGTTGTTAAATGTTTTAAGAAGATGTGAAAATGTCAGTTAATTTTCATAACTCTGGAAATAACTATAAGAAGCATAACAGAAAAAGAAAGGGACTCTAAGCTAAATATAAAGTAAACTTGCAAGAATTCTTACTTGGGTTAGTATAAGAATGTTGTGAAAATTTCTTAAAATAAAAAATTTTCTGGCCTGAGTAGAGTTATGAACCTTTAAAAAAAAGCTGAAAAATGAGTTTTTTAGCCCTATATATGTGATCATTTCACAGAAAAGTGATAACACTTCCTTTGAGAAAGAAAACATTTCAGAAGAAAATAGTTCCAGCAGATGTCAGCAGTTCCAGTGAAAGAAAGCCCAGCAGCAAGTGTCAGCTGCATAGTAATAGAAGGGAATATCAGGAGTGATTGACATCAGCAGCCTTGTGGCAGCTTTGGAACAGGGGAATAGAGCCACTGAGGTGGAATGGACCAACAACAAGAAGTAAATAGTCATAGAGAGCTGGGACAAAAGGAACATCACAGACAAGATGAATCTGCAGGAATGTAGTATCTGGGGCATGTTTTCTTTCCTCCAAAGTGGTAAAGGAGTATATGACTGACTGTACTCCCTGGTGTATAAAAATATTTTCCAAGATATTTAGGTTATTTGATTTACTGATGAGAAATGTATCTGCAACTTCTAGTCTTAGAGAGTTACCTAAAGCATTTAGAAGTTGTGATATTTTAGAGAAATGCAAAGGGTGAAGATTCAAGTCATCATTGAACTACCATAAAATCCAAAATATTCCACAATGGTTATTGAATCAATCAATATTTTTATTATAGCTTTTTATCGACAAGACATATGCATGGGTAATTTTTCAACATTGACCCTTGCAAAACCTTATATCCCAACTTTCCCCCTCCTTCTCCCCACCCTCTCCCCTAGATAGCAAGTAGTCCAATACATGTTAAATATGTTAAAGTATATGTTAAATCCAATATGTGTATACATATTTATACAGTTATCTTGCTTCACAAGAAAAATCAGATCTAGAAAGAAAGAAAGAAAAACCTGAGAAGGAAAACAAAAATGCAAGCAAACAATAACAGAAAGAGTAGATATGCTATATTGTTGTGCATACTCATTTCCCATAGTTCTCTCTCTGGGTGTAACTGATTCTCTTCATTAGTAAACAATTAGAACTAGTTTGAATCATCTCATTGTTGAAGAGAGCCACATCCATCAGAATTGATCATTGTATAATTTTGTTGCCATGCATAATGATTTTCTGGTTCTGCTCATCTCACTCAGCATCAGTTCATGTAAGTCTCTCCAGTACTCTCTGAAATCATCCTGCTGGTCATTTCTACAGAATAATAATATTCCATAACATTCACATACCATAACTCATTCAGCCATTCCCCAGATGATGGGCATTCACTCAGTTTTCAGTTCCTATCCACTACTAAGATGGTTGCCACAAACATTTTTGCACATGTGGGTCCCTTTTCATCCTTCATGATCTCTTTGGTCTATAAGCCCAGTAGTAACACTGTTGGGTCAAAAGGTATGCACAGTTTGATAACTTTTTAAGCATAGTTCCAAATTACTCTTCAGAATGATTGGATCCATTCACAATTCCACCAACAATGTATCAGTGTCCCAGTTTTCCCACATCCCCTCCAACATTCGCCATTATCTTTTCCTGTCATCTTAGCCAATCTGAGAGCTGTATAATGGTATCTCAGAGTTGTTTTAAATTGCATTTCTCTGATCAATAGTGATTTGGAACACTTTTTCATACGACTAGAAATAGTTTCCATTTCTTCATCTGAAAATTGTCTGTTCATATCCTTTGACATTTATCAACTGGAGAATGGCTTGTCAATCAATATTTATTAAATATCCACAATGTGTCAGGCACTGTATTAAATATTGGAGATTCAAATAGAGGGAAAAAATAGTCCCTGCCCTCAAAGATATTACATTTTAATGAGGGAAGCAACAAGCAAACAAAGCATCATATATGAGATAAATAGGAAATAATTAACAGAAAGAAGGCACTGGAATTAAGGAAAGCAGGGCCTAGTTTTACAATCCCATATGGAGTCTCATAACTGAATGGTGAAATTGTGATTTATTATCAGCAAATGTTTGATTTGTATCTCTATATTATATAGGTCATGTAAAAATTTCTTGGACAAAAATGAGTCATGAGTGAAAAACATTTAAAAACACCTGGAGTAGGGGAAGGCTTCCTCTGGAAAGCTTAATTGGGCTCTAAAGGAAGTCAGGGACACAATAGTCAGAGGCAGAACAGGCAGACAAAATGTCCAGAGTGAAGCAAAAGTCCCTAGGCCAAGTGCTACACTTCCTCTAAGAAAATATAAATGCAAAGGAAGAATGCAAACAAAATCCTCTGAGGAGTTTGGGGAAAGAATTATTTTCAGCTTTGGTGATCAGAGAAAACTTCATAGGGGAGGCAGCAACCAAACAAGACCTTGAAAGAAGGGTGGAGTTATAATAGGTAGAGATACTGCATACTTAACTTTACTGACTGAAAGAGTCTGAGCATAATTGAAATAATATTGTAGTTGTGATTCACTCCACTGAAGAGGAGAATTTGAGCAAAATATTTTTTTAAGTCCATTAGCTTTAATATAGACAGCTATTCCCACACTGCCCATATCAGGGTCTTAGGGGATTTCCCCAAGGATAATAAAACTTGTTAATTGGGTATCAGAGTATAGGTGTATGGGTAGAGCTAAACATTCTGGAAATACTGATGAATATATCAGACAAATGTTTATTGCATCTTGTACCCATCCTGAAAAAAAAAAAACACAAACATGTCTATTAGCGATATTACATTGCAGGCTGAAGTTATCAAGTGATTCCATTGAAGCACAGCTGGCAATATTGTGTGATAGGCAGTCCAGGAGGATTCTACCAATGCATAATAGTGAAGATAGCACAAGAGTTGACACTTTCATCTTTCTTTGCTTTCTCCTAGAAAATTGTGCAGAGAAGTATTTTTAAAATCTTGCAGAATCCCTCTAGTATTGCATATGTTGCAGAAATGAAGCTCCTATTTTTAATTCTTGGCAGTTTTCCCATTAAGCTCTAGGGCCATCATACTTCTGGGTACTCATCAATTTCTCTATAACCTGGAGTAAAAATTGCTTATGAATCTAGGAGCTCTTTCCCAAATCCAGCTTCCCTACCTGCTGCTCTATTGTTTAGTGACGCTCAAATTACCCTTAACAGGGGACAAAATCTTTTAATATATCTCCAACTAAAATAATGCTTAAAATATAGGATCTTTGATTTAGACCTAGAAGAGATCTTAAAGATATTTTAGTTGAAGCCTGTAATTTCATAAGTGAAGTAATTTAGACCCAGAGAGACTATGACTTATCCACAGCCACACAGTATGTATCAGACATAGGATCTGAAACCAAGTTTTTCCTGACTCCAAGTATAGTAATCTCTTCACTACAGTATTCTGTCTTCATGCAAATGTCCTTTTGAAAGAGATTAACTTGACCTTGAATGAAGAGTAGGGTAATGAAAGAAATAGAAAGGGGAATAGATATTTGCAAAGGAAGAACTGAAATTGGAAGAGAAATTACTGCAAAAAGAAAAGGTTGTAATCACCAAATTCAAACCACTTACTATATAATTTTATCTATTCCCTGCTCTCAGATAAGGGAATCTCATTTAATGCTTCCTTTTTCTTTTATCAATTCACATAGATTCTCTAATTTTTAAGGGTATCTGGTCTCTGATACTTACTAACTGTGTGACCTGGACAAGTCAGTTAACTCTGTTTACCTCAGTTTTCTCATCTATAAAATGAGCTAGAGAAAGAAATGGCAAATCTACTCTAGTATCTTTGCCAAGAAGCACCCAAAGAGTCAGATATAATTAAAAAATGACTAAACAATCATAAATAAAAGAAACCTCTAAAATATTCTTTGACATCTCCTAACTTTAATTTTCCCTTATCTGTGATAAAGATGGACTGCACTGAGTTAGCAATGTTTTTTAACACAGTATTTCTGGCTAACCAAGAACACCATTTGCTAAAAATTTATTAGTCTGTAACATAATCCATTTTGGAAAATGCTAAATAAATATAGTGTGATCATTTATGATAAATTTAGCTATTTGTCTATTAAAGAGCCTAGTTAGGACTAATGAGCATTTATTGTGTCTTGACATAGCACACTCATATGTGTAAATTTAACATGCTACCCAAATGTCCTATTTTTTCTGAGGTAAATGCCAAGATGTTGACAAATGCTTTATAGGGAAGTAATCTATGCACAGAAATAAAGAATACTTTATTTTCACTTCAACAAACAAGTGCTATTTAAAGCTGGTTTTTGTAATAAGTTATCCATCTCTCCAGGGTAGCTCATAGTTCTTGGAGCTACATAAATCATTAGCTTCGTAAACAACTGATCCCAAATTCCAGTGTCTCCCCTACTTAGAAACTGAGGAAGATTATGAAAAAAGCCACTTATAATCAACAGTATTTTGAGCAGATATTCAGTGATTTTACATATAGATTAAAAAAAAAAACTCACAGACTCACATATGGCACAGAAGCATGATGTACATGATGTAATTCATTTTTTCACCCCTCTCCTAGATGCTGCCTTCATCTCAAGGCCTTCTCAGGGTGCCCTTCTTCAGCCCAGTATCTAGATCAATCAACTCATGTCTTTATCTTGGCTCTATGGCCTTCTCCAATAACCTAGTTTATTCCTTAGTCAAACCCACCTCAAACTTGTAGTTCCTGCCTCTTCACTGAATCCCACTGGACCATAGCTTTGCCTGTTCCTACCTCATGTAAGGTGCATTTCAGGTTACAATATCATAAACTGTCATGAGGTTGGGATTTGAGAGAAGGCTTTAATCAATTGCCTCTCTCACTGGAGTATAATCTCTGTTATATATTATATTTATGATCCTATCAACTGCTATGCAGTCATTATCATCTCTAACATGATGATTCCCCATCTTTTTTCCTGATTTCAGGTCTCACATAACCACCTACATCATAGGTAGCTCAAGTTGGACATCTGTTAACACCTCATACTCAGCATGAGCAAAATAGAACTCAAGATCTTTTCCCCAAAAAAACTAACTTATTGTAAATTTCCTTCCTATTTTTGAGAACACTTCCATTGTCCAAATCACTTAATCTCACATACTAGATGTCTTTGATTACAAAATGCATTATAGTCAAATTGACCCACACAAGTGTCTTATGCATGAACTTAATCGCATAAATACTATTCTCTGACCAAACCACTTAGTAATCATTAATTGGTGAATAGTAGGGGAATTTTAACCTTATCTTTGCATCTTTCAGGTCATAACATTCTACTGTAGAATTATAAAATTGCAAACATTAGGAACCGAAAGGAAAACTAAAAATCATTTACTACAATTACCTTATTTGATGGATCAAAAATTTAGGGCCATTCACATTCTCTTGTCTGGTTTTCCCTGTGACAACCAACTCACAAATGCTTTCTGTTAATCACAGAAGATGTCAGTCAAGAGTGTAGTTGGTTTAAGGTGAAACTATCACAATTACTAGAAAAACTCTGTAAGCATGTCTCAATAGCATCACCTTTTTACCTAGAAAGGACACATCTTATGCTTTTCATTTCATACTCTAGATTACAATGAATTTTATCATATTCACTCATCACACTACTATTCTTGAGAGACTACAAAAAATCGACAAGTTTGTGTTTTTTATTTCTTTTGGGTATTAAAAAAAGTTTCTATATTTCTAGGTATCTATTGGGAAAAGTTAAAAGAGGAGCAGCTAGGTGGCACAATAACTGGAGTATATGTCCTAGAGTTAGGAGATCCAAGTTCAAATCAGATCTCAGATACTTGACACTTATTAGCTGTGTGATTCTGGGCAAGTCACTTAACCCTAATTGCCTTGGGAGGGAAAATGAATTTTAAAAAAATTAAAATTAAAAGCTAATTTATTCAAAAAACCTATTCATGAAAATTAATAGGAGATTTCATCTGTCTTCCTGCTATGGTACTTAATAAAAATTCAGAAGTCCAGAGAATAGTATAAGGCATCATATTGAATCCTAATGTATACTTTTGTAGTCTTATCATTAAAAATTAATATCTAGATTCTTACCATTTAAAACCTTCTTTCTTTATTTTCTCTCAAACTTTATACCCTGAGTTTGTATTTCTGTAATTTCTTCTACACAGTGCACATAGTAGTTGAAAATGGATGAGAAACTGGCAATTTTCATTGCAGTATTACTGTCACTAAAATAAATTTGACTTATATCAGGATGTGAGAAGGTCACAGCTTGTCAAAGATTCCAATTACTGTTAATATCCTATTGCTCTGAGTTAAAATTATTTTAAACTTGCTAAACATATTTCTTACTGGCAATTGAATCATTCAAGTATTTCTACACATTCAAGAGTTAGTCTTTTGCCAGAGAAGTCAACTCCTCTCTACATAATTGAGATCCACATATACCCTTCAAATTAATGAAATAATGAGAAAGAAGAGATGGTACATCTTATAGCTAGTAGATAGAAGGCTGACCTTGGAATAAAGAATAATAGAATTTCAGAATTGAGACTATCTCAGTAGCCATCTAACCCAAGCTGTACCTGAAGATAATCGTTTCTATGACATATTCAACAGAAGTTCATTCAGAGTTTTATAGAAGACCTACAAAGAAAGGAAATTCATCCCCATTCATGGCTGCTCATGCCAGTTTTGTATAGCTCTATTAAGAATTTTTACTCTTAAGTGAAATCCAGATTTTCTTCTTTTCAATTTGGATCTGCCCTTAGGGAAATTGAGTTCTAATATTGTCTCTGACAGTATCTCTGACCACTAGGCAAATGACTAAGCCCTAATGCACCAGAGAAGGTTATTGGGTAGGATAAATGATTGGTGTGGATGATCTCCAAGTTTCTTTCCAACTCTAAGTCTGTGGTTCAATAATACTTAAAGGCCTTTTCTTTACAAAATAATGGAGTTTTTACTATTAGATACACTAATTATGTCTAAATGTCATACGTATAACTGTCTCTAGACAAAACTGGAAAGTAGGCCAAATTTTTCTAACACATTTTTTTAACTCCTAGTTTCTTTTGAAATTGTTTTCACTAACTTCCATTGCCTTTATATTATCCCCAGAGACCAGCATTCTGATATCTCCTATCTTGACAGGTAACATGCCAAGCACCTCAAATTTTAAAAAATCTTGCATAGGTAACATGTAAATTATGTATATATAAATATATATGTGTGTACATATATATGTATATATAATCTATAACATTCAACATAAAGTTGTGTCATTAACAACATTGCATAGATTAGTTTGTCAAATTAATTTTCAACAATGATCTGAGAATTGAATGATTTCAGTGAAAAACTTGATGGAAATAATGCATTTTTATTTCAACAAAGTCAATTTCTAAAAATATCCTTTTTAAAAATAATATTAAACTTAAAATCATTTGATTGCTTTAGAAACATAATTTTTCTGTAATGATGATATCTCCGTATGGAGGTTACTGGTAAACAGAGAGCATCTCTCTGAATCTGGGATATTAGGAAACTGCTTCTTAATATTTGTGGTAATAAGTAAAGTTTGGAGAGACAGGAGCATGTATAAACATTCTGTAACTGGTTCTAGTTAGTCCATGTGATGAACGACTTTGGTGCTATTCAAAAAGACCTTTCAGTTTTAGCTACATCTTCTTTGTCTAAATGCCACAGTCTCATCTAGAAACATGTGATGACTCCATTCACAACTTCAGGTCTAAAACCATATGTTCCCTAAGAAATAGAATCTCTCTGACCTGTTCATTTATTCTTTTCTATTCTAGGTACAGGGAGTGGTCTCCAGGCTGCATTGGGAGTCAGAATCCATTCTAAAATTGATGGTCAGTATAGCACTTTGAGGGTGAATTCAGGACCACAGATTTAAGGAAGGACTCATATGGCAGCATTAATAATTTTATGTTATAAACTTAGTAGGACTCACATGGATACACCCACAAAATATAATTGCCATTGAAACAATGAAAGTTGAACATTAAAATTTTAAAATGACAGTTCTTAAATGACACCTTTGAGTGTTTGGAGAAACAAAAAGTAGATTTAGGTGGCTCAGCATCTGTAGCTGTATCTCTCTACAACTCAGAAACTAGGTAAAAAATTGAGCCAAATAAATGACAAAAACAAACAAAACCCCTCTGGATTCAGTCATCTCAAGCAAATAAAAATGATTTGAATTACTGGTAATTTACCACTTTATAGAACCATAAAATATAGTTCCCCAGACCTGATACTGTCTGACATCGTCCCAAATTCTTGCATGAACAACAACAAAGATCTAGAGTTGTAAATGAGAAAAAATTACTGAGAAAATACTAAGAGGTAAATATAAAGAAAATCTACACAGCAATGCAGCATTAAAAAAATCAAGCTTTATGAGCTGTCTATGGCACTGGAATAAAATTACAGGCAATACCAAGCATCAACTGTATTTCACTACCATATATCATATGCCTGGAGGTTTTTAAATGCCTTGAGGACTGAAAAAAGGTTAGGGTCTCCTGCTTTTAAGCCTCTTGTCCTGTTGCCTTCAGAGCCCAGGTTAAAGAAACAGCTGGTCAGCTGCCTCATAGAGACTGGCTTCCTTTTCATAGGTCCTTGTCTGGAACCTAATTATCGTTTCACACAGCCAGAGGTCCTTTTTCTCTGTTTCTTATCTGAGTACCAACCATTAAATTTTATGCCTTGGGATGCCTGCCCAAGTTATGAGCTCTTCTATTAAAGCAAATCTTCTTTTCTCTACCTGCTTTTGTCCTGGTCTCGTCTTCCTCCAAGTCGGGAATTTACTCAAAAGTGAATGTCATGATGATTAGTGGCAAGATAAAAACTGGTCCCTTCCTCAGGATGTTAATAAAACAGAACTTACTGTTCTTTCAACTACTACTTCATATTCTTTCTTTTTTGGCTTTTTCTTGAAGATCTAAATGTCTTCAACTTTGATTAAAATTTTTTTCATATAATAACACCATTAGAACTAATATTAAGAAGCAAATTGGAAAAACTCTAAGCAGGGTCCAGGCTTAGCCACCGGGCTCAGTGCTCATTTGTTTTCATTCACATTCCTCTGATTAGATTTCTGCTGTACAAACTAATAGAAGGAAAGTGCCTGCACAAGTCTTTGTAATAGATGATTCCTGCAATGCCTGCAGTCAGGAACTGATGGTTTTGTGGAGGGCATCTTGTTAACCCAGAACTCCAAAGCTTAAGAGGGTGCCAGCTATCGCTAACATTTTCCAGCAGAATTGTAGTTTTATTGCAGCACACCACACTTACAATTCTTTCTACAGAGGAGACTTAGCAAAGAGATTGCTATAAGTACAAAATCCAAAATGAAGAAATCTGACAGAGTCCAAGGGCATTTTCATGACCTTTGTCTTAACTTGTACAATTTCTGTAACACAAAACTCCATATGATCAGGCTTTGAAAAACTCCATAGTAAATTAATTTATAGTGTGGAAAGTGTCAGGATTAAGGGACACCAGGCCAAATCACAGAATGACAGATTTGAAAGAAATTTCTGAGGTAATCTTATCCAAATTTTGTCTAAAACATAAATGCTGAAATAAATAGTAACTGACATGTTTTAGCATTTTTTCATTTTATAATATTTTGTATATCCACTTTCCTAGTGGAATATCAGAAAACCCTAGGAAGCAAGTTCTATGTTTATTATTAACCCCATCTTACCAAAATAAAACTGAAGACTGAAAAGACAAAAAGATTTGCCCATCTTCAAACAATTGATCAATTTCAGAGGAGGAATTTTTTAGTCAATTTTTTCCAGACCCCACAACCAACACTACATCAATACATTGCTTCTACAAGTCGTCTTGCAGACAGGACAACAAATAGTCCTCTGGCCTCTACATTAACTGAATACTTTCAAACTTCCTTGTAATTTGTCTGTCTCTCAGCTCTCTTTTTCTCTTATTATCTTTCATCTTTCTCTTCCCTTTTTTTCTCTTTCCCTCTCTCTTTCCATTTTTCTCCCTCTCTTTCTTCTCTTTCCTTTTTTCCTGCCTCCATCTTTCTCCCTCTTTTTCACCCAATATTTCTCTCTCCCCACCACCTCTCCTCTCTCATCTAATTGCTCTTAGCACTCTGAATGTATCTTTTTTGTTTCTCAAATTTTACTTAACATAAAATCACAAGTATGATTTGTGATCACAAAATATTCTTTTTTGAAGACACTTCACTAGCAATTTAATCCAAATTATAGATGAAAACATCCCAAAAGTAATATATTTGATAAGTGTTATCTGGAGAAGTAGCATGGAATAGCAGATAGAAACCTGGGATGGACCTGGGGTGAAGAATAACAGATACAAATCCCACCTCAAATATTTAGCAGCTATAATATTAGGGAAGTTACTTAACATTTTTGTGTCTTAGTTTTCTTATCTGTAAAATAAAAGGGGTTGGACTTGAAGGTTTCTAGGGTACCTTCTAACTTTGTCCATGACAGTACGATCATCCAACCACTCCCCTAAGAACTCCAGCATTGGAGAAGGGATTAGCCCATGATCTCTCAAGTCATTCCTCTTATCTTTTGGAAAGTTCTATTTAAAGTTAGGAAAGAAGGGTTGCTATGAAATTGTTGTGGTTTTCTGTTATTATTTTAATTTTCTGATAGCAAACCTGATTGTGTCTTTATGGCTTTGGATCATTTCTCCTGTTTTTTTGTTTGCTTATTTTTTTTATTCCCCCCGAGAGCAAACAAAACAAGTCTAATGCCTTTTACACATGATGGCACTTCAAATACCAGAAGACAGTTACCATAGTCCCCTATGTTTTTTTTTTCTTTTCAAGCTAAATATACACATTTCCTTCAGAAATTCAAGTAACATGGAGAGACCTTCATCATCTCAGTTTCTTCCCACTAGCTGTTTTATGCTTATTTGTTAATAAATACAAAGCCAAAAAAAACCCAAAACAAAAGAAAAGCCTTTTTGAACTTTGTATCCTCTTATGCTACATATAGTTTTGGGCATGCTTGTCTCATAAAAATGTTCTGTGGACTTAACTGAATCCTAATATTTACAAGTACAGGTTTTCAAGTACTATGCAGTACAAACTTAATAAAAATATATTTCTTCAATTTTTTCAGTGTTTCCATATAGAGTTAAGATGTGTTTTACTATAGATATAAATCTGTAATTCAGACTTTTTATAGGAATTATAATAAACAGATATTTATTATAGGAATGACTTTATAATGGAAGTGGTAACTTATGTTGGGACCTTGAGGGAAGTGAGGGATTTCAAGAAGTAGAGATGGGGGAAGGTAGAATCTATTGTGTAATGATATAGCATATATAGAATAGGAAAGAAAGAAAGAAAGAAAGAAAGAAAGAAAGAAAGAAAGAAAGAAAGAAAGAAAGAAAGAAAGAAAGAAAGAAAGAAAGAAAGAAAGAAAGAAAGAAAGAAAGAAAGAAAGAAAAGTAGCTCTGAAAGGCTCTGGGTTCAAATACCATCTTTGGTAGTTGCTATCTATAGGACTTTCAACAAGTCCTAAAACCTTCCTAGGATTCAATTTCCTCACCTATAAAATAAGAAATTTTGATATCTCAGATGCCTTCTAGTTCTAGATACAAAATCTTAAGATTATCCTTCAGGAAGAGGTAAGATTTGGGGAGAACAGTATGGAAAATAGAATGACAACTAAAATGGCCAATACCCTAGGTCAGACACTTAGAACTTCTTACCTAAATTGTTGTTAAAGCTTCCTAAATGGTTTCCTTGTTTTCAATTTGCTTTCAATCTTCCACAATCCATCCTTTACTTAACTACCAAAAAAAATCTTTCTAAGGCATCAAAATGACTATGGATTTTTCTGATTAATTTTTTTAAAGTCTAAGAGCCTTTCTAGTTCTAATTTTATGATTAAATTAAAAAGCATGTATTAAGTGCTAACTATATGCCAGGCACTGTGCCAAGCGCTAGGAAGAGCAAAAAAGAAAATATATTACATGCTTATATGGATTTCACATTCTAAATGGGGGAGGCAATATGCAAATATATATGTATGTATACATATATATGTACATACACATATACACGTGCATATAAACATATGCTTCATAAATTGTCCTACCCTGCCAGATTCATTTAATTAATATTGCTCCCCTTCTTGTATTCTTTTTTCTAGTCAAATTAATGTATAGGCCATATACCTAACAGCAATAGTCTCTCTTCCATTTTCATTATTTTAAATAGACAATATTTTTTGCCTGGGATAAATATTTTCTCTTTTAACCTCCACCTCATCATCACTAATTTCCTTTAAGAGACAGGTGCCACTGATTAAAGCCTTCTCTGATCTTTTCACCTCCCTCTAGCCATATTGTTAGTGCTCTCCCTCTGCTTAAATTACATCATATTTCATTATAGCTACACATTGGATCATATATTTAAAGACTTTAAAATTCATTAAGTCCAATCTCCTCATTTTGTAAACGAAGAAACTGAATACCAGAAAGGTTAAATGAGTTGTCCATCACAGTGCTTGAGTTGTTATTTGAACACAGATTATCCTTAATCTAAGTTCTTTTCTCTCACATCCCAAGTGGAATATGATATACTTGAGGGCAGAAATGGTTTTGTTTTTATCTCTGGAAGTCATATAAAATGACTTAAGCAGTTTTTATTGCATTCTTGCATGATTGAGAATACAAATAACTTCAGGAAGGATTTCCATGACATATCATTAAAGGAAAATCTTGAGTTTTCAGTCTATTCATAAATCTTTATCACAACCCTTTATAAATCACTGATTATTGGCCTGAAACCAGTTTGATGTGTTAATTACTAAAAATTATAATATTTTGAATTTATAAGGTTCACAAAATGAATCTTTACAAATATATCATCTTACCCTCGCAACAAATCTCTGAAGTACTGGTGTTATTATTATCTTCATTTTACAGTTAAGAAAATGAGGCAGATAGAGACTAAGTAACTTGTGTAGGGTCAATAACTAATAAGATCCTGAGGCTGGATTTGAACACAGATTTTCTTAACTCCTAATCTAACCCTCTTATATATTATGCCACATAACTCCATCCATTTCTGTTAAATAAAATGTATACTAATGATCTTGTTCTATTACCAGTTATCATATACTCTATAGATGCTGGAAATATCCTAAAGAGCAGAGTTAGGCACTATTTTGAGAATTAAAATTTTTCTCATGACTTTTAGAAAAGTCCAGTCTTCTTATCTTAGTCTTAAAATGGAAGCAAATGGTTGTTTGGGGGAAAGTATTTTAAAAAGCTATTATTTTTAGAAAGCCTAAGGAATAGAGGAGGGCACTACAGGGCATTTCTACTAAATGAAAAGAATCCTATTAAAATGATGAATAAAGCTGAAGTTCTTCAAAGTAACCTTAATAAACAAGAACCATAATCGGTATATTTTTCCTAATTACAGCTTACCAACTTTAAAAATCACAACTTACTCAATTAGACCTTATGGTAAGTATGAACTGACAAGGGGGTTTTCTAAATGATTCTCAGAAATTAGGTTGTTTTTTTTTCCCAATAATTAAATGTTTAAAACTTACCTAAAGTATTTAAGGGAAACAGAAAAATCATCAACTAATATTTGTCATCAACTAATATATTAACTAGGAAACATTTATGATGAACCTACAATGTCCTGGGAAGTGTGCTTAGCTCTGGAGATACAAAGTCAAAAAATCACCCTTACCCCTCAATGAGCTTTCATTCTTTTGGGCAAAAAAGCATGTATACACATAAGTAGAAGCAATGCATTTTATGAAATAAACACGAAAAGGTTAAGGAATTAAGACAAGTTTCCCAAGTGTGTAGCAAGGAGATAATTTATGAGATGAAATGTTAAAAAAAAATCCAATTATTCTAAGAGGAAGCAGAGGCAACAGTGTATGCAAAGGCCCAGTGATTGGGAGAACAAGAAGACATTTGCCTAGGATATAGAGTAGGCAAAGAAGGGATGGAATATGTGTTAAGTTTGGAAAGGTAGACTAGAATCACATTAAAAAGAATGTTAACAGTGAATCAAGAAGATTTTATTTGATCCTAAATGCAGTAAGCTCTCCCCCAAGAAACTCAACAACATAGAGATTACTTTAGCTTTGGTATTAACACCTGAGTACCCTTAGTTTCTGCCTTTCTGATTAAAGGGCCAGAGGAAGAAACAAAAAAATTTCTCTTAAAGTTTTTATAGAAAGCTCAGAATCTTAACTGTCCCTTCATTTGACACTAGCTACTTTGCTTGCCTTCATATCCACATCATTGTCATCATATCCATCTGGAATCTTCCCCTGTTTTCAGGTTCCTTTTCTATATTTTCTTCTTCCATTAGATTGTAAGCTCCTTGAGGACCCAGATGATCTTGCTTTTTTCTTATTTTTAATCATAGTACTTAGCAAAGCACCTAGCACACAGTAGGCATTTAATAAATATTTTACTATATTGTGTTAGGGAACTATTGGAGCTTCACAATAAGAAGGGTAACCTGGTCAAATCTACATTTCTGGAATATCGCCTTGGTAGCTAAGTGTTTAATGGATTGTAGAAAGGATAAACTTGATGCAGTGAGACCAAATAGGAGGTTATTGCAATAAGCTAGATAAAAGGACATGGGGGTCTGAATGAAGGAAGTGATTGTGTGAGTGAAGAGATGGGATTGGATGTCAGAGATGTGCAGATGAAATCAACAAGACTTGGCAATTTTAAAAAATGAAAAGTAAAGTGTCAGGGATGCAAACATACCACTTGCACATAGTTGTAAAATTTACTGATTGAAATGGAAGTTCTGCTTTTAACAGAAATAGAGAAGTTAGGAAAGGGAGAGAATGATTTAGTAGGAAACATAATGGATTAATTTTAGGACATGTTGAGTGTGAGATATCTACAAACATCCAGTTTGAAATATTCAATATGCAAGAAATGATGAAGATCTAAAGTTTAGAAGAGAGATGCATATTGAATTTATAGTTCCAGATGGAAGTCGTCTACAGAGGAATGACCATTGAAATCATGGGAGCTGATGAGAAGACAGACACACCAAGACAGAGACAAAGTTAGCGAGACAGAGACAAAGTTAGCGAGACAGAACAGGCTGATAGAGACACAGAGAGGGAAAGAGGGAGAAAGATCAATCAGTATAGGGGCCTGATATACATTCACAACTAGGTAGACAGTGTAGATGATGATCCAGAAAAGAAAACTGAGAAAGCATGGCCAGGAGCCTATAAGAAAAACCATCATAAAAACCTAAAGATGAAAAATGTTAGGAGAGAGTAATCAGTAGTATCAAGTGCTTCAGAGAAGTAAAGAACTAAAAGATAAATGAAGATATCAAATGAAGACAAACATGAAGAAAACAATTTTGCTTGAATTGATGAACTCAAAAAAGGGCTGAGAAGAAATGGAGGCAAATATATAGTTTCACTCAAACCCCCTAATCACTAGGAATTTGACAGGGAAAGAGAGTAGAGGCAAAGCACCCAATAAGATATTAATCTGAGAATAAAGTAAAGTTTGGTTTAATTTTTTTTGAAGCAATCAAGGTTAAGTGACTTACAATTAGTAAGTGTCTGAAGCCACATTTGAACTCAGATTTTCCCAACTCCAAAGCCAACACCAACTAGTTCCCCCTTAAATTTTTCTTCTTTTTTCTTTATTTTTTGTATTTTTAAATTTGAGTATTTTATTTTTTCCCAGTTGCATGTAAAAACTAAGTTGTCCTCCAATCTTTCTTCCCTTCTATCATCCCTTCCTCTTTCTTCTTTTTTCTAGTCTATACTCAATTAGGTGTGTATATTATTCCTTCTCTAAGCCAATTCTGATAAATAAGGATTATCCACCCCCTCACTTTCTCCTCCTTTCCATACACTGTAAAAGTTTTTTTTTTTCCTTGCCTCTTTCATGTGAGAAAATTTACCCCACTCTACCTTTCTCCCATTCCTTTTACCCCTTTCTTTTCTCCCATTACATTTCTCTCTCACCCCTTAATCTTATTTTTTTAGATATCATCCCTTCACATTCAAATGTACTCTCTGTCTACATATACTCATTTTAAAGGTACTAATAATGAAAATGTTCTTGTAAGTTAAACTGAATATATTTCTTTTCCTCTGAAGTATTATTCAATTTTGCTGGATAGTGAGTCTTGATTATAATCCTAGCTCCTTTGCCCTCCAGAATATAATTTTCTAAGCCCTCAGATCATTCAGTGCAGAAGCTACTAAATCTTGTATTATCTTGACTGTGCCTTCAAGATGTTTGAATTGTTTCTTTCTGGCTGCTTCCAATAATTTCTCATTGACCTGGGAGCTTTGAAATTTGGCTTTAATATTTCTGGAGTTGTGGGGATCTCTTTTAGGTGATGATCAGTGAATTCTTTCAATTTCCAATTTACCCTCTGGATCTAAAATATCAGCGAAGTTTTACTTCATAATGTATTAAAAGATCATGTATACACTCTTTTTTGGACATAGTTTTCAGAAAACATGATAATTTTTTTAAAATTATTTCTCCTGGATCCATTTTTCAAGTCAATTGTTTTTTCAATGATATTTTTCTCATCTTCTGTTTTCACTTTTTTGGTTCTATTTCAGTGTTTCTAGATTTTTTATAAAGTCACTGGTTTCAGTTCCAGTTGTTCAATGATGAAAATAGCCATCTACACCCAGAGAAAGGACGGTGGGAACTGAGTGTGGTTAACAATATAGCGTTTTCACTTTTTTTGTTGAAAGAAACCTATGTTAAGGGGAAATCTATCTGCTAATAATAATATTCGAATATTCCATGCTAACTATCCCTACTTAATCCTGTTTATACATTTACCAACAATTAAGATTAACAAGGATACCACAAGAAAAATTTAAAGTTGTATCATCCCCACCTTTCAATCAAATTTCCAGTGGAGCAAGGACAGTATAAGAAAAAAACAATTCCAATGCATGCTTTTCAAATTCATGCAGCATAGGAAACACATTTAGTTTACATCAACACTTACAGAAATGCTGAGCAGCAGTTACTGGGAACTCCCAACACTACAAGAGTCCAGCTCTAACCAGTCTGCCCATGAGGATATTCTAGTAGCACAGATCTATCTACCTAACCTGTTCACTGAACGTGCTGTCTGGCTTCCTTGATTCCTCTTTATTTTGAAACTCTGTTGTACATAGGCTGTCTATTGATTATATCTCACTCTCACCAAGTTACCAGCCCATCTTATTCACTTGTACATTTTGTGGATGACTTCCTTTGTGCTAGTTTTCCCTTCCTAATTTCTTATTTGTAATGTACTGTTGCCTGATCATGCCCATCATATTTTTCTCATTTCAATGACTCTCAATTTCAGTTCTTTGGAAATATAGCTTTTCATTACTCACAGCTGCACAGCAAGATCTAGGAGAATCCCTGAGGGGTTCTATGGTGTTTTTGTAATACCATAGCTCACAAGCCTACACAGGTTTGTTTCTTCCATTATTTTAACTTGATATCAGTTCGTCAGCTATAGTACATTTTGCTTTTAGCAAGCTAATTCTAAATTAGATTTTAGAAAGAGATATTCACTAAAGATCACTTAGTTGGTACAAAACAGTATCCTCTCACGAGTATGGCATACTTTTCACTAGTATATATAGTCCAGGGGAAAAGTAATAACAAGGCTAGAAAGCACTGAAAGACTAATTCCCAGATTCTGGTTTGTGGAATTCTTTTTTTCCCCTTCATGGGTTACTCATGAAATTCCCCAAAAGAGTGATATAGAAGCTAGGTTTCATGTACAATCTTTAAACTGCTTTTTTTGATTGGGTCTCAGATTTTGATGGAGACATGACAACAAACTACTGCTACCTTGGAAATGATGCTAGGATACAAATTCATTGTGTCAACACTTCTCAAGTAATCAAGGATGTTTTGAACCAATCTAAAGCCTCTGACCAGCATAGTCATTGGTTGATTCAATAAAATTGGCTAGGCCTTATTCACACTTCATTTGGACCTCTGATTAATTGCTAAGTGTTCTCACCTGAAAACAACAACAATAACAAAAACTTTTAGCGTCTACCTCCCAAGGTTTAAGAGCTGGGTCACAAGAAGTCAAGAGCAGATAACAGTCCCATAAAGAAGAAATCCAAGTGTCCAAACTAGGCATAGAAATAATCAGGCATTAGTCAGACAATTAAAATCATAAGAATGATCAAAGTAAGGAAGTCTTTACATTATTGTAGACAGTAGAAGCAAAAGTAAGATTTTTTAAAATGTCTGAGTAAACGGGAACAAAAGTGAAGACCTGAAGCACTGTGGTCTAATGAGCTCAAAGAAAAGAAGCTGTGAGCTGAACAAGAACTATCAAATAAATATTAGTTTACCTCACTCTCTGTATGCTACACTTAATATCCACTTCTTGTTATGTTCCACTTCTTAAATTGGCAGATTTGCCTGAAACCCAATACAAATGCTTCATTCAACTGTTTTCCTCAAATTTCCATCTTCTACAATCTTTTTTTTTTATTTTCTAAATCCTCAAGAGAGATTTATTTAGAAAAATATGCAAATGATTAATGAAATAATAGACTAAGCTGGATCTCAGAATGGTAAATAAAAAGTAAGTTTTAACTTTTCACCCTTATCTATCTATAAATAACTATCACTAATAATTGTTCATCTCTGTCCTATTTAGATAAATAATCCTAGCATTTTGGAAATATTAATGCACAAACCCCCAGAGTTAGAAAGGATCTGAAAGATCTAATCTAATCCATACCCAACTAATAACATTCTCTTTAATTTCCCATAAAATTTCCTGCAGCTAGGAGAAATCTAATACTTTACAATATAGTCCATTCCATTTTGAGATACCTCTGGTTGTAAGGAAATTTTACCTTATATCAAAGGGAAATCTGATTTTATGTAAGTTCTCATCACTATACCTCCTTTTATCTTCTAGAGATGAGAATGTAGTTTATTTCATCTTCTACAATAGTTTCTATCTTAAATACAAACTGCTTCAGCAGCATAGCAATTTCAAAAACCACTAATTAATATTATCTTTATTATATTTTGTTTTGTTTATTGTGTTTAAAATTTCCCAATTATATTTTAATCTAGTTCATCCCAGGCAGCATGGAGACTACAGTTTCAAATTCAATAACTTTTCTACATGATTACTTTCAAATAGTTGATCACAGCTAGACTCATAAAATCTGTTCTCCAAGCAAACATACCTAGTTTTTTCAGTTACTCATTATGTGGAAGGATCTCCAAGCTCTTATAATCCTCAATACCTTCCTCTACAAGTATTCCAATTTATTAGTTATTCTTTCTAAAATATGGATTTAAAATAAATTGGGACTATCACTGCCATTATTTTAAATATTGTATTTTCCTTAAAGCAAATCAAGGTCACTTCAACTTTCTTTTTAAAACAATAGAATTTTGACTCATATTGGGCTCATAATTCATGAAAAGACTTTTTTAAAAGATGATCTCACCATGCTCTTGCTATCTTATGCTATTTAAGCTGATTTATTAAGCCAAGTACAAGATTTTGCATTTATCATTACTTAATTTCATTTTAACAGAGATAATCTGTTGCTATCTTTTTAGATTCTGGCTCTGTCATGCAGTATGATAGCTATCCTCTTAGCATTATCATTTGAAATTTGATAAGGTTATTATTTACAACTTCATGCCTTCATTAATAAAAAAAAATTCAACTGAAAATGGCCAAGTACATATTCTCTGCAGCAGTAAGATAGAGACACTTCTTGCTGAGTTGACATCAAATCATTAATGACTACTCTGTGTGCCTGACAACCAGTTTCAAATCTACCCAACTGTAAGATAATCTTGCTTTTATCTCTATACTTTATCCAAAATAAAAAAAATGTGACTCCAAAATCATTTCCTCAAATCCAGACAAATTATATTTATAACACTCACTTGGACCTAACATTCTAAAAACTTTATCAGAAAAGTAAACAAAATGAGTTTGTCATTCTCTGTTCTTGATGAATCCATCTTTGGTCTCTATGTTCTCTATTTCCTTTTCCAGATGCTCACTAATGAACCTTTTGATAATATGTTATATGGTTTTTTCCAAAAATAGGGTCAATATTGCTAGCCTGTAGTCTGTATACTTTGTTCCATTTCTTTTTGAAAATTAAAACATTTTCTCTTACCAGTCTTGGTGCAATTATCCTATTGTCCACAAACATTCAACGATCCATGGTCAATGGATCAGCATTCACATTTGCCAATTTTCTTAGTACACTGGGAAGCAACTTCTATAGGTCTAGTAATTTGAACTCAAAAAGTTGTTCTTCAACTTCTCCCTTTTTATCTTGGATTCATTCTAAAATGGAGTATTTTGAGGTAAATCTTTTCCAGGTCAAAATTGTTCCATTAACAAAGAAAACAGAAAAAAATCAGAATTAAGTGATTCAGATTTATCTCCATCATCCCTTATTATCTCTACCTCCCCAAGAAGTAATATTGAACTTTCTTTGACTTGCCTCTTTTACCTAGTAGAGCCAAAAGCTCCTTTCTTTGTCCTTAATTTCTGTTGCTAAAACACAGAATGAAATTTAATATTCCTGACATTTTTATTCCAGGAAGATAAAATACTTTTTTAAAAATTATCTTCCACTAACCATTTCTTCCTCCATCTCCTATATGTATTTTCTTTTAAATGTGCTCTCATGAATTTCTTATGTATCACATTGGTATTTTTAATTCACTTCATTTTGCCCCTTTTTATTGTAATTATGTCTCTTTTTCAGAAATTAATTTTCAAGAGCTTTTCATCTCAACTAGATTGATTTTGCCAATGGAATTGTAGTTGATGCTCATTCCATACATTGTGAGCAAGTCATGATATGCCTAGTTTTCTTCTCTATCATAAATTCTAAGAAGGAGTAATCACTCTTCACCAAGGTTCCCATAATTTCTGATTCATCAACCATTTGCTTATTGCTGATTAGAATCAGTCCAGAATAGCAGTTCCCTTCATTACTTTCTTCATTTCTTCAAAGGGGAAATTATCATTAAACACTTTTCTGTTTTGATCAGTGGGCCATTTCTTGTATTTTGAACCAGTTTGTATAAAGAATAAAAAAAAGGTCTTATGGAGAGCTATAATCTCTCTTGTGTTAACATAAGCTCAATTGATCTTATTTGATCTTTTATGAATATAGAAAATAGGTGGGCATTTTCTTCACATGAAAAGTCTGTCCTATACAATAATAAGATTAAATTGGGTTTCTTTGCAAATTTAAACACAATCTTTTCATATATCTTCAAATAACATTTGCCCCTTTCTATACTGTCTTTCCAATTATATTGTAAACTTCTTGAGAGTAGAAATGTTATTACTCTGTTTCCCTTACTCTCCCTAGCACCTAGAATAGTGGGCCATAAACATGTTGTTGACATTGATAATAATTTTCTATACCTTTAATCACTTTTTGCCTTTCCCTAGATTTTTTTTATATTTCTCTACATTATTTTAAAAGAATGGTAGGTAAAATCAGACATACTTATCAAAACCTTATCAGAAAGCAATGATAAGCAAAGAGTTACTACCTTGATGTAGAATATCAATACTTCAGGAAAATAACAATGGCAGCTGAGTGAAATGTGGATTGTAATGGAGAGAGATGAGGCAAGGAGATCTCTTAGGAGGCTTTTGGAGTAATTCAGGCAAGCAACTGTGAGAATCTAAACTAGCCTGGCAGCTCTGTGACTGAAGAGAAGGAAACCAGTTTATAATCTGTTACTACTCCTAAGAAGTTTGGCTGAGAACAGAAAAGAAAAGGTGGGTGATAAAAGGGGAACAGAAGAAAAGAGCAGATAGTAGTATATCCAGAGGGAAATTGAAGTCAACTAAGCTTGAGAGAGCTGGTTGTTAAATTTTCAGTGTGAGCATTTATACCTCAGAAATAAGCAAATGCCATAAATCAGAGTTTGATATATTGATTTATTGGTTGTTTACACTTAAGAAAATGATGGATAAAATGTTAACTATGCTGATTGAACTTTGAAGTGTGTTATATATACATTTTCCTGAGAGCTGTTTCTTAAGAAAAATAATTAGCATATCTTTGATTGCAGCCAAATATGAGAGTCCAAATTGAGTCAAACCTTCATGTGACATCTGAGCCAAGTGAGATAGTTTTAAAGACTAACTAGATGCAAAGGTAGCCCTAGTCAACTCAAAGTGTAAGTAAATACCTGCTGGGAAGAGAGATGGGTGAGAAGATGAGATATTTAGAGAGATGGCTGCATTCTTCTGGGATTCCTTTGGATAAGGTACACCAGAAAAATGGCTCTATCCAAATCAATATATCAGTAACAATATGGATAGCAATATCTTCCTGAATCTTAATTATACTCTAATAAGAATTCATCTCTTTTGCAAGATGTGCCAGAAAGTTTATTTCCCTGTTCATATATTATAAGTAATTTTTGCATATTGTTTTCTCCTGTAGTATCAGGAAGATAATCTTCCTGAGTTCAAATCTGATCTCAGACACTTAGCATCTGTGTGACCCTGGACAAATCATTTAATCCTGTTTGCTTTAGTTTCCTCATCTGTAAAACGAGTTGGAGAAAGAAATGGCAAATCACTTCAATATCTTTACCAACAAGACCTACATGAGTCTGGAGAAACAGATATGGCTGAACCAAGTGAACAACAACAACAACAAATAGTAGGAAAAAGTAAGAATTATGGTGACAATAGTGTTATAGCCAGTTGAAGAGAACACACAGAGGAAAGATAAATAACAACAAAGAGTATCTTAACCCTTTTCTTAACACCTCATAAAAGAAAAATTATTATCATTTTAAATTAAGTCATTTCTAAGTAATATATACAGAACTTTGCTCTTTTGTTTACAAATTAATTTTTCAACAACCAGCAGCACATCTTTAAATTATTTTGCACAGCAAATGATTACACATGCAAACATTGAATATTATTCAATTAGGACAAGTGCCTTTGATTGCTTACTATATCTTTGTGTGACTTTCATTAGCCTATATCATATTCAAGATTCTAAGCTCTCTCAGAACAAATAAACTGTTTATTTTCCATAAAATTTTATATTGAGTAATTTGTACATTCTGATATCAGAATAAGACTTTAAGATACTTACTTTCCTTGACATTATGGAAATTAATAGAAAGAATCTTATTTCCCCTTTCCCCATAAGATCTTTGGAAAGTACAATATTACATACTGTTAACAGCCCCAACTTTTGATTTTTTGTCCTTGATCTTTGAATAAAAAATGGCATAGAGGAAATCATGAGAAAACATATAACATTAATAAGTACATATCTAAACCTTTACATGCATTATGTCATTGGAGGTTCACAAAAAATAGGGTAATGGATACTGTACATATTATACTTGTTACATATGATGAAACTGAAGCAAACAGATTAATTGACTTGCCCAAAATCATAGAGCTGCTGTGTCAAAAGCAAGATTTGAATCCAGGCTTCCAAATTGCAAAATTTTTTTTCTCTCTCCATTAGGGATTAAGGTTTGCAGAGCATTTACATACATTATCTCATTTAAGTATTACCACATATCTTGGAAGTAACTATTATAACAATTTTTATTAAGTTGATTCAATCATGATAAAAATCTTACTCAGGGTTCTCACTTTCAATGAGGTTTTGTTGTTCAGTCATTTAAGTCCTGTCTCACTTTTTGTGAGTAGTTTGTCATTTCCTTCTCCAGCTCATTTTGCAGATGAGTCCTTTTTGACTCCAGAACTGGTACTCCAACCACTGTGCAGCTTAGCTGCTCTATTATGCCCATTTTTAAAATGGAGGAAATTGAAGAGGTCGGTGAATCTAAGTGACTTACCCATAGTTACACAGCACTCTTATAAGTGGATATAATTTATGTCAAAGAATCATAGGATTAGATTGACAATCAATTTAGAGCAAGAAGGGACCAACCCCTCATTTTATAGGCAAACAGGGTTAAATGACTTCTTCAAGACCACACAGGGAATAAGAAATATCCTCTTCCTGACTCCAGTACATCACTTTATCCACCATGTCATGGTGGGATGACAAATAGCCCAAATATTCTCTGGGTATATTTTTGTTCTAGAGTAAAACTACTCAGATACCTGCACCTTTTACAAAAATGGATTGGAAGTAAACAGAAAGATAATAACTACAGCTATAATCTATAACTACAATGGATAGAGTGTTGGACTCAGAGTGAGGAAGAGCTGAGTTTAAATCTGGTCTCAAACATTTACTAGCTGTGTGATTCTGGGCATGTCACCTAATCTCCATCAACCTGTTTCCTCAACTGTGACATGGGAATAATAATAATTGTTACATATGATGAAACTAAAGCAAACAGATTAATTGACTTGCCCAAAATCATAGAGCTGCTGTGTCAGAAGCAAGATTTGAATCCAGGCTTCCAAATTGCAAATTTTTGCACCTCTCAGGATTGTTATAAGAATCCAATGAGATATTTGGAAAATACTTGGCACAGTGTCTGACTCAAAGTAGGTAACTAATAAATACCAGTCTCCTTGCTCCCCCTCTCCACACTTCCTGTTGAAATTTCCACTAGATATAGCTTGTTAAGTGTAATCAGAATTTCAAGAGTGGAAGATTTTTCATGAATCTCCTAATTGGTGACAGAATGATGACTTGACACTATATGCCTGCATGAAGGGTAGAATTGGTGGAATAACTTCAGAGAAGAGACATACTCTTAAATCCTGCTTCAAGAAAGATGCTATTCTTCCTAAACTAAGAGAGTGCTAGAGCCAGCTCATCTTAGAACAACTGATTGTCACATATGGAGTTTGAGCATTTATACCTCAGAAATGGCTATGAATCAATACTTGATTTATTGTTTTGTTAATTTCTAGGATTTAATAAAATGATGGAAATGTGAATAAGATTAAATTTAAAAGCATGTCCTGAAATTTTTTTCCTAAGAGCCAATTATTAAATATTGACCAGAATACCTTTCTTCCATACTATGTTTGACAGCAGCTACAGGGGGGAAAAAGGAAAAATTCATTTGCAGATATAAAGGGGAAAATGATTAATCAACATGATTTCCCTGATTTCCAGATTGCCTCCCTAGAGATATGGAGATAGGGAGAGTTTCCCTTGGGTGAAATGAGGGGCCTCTCTCTTGGTTGAACCAGATCTTAATTGACTCCCATATAAATTGACTTCCCATTCATTCTTTTGTACTTTCTGATATATTTTATATTGTTGAACTCTTATTTCTGCTTTTTCTCTACTGGGATAATTATTCAATAATGGCTATCACTTACAAAGTATTTCAAGGTTTTTCACAGCCCTCTACAAATATCATCTTGTGTTATCCTCACAACAATCCTGGAAGACAGAAGCTATTATTATCCCCATTTTACATATAAGGGAAGATAGAGAAAGGTGAAATGGTTTTCCCAATATCAATTAATTAGAGTCTATGGCTGAATCTGAACTCGGGTCTTCCTAACTACAGAGGAAATGCTCTTCTCTGCTTCATCGACTAGCTGCTGTGCTGATAAATAGATTTACTCTTTCTTGACTACTTGCAATATTCTTCTGTTTAAAGGCATCATACCTACATCTGGACACTTAGATTACCTTCTTCTTTTGAGGGGTGGTAATCACTGAAAATAGTAGCTTTGTGGCTTTTAAAAACTTATGCCCTTAACTAGCAATATTTAGAATGGCAGTTAGATACAATTCTAGTCTTAGGAAAATAAAGCAATCAGCCTTAGGTCTTCTCTAGATCCCCTCTAGGCAGAAATCAAATACTTCCTTGAAAAAAGATAGATTAGTTTCCAAAAGTGTCAAGCTATATGTCCCTGTGAGCCACATATGTTTTTTAAAATATGTACATACTTATCTTACCTAGGCCACCCGCTGTTGACATATATACATATTTATTTTAATATTATGCTTCTGATTAGAAAATGAGTTCCTTGAGAACAGGGACTTCTTTGTATCTCCTAAGAACAATTCCTGGGACAAACTAAGTGTTAAACAAATGCTTATTAATTGATTGACCACTCTCCCCAAATTCTCATACACAAGATGTGTAGTTACCCTTTCCCCATTTTCCCCATCATGGACTCAATATATCACAGATGGGCATAAGAAATTAAATGAGAATTTGGGGATGTTTTGTGGAAGCCACAGATGACATGTGAAGGTCAGCAGATAGCACAGAGCCTAGGACCATATATTTAACACAAATTTGACAATAAAGTATTGTAAATGTGGATGACAACAAAGTATTTTCACTTTTTGTTGTTATTTGCTTGCATTTTGTTTTCTTTCTCATTTTTCCTCTTTTTGACCTTATTTTCTTGTGCAGCATGATAATTGTGGAAATATGTATAGAAGAATTGCACATGTTTAACATATATTGGATTATTTGCTGTCTGGGAGGGGGTGGAGAAAGGGGAGAAAAAATTGGAACACAAGGTTTTGCGAGGGTGAATGTTGAAAACTGTGCATTTTTTTCTTTTTGAAAATACAAAGTTTTATATAAAATAATAAAGTACTATAAACACCTCATAAAAAGAAAGAAAAAATTCAGACTTCTCTGGTATGAAGAGAAGCCAAAAAAATTTTAATACAGATTTTCTAGATCATGGAGGTATCATACCCTCAACTGCTCTCCAGTCCCACCCCCATATGCTGTAGAAGGGACAACTATATAACGCATAGTACTAATATTAAATAAAGTTAACCAGTGAGAAATAATTTACCTTTCATTGCATTTCACAGAACTGGGAAAGGTGGAGTAGACAGGCTAGGAATGGTTAAATGGTTAAGCCTGCCCTTATCTTATAATTAGTATTCTGGAACTTTAATAGCAAAGTCTATGGCCACCCTAGGAAAATGTCCAATTTTGATACCTTTTTGTTCGCATGTCAAACACTGCTGTGTTGGCTGCCCTGGGGGAATTCTATTTCAACTGCAGAAAGTTGTTAACATAAGGCTGAGCTTGTAGTGTGCCCTTATTATGACAGCTTGTTCAAAACTGCACAAGACAAAGGACAGGAAAAAATTTGGAAATTGTGGTTGTCATCCTTGCACAGTCTCAACATTATGCTAATCCTAGAAATGGTGGGATGGAGAGCATTGATAGCCTGACAATTGCAGCCAAGCACTCCTCCCACTCTCCACCACCATTTTTATAATCTCCAGCTCTCAGCAACTGGAAATAAATCTGACCAATAAAAATATAGTGGTGACATTTGTTCAGGCAGTTTCCTTTTTATGAATATTTCACCTCTGAGTGTAAATTATTTAAAACATTGACATTAATTCCAGTTTGAGGCTTTAAAGAATTTCCGACATCAAATACAAGGCAACTACTCTGTAAAATCTGAGTTTGCAAATCATGGCATTAGATTAAAAATGAGTATTTAAAGTGCTCAGCAGAAATAAAGGCAAGAGGACAAAACAACTTGAAAAGTAGTGAGTTTTGAACAGCTGGCATTTATATAATAACTCTTTGCTAATGCATCTTATTTATATTAACTCTTTTGAGACTCAACAACAGTCCTTTGAAGTAGATACTCTTGTATACCCATTTTACAAATAAGGAAACTGAGTGTGATAGAATATTGTCTTATTCTAACCATCTAATAGGACTGTGAAGTTGGAGCTATTATCATATTTATTTTACAAATGAAGAAGTTGAAATTCAGAGAGATTACATGCTTTGCCCATAACATAAAATTTATGTTTGCCTTTACTAGTCAGCCAGAGCACACAATTAATTCAAAGCAATGGTATTTGGCAATGGGAAGATCATGATGTTTGGTGGAAACCACAGCATTCAGAGCTGCTGATAAGCAGTGGAGAGTTCCCAGCATACACAGGTAGAGAGAGAAGATAGGAAGGGAACATGGAGGACCAAGGTGATCTTCTGATGCTATGAGATATCATCTTTGCTTCCCAGGATCTCCTAAGTAAGCGTTTTCTATGTAGTTTCACTTATGCATCATCTCTATTTGCTTCATAGACTAGGTGAATTTGTGCTGAACTCCTCTTAGTGGCTGCTATTCATCCTTGCTCTGAAGGCACCATAGTTGTTGACGGATGCTTCCAAGTTCTACTGCACTAGACACATGATCATGAAGCTTCTTCTCCCTGTTTCTAGCTTTTGGTTTCAGCTGAAATGTTTCCTTAAGTGGAGTGTAAGATTTCCCTCCTTCCTTCATGATTCTAGGAAAGAAAGGAAAATCTGCTATGGAAGTCTAATAGATCTTTGGGTAAACGTGATCCATGTGTTATGCAACTTTACCTAAGAAAGCACAAAGGGGAACATACAATGCAAGGGCTTTTATCTCTTGTATTTACTCACATTCTTGATTCCATGTATATGGAACAGAAGCTTGTTTAGTTTTTTTTTCAGACTTAAGTTAGAGCTATACAAGCATGGGCAATTCACTTAGATTTCCTGAGCTCTTTTTCAGACTTTAAGCTTAAATTTGGAAAGGCAATAGAGTTAACCAGGACTGTGACAAGTGACTATATCTCTCAGACTTAGTTTCCTTTTGAACAAAAGAAAAGTTCTGAATTAGATCATCCTTAAAGTTCTTTCCAGCCCTAATAGTCTGTGCTTCAGTGAGTTGAGAACCTAAATTATCTGCCTGATTTAGAAGGATAAATAAGGAAAGGAACAAGGCAGACTTTCTACTCCTCAAGAGGTAGATAAGATACTTTCTCAGAAATTAGGGGTAGCAAGGTGAGGCAAGTGACTTGCAAAAGCAAAGACCCTGCAAAGCTTTTCCTCATGTAAAAGCTTCATTGTCAGCCTAATTTGTAAGTCGATAAACAAACATTTAATAAATGCCTCTTATGTGCTGACCCTAGATAGAAAGAAAGGCAACAGTGCTTGCCAAAGGAGCTCACAATCTAACAGAAGAAATAATATGAAAATAGCTATATTCAAATTATATGAAATTGTACATATATGTGGCTATGTATACATGTGCATGTGTCTTTATAAACAAATGTGTGTATATATAAACACATAAACAATAAATTGGAAATAGAAAAGGGACTAAAATTAAGGAAAACTAGGAAAGGCTTCTTGCAAGAAGATAATTGTTAACTAAGATTTGAGGGAATTCAAGAAGTGAAGATAAAGAAGAGAGTCCTGTATTTGATTGTGTATGTAATAGGAAGCCTTTGGAATTTATTGAATGGAGTGGGATAGAAAATGTTAAGGTCAGAACAGACCAGTGCTTTGGGAAGACCAGTTTCTGAAAGGCTTGTAAAACAGTAGCATATTAATAATTTTCTTCTATAAAACTTATGGTAGTTAGGTGATAGTCTATATAGAAGGCTAGAACTGGAGCCATGAAGTTCTTAGTTCAAATCCTTTGCAAGCTAAGTGTCTGGTCAAATCTTGTAACCTATATCAGTTTCTTCTCCAAAATAGGAATAATAATAGTAGTTATTTCATAATGTAATTATAAAGATCAAAAGATATAAAATGGGAAGAGATTTTTAAACCTAAAATTGATATGTAAATGATAGTTATTTAATTTTGTTTCAAATATATGTCTTTCAACATTAATATAAAATTTAGGTATGTAATCAACTTGATTATTTTGATATCCTTCCTTATCAACTATTTTGATAAATTTGTATATTTTTAAAGAAAGGACAAAACTGACTAGATCATGAAGGATATTTTATTTCCTAATAATCTATGCCCAGGGAAACAACCAGTTGGAATACTTAAATGGACACTATTCCCATTAGAATTTATCTCTTGGGGGGCATAAGATAGTCATATTTATGCTTAGTAAGATTGATTTGACAACTGAATGGAGGATGAACTGGAGTCAGAAAACACTTGAGTCAGGGGGTGTAATGTTCTTCTCTAAAATATAATGTTCTCTGGGAGCAGGTTTTTTTTTAGGGGGGGGACTTCTGGGAACAGCCTTAGTTTCAATTCAATGTAATAATCACCTCAAATGCAGCCAGGAGTTAAAGTCCAAATCCTTTATTGTCTCCTCCAAAATAGCCCGGTTAGCTTTCTTAGAGGCCTATCTCTCTCCTTGGTTCCGAGAGCTCTTGTTGCTAGTCCTTTAGCTCTGCCAGTTTCAGCCTCCAGTCAGCAAAAAGGTGGAAGAATGGAATGAATCTGTCTTGCCTCCTCTAGTGGGCTCCTCCTCTAGTGGGCTTGTCCTTCTGACTTGTGAATCTTCTGGACTGAATCCTGACTTGTGAATCTCCCAGAGTGCCTATCAATTCCAGGGACTTAGCACCTTGTAAGAATCCTAACATCTCTTGCTTTCTTTTGATTTAGAACAAAGGTAGTCATGAGCTCCCTGACTTCTCGAGGAGGTGAGAACCCCCAAAAAGAAGGTGATCACACCTTCCCTGATTGCTCAAAAAAGGAGTAAAAACACCATAAAAAGGAGGTGTCCCTGACAGGTGTCACACTGTCCCTGACATCTCAGGAAGGGAGATGAAAACCAAAGGAAATGGGAAATCAAATCAGATGAGTGGGTTTCTAAAGGAGCTCACTTGAAACAGGTATACATAAATCCATCAATATGGGAGATATACATAATTGCATAAATCACATAAGTACATAGTAACACAACACAGGCTTGAAGTGATGTAACAAATCACATGAATCAACATGAGGAATTGTACACGTCCATAAGACATAGTCCATTAGAAATAGTCCAAAAGGAACCTATTGTCCGTTAGTTCATGTGCCAAGAATCCAATAATTCCTGAAAGTTTTCAAGTCCTGCAATAGTCTCATCAACAATTTTTCATCTCAAGGAATCCAATGATTCTTGCTGGTTTTAAAGTTCTGCAACAGTCTTATCTTGTGTTAGGGAATCCAATGATTCCAGCAGATTTTGTTCTTAGGTCTTCTCCTTTGCTTCCAGATTTTTCCCTTTTTCTATCTCTCTCTGATGGACAAAGCAAATGCTGCTCGTTGGTACCCATTTGATTCCTTCTCCATTTGTTTCTCTCTCTGTCTGTAGGAATACAAGCAAACCCTCTCTCCCAGGCAGTTAACCTATCTAATTCCCTTCTATTTACCACTTTCTAAATCTCTCCTCATCACCTGACAATTGCATTGGAGCTGCTTGCACTGGACACTGCCCTGTTGGTTTAAAAGGCCTGTATTTCCTCCCAATTGTAATCCCTTTCTGCTATCTGATTGCTTCTCTGTTGGTTGATTGTGTGATCTCTTTCTGCCATATGATTACTTTTTGGCTGATTGATCACATCAGAGTCCTGACCTTCTAAAGACTCTCTGGGTATAAACTCAGCTGCCACCATGCCCCACCTGTCTTTCGTATAATGTCTTGGAGCTAGGCCCTGCCTTTCATTTCCTTGGATCAATATACATTCTGAGGCCCAGTGGAAGCCTCTGCTGCATTTTGGACATGGGGTTTTGGGTTTTTTCTCACCCTGTCTTCTCACTCTATCTCCATATCTACAATGAGCTCTAAGATGTCCTATTTTTCCACACTGAGAACATTGAAAATTTTCTCTAGAAGTCCCTTGCCAAGAGGGGCCCTGTCTTCCCATGTTCATCATAGTCTGAGTACAATAAGCATTTGTGCCCACTGTGGCACAGAGTCTTATGATTTCTTCTAAAGGAGCATCTTTGTGTAGTCCCCATATAATTCTTTTGCAAATTTTATTAGCATTTTCCTTAGCCAGATGTCTGATCATTATTTCTGTAGCTGCATTTTCTCCAATGGTTCTTGTGACAGCTATCTGCAAATGTCCCACAAAATCTGCAAAAGATTCATTGAGACCTTGCTTTATTTTTGTGAAGCTTCCCCTCGATCTTTTTGGCCAGGGAGGGAACCCCAAGCCATTACGATCTGCTCATAAGCTGTTGTGGCGTAATTAATCTGTTGAGAATTCTCTCTGACCTTCACCGGCTAGTTGGTCAAAAGTGATTTGTGCATTAACCCCTGTTTGCCTATTTCGTTGGGCTTGAATCCTACATAATTCATAATACTCTGAAAGCCACAACAAGTTTTGTCCAGGTTCTAAACATGTCCTTGGTATGGAAAGCCACAACAAGTTTTGTCCAGGTTCTAAACATGTCCTTGGTATGGATTTCCAATCATTCAGGGTTAAGATTTCATAAGTCAAACTATCTTGTAACATTTTAACACAAGATGATATAGCCTCATAAAGAGTGCAACCTTTTTTTTCAAATCCTTAATTTTTTCCAGATCAAAAGGAGTGTATCTTCTCCTTTTTTGACCTGAAGAGTCAATCTCTTCAATCACAGAGTATGCATGTATTAAATCAGATACATCCTGTCCTTCATTTTTTGCCTTAACCAAATTTTTTTTAATCTTGTCATAGGCTGCTTCATAGGTGGTTCTGTTTATGTCACTGCCTCTCCCCCTCCTCTTTCTCCCTCCACCCATGAAGGGTTAATTGAGGGAGGAAGGTCAGGGGATTGGGAATGATCTAATTTCTCCTGCTGTGAATTCTTATCTGATTCTTCATCATTTTCACCTAGTTTAGTTGGCACATCCCCCCCCTTCTTCTCTTTCCTTATTCTAGTACTTATATAATTTCTTAAAGCCAGTTGTATTAAATTATATATTAAATATATTTTTGGAAATTGAGTCAGGTCCATTTTTATTGTACAACTGACAAAAGTTGCTCTCCTACTAATTTCCACTCTTCTAGATCCAATTCTTTTTTCCATAGAGAACCAAGGAGATGTGTACTGTTCAGTTTCTAAAAGTTCAGTGATCTGCTCCCAAATTATAATCAAACCTTGGCTTTCCATAACCTTGACAATGCTCTTTACACATTTTCCTTGAAGAGAAACAGAAGGCTGTTTTCTAAACATCTGTCCCATTTTAGCTGAAATACTATTTTAGCCCTTTAACAAAATTTCCTTGTTTATTTTTGTACTCACCATAATTTCTGGGTCAAGAAGACTTTTCCACTAAAATCAGGATCGTGTCTGCCCCACATAGGGTGCCAAAATGTAATGTTCTCTTCTCTCATTCCCTGGGAGCAGATTTCTTGAGGGGGCTTCTGGTGGCAGCCTTAGTTTCAGTTCAGAATAATAATCACCTCAAATGCAGCCAGATGTTAAAGTCCAGTCCTTTATTGTCTCTTCCAAAATAGCCCAGTTAGCTTTCCAGTGACTTAGAACCTTGTAAGAATCATAACAAGGGGGCCTAACTGGCAGATTATTACAGTAGTCTAAGCATGAGATGATATGGTGCTGTGCAAGGATGGTAGCAAAGTCAATAGAAAGGAAGGGTAAATAAGAGATGATACAAAGATTAAATCAACAGAACTTCCCAACACATTGGGTGAGATGCAGGGAGAATGAGGGGAGCTTGGGATGAAATGATACTTCAGTCATGAATCTCAAAGACCAGGAGGGTGCTAGTTCCAACAATAATGATAAAAAATTTCAAAAGGGAAGAAGCTTTGGAAAGAAAGATAATTAGCTCAGGTTGGACATGCTGAATTTAAGATCTCTATAGACATTCATTTGGAGAATTTTAAAAAGCAGTCAGAGAGGTGAGACTTGACATGCTGGAAAAAGTTAGATATGAATAAATAAATAAATCTAAATATTATCAGCGTTGCTATGATCATTGAAACCATGGGAGCTAGTGAGATCAAGTGAAATAGTATAGGGGATGAAGGGAGGAACCAGAACAGATCTGTGGGGAACAGCTACCCTTTAGCAGACATGACCTGTGTGAAAACCCAGTGAAAGAAACATTTAAGACACAGAGGAAAAGAATGAAGATAAAGCAGTGACCCAGTGACCCAGATACCCAGAGAGAAGCTAGCAATGAAAAGATGATGATCAAGAAACCCACATCTTACTGATTCCATGTCCAGTATCTTATCCATCATTCCTGAATACCTCTATTTAAATGTTGATAAAACATTCTTTCTGAGTTCAGAACATATACACACACCCATACACAATAGAGACAAGTGCATCAGTTGCATCAAGTTTGTAGCAAAACTGGACAAAACATTTGACTCAGTGGCCACCACAACAGGAAAAGGTCTCTGAGTTGGCATCAAAATATTATTGTCAGAGTGGTCAGAGTGCCATACCTGGGGTCAGAAAGACACCTAATTTGGTCTCAGACACTTACTAATTGTATGACCCTGGTCAAGTTACTTAACTCTGTCTTCTTAAATTTCTTCTTCTGTAAAATAGACTGGAAAATGATGTAATGGTAAACTACTCTAGTACCTTTGCCAAGATCACCCCAAATGGGATTACAAAGAGTGAAATACAGTTGAAAAGACTGAACCACAAAAGCTTATTGAAAGCCGAAACCATGGAGTAAGAGTTCCAGCTCTCACAGAATTTAGCATGGTTCTGGATATTTAGTAATTGATTGATTGAATTCAATTTCCCTATTTCTAGTTTATTTATATTTTTGTCCTTCAATCATAGTTCCCTATGATAAGCTGTGCTTTTTTCTGGAACAAAAATAAATCACACTAAAGTCACTGGCCCTTTACACAGCTATCTTAATCCTCTATTGCATTTTTGCCAAGAACATCTTTGTTCACTCAAGCCTGGGGTGAGTCTAGAGTCTGCTCATTTTGTGAACTTTTGCCAAGAGAATCAACAAGCTTCTTTAGATGTGCAGGAGAAATAGAAATCAGGAAAAGTCTTTTCCTCCCACACAGGATATCTTTTCTGAGAAGGGAGTAGGTAGGAGGGAGCAGAGAAAAAACAATAGATTGAAGGAGGATTAAAGCTCAAAGTCAGAGGCAATTTATTGTAAAGTTACTCAGTATGATTGAGTACTCAGTAGTGGTAGAGAATGCAAATTGGTAGGATACAAATGGCAGGGATACAAACTGACTGCGTTTTCCAGTACAATTCACCAAATGCTTTTTTTTTTCCTCTAAAGATTGTTTTCTCTAATCTGGATATGAAACTAGAGAAGACACTGGTTAACAGCAAAATTATTGCCTGCTAATTTGGTCTTCATCTTTCCAAGAAAGCAACTTTATCTAATGCAAAGAATGTGTCAGACACTTGGGTTTGAAATCCATCTCAGAACTTTGCTGTGTCAGCTTTGAGAAGTCATCTCACTGTTGGGTGTTCTATGCAACTTTCTAGAAAGGGGTTCTTAACTTGGTGTCTATGAAATCAAATGCATTTTATTTTATTCATTTAAAACATTATTCTGAGAAGGGGTCCACAGGCTTCACCAAACTGCCCCCTAAAAAGATTAAGAACTCCTGTTCTATGATGTAGTTGTAGAGAAAGGTGCTTACCTGTATTTGTAGATGGAATATCATCACCCTGGGGTTCTTTCTACCAGTAAAATCACAGGTCTCATCTCTCTCCCTAAAATAACAATATGTTCTAAGTAAGTGCCATATATTTTTTATAGAGAAAGAAACTGAGACTGCAAGAGTGATGATTTGCCTAGGATCACATGGCTGATACACCATATTCAAACCCAAGCTCAAACAGGTTCACTGCTCTATCCATTATTCCACACTGCCTATCCCAGTGTCAGTAACTCATGGAGTCTATGGGAGTGGCTTATTGAAATGGTATGAGACCTCCATATATTATTATTGGTCATCTATCACAATTTTTTCCATTGCCATTTTCAGTGGGACAGTTTCCTCCCCAAAACCATTCCTCCTCCCTCACATTTCTGCTGATGTAATATTCAAGGAACCAAGTTCTAAACCTTGATTCTATGTTTTTCTTCACCCCCCCATAAACAGCCAATTGCCAAATTTTATAGTGCTATTTCCATGACATTTCTGACATCTGTCTCTTTTTCTCTATTCACACAACCTCTAATGTGGTTCAGTCTCCCACCACTTCTCACATTGATTATTGCAATATTCCCAGAATAGGTTTCCCTTTGCTTTCTAATACCTTCACTTTCTAATCTGTTTTATACATAATTTCTAAAGTGACATTCAACAAATTGAATCTGATCTTATCACCTAAAACTCAAAAATCTTATAGTTATAAGATTAAAGATCTGGAAGAGACTTTAGTATTTACTCCAACCCAATTAGTTTACAAATGAAAAAAAAATGAGGCCTTCAATGTATCGCTATTACATGTAGGGTAAAATGTGTCATTTTCAGACTCACATTTAAAATTCTCCATAATCTTAGTCCTGCATATCTTTCAGGCATGCTACATTCTAATCAAAGTATGGATCAGTTGTTCCCTATATATTGCATTTCATTCTCCTTCTTTTCCCCACTCAAGTGGTTTTGTCCACTATGGAATACATTCATCCTTTCTTCTCCTCTGCTTCATAGATTTACTAGTTTCATAAAATCATTTCTCTATACAGTAAAATATCTACAGATGGAAGGGAATTTAGTAGCCATACAATCCAGCTCTTTGCTCTTATAACAATGATTCTTTTGATCCCTCACTGTCTGAGCCAAGTATGTTGCATTTTATTTCTCTTCTGTAGTTTTTCAGTACACAAGGAGTTTGTGGGTGTCTAATTTCTCTACCCTTAGCTCCAGTCTCCACTGGTGGTATTCTCCCAATTATAAAGAGTTCTCTGTACCCTAGTTCCATTTAACAACATAATAGATTGGTTTTTGCAAAGCAATATTTACCTCAAAGAATAAACTTAGCAAAAATGCACATATAAGCACCCTCTTAACACTCCAGTGGATAAGCTTAGCTGCAAAACCTCATATTCAGGAGAGAAAAAAGAGATTACATTTGCATTTTAATTCAATTTATCGATAGCAAAATTCTACAAAGTTCAATTCCCTCTCCCTCAATGCTATACTACAAACATTAAGTGCCTACTATTCACCAGCCATTTATGCTAAAGTATTGGGATACAATAAAAAAAAAAAGGTAGTCCCTGACTTCAAGGAGTTTACAATCTAATAGAGAAAATAATATACAAAAAGCTGGGTGGGGTAATGGCAACTATTGCAGGAGAATGATGATGTTGGTATGGAAACCAAGCAAAGCAGCTCAGAGTAAATGAAGAGATAACTGGGAATTCTGAGCCCTCTTTAAAGGAAGGATTTGGAAGAAGATTTTAGTCTTCTAATTCTCCAGTCATAGGGGAAGAGAGACAAGAGAGGGTAGTAATAAAGTGTGAGTACAAAGACTGAAGTAATCTCCAGGATCATGATCATGAGTTGATAATATTATTCTGGGAGAAGTAATGTTGTCAGAGTCAAAACCAAGGAGAGGATTTGTGGGAGAATATCCCCAGGAGAGTAAAAAATGAAAAATGGCAGAGATTATTTGATTTTATTTTTGGATCACTTGTGCCTGACTCAATGCCTTACACATCATAAACCCTTAATGGTGGTGTGTTGAATTAATTTGGAACATGAAACCAGGAGTCCAGAATCTTGGATTTTAGTTCTGGTTCACCATTGCATGATAAGTGATGCTTTAAATGATTTCCCTCATGTATAATGATGGCTAACTTTGCTCGGAGGCATGAATGATATAGACAAGAATATAGATAAATTCCTTAGCATTTGGAAGGCACTTTGGAAATCATTTAAGCCAAAATCCGCCTCATAGCCATGAGAAAACAAAAACCTAGAAAGGCAAGGTTATGTCCCCGAGATCACACAGGTATTAAATATCAGGACCGAAGAAATAAACACACAAATTCTGATTCTAAATCCAGAGATATTTCCCTTCAATCACACTAGAAGGATCAAATTTAAGAAAATGAAAATGGCACAAGTGGTTAAGGTCATTGTAGACTTCACAGACAAACCTTAAGGTTTACCCTGGATGAACCCTTTAACTGAGAAAAGGTGGCACAATCCTTGGAGCAGGGGTCCAATATTAACAGGGAAAAAAAAAAGAGTAGTTGTAGCTTGTTCCAGCAAGCTGTAAAGACTGTCTTTCCACTCCCATTAAACAGCCCCTAAAGTGTCATATACTTGTTACTTTCCCAGGCAGAAGCAAGAAATACTCTATTAAAAAATTTATAGCTGAGTAAACCAAGTCCCAAAGCACCATGAAAAATATAGCAAAAGGAACAAGAAGTTTCTGCACTGTCACTTTTTAAAAGTAACTTTATTTCAGGTTATTCTTATATAAAAGTTAGTTTGTGGCTATATTTGACCCAATAACATCCTCATTTCATTTCTGAGAAGACATGTTGCTACTTCTTGTAATGCTTTCAATAGAAGGGTCATCTGGTAAAGGGTGATCAGATTAGTGATATTTTTGTTGTAAGTGAAAATGTTCTTATACCAATAGAAAAAAGTAGTGGCTCTTTAATTCATAGTTTTAGAGTTCCCTAAAGGCACTGAGAGTTTAACAGACTTGCCTAGGGAAACAGTCAGAATATCAGATGCAGTACTTGATTCTGGAATCACCTTCCTATTCCTTATAAAATTCAAATTTTATTTTAAGTTGTTTTTATTGTTCTTTTTGACAAAAGGATCAGCATTCTTCTCTCACTCCTTCCAAAGGTGAAATTCTATATTTTTATTATTTGATGTTTCCTTCAATGGAAGTTGGAGAAGAATCTCTCAGTCAAAAAATGCCTACTGTGTGTTAGGCACTGTGCTAAGGACTGGGGGTACAAAGAAAAACAAAAGACAGTTCATTTTCTTGAGAAGCTCACAGTCTACTGGAGGAGTCAATATACAAACAACTATGTATACTCAAACTATATAAGGGAAAAAATCAGAAAATCATCTCATTAGAACTTAAAAGCACAAAGGCTCTCACTTTCTACTAGGGTAGAGCACATGCAAATTATTATGTACAAACAAGATATAAAGGCTTTAGAAGAATATGGGGATATTATGATCTTTGTTATCAATCAAACTACATGGAGGGCTATGATGTCAGGATGTAGCATTAGATCCCGAAGGCCTGTAGAGTATATACAGATAATACCAAGCAAAAGGACTTCAAATTTGGGCCAGTGACCATCTATATGTCTGCCATTTTACTTAAGTTTACTTAAGTTTAAAAAGAAAGTCCCTAGAAGGCTGGTCATGACTTTTTTTTTTTTTTTGGCAAAAGCAACTCAAAAAAAGCATTCTATGGGTAGGATAGAGGTAATCTGGTCTAACTCTCATTTTGCAGGTAAATGAATTGAGTCTCAAAAAGGTTAACTGAATTCCTAAAGGTTTTAGCATAACAGGTGGCAGAACCAAGATTTTAATTCAGTCTGACTCCAAATTCAGTATAATCTTAACACTATGATGCCTTATTTCTTGAGACCAATAACGTGATTAGTTGAGATTCTGCTCTTTCTTCCCAGCTCTTCAGTATACACAGCCCTACAATTATCTGGGATTCCCAAAGAAAAAAAATTAATATCAAAATTTGCTCATGCACAGACATAAACATGTCTCATCTCATATAGATTATTAAGCTTCCCTCTTCAACTCTACCTCCTAAATTTCCTAGCTTTCTTTAAAGCACAGCCTGGATACTACCTGTTAAAGGAGGACTTTCTTGATTCACTTTCCTCATTAGTACCATTCCTCTCCTGAAATTACTTTTAACTAATCTGTATGTGCTTTATATTTGCATACTTAAAAGTATTTCTCTTTTCCTCTCCCTTCCTCTTCCCTCCCTCCCTCACTTTCCTTCTTCCCCCCTCCCTCTCTCTCCCTCTCTCTTTCTCTTCATTTCTCTCTCCCTCTTTCCCCCCTCCCTTTCCTTATGTGTGTGTCCTCTCTGTCTCTGTCTCTCTATCTCATCTCTCTGTCTCTGTGTCTCTCTATCTCATCTCCCTCTCTGTCTTTATATTTCTCTGTTTCTTTGTGTCTCTTCATGTCTCTGTCTCCTTCTCTCCCTCTCTCCTCTTCTCCCATTCTTCCCTTCTTCTTCTCTCTCTCCTTTTCTCTATCTTTTAGGAGAAGTCTTGGACATCTCCTGTGCTTTTTGGACAACTCTTATTTCTCTGAAGATAAGGTAAGCCAAGGATCACAAATTGTAAACTACTACCATGCTGGTTCCCAAGTCTGCCTTCCATATGTTGCTCTTCACAAAAGCTTCTCCCAACCACTTCAAACTCTTTTTTGATTCTATGTTCTCTAGCCAATTCCCCATTGAGTTTCACAATCCAAGGATACTTCTCTTCAATCATCAAAAATGTCCTCACTTGGTCTGTCTGTCCTGTCAGCATTCTTTCTTTATTTCTCATTCTTTTTATGGCTAAGCTGAAAGCCATCAATAATCAGTGCCTTTATTTCCTTTCATTTCATTTTCTTCTAAACTCTGCAATTTGGCTTCCTATCCCATCATTCAACCTTATCATCCAACTGAAATTGCTCTCTCCAAAGTTACTGATGATGTCTTAATTGCTAAATTTAATGATCTTTTCCCAAGTTTCATTTTTTAACCTCTGTGTAACCTTTGAAAATATCATTTTCTTAGATAGTATAGAACAGTGGTCCTCAAACTTTTTAAATTGGGGGCCAGTTCACTGTCCCTCAGACTGTTGGAGGGCCGGGCTATAGTAAAAACAAAAAACTTTGTTTTGTGGGCCTTTAAATAAAGAAACTTCATAGCCCTGGGTGAGGTGGATAATTGTCCTCAGCTGCCACATCTAGCCCACTGGCCATAGTTTGAGGACCCCTGATATAAAAGAAACTAGGCAATGACCAACACCTTCACCCTGTACCAAGATAAGTAGAAATGAATTCATGATTTAGACAAAAAGAGTGATACTATAAGCAAATTAGAAGAACAAAGATCTGTGGAGAAGGAATTTATAGCCAAAAAAGAATAAGAGTATATTTATGAAATACAAAATGGATAATTTTGATTATATTAAATTAAAAAGTTTTTATGCAAACAAAACAAATGCAGACAAGATTAGAAGGGAAACAGAAAATTGGGGGGAAAATTTATCTCCAAAGGTCAGTCTGATAAAGGCCTTGTTTCTAAAATACATAGAGAATTGACTCAAATTTATGACACAATCCATTCTCTAGTTGATAAATGGTCAAAGCATATGAACAGACAATTTTTCAGACAATAAATTAAAACCATTTTAGTCATATGAAAAAATGTTCTAAATCACTATTGATCAGAGAAATGCAAATTAAAACTTCTCTGAAGTACCACTACATACCTCTCATATTGGTTAAGATGAGGCAACAAAAAAATGATAAATATTGGAGGGGATGGGAGTAAACTGGGATGTTAATACATTGTTGATGGAGTTGTGAACTGATTCAACCATTCTGAGAAGCAATATGGAACTATTACCAAAGGGCTATCAAACTGTGCATACTCTTTAATCCAGCAGTGTCTTTGCTAGGTCTGTAACCCAAAGAGATCATAAAAAACAGAAAAGGACTTAAATGTGCAAAAATGTTTGTAGCAGCCCTTTTTGCAATGGCAAGGAATTAGAAACTGAGAGGTTGCCCATCGGTTGGGGAATGGCTGAATAAATTATGATATATGAATACTATGGAATATTATTATTCTATAAGAAATGATCAGCAAGATGATTTCAGAGAGGCCTAGAGAGACTTACATAAAGTGATGCTAAATTAAGTAAGGAGAACTAAGAAAACCTTGTACACAGCAACAACAAAATTGTGTGTTGATTAATTCTAATGGATGCGACTCTTTCCAACAATGAGATGATTAAGGACAATTCCAATAGACTTGTGAAGGAGAAAGCCATCTACATCCAGATAGAGAACTATGGGGACTGAATGTGGATCACAACATAGTATTTTCACCTTTTTGTTGTTGTTTGCTTACTTTTTGGTTTCTTTTTTTTCTTTATGATCTGATTTTTCTTGTTAAGCATGATAATTGTGGAAATATGTATAGATGAATTGTACATCTTAACTTATATTGGATTACTTACTGTCTAGGGCAAGGCTGGGAGGAAGAAAGGCAGAAATATGTGGAACACATTTGATGAATATTGAGAATTATCTTTGCATATATTTTGAAAATAAAAAGCTATTATTAAAAAAAAATAAAGAACATATCATGTCCTTGTGCGAAATGGAGATAAAGTGAAGAACAAAAGCTCACTGAGGAAAATAATTCCTTAAAAATTATAATTGAGCAAATGGAAGCTAATGACTATACGAGAACTCAAGATAAAATAAAGCAGAAACCCCCTAAAAAGAGAAAAAAAAGAAATATCTCATTGAAAAAACAATTGACCTAGAAAATAAATCTAGGAGAAATAAAATAAAAATTATTGGTCTGTCTGAAAGTCATGATTAAAAAAAAAAGAATCCTGGACACCATCTTTTAAGATATTTTCAAAGAAAACTGCCCAGAGGGGAACAGAGGGGAAAATTACCTTTTGAAAGAGATCCCAAGATGAAAACTCCCAGAAATATTATAGCCATGTTCTAGAACTCCCAGATTAAGGAGAAAATATCACAAACATCCAGAAAGAAACAATTCAAGTACAGTGGAACCACAGTCAGGATAACACAAGAGTTAGCATCTTCTACATTAATGTACTGATGGGCTTAGAATATGATATTCCAGAGAGCAGTGACACTAGATTAGAACCAAGTATCATATATCCCTCAAAACTGAGTATAATCCTTCAGCGGAAAAGGTAAACATTCAGTATAATCAAGGATTTTCAAGTGTCTGTGCTGAATGGAAAATTTGATTTTCAAATACAGGACTTAGAAGCAGCATAAGGAAATGATCAGGAAAGTGGTATCATAGGGGACTTCATAAGTTTTATCTGTCTACATTCCTACTGATACATATAACTCAGAACTTTCTCATTATTATGGCAGTTTGAAGGATTAAATATAGGCAGAGGGTATAGATGTGAGTTGAATATGAAGGGATAATATTTTTAAATTTTATGAAATTAAGGCTTGAAAGGGCAATATATTGAGAAAAAGGGAAAGCAAGAAGTAGAATAGTGTAAATTATCTTCCATAAAAAGAAGCAAGAAAAAACTTTTACAGTGGAGATAAAGAGGGGGATGGGAATGAGACTGAGTGAACCTTACTCTTATGAGAAGGGGAAATAATATATACACTCAATTTGGGTATAAAAATCTATCTAATCCTTCAGGAAAATAAGAGGAGAATGGGATACAAGAATGGGGAGAGATAAAGTAGAGAGCATATTGGAGGAGAGAGTGTAAGGGGTAAGTAACAAAAGACTTTTAAGGATGTACAGGATAAAAGGAAAAAGAGAATAGAATGGAAATATGATTAGCAATAGTAATTATTTAAAAAATCTTGAATCAGGTTTCACTGATAAGACCTTATGTCTCAAATATAGAGGGAACTGAATCAAATGTATTTTAAAAAATTATTCCCCAATTAATAAATGATCAAAAGTTTTGCTCTTTGTCTAAAGGACTATAAAATCATGCATATCCTTTGACCTAACAATACTACTATTAGGCATGTATCCCAAAAGATATATTTTTTTAAAAAATGAAAAAGACTTGTTATATATAAAAATATTTATAGCAGCTCTTTTCTCAGGGCAAAGAATTGGAAATTCAGGAGATGCTCATCAATTGGGGGATTGCTGAATAAAATGAGGTATGATTGTGATGAATGTTATTGTTCTATGGGAAATGATGAGCTCACAGAAAAAAACCCTGGAAAGTCATGAACTCAAACAAAGTGAAATATACTACAGACTGAAGCATACTCTCTCAAAAGAAAAAAGAAAACAAAGAAAACACCTCTTCTCCTTATTACTCTCTTTTCTGTAGGTTTTTGTAACACTATTGTCTCCTAGTTGACTCATTTTTTGCCTCATTTGATGAATCTATCCACATCTTATCTAATAACCACAAGTATCACTCAAGGCACTGTCCTGCACCCTCTTTTGTTTCTACTTTGTTATTTGCCTTAGTGATCTCATCACATCCCATAATTTCAATTATTATCTCTATGCTGATAATTCTCAAAACTTTTCTAGCCCTAAACTCACTTCTGACCTCCAGTCTCACACCTCCAACTGCCTCTTGGAAACTGGATGATTGTAGATATCATAAATTCCATCTGTCCAAAATTGAACTCATTAGCATTCCCTATTACTGTGGAAGTTATGACTATCACTGTCACCCCAGTCCACATCATACATGACATCCCAATCCCTTACTTTCTCTCATTCCTCATATCAAGATCACAGGCCTAGTCTATCTTTTCAAACTTCAGAACATCTTTCTCCCTAACATGGCCACTACTATGGTGCAAGCCCTCATCATTTTTCTAGCTGGCTTCCCGGCTCAAGACTCTTCCCATCCATCTTCCATTCAACTGTCAACTTGATCTTCTGAAAATGCAGGTCCAACCATACCCTGGCCTCTATTCATTAATTCTATTGACTCCCTCCTGCCCCCAGGATTAAATATAAAATCCTTTATTCAGCAGAATTAAGGTAAGATAATAACTGTTTAACTTCTTTGAACCTTGGTTTCTTCATCTGTAAAAAATGGGCAAATGAACATAGCATATCTTTTCTTGGCTCAGCAGCTTGCTCTAAATACTTCCCTGAAACAAATGTTTAGATTTTAAAATATCTTGGACATGCAGTAAATATTAATGAGAAAATCTCTTCACCTAAAATGACAAAATGTTACTCTGTGAAGCACAGAGAGAAAGGAATAAAATTGACTGGCAAGAAGAGCCATTGTGTCTGGCTTTTAAGGTCAGTCATTCTTTGGGTTTCTTTATAAGATTTGACTATGAACTCTTAGAATTCCTAGCTTTCTTCAAAGCTGACACCTTTTGCATAAGGCTTTTTTTCCCTGATCTGTTTTATCACTCCACTGCCCCAATTTTCTATTGGTTTTGTGTACACGTATTTATATGCTTCTTTGTTTCGTTTTTGCCTTTTTAATACTTAGCATTTAGGATATATTAGATATTTTATGAACACTTATTATTTGATTAATTGATGACCCCAGCTATGAAGTCCTAATAGTCTCAACCACAATTTGAACTTTCCAATGCCTGAACAAAACCGCACCCATCCCTTGCATCATCTTTTTAGGATCCCATAGTGATCTGGTCAGAACCCATTTGTGGGTGGATTTCAAGATCACATTTGTCCAAATCTAGGGTGCAGAATCTTTGAGAATGAGAGATGAAAAAAGCATGCTGAAAAAAATGCAGAAAATGGGACCCAAATCCAAATTCTACACATAGTGGCGGTTACAGTCTTGTCAGTGTGTCAACAGACAGTCCCTCAGGAAGACATTAACTAGATGTATAATTAGAATGAAAATTGTCATTTAGAGAAGAAAATGCGTGCACTTCCTTCCCATAAGAAAAAAAAATAACTACATGTCAGACATGGGGAAATGTAAGTCAGAGTGGTTTTTTTTTCTTTTTTTCCTGAGCACAGAGAAGGTCTACTTCATCTCCCTCTGGTCCCAGAAAGGTCCCTGACAAATCACAGTAGACATAAACACAAATCATGCACCTCTCACAGACATCCACCTTCTGACCTGCAGCAATACAGGACATGTTTACAAGCTGCCATCCCAATAAATAGGGACACTTGAGAATCAGTAAAATCATCAAAGACCATGAAACAGGTCAGGTTCAAAGGTCCAAGTTTTCCTTTGAGAAGTAATCACTGGCTGCTGGAGCAGACTGGTTAGAAACAACTACCTCTCAATAAAGTAAGAAGCAAGGGTGCTAACAGCTTTCTCCTTCCTCTGTCCATCACCACCTTTCCTGGAACAATCTGACTATTTCACTGCTGAAATAATTGTTTCCACTTCCTTTGATTCACAGGACCAATTGGTTGATTCTAGGAAAATATGTGTCACAAATAAGATGAAAAAAAAAAATGAAGGGGACACTCTTTAATCATATCCTTATCTAATTTCCTCTCCATTTCATCATGAAAACTGACATTTGATCTGATTTTCTTTTAATTGAGAGGCAGAAGGGAGATAGTGACCTATATTCAGATCTTTCTTCAGTTGCTTATCTCAGGATCATAGATTTAGAAAGCATAGAGGAACTAACCTAGAATTAGAAATACCTGAGCTCAATCCTGTTTCAGATTCTTTTAAAATATTGTAGATTTAGAGTTGAAATCTCTAGATTTAGACACCTTAAAGGTTTTCTAGTCTTCAGCTTCTTAAACTGTGGTTCACAATCCCCTATGGTGTTTTATAACTGAATATGGGGGTCATGAAATTATGTGTCACTATCAGTAAATGTTTGATTTGTATTTTATATCAATTTAGCTATGGTCATGTCGAAATTTCTCAGGCAAAAAGGGTCATGAGTGGAAAAAGTTTAAGAGGTCCTGTGTCCAATCCATTCTTTTGACAAATTAGGAAACTAAATCCTATTCTGGTTAAATAATTTACACAAGACCACAAAGGCAGTAAGTAGCAAAGCTGGAATTTGAATCCCAATCCTCCGATGCCAAAACCACAGTTCTTTCCACTGAAGCATACTTTCTCTACTAACTAGATGAGAAACAATGGACAAGATAATTAACATCTTTGAGCTTGTTTTCTTCTTTATAAAACTAGAGATATGAATACCAGTAGTAACTGCCTCCCAGGCCCATCATAAGGCTCAAAGGAAGTTATATAAATTAAATACTATACAAAGTCAGGTCTTATTAATTTTACTAAGATTTTGTTGTTGTTCAATACTATATGATGACCAATTCTGATGGAGCTGGCCATCCTCAGCAATGAGATCAACCAAATCATTTCCAATGGAGCAGTAATGAACTAAACCAGCTACGCCCAGTGAAAGAACTCTGGGAGATGACTAAGAACCATTACATTGAATTCCCAATCCCCATATTTTTGCCCACCTGCATTTTTGATTTCCTTCACAGGATAATTGTACAATATTTCAGAGTCTGATTCTTTTTGTACAGCAAAATAACGGTTTGGTCATGTATACTTATTGTGTATCTAATTTATATTTTAATATCTTTAACATCTACTGATCATCCTGCCATCTGGGGGAGGAGGTGGGGGAAAGAGGGGAAAAATTGGAACAAGAGGTTTGGCAATTGTCAATGCTGTAAAGTTACCCATACATATAACCTGTAAATAAAAGGCTATTAAATAAAAAAAATTGTTGTTGTTGAAGCAATTGGTTAAGTGATTTACCCAGGGTCATTCAGCTAGGAAGTATTAAGTGTTTAAGATCAGATTTGACCTCAATTCCTCCTGACTTTCAGGACTGGTGCTCTATTCATTGCATGACCTAGCTGCCCACCCAAAAAATTTTAAAGTGCTTAAAATATGTTTTGTTTTGTATTTTGTTTCCCACTAAATACAAACATCTTGAATCCAGATTCTGTTAATGAATACAGGAATTTTTTTTTTTTGGTACCAATGGGTCAGGCACTTTGTGATATAAAGATTAAAAAGGAAGTTTCTACTCATAAGAAGCTTATATTCTTCTTAGAAGACCAAAAAGATTTAGAAAACCAAGGTCTGAATAAAGGTAGGTTTTAGGATGTGGAAGATAAGGAGAACAAGATAGAATCAGAACCTAAGCCCATTGATAAAGGGAACAGACCACAAGTGACTTCCACTATGTACCACTGTTGAACATTGTTGTCCAGTGGAAGGTAGGGACTAGCTTTCAGAAAAACAGTACCAGAAGTAGCCCTTCCCTTCTGAAAGACAAGTTACACTATTTGTCAATTATGAGCCAGGTAATCATCAAGGAACACGATACATATCCATAGAAACAGAAAAAGATAACTTTAAATGAAACTGTGACTCTATTACAGACAGCTTAGGTTTTCATATCCATTAAATTTAATATCATAGTAACTAAACTACTTGATTGTCCATGTCCTCTTTTTGAACTTCTTTCTGCTTATCTCTAGATATTTTTAAATGTCTCATTGAGGTATTTTTAAACAGTTTTGCATAGAATATGTTGAAAAAACATCAACTACAAAGAATGTGATTATCAAGAGTCAAGTACAGAACTACAGACTCATCATTTCAGACTTTGTAGCCCATTAGTCTAATCTTCACTTGAAAAAATACATGAAAGAAAACAATGTCAATGAAACATTCCCTGACATGAGGTCTGTGGTTTTTGGATTCATCCTTGATTCTTGATAATAACATGCTCTGTCAATAATGATTTATCAATCCATTCATATAACCTTGCATTAAAATGCCAAGGTTAAAGTCTTATGTTATTAAAAGAGGTTTTTATGCCTTTAAGAAGTCTAAGAAATAAAGTTATATAATACTTTCAAAGAGTTTTTAGAGTTTTAAGGAGGTCAATTTAAAAAACCTCTGTGTATAGGTATATATCATAGGTATATGTGTACATGTATACATATATGTAAGCATATGTATATTTGGAAATTTAAAAATTTGAACAAGCATTTGTTTATTTTATCCTTGGAGATTATAACCACTGGGAGGCAACTTATTTTTGTAGCATATTTGCTGTCAAGAAGCAATGAAGTGCAAATAGAAGGTAATTGAACTTAGCAATTTGTTTACTCAGAAAGGAAACATCTGGAGAAAAAAACTGGACTATTTTAATAATTAGCCAGTCACGTTCTATAAGGAACACACTGATATATGATCTAGCATTATAATAAGGATCCTACAGTCATGGGATTCTGAAGGATTAGTAATTAACCTCCTTCCAGCTCAAGAAACTATTTTCATAAAAGAGGAGAAAATGAGAAGTCAGGAAGTAGTGAGTGGCCTCTGTTGATCTTTCTGAATTTTATTCACTGTCTGCCCAAACTCACAAATAATTTCTATTTTATCTTAAGAGCTATTTTTACATATCTCACCCATCATGTCGGGGGGAAAATAATTTGGAATTGTCAGTGTCTCTAATCTTTCTTAAAAGGAAGAGTCTGTGAGTTGGAGAAAAAGAATATTAAGAATGGCATCTTAAAGAAATTTGAACCTGGCATGTCTATACCTTGTGAACAATTCTCAACTATCCTATGGATACTGAATTTAGGAACCCCTTTGTCTGATTTACCAGTGCTCCACCTGTAAAATAAAAAGAGAGGTGAGCTAACAGTTTTGGTACAGCCCAATTATGAGCTACCTTCTGATATAGGACATATTGCTAACTGGCAACAGCACTCTCCATTAGTGTTATACTCTAATTAGGCATAAGCTTGCCCCTTCTCAACTTGCCAGAATTCTTCCTGAAGTAATTAGTATCCACTTTTGAAGGACAGAAGTACTCCTGTAGTTTTAAAAATGGAAAGTGTAGAATTAAGATCCAGATAGATCAGTGCTTGTAGGAGTAGAAAATAATGATTAATAATACATAGTACAGATCTCATCTCTACATTTTCATCTTCTATCTTCCACCTCTAAATTTATGATGCTGTGATCCTATGAAGATCATAATGGCTACCTGTCTCAATGGATTACTGTCCACATTACTTAAAGCTAGTAATATTCAGATACCCTAATTTATAGAAATTATTGCATTAATTCTAAAGACTACACAGAGGCAGGCTCTGGCTTGATGTAAAAAAAATAATTACAGATGTTCAAAAGGAGAATAAGATGCCTATTTGTGGATGAAATAGATTTTCTACTCATTGTAGTGAGGTGAATGACTTGGCTATATTGTAGAGTGGATTCAAAACAATTTAAAATGAATTTATTAAGTTCCTCTTATATGTAAGATGAAAGGCACTTAAGGTCATCCACTTTACATAGAAAAGGTCAATATCTCATATATAAAATTAAAGATGGTATGGCATAGTGAATAGTGATCCAGCCTTGAAGTCAATAAGATCCAGATTTAAGTCCTACTTCAAATAATTACTAGCTATGTAACCATAGACAAATTGCTTAATTTCCTGTTTCCAAGGCTAATCTCTAAAAGTGTAAATTTCAGAAGAATTGCTGACCTGAACCACTGGTTGGAATTTCCACTCCAATAATTCACCACTCTGATAAAATCAAAGATACAGATTATTGCACTGGCAATAAAAAGGCAAAAAAAAAAAAAAAAAAAAAAGAGCAGTCAGTCTTCAAGACTGCCTTCTTTTCTGATTACCAGAAATGCTTCTAAAGTTGCTTTCATTCTGTGATAATGGGTAGAATATGTTTATTCAGTGTATCTTACATGTAACTAAAGTTCCAAAACTCATGGAGAATGGCCCTAAAAATGACCACATCACTTGAGTCCTAGGAAACAACTTTCCCTAAAAACTAAGGCATAATCATTGAAATAAGATGCTTGGGGATTCGGAATTAAGAATATCTCTGCATTTTCCATCCTAAGACTATGTAATATCTTTGGACATATGTCCAAAATATTCTATATAGCTTGATAAAAATGTTGAGAAGACTAAAGAAAGAATAAAAGAATAAGAGAGAAAATTGAAAAGAGAGAATCATGTGGTATTCTACTCTATATTATAAATAGTAGAGTATGTGACAAGTTTTTGAATTGTTTAAACTCCTGAGGGCCATAAGGCAACGTAACATAAACATTTCCTCCCTATAAAATGTTCTTTTCCTCCTCCTTTGATCCAATAGATGAAAACATAATGAGATTTTATTAAACCCACTTTATCCTATTGTTATTTCTGCCAGACGGATGGTGCATTACATCCTTTTGGCTTTGATGCTGACAGTGAAACCTTCTAACAGATTGCCAATAACCCTGACACAAAAGCTCCCAAAAATGTAACTTATCCCAGAACCATGTTCCTAGGTTTGTTGCCAGCACTGCAGCTGTCAAATTTGGCCCCCAAAGTGCCCTTGATTAAAGAAGGGAGCCAACGGAAGAGGGAGAGTTTGCCAGTGTGGGACAACTCAGTGTTGGTAATTACACCTCAAATATGCTGTATTTTCTAGGGAAGGCTCAGAAAGTACAGATACATTTGAGCAAAAGAGAATTTATATTTTGCAAGGCCCTAAAAGTCAATGATATCCCCCAATTCTCTTCAACTACATTATCTTCAGATGTGATTTTGAAAGTGTCTTCAAGATAATCATTACTTGGTCTGATCATTGGAAGAAACATTAAGAAATTATTGGCAATGTTGCTCGTGTCTGGTTCTTAGAAGATAGCATTAAGTCCCTGGGGTCTCATCATGGAGGGAGAGGGCACTCAGTTATGGCAGCCACATTCTGGTGAGTAAGATATAAATTGCAGAGACAACACTTGTGGCCACTAATACTGAACTTTTAACTAAGAGACACCATCTACCTCTATTTTTCATGACCTATTTCAAATCACAGAATTAGTTCCCCTGCTAAATCTTCAGTCTATTGTCATTTCTTCTCATTTATATGATTTACAAGCCTTCCTCTTGCTCTTCTCTTCAGTTTAGCCTCTCCCTGTGACATCCTATCTGAAATTGTCCAGGAGTCAACTAAAAGCTACTTTTGACTACGAGTTGTTAAATTCTCAGTGTGAACATTTATATCTAAAAAATAAGCTAATGTTACAAATCAGGGCTTGATTTATTGTTTTGTTGATTGTACTTAAGGGAGGGAGAAAATGTTAAAAAATGTAGATTCAATTTAAAAGTATATCACAGATTTTATACACATATAAATATGTATAGATATACATATATATGTCTCTCTCATATATATATAATATGCATATATGTGTGTATGTATATATATATACATATATATATATATTATATATATATATTTGGAGAACCAGGTATAAAACAGTTACAGCATCTCCTTTATCATAAATAATGTGGCTAATATACCCCTTCAATTATATAAATTTTCTATTGAGAAAAATTCTCAGATCCAAATCATTTGTTCCCAATTACTCCATGGATTACTTGCTTTTACTAAATCTCATGCAATGTTCTCTGGGCTAATTGGAATAGTTCATCCTCTTCTCCATCCCTTGAATGAATCAGTCCCATCCTCTTGTGTCCATTCAGTGATGTACCTTCATTATTTTTTGCTTGTTTTCTCCTTCAAGAAAAATGACTTCAGAACTAAAAAGCACGAAGAGAAGTAAGAGAATCTCTAGCTATTTTTGCTAAATTTATGTCATTTGGCCCAGAACCAAAATCTTGGCTACAAAACAAATAGTAGACTTGATTTCTGAGCAATTGTCAGTGACATTTGAAAGATTTTGTAAAATGGGGAGGAGTTATAAGATTAGAAAAGGGTTAGTAACCTGTAAACAGTAGTCCAGAGAACTTGACTTCAAATTTTAGCAAAAAGGGGCAGTTAGGTGGTACAGTGAATCGAATACCAACCCTGAAGTCAGGAGGACCCGAATTCAAATTTGTCTCAGACACTTAACACTTCCTTAACACTGACCCTGGGTAAGTCACTTAACCCTAATTACACCAGTAAAAATAAAAAAATTCTAGCAAAAATATATAATATGCTCATTAAAAAGATGCTTAGTGAACTAGTAGAAAAGAAAGCCATGATCTTATGATGCCGGTATAGCTTCAACAAGAACACTGCAAATATCCGATTAACATTATTTCTCTTTTTACAGATTTACTAAGTGGATAAATGAGAGGAATGCTATAAACGCAGTTTGTTTATATTTTAGCAAAACATTGGATAAAGAATTTCATTTCATTTTGAAGATAAAATGAAGAGATGTGGGTAGACTATGACCTACATTGCACTATGTGTAAAGTCTCCTAATAAGCATTTGTTTATTATTATTTGTTATTATTATTAAACTGAATTTTAGTTTAGAATTTAAGGGGTAAACAATAATAACTTACATTTACGTAGCACTCTAATATTTCAAAGAGATTTATATATTGTCTCATTTATTTCTTACAATAACTCTATGGGGTAAGTGGTACAAGTATTATTGTCCCCATTTTAAAGATGTGTAAACTACATCTAAGAGCAGTTGTGTCCTTCCCAAAGTCATATAGCTAGGAAACATCCAAGAAATCTCTAGTACTTGGCATGGTATTTGGCATGTAATGGGTATTTAATAAAAATTTGTTGAATTTAATTGAGATAAGATTAGGCTCAATTCTCCCCAACTCCAATTTAGTGCTCTGCTATACCACATTGCACTTCTAAAAACAAGTACATTAGTCCAGTTGGTTATACTTGAGCCTATCATTGGTGGAACCATTCATTTCTGATGTCTCTAGCTTAAGAGTTTACATCATGTTTTCTTTTTTCACATTTCCACCTTGTATAATTGTACTTAATGGTGAGGTTGATGATACTGGAGATTTGCCTACAATCAATGTGCACTTCAGAAAGTAAGTTTGAAGCAGTTCCTCTCTTGGCATAAACTAAAACCAGATTGTTTTGGCTTTAAAATAAATTAAACTATCATACTCCAATCCCTAGGCATCCCAAGTAGAACTTAGTACCTCTATTTGCTCTCCCCATTGGGCATTGGCAGATTGACCCTTCTGGAATCAGAGTCTAGGAAATTACATAGATCCAGAACTGGAAGGAACCTTAGGCCATTGAATCTAGCCCACTCATTTCACAGAAGAGAAAAGGGAGCTTCAGAGAAATTACTTGACTTGCCAATGGTCATAAAATCAGTGTCTGAGACAGCATTCAAACCCTGGTCTTCCTGATCCTAAATCCAACACCTGGATCCAGCACATTATGCTACTTACAAAGAGACACTACAACAATTAAGAGCTAGATTTGCAAGCCCACTCTTGTTTTTAATCCTCCAAATTAATGCTAATGTATCCCCAATCAACATTCAACTACTGTGTTCAATTTTTTTTTTTTTTTTGCCTAAGACTATAATTTCTTTCCAACTTCCTTTCTCTGTGGTCTTTTAAAAATTCATATTAAAGTTCAATCTCATTTTTAAAAAAGCAATAACTGTAAAACCCCCACTACATACTTGATTCTCCCAGCCCTCCCAAAATAATTAAGGGATATGTATGTTGAGATCCCTGGTTTAGGATGTCATTTCAGAAATTAATCCCACCAGAAGGTAATTCCTTTTGGACTGTCACAACTATAGCCAAATTATGTTCTAGACACTGGTGATGTATTATTTCAGATACATTCTCACTTGTATCTAGTGTGTTTAAGGGAAGCCCTTCAATGACCTTGTCTACACAGCCAAACCTAAGCAGTGGAAACTGTTCCAAGCGGGTTCCATATGGCTTCTCTTTCAAAGCTTATATGATTCCTTCTGAAGGGAAAAAAAGGTAGAAGCAGAAGAGAGAATTTTATTTATTAGCTGAAAGGAATGAAGGAAATGCATTTGGAGATTAACAATGGATGTCTCTTCTATTCCTTTTTTTAATAAATAAATATTAATAGATCAAACAATTAACAAGCATTTATTATGCACCTGTTATATCCAGGCACTGGAAATACAAATTCAACAAATAAAACTCTTAAGGAGGCTAATAGCTTATTTTGGAAGTTGTTCTCAACTAAAACCCCTATATTTATCAAAGTGATGGTCTTCATTATTGAAGTCAAAGGACCTTCAAATCTACTATTTACTACTTTGTAGGACCTCAGGCAAATCAGTGGGCCTCAATTTCCTTATCTGTAAAATGGGAGGGAGGGGAATAGAGGACAGGATCTGTGAAATCCTGTCCAGCCCTAAAAATAGGACCCTGATTCAGAGGCAGCCAGGCAACACAGTGTCATAGAGTAGAACATGGAATCAGGAAGAGTTGAATTCAAATCTTTAGTTATTAATTAGATACATGACCCTGGCCAAGTCTTTATCACCTTCAATTTCCTCATATGTAAAGTGGAGATAATAATTGCATATATTTTATAGTATTATTTGAGGATTAAATAAGGTATGTAATATATTTTTGCAAACCTTAAAGCACTATATAACTGCTAGCTGTTATTATTATTATTAATTACTGTGTTGCTTTAAGAACTAATTCAAATCTTCCAGCTTAGCATTGTCTACATATAGATGTTTAATATTTGCTTTAATTTAATAAATTTATTAAATAATTCTTAAGACAGACTCAAGTTATTAGAGAATTCTTCAAGAAAGCAGTAGGATACCATTCTACTAAAATCTATAGCAAAAGACTGAGGATAGATGCTACCTTATGTCAGCACTTTGCATATTGACTTAACATGGGTGACATTTGGGGATGTTCAGACATTCATACTCCAGGTTTCATCAATCAACTAACTAATTAGTAATTGCATACAACATATAGCAGAGCAGCTGAGAGTCCTAAACTCCATTTGGGTTGATATACATGTCTATTTGTGCAGCTGCTTTGCTTATCAGCAGGAAAGCAATGCCAGTCCAACTATGTGGCAGTAGAAATATTAGGAATCTGCAAGGTGGTCCTCTTTCCAAATGATTACCATCTCTTTACTTCTAACTAGTTACTAATAAAGTAACTAACTTTACTTCTAGTTTGGGTTTTTTGCTTTTTGTTTTGTTTTCCCCAAGAATAGGAGACCTAAGTAGTATGCTGGAATTACAATCAGAAAATGCGGCTGTTTTGCCATTTATTATTGTGTGGCCTTGAACAAGGTACTTTCCCAGACTGGGTTTCAGTTTCTTCATCTAAAACAAAAATGAAAGGAGTTGAAATTAGTTAACCTTAAAGGGGATTTCTTACTCTAAATCTAAGTTTGACCTGTAAATGGCTTCAATAAAGTCAGAGATATGTCATGGCAAAAGCACTATAATTAATTAATCTACTACTTTTGGCTCCTTCCCTTTGGTATGAGCTAAAGAGGGCTTGCCCAGTTCTTCAATTACCAATCCAATCAATTAACAAGCATTTATTAGCCACCAACTATGCTTTGGGTAAAAACACAAAACATAAAACAGCCCCTGCTTTCTAGGAGGATACATGTACAAAACCTAGTTGATAGGATTTCAGGTTTTGGCACAAGCTATATCAACTTGGACAGTTCATTTCAGCTTTGAAATTCAGTTTCTTCCTCTGTAAAGAGAGAATAATATTTATTCTACCCAAAATACAGGATTGTTATTGGAAAGATATCATAAACCCTAGAGCAATATAATAATAGATAAGTATCCTCATGTTTCTGTTGTTTGGATCTATATGTCCTTGGACTGTCTTGTCCTTTTCTTCCTAAGTTTATCATTATTGTACAATAGTAGAGACAGGCTATATAATGGTGAGAGGAGAGAGACAGCAAGGACATATAGCACTCAACGTAGGCAACAGGAAGAACCAATCCTGCTGCACTCACCTACAATCATACAGAGGTGCTGAGCACACCTTTAGACTCACTCTTTCTTGTTCCACTGTTGTAGGCCTCTAAGCTCCCAGAAGCAACCTCCATCATTCCTTCCCATTCATATTAAATATACTTATTCTACACACATGCATCACATTATCAAGATTCAAAGCCTCCATGAGTTTGTTCACTGAATTTTTGTTTGTTCTGAATTGATTGCTTTTCTGGCCCCTAGGTCCTTTTTCTTCTCACTTTCCTTTTTACTTCCCTTCTTTGTTTCTTTTCTTTTTCACTATAATTTTCTGCATTAACCCAGTCATTCTGACTTTAATGTTGGCCCTCTGTCTTCAATTAAATACCCCTTCCTGTCCTTTGTTCTTTTTCTTTCTTTTCTCCCTCCCTTTCTCCTATCCTCTCTCCTTTTTTCTTTCCTCTTTCTTTCCTCTCTCCTCATTTCCTTTCTTTCTCTTCTCCCTTACTCTCTTTTCTACTCTTCCTCTTCTTTCTTCCTCCATTTCTTCCTCTCTTCTTTCCTTTGCACTTTCTTTCTCCACCCTTCCTTTATTCCCTTCGTCCCTTTCTCCATCTTTTCCTTCTTTCTTTCCTTCCTTCTTCGTAAAGACATCAGAAATAATGGGTTTTGCCTTAGAAACCCAAATATAGCCAGCTGGACTCATTTATTTTCTGGATCTATGATCACATTAACTTTTATTTGGTTTCCACATCACATCGTTGACTTATACTAAACTAGCAATTCATTTAAACTCCCAGATCCTTTTAAAGAAAAACTTCAATATATGCTTCCACCTTATTGTACTTGTGATATTGATTTTTTGTACCCAAGTACAAGAATAAGTCTATAAGAATTGTAAATTAGATACTTCCCAATGTTCTAGTCTGTCAAAATGTTTTCAGATCCTGATTCTCCTATCCAGTATGTTAGCTATCCCTCCTAATGTACATTTTATAGACATAAAATTTTTCAAATCATAGATAAAGATGTTGAACAACACAAAACCAACCCCAAAATCCTTGTACATTTCTATTTAAGAACTCTTGTTGTGATAACATCAAATGATTAATAGGTACTCTTTGAGTCCAGCCATTGAACTAACTGGATCTATTTGATCTTACCAACTTATCAATATAATATTCCATCTTTTCCTTTTCCACAACTCTTATTAAATATCTTTATCAAAAGCTTTGTTGAAGGGGCAGCTAGATGGTACAGTGGATAGAGCACCAGCTCTGGAGTCAGGAGGACCTGAGTTCAAATCTGAACTCAGACACTTAATACTTCCTCGCTATGTGAGTTTGGGCAAGTCACTTAACCCCAAATGCCTGAGCAAAAAAATAAATAAAAAGGCTTTGTTGAAATACAGATAAAATGTATTCACATCACCCTCATATATTAGTTTAATAGTGCTGTACAAAAAAAGGAAATTAGATTCATCTGATATGACATTCTTGGTGAATCCACTTTCTAATGAGCAATTCTAGAATTTTCTCTAGCATATAAGTCAAATACTGTGTTATAATTCATATACTCTCTTGTCTTTCTTTTCTAGAGAAAAAAAATTCCCCTTGTTGGTTCCTGCACCTTTTGAAAAAAAGAAATATTATTAGGGAAGTCAAGAAGTCGTCAGCTGTTCTGCTTCAGGCAGGGAGAGAGCTTCAGCAGATGTTTGAGTACCTGAAGTCACTAATATTACCATATCGAATCTGTGTTCCATATATTTGATCCTTTTGATTTTGTTCTTGTTTGTGGCTTAAGCTTTGGGAAATTGTGTATGAACATTTGATGCAATGAGCCTTAACTACTTTTCTTGAAGTTATCTCCTAGAAATTTCTGGGCGATTCAATTGCTGGTATCTAATATATTCCTTTAAGGTTATAAATAACTCTTCTTCCTTCCCTATCCATTTTAAAATACTTTGATTATATTTGCAAAACAGCAGACTTTTAAAATCTTTATTAGGTGCATTTTCTCTCCAGGCAGGAATTTGTGATCTCTATTTTTAAGTTTGAGTTCCTTAACCTGGGGTCAAAGAACTTATATTTTTAATATTTTGATATTTATGTTTCAACATAATTGGTTTCCTTTTTGATATTATGCATTTTATACATTTAAAAAACATTATTCTGAGAAAGATTCCATAGACTGCATTCCATAGACTGTGTCAAATAAAAAATTTAGAACACTTTTTTAAGTCATGATACAGAAATCCAAATCCTTTTTTAAGATACCACCTTCCAATCTAGCTGTTCATTTTCTTTAAAAAAAAATTTTTTTTCTATACCAATCAAACTCACAAGAAATTTTACTAACCTAGAAAAAATAACAACAAAATTCATCTGGAAGAACAAAAGGTCAAGGGAATTAATGAAAAGAAAAGTAAATGAAGGTAGCCTAGCTGTACCAGATCTAAAACTATATTGTAAAGCAGCAGTCATTAAAACCATTTGGTACTGGCTAAGAAACAGAGCAGTTGATCAGTAGAATAGGTTAGATTCACAGAACAAAATAGTCAATGACTATAGCAATCTAGTATTTGACAAACCCCAAAGACCCCAGCTTTTGGGATAAGAATTCACTATTTGACAAAAACTGCTGGGAAAGTTGGAAAGGAGTATGGCAGAAACTAGGCATTTACCCACACCTAACACTGTTTACCAAGATAAGTCAAAGTGGGTTCATGATCTAGACATAAAGTATGATATTATAAACAAATTATAAGAACATAGGACAATTTACCTCTCAGATCTGTAGAAGAGGAAGGAATTTGCAACCAAAGAAAAACTAGAGATCATTATTTCTCTTGTTGTTTGCTTGTATTTTGTTTTCTTTTTCAGTTTTTTCTTCTTGATCTGATTTTTCTTGTACAGCAAGATGATTGTATAAATATGCATATATATACATTGGATTTAACATGTATTTTAACATTTTTAACATATATTGAACTACCTGCCAGCTAGGGGAGGGAGTGGGGGAAAGGAGGGGAAAATTACCCATGCATATATTTTGTATATAAAAAGCTTTAATAAAGAAAATAAACTTGTTTTTCAAAAAAAAAAATTACATGTAAGAGCAATTCTTAACATTTGTTGTTGTTTTAATTTGAGTTCCAAATTTTCTCTTTCCTTCTCCTCCCCCCCTCCATCGAGAAAGGCAAGAAATTTGAGTTATTTTGTAAAAGAAAACAGAATAAAAAGAAAGAAACAAATGAAGAATAATAAAGTCTTTTAAAATATGATTTGATCGGCATTCAGACATTTATCAGTTCTTTCCCTAGAAATGAATAGAATTTTTCATCATTTAAGTACTTTAGAATTATCTTAGATCATTATACTGCTGAGAACAGCAAAATCATTCACAGTTGATCATTGTATACTATTTCTATTACTACGTACAATGTTCTCTTGCTCCTGCTCATTTCACTCATCATCAGCTCATGTAAATCTCTGGTCATTCTTGGGAGAACAAAATGCTTCTTTCTCCTCAGAAAATCTAACTCTCCCTTCTTTAGAAAGAACTTCATTGTATTTGTTTATTTATTTTGGTGAGACAATCTGGGTTAAGTGACTTGCCCAGGGTCACACAGCTAGTACTTGTCAAGTGTAATTGGCTGGATTTGAATCGAGGTCCTCCTGCCTCCTGATTTACTTTTAAGTGTAACATTCTTCAATCCTCCATTATCCTAACAAGTATCAAGTCTTTTTTCATCTCTACTCTCTATTTCTCCATTGAAACCTTGTTTCATTCTAACAACTCAGATTGGTGACTGTTGTTTGAGCATCTTCACCTTCACCTCTAGGAGAGAGATCATTTTATATTTGCAACACAGGTAACAGTTACTCAGCCAAAAGCAGAAATAGAAAAATGGACCCTCAAGATAAATCCCTATACAATTTTTTCTTCTTTCCATAATGACTAGAATTTTAAGCCTTGTTTCTTAATGTTACTTGTGAGCATTTATACCTCAAACCTAAGCCCCAGAAAAAAATTTCTTGAAACCAATATTTACTTAATCACCTTACAACTCAACGAAAATCCCTTGCCTTTGTCTCAACAAGTTCATAACCACAGCCACTCATCCCTTTATCCTGTACCAATTTTCTGCTTCATCATCCTATCAATTCACTGAACCCTACAATTTTTCCACCTATCCTTTTTTACTTATTTTGTCTTGTCTTGTCATCTACTTTTTCTTCATCTTCCTTGATTTCTTTCTAAAGCACCTATACCCTTATCATCTTTGCTCCTTTTTGGTTGTCAATTGTTCAATCGTGTCCAACTCTTGATGATCCCATGGAACATAGATACTTACATCATCTATGGGGATTTTCATGACAGATACTGGAGTATTTTGTCATTTGGATTAAGACAAACAAAAATTAGGTAATTTGCCCAGGATCACACAGCTAGTAAGTGTCTGAAGTCACATTTAAACTCAGGTCTTCTTGACTCCAGTTTCAGTGTTCTATCTGTTGAGTAATCTAGTTACCTTTTTAATCTTTCTTAATCATTCTTTAATAATGTTATCACCTCAGTTCAAAAAAGTAATAATTGTAACAATAATAACAGCAATGTCTAGCATTTATAGAGTCCATTTAAGTTTACAAAGCACTTTATAAATATTAACTAATTTTATACTCATACCAACCCAAGAATTAGATGCTACTATTATCATCATTTTACAAGTGAGGAAAGAGAGAAGATAAAGAATAAGTGACTTGCCGTGAAGCACACAGCTAGTATTCAAAATCTTGTCAAATAATAACAGCAATGTCTAGCATTTATAGAGACCATTTAAGTTTACAAAGCACTTTATAAATATTAACTAATTTTATACTCATACCAACCCAGGAGTTAGATGCTACTATTATCATCATTTTACAAGTGAGGAAAGAGAGAAGATAAAGAATAAGTGACTTGCCGTGAAGCACACAGCTAGTATTCAAAATCTTGTCAAATCTTGCTGTTCTCTCTCTCATCTGCCCCTTCTCTCTACTCCAAGATGCAAACTTAGTTCAGATTTTTATCACCTCTTGCCTAGACAATTGCCATGGACTTCTAATTGCTCTAAGACCTGTTTCAGGTTCTTCCCCACTCCAATCCAACCTTCACACAACTACCATTGTGATTTTTCTTAATTGTGAACCAAACCAGGTTATCAGGTCACTTTTTATTGCCTCTAGGATTAAATTTAAATTTCTCTCCTGGACTTTTAATGCCCTTTATAACCTGCACTCAAAATATCATTCCAGTCTCATTATAAATTTCTTTTTTCCAGTAGCAGTGACCTTTTTTCTGTTCTTCAGATGCAATATTCCATCATCCTCTCTGTGTACTTTTCACAGGCTGTTTTTCATGTCTGTAACATACTTCCTCCTTATTTCTACCTTTTAGAATTTCTCACTTACTACAAGATGCATTCAGGTACCATCTTCTCTAAGTAATCTTTCCTGAATTTCTCAATTGTTAAAATGCCACCCCTATTTTATATTTAATTGCCTTGGGTTGGTGTTGTATTTATTCTCTATATGTTATGTTTACTGCTTTATATACTCCGTGTTTTCCTCAATATAAGCTTATCAAGAGTCAGAATTCCCTTTTTCTTTCTTCTTTCATTTCTTCCTTCCTTCCTTCTTTTTTCTTTCTTCTTTCCTTCTTTCTTTTTCTTCCTTTCTTTTTTCCTTTCTTTCTTTTTGCTTTTGCATCCTCAGCATCCAGGACCCAGAACAATACCTGACATATAGTAGCCCTTTTAATAAACACCTGATTGAATGATTGTCATGGAGAACCAAGGCTTTTCAAACTTGATGCTTCCAGAAGCATTACCCATAAGGCATAATTATTAGAAATTATGACAATCTGTGGAAAAGCCAAAAAAAAAAAACCTAAGGTGCATAGGATATGCTTTTATTACAGCTGATGTTTCAAAATAGGAGAACAAGATAAATTTAAAAAGAAAATATGCTCAATGAAATATTGACAGAACAGGTTTGGGGCTCTAGAGAATTGCTTAAGGTATACAAATTTTTTTTGAGATTTATTTTTACCAGAAAAGGAGGGTTTTTTTTCCTTGTCATAAAGTCTCTTGTGAATCTACACAATTGAAAATGGAAGGGAAGCAATAGGATTGCTAACACTCATCTGCCAATCCTGATGACAAAGAGCAACAGGTATAATGTAAGATCAGTAGAAAGGATCAGTCATTCTTAAGACCCTGCAAGAAAGGACAATAATAAAGGGAAGGCTCTTTCCCCTTTAAAATGTGATGAGTTAACATAGTTTATAAAAATAAATAAAGCTGATCATACCAGACTAGCATCATTTACTTTTTTGATAATTAGACTAAGCATTTCATATTTCAGCAATGTATTTGCCAGTTATTCAAACTATACAAGATGAAAAAAGTAAATTGTATGATAGTACAGTAAAATCAACTTGAAATTGAGACACCATAATGGGTAGATGTAAGATTAGGTGTCTAACTAAAGTTTCCCAGGAATTTGCTCTTAATCCTGTTCTATTCAACATTTTTATCGACGATGTTTATATTGGCAAGATGGCATATGAGTAGTTTGTAGAGTTTTTTTTAAGTCCAGTTTTAGAATCTCATTTTTGTTTTTAATAATAGACTTTCTCTGCTCTAATTCCTGTAGTTTTCTGCCTGGCATCCTTCTACCTTTTCTGAATTTTTTATGCCTGCAACATTCCACACTAAAAGTTTCCTACCCAGCTTCACTAATTGTCATTTTTTGCCTTTGGCATCGCAGCTAGAATGTGCCTACTAGATATCAAGGTTCTGCCTGAGAAAATCCTTGGTATTTGTCTATCTCTGTGGCATTATGGGAGATGAATCCCAGGCATAGTTGCACTGATCTAAGTTATGATAGAAGCCTGTTTCTTTTAAATTGTTTTTTAAATTGTTTCTTTTTAAATTGTTGACTTGATTCTCCCTCCTGCTATGATGTAATGATTATTTCCATGGAGGCCTGGACTCTTAATGATTTAGTTGTACTCTTATCCTTCTGGTATCTGGGATCTACATGTCTACTGGTTCCATCTCCATCCTTTCCCTTTTCCTCATGGGCATGTTAAGTAATTTCTTTCATATAAGTTTTAAAATGGCAAACAAATTCCTGTTGCTTTCACTATCTAATAGTTTATTGGTCTCTGTCTTCTGCAGAAATTTCTGACAAACATGTTTGTCAAATCTACCAGTTGAATTAGGTTTAGGAAGATAATTTATCTATTTTATGACAAAGTCAAGAACCAAATGTCTCAAGAGGACAAAAGCATGGGACAAATCTAATGAGATGTGATGAGTACAAAATGTATCACTTGGGTCAAAAAAATAATCTGAAAGGTATCTAGACATTCTATATTGTATTTGTATACAAGATAGAAAAAGGACAATTGATACCTCTTCTTTCCCCCAATTATTAACATCTATATCATAGACAATATAATTATTCCTATTGAAAATATGAACATTTGTGAAAAATATTATTACATTATTTTTCTTTGTACCATGCTGAATATTGCATGAAAACCTGATCCCCAGTTTGCCTTCCCAGCAGATTCTGGCTCTGCTGATGGATGAACTTTACTTTAGGGAGAGCAAACTTGAAAGAGGTACAAAGTATATAAAGCAGTCAATGTGATTGCACAGGAATCTTATTAATGAGCTCAAATTTAAAAGGATGGGTACAAAAATTGAAAGAAGGGCTGGCAACCAGGGATAGATACAAAAGACTCATAGAATTCTGTAATAATGGAATTAAAAAGGGTAAAGTCCAGAATGAGCTGAGGCTTTTGAAAAAATGATAAGGATAACAAGAAGGACTAGTTAAAACTATGTTCAGGACAAGAACATGAAAGAGATAAAACTACTACTTAGGATGGATCAGGTCTTGTGTTACCAGATGACAAAGAAAGCTGAAATACTCCACTACTATTTTGCTTCTATTAACTGTTAAAAACTATGATCTTTAGATTAGATAGGACAAAAGAAAAATGGCTAATGTGAAATTTAAAATAAAGTGAAGAAAGATTAAAAGAGTAATCAGCTGCCATACAAGGGTTCATAGGACTAAATCTAGTTTTAGAGATCATCTATTTCAATTGCCTTATTCTTCACATGGGAAAACTGAGACTTAATGAGGTTACATGATTTGCCCAAGTTCACATAATTAATAAATGGCAAAAACAAAATTCACATTGAGGTCTTGGGACTCAAATTTCATCACTCCTTTTATCGTACCACAATTTGTCTCCCCTAGCCTGAGAGAAGAATATTTAAATATTTTTAAATTAAGTAATTTAATAATAATTTAAATAATTCTTAAATTAAATAAAATAAAATTCTTTATATATACATGATCTCTTTTAATTCTTGTAACAGCCCTGTGAAATAGGTTTATTGTTGTTGTTTAGTCATTTCTCAGTCATGTCTGAATCTTTGTGACCTCATCTGGGATTTTCTTGACAAAGATATGCAAGAGATTTGCCATTTCCTTCTCCAGCTCATCTTACAGATGGGGAAACTGAGGCAAACAGTCAAGTAACTTGAAGTGTCTGAGGCCAGATTTGAACTCAGGTAAAGGAATCTTCCTGATTCCAAGCTCTGTCCACTGTACCACCTATCTGTCCTGTGAGATAGCAAATACAAGTTAATTGTCCTAAGGACAGATAAGGAAATAGAGTCTCAAAGAATCTAAGTGATTTGTCTATAGCAACAGAAGCACTAAGCAGTATTTGTATCAAGATCTTTTGAATTACCAATTCAACTTATCATACCATCTACTAAACAATATCTCCTCTGAAGAAAGGTACTGAAAGAAATTTCATATATGAATCCTGAAAGAACATAGGTGATCTTGAAAGAAGCATGAAAAATAAGGAAGCAAAATTAGAGACAAATAAATGGTATTCTGATTTTTAAAAGAAAAGAAATAGTTTAGCAAAGCTGGTATAGAAAAATTCAATTTAATTCAACAAACATCTATTAAATACTTACTGTTCACAATTTATTTCCTGTACTAGGCATTTAGATGTTTATATGAGACTAGGTCCATGATCATATGCAGCATATATCTAATATATTGTTTTACTTTGTGAATATGTTATTATACTTTGAGAAGAACCAATGATCATTACAAATCAACCAACATTCATTAAGAATGAAATATTCCAGACTACTCTCATTCATTCCCTTTTTGACAGGATTATTAGACTTGTGAAATTGTACATGTTATCAGTATAAATTAAAATATTTGCCAGAATCTGTTAACAGTACTCTTGTGGTAGACACAGACTAGACTCGGTTCAAATCAATTTTTGAGATCCAATTTATGAACTTCCAGGGGAAGCATTTACCCTTCAGAAATCAGTAAACACTACAAATCAGAGCTTGATTTATTTTTGTTGATTGCCTAGACTTAAGAAAGTGGTGGAGAAAATGTTAATGATACAAATTAAATTAAAAACTCTTTCAAGAGGATTTTTCACTCTGAGAGCTGGTTGTGAAATATTTACCAACATATCATTCAGTGCTTGTAAAGGAATTGAATATGTGTGAATAAAGATGCTAGTACAATTAGGGAGCCTAATAATTGATTGAATGAGTGATTGAAAATTATGGTTCCCAAAGTTAATGAATGGAACTATGACAAACTAGATAGAAATGGAATAGTGCATGGTTCTGTCTTTGGCTCAGTTCTGTTCAACAACCTTACCAATGACATATATAAAGGCACAGAAGGTAAGATACTTGATATAAACGGTGACAAAATTTGGATCCCAGGAAGTTTTCACTGACTAAATCAGTAGTTCAAATTTAATGATATGCAATTTTTAAAAGGATAATTATAAAATTCTTTAGATTTTTAAAATCAACTACAAAAGTATAGGATATTGGAGACATAGCTATAAAGCTATTTACATGCAAAAGACTTGATCAATTTTTTTGGATCATAAATTCAATGTGAACTAGCAATGAGATGTTGCTGCCAATATAATAGTAACCACAACAATATTAATAGAAACATCACCTCCCAGAATTAGGGGAGTGAGATAACGTCATTATAATCTTCCCCTTATAAATACATCTAGAACATGATATTTGGCTCTAGATGTTACATTTTGAGAATTATTTAAACAAAAGTATGTTCAAAGGAAAACCATCAGGATGTTAAGTAAACTTGAAACAATTTCTCCTTGAGAAGAAAAGTTTTGGAAAGTAAGGAGTACAAATTTGCTGTCTTGAAATATTTAAAGTGATATATCAGTGCTATCATGTGCAAGAGAGGTAATATTAATTCTAATCAAGTGCAGAAAACTATGTGAAAATTACAAGGAGGTCAACTTTGGCTCAGTATAAGGAATGACTTTCTTCAAACATCCAAAATGAAATGAGTTGTCCCAATTCACAGTGTCTATCATTGATAGTTTATAAATGAAGATTGTATAGTTACTTTCCAGGAATTTTGTAATCATGAGACCTATACTCCAGGTGCTTTGAAATTCTGGAATTCTAATTTGATAGCTACTTTTTGTTGGAATCTTTACAAAGTGTTAAGACATTGGAGTTGATAGAGACAATAGTTATCTGGTTTGGCATGGTTCAGTGTGATTGATTTGATCTTAGAAAGAGATATTTTGGGCCAGAACTTGAAACAAGGTACTAAGCAGAACTGATAGAAACAATGCTTGTGTTCACATCTTTAGAGAGCTCATAAGTATCTAAGTACACAATGGAGTTCACATGTTTGGGAGAGTCAGGGTTTAGAATGAAATAACTGAATTATCTCCTTTAGAGAGATCTCCCAACACCTCCCTTAGAGCCAGAGAGCACTCTGGGAGATAACCCAGAATTCCTCTCCCTCCAGAAGGTGGAGTTAACCTTTGGGAGATCACATATATAGAGGGAGCTCTTGGAGCTTGGAGACTGACTTGAGGTAGTTACTTGAGTTAGTTACTTGAGGAGTTACTTGAAAGAGTTTTTCTTGGGAGCTCAAGAGAGTTTTACTTGGAGTCAGAGAGAGCTCTTGGAACCCACAAGCCCTATCTTCTAGGCAAGAGATTCATTGCATCTTCCAACTTGGTGCTGACTGGAGGCTGAAGAAAGCGGAGACAGAAGCCAAGGACAAAACGGCAAGATCTCTTGGAGCCAAGCAGAGAGTTAGGCCTCAACTAACCAGACTATTTTGGAAGGAGAAATAAACGTTTGCATTTTTACCAGCTGGCTGCATTTTGGAGTAATTATTGATTGTAACTGAAACTAAGGCTGCCTCCAGAGAACCTTCACACCTTTTGTCAACCATTCCACTCTTATCTCTTTTCTTCCCTTCCAGACTTCCATCCTGAAACTTCCCTCTGTATCTGTTTGATGTCTCCTCAATTTGGATCATCCAACTATCCTTAAAGTCTTCTCATTTAGAAAAATTTCTCCACAATGCCCACATACTTCTCCTGTCGGTCAATTCCTCTTGGAGCCTCCATTTGTGGAGAGTTATGATAGACTAGGCTGCCGAGCCTCTATTATACTCTTGCTTCTGTTCCTGCTTCTTGACTTCAAAACCATTCCCCTGTACTGAGTAACTTTGTGTCTCTCTCTTCCCTCCCCTCCCAATCATGCTATTTTTCAGCTTCCATATGTGATTTGAATTCCTTCATTGGACCATTAGACTGTAAGCTCCTTGTGGGCAGGGTCTATCTTTCTTCTTGCATGTAGTTGTATTATTAGAATTTAGCAAAGGACCAACAACATAGAAAGTGCTTAATAAATGCTTGTACCTTTTCCTTTCCTTCCTTCTTTCCCTTTCTTCCCCCTTAACTGCCTTTCTTTATCTCTTCCTTCCTTCTTTTCTTTCTCCTTCCTTCTTTCCTGCCTTTCTTTCCTAAACAATTTAAATCATGAAATAGGCTTTATGGAAAGAACAGGGTGTCTCTGATTTTTTCTGTCTCCATAACAACCCTCAAAACACCTTGTGGATACATAGATTTCCTGTCCCACAGGTCCAAGGAATCAATTGATCAAATACACGACAGTTTTGTGTAAGACTTCATCCTGAAGTCAATGACACTAGTAGAACTTGTTTCTTCAGTGCTGAGTGAGGTAGTATTGACTGCCAGACATCCATTATTTGTCAAAAGAGTGTTAAGTGACCACTTGGGTAAAATTATAAAAGGAGAAATATTTAGAGTCTGACAAGGATGCACAACCATGGTTGAACAAACATTTTTCTCTTGCATCTGTTGCTTTCTGAATTATAAGAATTTCCAGCTTCAAGCTGGAAAACTAGGAACTTGAAATTTCTTGAAACTATCCAGTAGATGTATTCATTTCTATTTCTGTCTCCTTTATAAATGTTACTTAAAGCTTGGTGATAAGGTAAGAAGAAGGGACTCCACTAGGGGGCATTTCTTTGTATTTCTATGGACTGTTTCAGTTTTAATGAAGTTAATCGCAAAGATAGAGAATAAAGAAAATCAATCACTGATTGCCAGACGGAAAATGTCTTACAGCAAAACTTATGTATGGCTTATGTCTAATGTCTTCTCAAATGGAATTAATGGGAATCTTTTAGGAATGGCAATCATTTTATAAAATAGTAAATATCAAGTATAGAACAGCTATTTATTTCCTTTATCAGAAAAGAAATTCTTAAAACATAGTATCATAGGCGTGCACTAGCAAATACTTAGAACATAAAATAGAAATTTATCATTCTTAATATACTACACAGAGAGGAAAGAAAAACTCTTTAGAATCTTGTGATACCATAAGAGCTGAGAAAAAGATTAAAGGAATAAGAATAGGCAATGAGGAAACCAAACTATCACTCTTTGCCGATGACATGATGGTATACTTAGAGAACCCCAGAGATTCTACTAAAAAGTTATTAGAAATAATCCACAACTTTAGCAAAGTTGCTGGTTATAAAATAAACCCACATAAGTCATCAGCATTCTTATATATCACTAACAAAATCCAACAGTCAGAGTTACAAAGAGAAATTCCATTTAAAGTAACTACTGATAATATAAAATATTTAGGAATCTATCTGCCAAGGGAAAATCAGAAACTTTATGAGCAAAATTACAAACCACTTTTCACACAAATTAAGTCTGATCTAACCAATTGGAAAAATATTAAATGCTCTTGATAGGGCGAGCAAATATAATAAAGATGACAATATTACCTAAACTAATCTATTTATTTAGCCTATACCAATCAGACTCCCAAAAACTGTTTTAATGACCTAGAAAAAATAACAACAAAATTCATATGGAAAAACAAAAGGTCAAGAATTTCAAGGGAATTAATGAAAAAAAATCAAATGAAGGTGGCTTAGCTGTATCAGATCTAAAATTATATTATAGAGCAGCAGTTACCAAAACCATTTGCAATTGGCTAAGGAATAGATTAGTTGATCAGTGGAATAGGTTAGGTTCAAGTGATAAAACGGTCAACAAATATAGCAACCTAGTCTTTGACAAACCCAAAGATCCCAGCTTTTGGGATAAGAACTTACTGTTTGATAAAAATTGCTGGGAAAATTGGAAACTAATATGGCAGAAACTAGGCATTGATCCACAATTAACACCATACACCAAGATAAGGTCAAAATGGGTTCATGACCTAGGCATAAAGAATGAAATTATTAATAAATTAGAGGAACACAGGATAGTTTACCTCTCAGACCTGTGGAAGAGGAAGGACTCTATGACCAAAGAAGAACTAGAGATCATTACTGATCACAAAATAGAAATTTTCGATTATACCAAACTGAAAAGTTTTTGTACAAACAAAACTAATGCAGACAAGATTAGAAGGGAAGCAATAAACTGGGAAGATATTTTTACAGTCGAAGGTTCTGATAAAGGCCTCATTTCCAAAATATATAGAGAATTAACTCTAATTGATAAAAAATCAAGCCATTCTCCAATTGAAAAAATGGTCAAAGGTTATGAACAGACAAATCTCAGATGAAGAAATTGAAACTATTTCTAGTCATATGAAAAGATGCTCCAAGTCATTATTAATCAGAGAAATGCAAATTAAGACAACTCTAAGATACCACTACACACCCGTCAGATTGGCTAGGATGACAGGAAAAAATAATGATGACTGTTGGAGGGGATGCGGGAAAACTGGGACATTGATGCATTGTTGATGGAGTTGTGAACGAATCCAACCATTCTGGAGAGTAGTTTGGAACTATGCTCAAAAAGTTATCAAACTGTGCATACCCTTTGATCCAGAAGTGTTACTACTGGGCTTATATCCCAAAGAGATTATAAAGAAGGGAAAGGGACCTGTATGTGCACGAATGTTTGTGGCAGCCCTTTTTGTAGTGGCTAGAAACTGGAAACTGAGTGGATGCCCATCAGTTGGAGAATGGCTGAATAAACTGTGGTATATGAATATTATGGAATATTACTGTTCTGTAAGAAATGACCAACAGGATGATTTCAGAAAGGCCTGGAGAGACTTACACGAACTGATGCTGAGTGAAATGAGCAGGACCAGGAGATCATTATATACTTCAACAACAATACTAGATGATAACCAGTTCTGATGGACCTGGCCATCCTCAGCAATGAGATCAACCAAATCATTTCCAATGGAGCAGTAATGAACTGAACCAGCTATGCCCAGAGAAAGAACTCTGGGAGATGACTAAAAACCATTACATTGAATTCCCAATCCCTATATTTATGCCCACCTGCATTTTTTATTTCCTTCACAAGCTAATTGTACAATATTTCAGAGTCTGATTCTTTTTGTACAGCAAAATAACGTTTTGGTCATGTATACTTATTGTGTATCTAATTTATATTTTAATGTATTTAACATCTACTGGTCATCCTGCCATCTGGGGGAGGGGGTGGGGGTAAGAGGTGAAAAATTGGAACAAGAGGTTTAGCAATTGTTAATGCTGTAAAGTTACCCATGCATATATCTTGTAAATAAAAGGCTATTAAATAAAAAATATATATAAAAAAGGACTAAAACAGCAAAAAAAAAAAAAAAGAAAGAAAAAAAAAAGAATCTTGTGATACCACTGAACACATTTTACTTTTACTTTAGTCTGTGCTAATTAGCAGCAATTCAGAGTTTAGGATTTCTGACCAGCTAAGACAGTGATCTCCAAGAAGGATATGGTTCCAGAAAGCACCTTTTGTACCAGTTAGCACCCAGTAACAATTCAAACTCTCACATACACAAGATGATAATCAAGGCTGAAAATATCCATCTCAAAATCACTATTCAGCTACCTGTCCTCAAGGAAAGAAAAATCAAGTATGCACTTCAGATCCAAGCTCAGGCTCACCAAGGAATGAACATATAATCACTGCCTTATGTGTGTCGCTTCCATAGAGCTTGCTAATGAGAAAAAACAGAACAGAAATTCCCATCCACTTATCAGGAAGTCCAAAAAAGTATTAGCTATCAAGATCTCCAAAGTACACATTCAAAAGTGGAAAATTTTAAAAAAATGGAGCAGAAGTTGTTTCTACCTTTAAAGCCTACTTACTGGGAATTTCCTTTTGTTCAATTTTTCAGTCATATTTGATTCAGGGGACTTTGGGCACCAACCAAAACCAATCAACTACTCTTCTGGTTTTGAATATTCTTTAGTAAGGAATCTAAACACGGAGTACATTAAAAGCAAGCAGGTTCAGTTCCATGAGAAATTCTCCCACTCCTCTATGTTAGGGAGATTTTCTGCTTATATTCATTACATAGGAAATAATATTCATTTGTTTTGTATTCAGGAGGTAATATGGTGAAAACAGAAATTTCTGTGAGTCCCTTTCAGAAGAACTGAAAGGTCAAAACTTTTTTCCATAATAATTTTAAATAAATGTTTAAAAAAAATCCTCTTTTTTTCCTACTACATATAGACATTAGGCCAGATTTTCCTCATATATTTCAAACAAAACAACAAATTATAAGATGGAATGCAGAAACATATATTAGCATTTTCTAAAAAGCCAGACATTAAAGACATTTGAAAAATATGTGAAACAATTGCATTCTTCTAATTTTTTAAAAATATTGTTTGTTTCTCATAAAATGCTATGTATATAATTCTGTAATGAATTTATCTTAAATATACTAACACCTTAAAATATTACCAGTTTTAATTCATAATATGGTAAATATTATATTTACATAATATGGTAAATATGATAGATAAAACCAGATAACTTAAACTTTTTTAAGGTCCTCAAAAGTTTTTTAATATAAAAATATCTTCAAACCAACAAATTTAAAAATTACTAGAATAGAAAATATTATCCTAGATTTAAAATCAAGATGACCTGACTGACACCACTTCTGATATACTATCCATCAGTTAGACAGCATTTATTAAAACTTGCTATGTTCTGAATGCTAAGTGAAGTGAGCAGAACCAAAAGAACACTGTATACAGCAACAAAATTATGTGATGATCAACTGTCATGGACTTGGCTCTTTTCAACAATGAGATGATTTAAAGTAATTCCAATGGATTTGGGATGGAAAGTGTATCCTCATCCAAAGAGAGAACTATGGAGAGTGAAAATGGATGAAGCATAGTATTTTTACCAGTTGTTTGTTTGTTTGTTTGTATTTATTTTCCTCTTATTTTTTTTCTTTTGATCTGATTTTTTTTTTGCTCAGCTTGACAAATATGGAAATGTGTTTAAGATAATTATATACATTTAACCCATATCAAATAGCTTGCTTCTGGTGGAGGGGGAAAAGGGAAAAGAGGGATAAAAATCTGGAACATAAGGTCTTGTGAAAGTGAATGTTGAAAACTATCTTTGCATGTATTTGAAAAAAACAATACCATTAAAAAACAGTATGTTCCAGGCACTATCGTGAAGACTGGGGATAAAAGAAAAAAATTAAATAATCTCTGTCCTCAAAGAATTTATATTTTATCAAAGGAAATTACACATATGATCACATGCATAATTAAAATGGGGGGAGACTTACTAGCTGTGTGATCACATGCAAGTCATTTATCCCATCTGAACATCCAGCTGAATCTATAAATTGTAATAACAATATCATCTACCTTACATAGTTGCTGTGAGGATCAAATGAGATTATCGATTTGTGTTGCTCTTCATTAGACTACAAGCTCCTTTCTTGTTACCCCAGTGCTTAGCATAGTACCTGATTCATAAAAGCCCTCAAGAAATGAAGACTGATCAAATCATTTTAATACTATCTAAGGCAGTGAATAGGGCTGCTAGGTGGTACAGTAGATAGAGCATCCATTGAAATCAAAAAGATTCATCCTCCTGAGTTTACTCATTGTATGATACTAAGTAAGTTACTTAACCTTGTTTTGCCTGAATTTCCTCATCTGTAAAATGAACCAGAAAAAGAAATGACAAACTATTCTGGTATTTTTGCCAAGAAAACTCCAAAGGGACTGACAGAGAGTTAGACACAATTGAAAAACAATAAAAGTACTGTATGTATGAACAATATTATAGCATTCATAACTAACTTTTACATATTACTTTAAGATTTGAAAAACACTTTACATGTATTATTTCATGTAACCCATACAATGACTTTCTGAGGGAGGTGTTATTATTATTCCCATTTTTAAAAATGAGAGAACTGAGGCATACAGGGATTAAGTGACTTGTTTAGAGTCACATAACTAATATAGTACATGATGCAGTATTCAGACTTCCATCTTAAAGATGTCAAGCTCAGTGTTCTATCCCTGTTCAGTTCATGTTCTTCAGGATCTGACATATGCAGATGAAAAAAGCCTGATACATTTTGCCTCAGCAAAAATCTCATTTAGGTAGTGTTGTCAGTCAGTTAACATACCCTAAGGTTGTATTGCCAAAATGCAATCAGCAGGTGCCAGGGAATTCAGAGTGAACTTTAATAAAGAGCAAAAAGGGTCATGGGATATTCGTGGTATTTCCTTCCTAATGGGATAATCTATCACAGGGAGTTATCACATCCACAGTGGTGAAGATTAGACATTTCATATTGTGAAGTGGTAGAAGACCTTAAGAAGAAATATGCTTATAAATGTGAAGCATAATATTGGAACTTGATTCTCTTCTTCACATCCTAGTGGAAATTAAATTTTAAAAGTAAAGGTAGTCTTGTAAATGTGACTATGGATTTCATAGGGACTCCATAGTAAAATAAAGTAAGGGCTAAAAATACCATTCTTACATAGCAAGAAGTGAACAGAGCTAATAGTCAAGGACCGAGGGTTAGAAATTTTTAAAGAGAAAGCATGCAATTATAAATGAACTCCTTTGAGCTCTATATGAGACAAACAAAACAAAATTCAGGACATAATTTGTTTCATGTTTTGGTTTCAATAAATCCCTAAACCAATCAATTATTTCTTAATATGTTTAATTTCAAAGATATCATCTCTGTGATTGGGATTCCTTTGTTCTTTGTCTTCAAGTATTTAAAACAAGATCTTGAGGAAAAGTGATTAGATTGTTGAGCTCATCTCTAGAAAGCAGAAGTAGGAACAAGAGGCAGAAGTTCTGAAAGGGCAGATTTAGAGATGTTGTAGAGAAATAATTTCTAATAATTAGTGCTATTTAATAGTGAGTTGGGATGCCCTGGAAGGTCATAGTGTCTTTTCATGAGAGGTCTTCAAACAAAGGCTTTAAGGCATCTTTATGATGCCTTATGATGTTGAAGAGGACTATTTCATAAAGATATAGGTTAGATTAGGTAGACTCTGGGCCACGTTTCAGTTCCAATATTCTGTTTTCTATGACTATTGTTTCTCAAAGAAAATTCTTTCCTTCATTCTCCCATCAAAAATTTAGTCACTTGAGAAACTCAAGATGAAAATCCCCAATCCAGGAAGCTTTCCTTGACCTAGTATATCATCAATTTTCCTATTTTTCAAATTATAGAAGATTTACTGTCCACAGATCATCTTTTACCACTCAATTGAATATCATTACATAGTCCAGACTTGTAATTTCCTTGCTGTAGGGAATTCTCAATAAGGAACCTTCCCTATCAATACAGGTTAGGAACTGCTCTGTAACTTAAAGTCTTGAGAGAGACCTAGGATTCTAAAATGTTAAGTGAATTGCTTAGCATCACAACAGATAGTAGGAACTCAAAGATTCCTGATTTTAAAGCTGATCATCTCTTTATTGCTACATGTTTCCTTCATGCTATCTCATATTAGCTAATTGTTTCAATCATGGTTCATTTCATTGAGTTCCTTGGTTCTACCCTAAACTAGCTAATGACAAATGGGGAAACAAAGATGAAAGACAGATGGATTATTGTTAATATATATAAATATAGAGATTTCTAGCTATATGAATATCTAGTTAGTTCTACCTTTCTATCAATCTATCTATATGTATGTTTGGATATGTAGCTATATAAAGATATATCTACATATATATATATATATATATATATATATGTATCTTTTTATCTATCTAATATAAATCCTGATATCAAGGGGCTTAAAATCTAATGAAGGGAAGGGGAAGTCAATAAATAATTATGATAAGAGGGAGAATGAAATAATTGCAAAGGAGAAGTTAAAGTATAACATAGGACAGGTGCCAACTCCCTACTCATTCTTCATCTTTCTCCTTCTCCCTGCTCTATTCCTTCTCCTTTTTATTCTTCTTTTTGTCCTTCTCATCCATTTTCTTTTCTATCTCTTTCTCTCTGTCTTTGTCTATCTGGGCATCTCTCTGTGTCTCCTTTCCTCCCTCTGTTTCCTTCCCTTCTTCCCTCTACTTTCCTCCCTTCCTCTCTCTTTTCTTTTGCACCTCTCTCCCTTTTTCCCCCTTCCTTCTTCCCTCATCCCTGCCTTTCTCTCATAGCTGCTTTGCTGTTGTGGTGATTCTCCAAAGGAGCACCCAAGATATGACAACTCACTTTGAAAATTCTATGGAATAATCCTACTGTGTGGAAGTTAAACACCCACTACTTATAATAGTAACCCCTAAACCCCCATCAGGATATTTCCCATTTAAGCAAATAATCCAAAATGACCCCATCAATATGAAACATTTTCTAAATAAGAAAGCAAAAGCAAGAAAAATGATAGCATTATAATCTATCCATAAAGCTAGAGCACAACCATCTATCAATGGAGAAAAACTAACAGGGAGGCAGGCACATGATTAGGGAAATCTGAGTCCAAGGCAATTCAAAACTCTAGATCTCAGAAACTGAAAGACTTATTCTCTTTCAGGGAACACATATCACTTGATAGTTATGCTTAACTCTGCTGCTGGATAAAACTATTTCTTTGCTGGCTGATATTCTCAGCCTACCAAAAAACATAGCTCAACTCTTTTAGAAAAAAGAGAAAAAAATCAAAGACTAAAGGAATAAGCATATAGCACCTACTGTGTGCTAAACATTGTGCTAAGCTTTGTTTAAAAAAAAAACAATGTTATTTCATTTGAACCACACAATAACCTTAGGAGGTAGGTACTATTATCCCCATTTTATAGTTGAAGAAACTGAGGCAAATAGAAATTAAATAACTTAGCTACTAAGACTAGATTTGAACTCAGGTCTTCCTGACTCTAAGCCTAGCACTCTCTTCACAATTTCATCACTAGTCTGCAAGAGCTATTAGAACTGGCTCCTTTAACTTCTTCTATTTCTAAATATAATGTTTGTTTTTTCTCTTTGTTCTACTTGTTTGTTCCTTACCTTCTGAGTGCTCCCCTGTCTCAGAGCAGTTTTCTTAAGGGAAGTTACTTACCTCAATCTTAAGTTAAGAAAACAAAATTTCCATTTCTGTCAGAAACAAGTACACTATGAGAAATAGTTTCATAATCATCAGCAAACTCTAGTTATCAGGGTTTCCCAGATTTCAACCTCAAAATGTTCATTAAAGTCATATTAGCTGCTAAGAAATAAAATACTTTGGCCATCATTACCTATAGCACCTTTTTCTCTAAATAGCTGTTTGCTTTTGGATCTTCTTAGCATATTGAAATTCTAGAACTACTTCTGTGTCTGCCCTTTTGCATAAACAAAATTGCCCAAATTTGAAAAGGGATACCAATTTACAAAGCAGAATGCTAAAAGATATTTGAAGAGGATTAGGTAATTTTCACCCTGTGCAGAAGTAGTGGAATCCTACTGGAAGGCTTCATAGAGGTAGTAGCATATGAGTCAGTTTTTAAGGGAGAGAATTCAAAAGATCGAGATTTGTGATAATTTATTCCAAGTTTATGAGACAATATGAGCAAATGCACAGAGAGAGGAGACAGATATGGTGGCAAAATGGAAGCTATGGATAGTTCAATCTGAAAGAAAAAGTACTTGAAAATATTTAGTATGAAATAAGACTAGACAAGTTAGGAGTTCACTTTTTGTTTGTCAGGCAATGAAAAGCCCCTGGAGATAATAGAATAGAGGAACGATTGTGTACCAATGTGAACTGAAAAAAAATTTATTGGATGAAAACTAAGGGGGTGAAAAGGTATATATGAGTAATAATAATACTGTCCTTAAATATCAAAGATGAAATAAAGATCTTTTCCAATACTAATATGTCATAACAAATAAAGGAAATAGTTAATCATCTTTAGATATCACAAAGCTTGGAAGATTAGTTGCATATCACATGAAAGAGTCAGGTTGCAACAGGCTAGAAGAATGGGTTAACTCTAATAAGATTAGTTATAAATGTTATACTGATCAATGTAAAAACCACATTTAAAATTGTTTTATTTTTTAATCAATGAAAAACCCTCTCTTCCACATTTTGCAATAAGAAAGAAAGAAAAAGAGAACATTTCCTACCTGTGTGACCCTGGACAAGTCACTTAACCCCAATTGCCTAAAGAAAGAAAGACAAATATAGCCTTGTTTCAAACATGTATGGGTGAAACAAAACAAATTCCTATTTTGGCCACATTCAAGGAAAAAAAATATCCCAATCTGTATTCTATTATCTCATGACAGAGTTTAGGGAGCATGTTTTATTGTAAATTCTCTAAAATCCTGGCTAATTATTGCATTGAACTGCATTTCTGAGTCTTGTAAATTTATTTGTCTTTATATTGTTATCATTATATAAACTGTTTTACTGGTTCTGCTCACTTCCCTATTCCTCAGTTCAAACTAGTCTCCTTCCCTGAAATCATCCTTTTCATTTCTTAAAGCACAAGTATTCCATCACATTCATTTACCATAAAGTTTTCAATTATTCCCTAATTCCTTGCCACCACAAAAAGAGCTAGCAATAATTTTTTATGTCCTTAGTTAGAATTTGTTTTATGTAGGACTAATTTTTCCCTGAAGCTATTTTTACCTTCAATGTCCTGCCTCCTTTTTTCCTTTTATTTCTCTATTTCCTACTTATTTCTCTTATTTTCATCTACTAAATAGTGATTTATTAGTGAGATGTATTTCTATACCAAACTCTCTCTATGTGTGTATTTATATTCTACCCTCCTTTGATGAATGCAGCTCAATGTTCAAATGTTGCATGAAACAGGCTCTGCAAACTTCTAGAAGAAAGATTTGGGCTATACCAATTGCTGCATTTTTGGAGTATTAAATTTTGTGACTTCAAAGACAGCTCAGGCTGAGGAGTTGTTGAGTATTTTTTTTTCTAACTCTTCTAATTTATTTATTAATTTTAACACATATTGCTTTATGAATCATGTTGGGAGAGAAAAATCAGAGCAAAAGGGAAAAATAATGGGAGAGATTAAAAAAAAAACAGAAAAAAGTAAATATACCATATATTGATTTACTTTCAATCTCCATAGTTCATTTTCTGAATGCAGATCCAAAGTCTATTGGGATTGCTTTGGATCACTGAACCATTGAGAAGAACCAAGTCTTTCATAGTTGATCATCTCACATTCTTGCTGTTGTTGTATACAATGTATTCTTGGTTCTGCTTCTTTCTCTCAGCTTCAGTTCATGTAAATCTTTCCAGGCCTGTCTAAAATCAGCTTGTTCATTATTTTTATAGAAAATTAATATTCCATTAGCTTAATATACCACAGCTTATTCAGCCATTCCCCAATTGGTGGGCCTCCACTCACTTTCCAGTTCTTTGTTATCACAAAAAGAACTGCTACAAATAATTTTGCACATGTGGATTTTATTCCCTCCTTTTGATTTCCTTGGGATAGAGACCTAGTGCCACTCTTGTGTCAAAGAGTATGGACAGTTTTATAGACCTTTGGGCATAAATCCAGATTGCTCTTCAGAATGGTTAGATAATTTCACAATTCCACCAATAATGCATAAGTTTCCCAGTTTCACCACATCCTCCACAAACATTTATCATTCTCTTTTACTATAATTTTAGCTGATTTGAGTGAAATGAGGTAATATCTCAGAGTTTTTAACTTGTATTTCTCTAATCAATAGTGATTTAAAGCATTTTTATATGACCATAGATGACTTTCATTTCATCATCTGAAAACAGTCTATTCATATCCTTTGACCATTTATCAATTGGAAAATAACTTGAATTCTTATAAATTTGACACAGTTCTTTATATAGTTTAGAAATGAAACCTTCATCAGAAACATTGGCTATAATTTTTTTTTGTATTTCCCTTTTAATCTTCTTTCTGTTGGTTTTGTTTGTGCAAAAACATTTTAATTTAATGTAATCAAAGTTGTCCATCTTTCCTTTCATAATGTTCTCTAGTTCTTCTTTAGTCATAAACTCCTCCCTTCTCCAAAAATCTGATAGGTAAATTATCCTTGATCTCCTAATTTCTTTATGGTATCATCCTTTGTGCTCAGATCATGTAGCCATTTTAACTTTATTTTGGTACATGATATGATATTTATATGTATGTATGTATGTATGTATATATATGTGTGTGTGTGTGTGTGTGCGCGTGTGTGTCTTTTATAGATAGATAGATATAGATATACATATACATATAGATATATACGACTTTATAATACAGTTTTATTGCTAAGCAACAATACTTTGTAATTTTTTCATTAATTCCTTTGACATTCTTGACCTTTTATTCTTCCAGATGAATTTTGTTATTTTTCTAGTTCTATAAAATAATTTTTTGGCAGTTTGATTGATATGGCACTGAACAAGTAGAGCAATTTAGGCAGTATTGTCCTTTTTATTATATTAACTTGGCCTATCCATGAGCGATGATATTTTTCCAATTATTTGATCTGACTTAGTATGAGAAGTGTTTTATAAATATGTTCATATAGTTCTTAGATTTGTCTTGGCAGGTCAACCTGCCCAAATATTTTATTTTGTCTATAGTTATTTTAAATGGAATTTCTCTTATTATCTCTTGCTGATGGGTTTTATCAATATAGAAATGCTGATGGTTTATGTGGGTTTAGTTTATATCCTGAAGCTTTGTTAAAGCTGTGAATTATTTCCAATGGACTTTTGGATGATTTTCTATGAATCTATCATCTACAAAGAGTGATAGTTTTATTTCCTCATTGCCTCATCTAATTCCTTTCATTCATTTTTCTTTTCTTATTTCTAAAGCCAACATTTTTAGTACAGTGTTATATAATAGTGGTGATAATTGGCATTCTTGTTTCCCTCCTGATCTTACTGGGAATGCATCCAGCTACTCTCCATTACAAATAATGCTTGCTGTAGGTTTTAGATAGATTCTGCTTATTACTTTAAGGAAAGCTCCCTTTATTTCTATGTTCAGTGTTTTTAATAGGAATTGCTGCTGTATTTTGTCAAAAGCTTTTTCTTCATCTATTGAGATTATTATATGATTTCTGTTCATTTTGTGATTGATATGGTTGATTATAGTAATAGTTTTCCTCATATTGAACCCACCCTGCATTTCTGTTATAAATCTCACTTGATCATAGTGTATTATCCTGCCGACAATTTGTTGTAATTTCATTGTTAATATTTTATTTAAAATTTTTACATCAATATTAATTAAAGAGATTGATCTATAACTTTCTTTCTCTGTTTTGGTTCTTCCTGGTTTAAGTATCAGTATGATATTTGTGTCATAGAAAGAATCTGATAGGACTCCTTTATTACCTATTTTTGCAAATAGTTTACATAGTATTGTAATTTTTCTTAAAATGTTTGGTAGAATTCACTTGTGAATCCATCTTGCCCTGGATATTTTTCTTAGGGAGTTCATTAATGGCTTGTTCAATTTCTTTTTTCTGAAATGGGACTATTTAAGAAATTTATTCCTCTTCTGTTAATCTGGGCAATTTATATTTTTGTAAATATTCATCCATTTTGGTTAGATTGTCAGATTTGTTGTCATACATTGGGCAAAATAGCTTCTAATAATTGCTTTAATTTCTAGTTTGGTGTTAATTGGGGGGCTTAATTTGTTCTTTTTCTAGTTTTTTTAATTGAACACCCAATTCACTGATCTCCTCTTTCCTTATTTTACTCATGTGGTTATTTAGAGATATAAAATTTCCCCTAAAAACTGCTTTGGCTGCTTCTCATAGGTTTTCATATGTTGTCTCATTATTATCATTCTCTTGGATGAAATAATGGATTGTTTTTTGTGATTTGTTGTTTGATCCACTCATTTTTAGAATTAGATTTTTAAATTTCCATTTGATTTTTAGTCTACCTTTCCCTAGCTCTTTATTGAATATAATTTTTGTTGCATTGCAATTTGACAAGGGAGCACTTACTATTTCTGCTGTTCTGTATTTGATTGTGAGGTTTTTATGCCTTAATACATTACCAATTTTGTATTGGTGCCATGTATTACCAAAAAAAAGGTGCATTCCTTTCTGTCTCTATTCAGTTTTCTCTAGAGGTCTATAATATCTAAGTTTTTTAGGATTATATTAACCACCCTATTTCTTTCTTATTTATTTTTGTAGTTAGATTTGTCTGATTCTGAGAAGGGAATATTGAGATTCCCCATTAATATAGTTTTGCTGCCTATTTCTTCCTGTAACTGGCTTACTGTATTCTGTAGGATTTGTATGACCTACTACTCTTTGCATATATGCTTAATATCATTACTATTTCATTGTATGAGATCTATTTTTACTTTTGCTTTATCTGAGATCAGAATTGTTATCCCTGCTTTTTTTTTTACTTCAGCTGAAGCATAATGAATTCTGTTCTAGCTTTTACCTTTACTCTGTATGTGTCTCTCTATATCAAATGTGTTTCTTGTAAACAATATATTATAGGATTCTGTGTTTCAATCTATTCTGCTATTCACTTCCATTTTATGAGAGAGTTCATCACATTCGCATTCAGTTGTGATTACCAGCTCTGTATTTCCCTCCATCCTATTTTCTCCCCTGTATATACTTTTATTCTTCTTTCCATCCTGTCCTTAATAGTGTTTTTTACCCACCCCACCCATTATCTTATCTCTGTCACCCTCCCTCTACTCTTACCTATTTTCCCTAGTGTTTCTGCCTTCCCTTCCATTCTGTCCCTCCTTTTTCTTTCCACTTTCTCCTCCTACTGATGATGCTCAGTTTTGTTTGGTAGTTAATTTTTGGTTGTGACCCCAGGTTCTTTGCATTCCAGAATATGTACTCCAACCCTCCAATCCTTTATTATAGAAGCTGCCAGATCCTGGGTAATTCTAACTATAGTTCCTTGGTCTTTGAATTACTTTGGTTTAGGAATTTGTTGTATTTTTTTTCTTGAGATTGTAGTTTTAGAGTTTTGCAGCAATGTTTCTTGGAGTTTTCTTTGTGGGTTCTCTTTTTGAAGGTGATCAATGGATTCTTTCAATCAATATTTACCCCTCTGTTTTTAGAATATTCTTGATGATTTCTTGAAAAAATGTTATCCAGGCTCTTTTTTTAGTCATGGCCTTCAAGTACGCCAATGATTTTTAAATTGTCTCTTCTGGATCTATTTTCCACATTGTCTAGTTTTCTAATGAGGTATTTCACATTTTCTTCCATTTTTCATACTTTTTAGTTTGTTTGACTGCATCTTCATGTCTCATAGAGTCATTAGTTTCCATTTGTCCCATTTTAGTTTTTAATGTGTGATTTTGTTCTGTTAGCTTTTGTATCTTTTTCCATTTGGTCAATTCTACTTTTGAAGGTATTGTTTTCTTCAGTGGATTTTGATGCATTTACCAATTACATTTTTTAAGGAATTGCCTTTCTTTTCCAAACTGTTGACTCTCTCTTGCATATATCTCATTTCTTTTCTCATTTTTTTGCCTCTCTTATTTGCCTTTTAAAATCTTTTATGAGCTTCTTTGGGCTTGAGACCAATTTATATCACTCTGAGATTTCACCTATGGACATTTTGTCCTCATCTGAGTTTGTGTTTTGATCTTCCCTATCACCATAGGAGCTGTCTATGGTCAAACTGTTTCTTGCTCATTTTCTTTCTTTTTCTTTTGGTGTTTCCTCTTTATTTACTTGTAAGGTGGAACTCTGCTCCTGAGGTAAAGGGAACCCTGTCCCAACTTCCTGGGCAGCTCTAAGCATTGGCCTTGAGCACAGGGCCTTCTTGTGTTTCTAGGGGGTGGCTTTGACTGCTTTTTTAAAGAAACAGTCTGTTCCCATAGTTTACCTTCTGAGATGGGACTGGGGGCTGCCTCACTGATCTGCTCTTATCTTGAGCCAGGATTGATAGTCTCAGGTACTTAATTGCTGTGATTAAGACCCTCTCACCAGCTATCCCAGTGTCAGTCTGAGCTGGGCTGAACAGCCCAGCCCAACTGAGACTGACCTTCTTGAAGTCCTTCCAATTTATCTTGAACTGGAGAGCAATTTTGTTCAGAAACTTGGTTTCATGTAGTTTTCGAGATAAACTGAGAGAGCTTAAGCAGCTTCCTGGATTATTCTGCCATCCTTGCTCCACCACTGAACTGACTTGATGACTTTCAATATCCTCAAAATGGTCTTATCTCTTCAAGTTTCTGACCTTAGGTTGAATCTGGAAAATATAACTGTGAATTTGATCTGGTTGAACCCAGTGGACTGCTGCTAGATTCTGCCTCTATCAGTCAAATGGAAAGTTCTGCTGGTTCAAAGTGACAGAACCACAGGCTCCTCTTGGGTCTAGGATTCCTCCCCTGATTATACCACCTATATTCACAACCACCTTGTTTTAGGTAATTTTCTTTAAATTCCCATTTCATAAATGAATATATTTAAACTGAAAGGTAAGTGATTTGCCCAAAGGTCAGATGGTTAACAAAAGCCAGAGGCAGGATTCAGAAATTCAAAATCCAGGTGTCTATCATCTGTTACCTAGCTACTTCCCATACCTAAATTATTTTTAAAGTCTCCTCTAACTCTGGTACTATGATTCTATTAAATGCAATAAAAGACTTTGTCCTTTACAAACTATCCTATTAAATATAAACCTATTATAAATGCAAAAGTATAGATCTAATACATAGCCATAATACATTGCTTTTAGTCTGTTCTTAAATTGTATGTAAGGTTTTTATCAAGAAAGTCAATGAATGATACCCTGGATTGAAACAATAATCCTCTTTTTACCTTCCCTACCCTCTAGTAACAGAATCCCCTGAAATATTGATATGTATGTATTCCTTCCACTGTGCTAACAGTATCAGTATACTTGTTTATGGAAATGATGAAAAATGTGAATGAAGATAGAAAAAACTGGCTCTTAATGGGGGTGGGGAGAATGAAAGTATAATATATCAATTTAATTCATCTCCCATGTACTGTGCTTATAAGAATCAGTATGTAAACACTGCAGGATGTAGATATTCAGCATGAGCCTCATAATATATTTAGAACAGCAAACTGAAATATCTGAAGATAGCTCTTGGATGAGTGAGATGATAAATTGGAAAAGAATTTCATTTTATGCTGTGTTTTTATATTATGTATCATTTTAACACCATCTGAATCATTGGGGGGGAATCTCTTCTTGACAACAAAATTAGAAGAAAGTAGCACTGAGATATGTTTTATTTAGGAGTAAAAAAAACACTAGTTGTAATGTATTTGCTAGAAATCAGAGACATGACCAAATTTAGGTATTCAAAGTCTATTAAAAAACATTGTTCAGAAATATGGCTTCAAAGAAAACAAGCAAACTTGAAGTATTTTCAGAAAAAAAAATGCCAGAACTCTGAAAGAAAAAATAGAATCTCAAAGATGTTAATAGTTAAAAATTGCACTTTGAATTTTGACAAAAGAAATTTCCACAATGGAAAGTTAAAATTTTACTATAAATAAGAGTCATGTATGATGTAGAAAAAAATGAAATTGATATGTCATAGAAATAGGATAGTGAAATATGAAACACCAAAAGCAGAGGGAAGAAAAATTCCATGTAAAGACTATAGATTCATTAAAAAATTTCAAATATTTCAGTATATCGAATGAAAAGAAATGTATGTTTTCTCTGAGGGCAAAAGACTTGTCTGTATCTATAGAAAATTGACTATTTGTGAATATATATACAAACCTTACAGGCTGTTATTTAAATATATTATCTTTGTATTCCCAAGTATAAATCCTATGGGCTTAATTCACATGGGATATAAATTTGCCAGTAACATTTGTATTCTATGACCAAATCATCTATAGAATCATTTCTCTGCCATTTTACCTCAATGGATTGTGCTTAACTGCTTGGCCATCTGTCTTGATAGTAAGTCAGTTAGAAATACCATATTAACCATGTAGCATGAGGGAGGATAGGGTGATCATTTTGGATGATTAATTCTAAAATTACTAAATGACATAAATGATGCTTAACTGGACAATTATTATGGCCAAATTTGACCCCAGAAAAGAGTTGAGAAAATATAAATTTCCTACTTCAATAATTGATGGAGGGGAAGAGGGAAGAGTGTTTAGGAAAGATTAATACCTCTGGAATATGGGCAAAGTCATTCTTAAGGGCTGCTTTCTGCCATCTTTTGTGTCCATAATTCAACCACTTGTCTTTTGTAGCTTCAAGAAACTGTAACATGCCCAGAAGCCATATCATAGTAAACATTGGACTAAACCAGGTTGAGGGTAACTGAAGTGTCTCAAATCCATCAATGAGTCAGAGAGGTGTCTGTCACAAGCATTTGAAGACTTCCTCTGGTGAAATAGCTGGATGAAAACAATTTTTTTTCAACAGTCATGAAGATGACTGAAGTAGTCATTCTGGAGTGCTTTGACCTCAGGTATCAAAGATGCCAAGGTCACCCCTGGCATCCTGACCCATCACTAATCATCTTGACTTTTGTCTTGCCATTAGATCCCAATGATTACAGAAGAGAGAGTGAGGCTGAAGATTTCCTGCAACTATCTCACTTAAATCCAATTTGTGTGTAGGTCAAAAGACATAATCCATACTACTTTATCCTTTTTACCTATCTTAAAGCCTGGTGGCTCTAGGAAAGTGATGAAGCTACAGGTACAGATACACTGGGAACTGTATTCACAACCTGACATGCAGGACCTGCAGCCCAGAACAGAGCTATGACTTAATGATCTGAAGCAGTAGCCCTCTAGGTTTTTGTGCAGTCTTTTAAAAGTCTTTTTGGTTAGTCATTCCTGGTATGAGGAAGGGGTTAGAAAAGATGCCTTAATGAATAATTGTTTGCTTGACCCAACTCTGGCCTCTTTCCACCACAGGGGATCCTACTCTGTGATCAAAATACAAATAAATGTACAAAATCTTTTGTGAAAGCAATTTCACTCACCAGCAGAATGTGGAATAGGGACACATTTATGGACAATGGGGAATCTAGTAGACTTGAAAGAATAGCTCTTATTGCAAGAGAATTCAATAGGTATCACATCCAAATGGCAACTCTGAATGAAACAAAGCTAGAAAATAAAGACCAGAATACTGAAGTCAGAGCTAGATATATATTTTCTGGAGTGGCCACAGTGGTGGGAAGCACAGGGAAGCTGGCATAGGTTTTGTAGTCAAAACTAACCTAGTCAACAAGCTTGTATGCCTTCTAAGAAAATGGACCAATAATCATAAAAAGTAAATCTTAACTGATAAAAGCTAAAATCAAGTCAATAAACATTTTTGAGGCATCTATTATATATCAGGCACTCTATTAAGTATTGAAATTCCAAGAAAGACAAAAAAACAGGTTGTCATCAAGAAGCTTACAATATAATGGGATATAATATGTAAACAATGATGTAGCAATAAGATACATGCCAGATACCACACTCAAATAAATTCTTTTTTGGTTATTGAACTAGAAAGGTAAATAAGGGAAATGCTATAAATATGCGTTGCCTAAATTTTAATAGAACATTACCTAAAATCTATCATTGCTTCTCTTGTTTAAAAAAAAAGATAGAAAAGGACTACATACTACATACTAATACAATTAGGAGGCTTAAAAGTTATTTGAATGGTAGGAATTGTTATAATAGTCATTAATAATTTGATGGTATAAATTAGAAGATCTTTGGGTCATTTCCCAAGGTATGTACTTCCACCTTTGATTTTTAACATTGTTATTAACCATTTACATAGTGAGTACTAAGTTCTCAAAGGCCACATTAATGATGTTCAGGCTCTGATAATTTCTTCCAAACTGGAAAAATTTCAAGTACAATTTCAGAAATGACTTTACTGAATGTCTATCATTAGAGGAAAGATCAGCTAAATTTGGAGAGTCTGATCACTAGCTTGGCTATGAGATGATAAGTTTGGTGGCATACTTTTTCCCCTCTCCCCAAAATTCACTAAGACATAGAGTCTTTACTCTTTGCAAAAGAGATATAAAGTTGTTAAAGTCCAGTAGAAGAATGCAAACTCCTTGAGAGCAGGAACTATGTTGTTTTTCTTTTTGTATCTCCAATGGCTATCACAGTACTTTGTACATAGAAAACACTTGAATGCTTGTCCATATGAATGTCATTGAAGGAAGGATAAGAAAGGAGGTAACCATACCAATAAATGTAAAAATCCATGAAGTTTTCAAGAATAATGCATGTGATGATACCCTGCTTCCTTCCTTGGCACATAATCAAATTTAAGGTGTTTTCTAGCATAAATAAGCTATTTATTTTGAACTCCAAGTTTCCGTGCTACAAATGAAGACTCTCTAGAGTCCAGACTTTTTTAACTTTGATCATTAACTTTTTCTCTTACATGTCTGATTAAGCTTAATGAGTTAGCTAAGTTAATGAAGTGTGATGTCCCATTAAATACATCAACTGACAACAATTAATTCCTAGTGCAAGCTCTCTCTTGATTGATTATATTTATCAGAGTGATAGAATGTAAGTGATGTGAATGTCTTAGCAGAAAAATAAAAACTGCAAATGCTTAGAGTTAAATCCTTGAAAAAAGGTTGATTTCTTTGCTTTAATTTTGATCTAGTTCACCTGACTCTTTCCATAGCATAACAATAAAAACCTCTAGGAGCAAAGCAATGGTCAGAGGAAAAAATATTTATCATTAAAAGATTGACCTAGAGTTTCACGTTCTAAAGTTATGGAAGCCTCCTGTTTTACTCAAAACATATTGTATTCCCTGTATGACACATATAAGAACCAAAGTGTTTAGCCTAGTCAACCATATTAATGAGGGACAGAATAAAACATATACATATTAGAAAGAAAATTAGAAATACAGACAGATGTAAAAAATTTGAGTGTGGGTAAATTCCCAATCTTCTAAATTCATTTTCTTTTTTTTTTTTTTAGCATAATCAGGGATTTACTTAAGGAAGGTAAAGTATATCCTCCTTTAAATCCATTTTTAATAACAGTATAAAATATCTCAAAAGTCTGAAGAATGGAGGAAAAGCTCACAAACTTACTTACTAATCACTATTAGAATAATGGGCCATCACAGAGATTTGTTAAGTGTGCATTATAGAAATTGTGAGAGATTTCCTGGAAGATGAGAAACTCACTTAAATCACTTCAGCAAGTTAAAACTATCATAGGTAGAGAAATAGTCCAGCTGGGAAAGATCCAGTTCTTATTTAGACATGAGTAACTCATTAATTATCAATGGCAGGAAAATAAATACTAAAAATCAGATCAATGGACAAATGGAAAGGGCTCCATTATCAGAGAACATCATAGGTTCAGAAAACTCATATTATGGAATTGACTTGGATTGAACATAAATTGTCGATTAAAGAAACAAAACAGAAAAAAAGGGAGTAAGAAAGATTACACTCAGTGGACATGTCTACATGTGAATAATCACTATAGTCTCATCATTGAAAACTAATGACATTCCTATATATAGTTTTCAAATATGTCTCTTTACATTTGAACAATAAAAAACATATAAAGAATGAAGTAATAAAAAAATTTCAGATCACCCTAAGACTCTATTGTTCCATGTATGTCTCAGAATTAACCTGCCAACAAGTATAAATTAAATATCTACTATATATCAAACACTGAGCTGGGACTTGGGGCTACAATTACAAAAAAATAAAATAATTCTTATTTGGGCCTGAGTTTTGAATCAAAGCACTTAGGTCCAAACCCACATTGATTCTTACTACTTATGTGAACTTAGAGAAGTCTCTTCATTCCCTGTATTCTCGCTACTAAAATGAAAAATTGGCCAAGAGGGTTTCTTTCAGCTCTAAATCTATGATCCTGTAATTTTTTCATATAAAAATTTATATTGCAAATGAATAAAGCAATTGATGTTTGAAAATTGATTCGAGGCATCCCTGAATCGGGCTCATTGTAATTAACTAATGAGTGTAAGTGGTGCTTGTTAGCACTATTTAGCTGTCATCAATAGTATGCCTTGGTTTGTTTATTTTTATGTCAGGATTGCAAGGCTGTAAAAACAAACGGTTGGTGACAGTCATTTTATGTATATAATTAAATTATTCACCTAACACGTAAAGTTAATCAAGCTTTCCATGCCCCATCCATAACCTAGAAGTCAGTACAAAAGGTTTCCACCCTGAGCTAAAGTAAATCGTAGTGAGCTTACTCAGGTCAAACGTTTCCCTGGATTTTACTTTTGTTTACAATTTCTAATTTTTCAAGGCTGAGTTCTGATTGTGATAGCAAACCCTTCTCAATAAAGTTAGTCCAATTTAGAAGCCAACTGATGAGCATGTGTGTTAGAAATGGAAATAAAGAGGCATCTGCTCACTTCAGGCACCAATGACTTTGGTGAATAAAGATCCCTCCCACATCATCTAAACTGCCTAAGAGTGAACACAGGCTCATGTTCCACTTCATTTCCATTCTTGTCATAGAACAGGGAAGGACAACTAGCATTTGGGTGGAGAATGAAACTATGATGTTCCAAACCTGCAAATACTCCTTTTTTTCTCCCTCATTGACCATTCCAAAGAACATTGAATAGGTACAAATTTAATTACCAGCTACTTGCTTTTACTTACTAGGTTCTCCACTTACTTTGTATAAGTAAGGTAAGAATTTCTTCGGGGAAGAAGCTGTTTTAGTAACCAGATTTTTTCCTAGTTTCCCAAAAGGGGACTTTTGTAAATGAGGGAGATCTCTGAATGGTAAAAATAATAACAATCACAATCATTTGAGTACTTAGTATGTGCCTAATATAGAATTATATTAAAATATATATATTTATGATAAAAACATATAAAATAATACATATATAAAAATTAAAATAATAAAAATTTAAGATATATTAAAATATATATATAAATTAAGCTCTTTACAAATATTATCTCATTTAATCTTCACAAAAATCATTTGATATAGGTGTTATCATTATTCCCCTTTTATAGTTGATGAAATTGAGATAGGCAGGAATTAAGTGGCATGCTGGTCACACAACCAGTGTCTGAGATTATTTTTGAATTCATATTTTCCTGTCTCCAGTCTCAGTATTCCATTATGCCATCTAGCTGCCATAGCTGTATTGGAGGGTAAAAGGGAGACAGAGATGCGGACAGACAATAAGGAACTTAATATGTACATGACTTTATAAGAAACTGATACCACCAAATATACAAACACAAAGAAGCAAGGGATCAGTTCCTTGCCCTCAAAGGGCTTAGGAAACTTTTAGAGGAAGATGATATATAAATTTGAGTTGGAAGGGAAAGGAGCCTACCTGCCTATTGTTTAAAGCTGATGAGAATTAGGTGACATAGTAAACTGAATAATCAACTTGGAGTCAGAATAACAAATTCATATCCTAACTTAGATAATTATTCTAATCACTTAATAAGCAAATCACTTAATCTCTCTGAAATTCAAGTTCTTGATCTATAAAATATGTTTAACTATCACCCATCTTATAGAGTTGTTGCAAAAGTCAAATGAGATAATAAACATAAAGCATTTAGAGAGTTAGATAAATCTTACTGTTTTTAACATTATAATTATCATCATCATAATTATTGTTAAGTGAATTAGAGATGAAGATGGAATCTAAGAGTCTAGAAGGGTAAGAGATTAAGAAAATGGCCAGAGTGGAAGTGGAATGAAACATTTTACAAATGAGGAAATCAAAACTCCCAAAAGGTTAAATAGTTTGTTTAAGGTCACACAGGTATTATCACAATTGGAATTTAAATTGAACTCCTCTGACCCAGAATTCAATGGTCTTCCCACAAGTGCCTCCACTTTGAGATGTTATAACTGTCAAAAGAAAGATTCTTGGGTTGGCCTAGCTTGATTTTTTTCTCACATTTTTCCTCATCTCCACTATACTATATTTGCTTCTGTCTATTGTTCCTAATTCTGCATTCTGAGGTCAAGCAAGAAAAATCTAATCCTCCTTCCAAATGACTGAAGTTACTTCCACACACATTAAAAAAGCAACCCTAGATGGATAAGCATCCCCCAAAAAGAAAACATAATTAGCAGATGGTATTTTTCATTTATACTACAAACATTCTGCCTCTTCACTTTTGCCTCTTAATTTTTCTTGATACCCTACGAAACAGCTCAAAACCACCCTTCCTCAGGAGGTCTTTCTAAGTTTCCCAAGATGTTAATACTTATTTATTTCAGATTACTTTAATCTACTCTGAATATGTTTTATAAATAGTAAGATCCATGCTGTTTTCATTATTAGAATGTGTGCTTCTTGACAGTTGCTTAGTGTGTATATATATATATATATTGCTATTTCTATCGCCAGTGCTTAGAACAGTGTCTGATAAAAAGAGAATATTTTAAAGATGATTGTTAACTGATTGACAGATTGACTGACTGACCCAAAATTATTATGAGGATCGACTAAACTAAGACTTTATATAATGTATTTAGGTACTTTAGAAATGTTTTCATATTTTTGAGGTTTAATTTGAGCAGTCAAGAAATAAAGTATTTGATAGTTCCATGTGGTCAAAAAGCAATGAATTCCCCTTTTCATCTTTGTGATCTGCCAGTAAAGAGTCACTGGTTCACCTGTAGTATCTGATAACATAAATACTAATATATTTACTCTATTACAGAATTATCTAGACTATGCTTTGAAAACTATGATTTACTTATAGAAACACAGAAAAGCATTCCACTGGATCATGATAAAAAAATGGTCAATATGGGTCCTTGACAAAATCACTGATGCTAAGATGTCTCATGTAGATCATTTTCCTTTTATATCCAGCCTGTGTTGCTCAGATCATAGATCTCTAAAAAGTGAGCAGCAAATTTTACTTAGTATCTAAATGGGAGCAATAAAAATATGTGGGTGGAGTTGGGATTGTAGCCATATATTCAAATGAATTTTCGGCACAATTAGGTGACAAATTGTACATCCAAATTTTCATGGTGTACAGCATGTCATGCACAAGCAATGATGATTGATTTGAAAACTCTTCCTTCCAAATATTCTATGCACAATGAATCAAATTATTAATGTTACTCAGCTTGGAGAAGTCTTCTTTAAAAATCCCTTTATACCCAAGGAAATCATAAAGGGAAAAGAACCTACGTGTGTAAAAATGTGGTTGCAAAGAATTAGAAAAGGAATGGATGCCCATCAATTGGGGAATGACTGAACAAGTTGTGGTACATGAAGGTAATGGAATATTATTGTTCTATTAAAAATGATGAACAAACTGATTACAGAAAGGCCTAGGAAGATTTACATGAACTGATGCTGAGCAAAACAAGCAGAATCAGCAATTCTTTGAACACTGTGTGTGATGATCAACTATGAAAGGCTTGGTTCTTTTCAGCGGTTCAGTGATCCAAAGCAACCCCAATAGATTTTGAACAGAAAATGTCATCTGCATGCAGAAAAAGAATTAAGGAGACTGAATGTAAATCAACACATGCTATGTTCACTTCTTTTTTCTGGCTTTTTGTTTCTTCTATGGTTTTTCGTTTTTGCTCTGATATTTTTTTCCCAACATGATTCATAAAGCAAGGTACATTAAAAAAAAAACTTACTACAGTAAAAAAAAATCCCTTTATGTTAAAAGGGCCAAAGTTAGAAACAAACAAAAAGCAGAAGCCATTGTCTTAATATAAAATTTATTCAAAGATAGCTTTCCATGCAACAGAAAGCAGGCTAAAGATGATATTCTGCTACCTACTTTACATACAATCTTGAACACCTCACTTAATCTCTTTTGCTCTCATTTTTCTTATTTGGGAAATGATCATGATGAATGAACCAATAACTTTTTTATTCTTTTCCAACTCTAGATATATGATCCTATGTGATTTCTGATATTGACACATTACAATGCAGTTTGCAAACCACGGGGGTATGATGTTGATGAGATTATCAACTTTTCCATTTAAAACTAATACTATCCAGAAAAAAATTTATTCACCTGTATCCTTTTCTGAAAGCAAGATTTTTGAAAAAGAGACTATGTTGTGTTCTACTAGAAACATTTTCTCTTGCTAATTTAGATGGCACCAGTTGTATAAACATTCAGATACAAGTAGTTAAAAAAAAAAAAACAACTAGAGACATACAGTTTTAACCAAAATTTCCCAACAAGGATATCAAATAGTGATGCTATGAAAAAAAGAAGAACCAAGTGGCTCTACTTTTAGCAGAGGCAGAAGGGAAAGTCACATATGAATAAGCCATGATCTATGTCAAAACATTATGATGTTGTCAACTCATTTATTTAGTGATATACTGGTGGCAATAGGAAACAATGGAAAAAAATACTAGCCTTAGAATGAAAGCATGAAGATTTGAATTCTGGCTGTAGTCTTAATCAAATTATTTTACTTATATATGATTCAGTTTTCTTATCTATAAAATGAAACACTGAGATAACCTAAATCTATGGCAAGAAAATGTTCACAAATCACTTTCTTTACAACAGCCTTCTGAATTGGGTAGTACAGAAAAACTGTTTAGTCCCATTTTACAGATGAGAAAGATGGTAATATGGGAAAGTAACTAGCCAGAGATTACATGGCAAATAGGTGGCAGAATTTGAATTTTAAAACATAGCTTTAGAAAGGGAAGGATTCTAAAGATCATCTATTTGAATGCCTTATTTTACAGCTGGGAAAATGAACCTAAAGTGGTTGTGACTTGCTAGCAGTAAATTACTCAACAACCATTTAGTAAGCATTTAATATATGTCAGGCACTCTGCTGGGAGCCAGTGGTACAAATAGAAACACAAATATCTGCCCTCCTGAAGCTTGCATTCTGATGGGGGAAGACAACATAAAAGAAATCTGAAGATAAGCAGGTATCAGGTTCTGGGACTGTGGAGCTGAGTCAACCTGGAGACATTTTTAACCTGGGACTCCCTTAAATTGGAGGTTGTTGGAACGTGTTCGCTAAGTACTAGGTGCAACTTCAATGAGATTTCATTTTTCCATTTAAAACAAAATTACCTCAGAAAACAAATTGTTCTTTCTTAGAGCAAGATTACTGAAAATGTATCTCTGAGATGGAAAGTATTTGCTATGTGAAAAGTCCAAGAGGGGTGAACTTCCAGGGGGATAAAGATGAATAAGTATTGCAGCCCAGAAAAGGATAAAAAGAAATGACTGAATTGACCTCATCAAGGCAGGAGTGAAGCCAGAACTTGAATATAAGTTTTCTGACTTCAGAACTTTTGACACTAAACATACTGGAAAGGTATTTTGAGAATCAAGCAACTAAGGTGGCATAAGACCACCTGAATTCAATATGATCTCAGACAAATGTGTGACCCTGGACAAGTAACAATCCTATTTGCCTCAATTTTTTCATTTATAAGATGAATTATAGAAGGAAATGGCAAATCACTCCAATATCTTTGTCAAGAAAAACCCAAAAGGAATTAAGAAATTAAACCTGACAAAATGAGTAAAGAATAGCAGCACAATTATTGAGATTTTAGTACCTGGGAAGTTAATTATTGACTAAGCCACTACTCTATCCAATCTGCCATGCTGTCTCCTTTCTGTCATGCTGTGAAGGGCAGTGGTTAAAGCTCTAAATCCTAATATTCCAGGATAACAGCTTAGAAGGCAATGTCATTTTTTACCACCTCATACTAACCTCACCTTTCTGAATTTGCTAAGCTATTATTCTTGAGTCAAAGGTTACCTTACAAAGGACAGGAAACAGTTTTGAGGGTAGAGAAGAATGCTATCCTGAAGTGATTTTCAGTTCTCTCCATCAGAAATCTATCATTTTGGGAGGAATTTATCTTCCAATTTTGGTATGCACAGTTGGCAAGCTGTGTTGGGGAAAAAAATAATAAAAAACCCAAAACTGATTTTGTTCAATGTACTTTCTGTATTTGGGCCAGTTTGTAACAACATTTCTCTCTCTAAATTAATCTTAAAAGGCTGCTGTAACAGCTTACCTAAACTAGCATACAATCGGCTTTCAGCCAACATACTTTGAGAAATAATAAAAGTGGAATCTTCAAAAGAGTCCTGAGTGTTCTTTTCTGAAGGGAAGGTCTGCTGCTCTGCAAATCCAAGTACTGCTTCTGGGCTGAATTTTCAAAAATGGTCGACTGATTATACCCAAACAGATAAGGCAAATATAAGAGGGAAATTGCTACAAGGATATATTTTTTTCCTTTAAAAAAGAGCCATTTTGTTAAGTGGCTGATGAAATTGGCAAAGAAATTGTTCATGGTCAGCAGAGTGCTAAGTAGATAGCCTCCAGGTAAAGAAAATGAATAAGAGAAACTGGAGTTTTTGCTTGCAATTTTAAACTGATCAGCCTGTACTGTTTCACGCCTCTGTTCATTTGTCCTAAGATTCTTTGTATCATTTTCTATCAAATCTGCCTTCCTACAAAACCTGCTTCTCTTAAAAAAGGAAAGCAAAATTCTGCACTCTTTCTCCACAGTAACCCAATCTAAAACACTTCCATTTTCATTTTTTTTCCAATTTGCACCAGATGAAAGCTTCCTACATGTTAGCTGAAGCCACAACAGATTTTTCAAATTTACAGACAGAGGAAAGTTGTGACACAGTAGTCACACTACAGAATGTCCATTGAACAAAATCTGTTTTATTCAACTATGTGCATTGATATTGGAAGAACTGAAAAATCTATGATATATATTCTGGATGATATCCCTTACTTCATTTCTTATCCACAAGTCCATATTGCTAACATGCCTCATTCCCATCATGATTCTGCATTGAGTTTCAGTAGCTTATAATTTTAATTCTTCTGTTTTTTCATTGTGTTTTATGATTCACATAGAGCATTCACAAGAGAATTTGGATGACCTTTAATATTGGCAAATAGTTTGGGCTAAAATACTGTGAAATTCCTCAGCTGTGATCTACCCTAATCTTTTCTTGTTCAATTCTTGGCACAATTAATCATTCATTAGCAGTGCCTCATCCATGATGATGATGTGCATGCAGCTCAAAAAGTTAGCCATCCAGGTGAATCTTAGAATCTAGACAAAAAAAAAAAAAAATGTTTTTCATCCATTTTGTTTTTTCTTTGTGAATAGCCAGACCAAACTTTTTTTTGGATTATTTTGAATGTTTTTCTAGAGGCTTCATAATATCCTAGATCTTAATACAATTAATGCAGTGTCACCTCTAAAAAGATGTAATTAGAGAGCCTTACCATTTATAGAACAAAAATCTTCAATGGCATTAGTGAATACTTTTTATAAACATTTCTATTCCTACTGAAACATCAGTCAATGTCGATTTTCAACAAGTAATCTCTGTTTTGTCATAATTGTATGCTTAATTTTAAAATAGGGTGGGTAAATAATATTACTGAGTTTAATTTCTTTTTCTCCACTTATTCTAATGTTACATTTTCATCTTTTCAACTTCAAATAGAGGATTATTCAACAAATTGTAAGCTCAATATCAGTCAACAATATGATATGGCAGCCAAGAAATCTAATGCAACCTTAGGCTTTATTAAGAGATACATTTTGGAGAGCAATTTGGAACTATGCCCCAAGGGCATACCCTTTGATTCAGCTTTGTCTCCACTGGCCTATCTCCCAAAGAGATTATAAAAAAGGGAAAAGATCCCACATATGTAAAAAAAAAATTTTGTAGCAGCCCTTTTTTTAGGGGCAGGGAACTGGAAATTGAGTGGGTGCCCATTAGTTGGGGAATAGCTGCTTAAATTATGGTACATTATTGTAATGGGATATTATTATTCTATAAGAAATGATAGCAGACTAATTTCAGAAAAACCTGGAAAGACTTACATGAATTGATGCTAAGTGAAATGAGTAGAACCAAGGGAACATTGTATACATCTACAACAAGATTATGTGATAATCCAATGTGATGGGCTTGGCTCTTTTCAACAATGAGGTGATTCAAAGCAATTCTAATAAATTTTTGTTGGAAATAGCCATCTACATCCAGAGAGATAATTATGGAGAGTAAATGTGGATCAAAGCATAACATTTTCACCTTTTTGTGGTGATAATATTTGTTTGCTTATTGTTTTTCCCCCTCTCATTTTTTTCCTTTATGATCTGATTTTTCCTGCACAGCATGACAAATATGAAAATATGTTTAGATCTGCATATGTTTAACCTATTGTGGATTGCTTGCTGTCTGGGGCAGAGAGGGAAGATAAAGGAGAGAGAAAAATTTGAAACACAAGTTTTTGCAAAGGTAAATGCTGAAAACTATCTTTGTATGTATTTGGAAAAATAAAAAATATTATGGAAAAAGAATAAAAATGAAAACGATATATAAAGAGCATCTAGGACTATGAGGATAAGAGTTCTACCACCTACATCACCAAATATTTTGCCAGGCCTCCAGTGATCATACTCATTCTCTTCTGCCACCCTTGGAAAACAGATACTGATAGGTGAAATTTCATCTTAATTTTTCTATAAGGAGGCCTCTATATCACTTTCTAACTTTCTCTATACCATGCCTCTGCTCATTCTCTTCCCTTTTCTACTCCCCTTTATGCACTGCCTTCTCCCATTACAACAGGGACCAGATTTCTCCCTTATATTTGTACTAGCATTTAGCACAATATCTGGCATATGCTAAGCACTTAATAAATTATTTGTCTTTTATCTTGCTATCTTCCATAATAATCGGTCCTGATCAGACCATATGGGGAGTACTATATTCAGTTCTGGGTACCATATTTTAGGGAGAAAAATCAATAACTCAATAAAGAATAAATAAATAAAGAATTCCAAGGGAAAGAGATCAGAATAGTGAATAGTCATGTCATAAAAGGATTAGTCAAAGGAACTGCAAAATTTTAGCCAGGAAAGAAGATAATTGGGGCTTGAGGGGAGATGACAATAGTTTCCAAATATTTGAAGGATCCTTACATAAAAGAGATATTTATTTTATCTGTCCTCAGAGGATAGAACTAAGAAATAGGAGCTACCAAAAGGCAAATTTAGATGTGGTATAAAGAAGAATTTCTTAACAATATGGAGTTATACATAAGTGAAATGAACTGTCTTTATCAAAGGTCTTTTGGAAATAGTCTGGGACTCTGTGCTTATGTTCTGATAGGAGAAAACAACATACATGAAGTAGTAGTGTGGGTCTATTACTCCACTATTGCTTATCCTACTGTTCCACTTTCTAACACTCCTGTTTCAACTACTTATTCTTAAAGGTCTTTGTTTTCATTTACCTTGCTTACTTCTCTTTGTGAAATTTGAAAGTTTCTGCTTTCATCTCTTCTATTACTAACTACTACCTCTACTTCCCTGATAGGGAATATCTTTTCTATCATAAAAGAAATTTGTTCATCAAATTATCTTCTCCTGTTATCTGCCAAAGAACCCTTCCTGAAAAGCCTAGGTGCCATAAATGTATAGCAGTTGAAATGTGTAACTGGGTCAAATTGTGTTCAACTTTACTAGCTTTATCACCCCACTGAGTGTAATTTCCTCTGACAGCAGAATGGCTATTTTCCACAGATTTCAATTTTTAATATGAAGCTTCCCTTTTTTTCCCTTTACAACTACAGAAAACATGCTTAATATTTTGCTTTTAATTAAAGTTCTTAAAAGATATATTGCCACATGATTGGCCCCCTTTTTCTTTTTACAGCTAAGATTATCAGCATTATCTTGTTTAAATCACAAGAGTAGGCACTGAGCTTTGGGGCAGAAGTAGTAGAAAGGTAGAAGAGATCATCAACCAGAGATTGCCCTGAAAACTTCAAGATGAATAATTAGCAAATTATTTCTGGCTGGTGTGTCCAAACCAGCCAGAACATTGCTGTTAGGTCAGAGAGAAATGTGAGGAAACTGAGGAACCAGTTAAGAACAGAACAGAGACATAATTGTAATAATCTGAATTCTAATCTCACATTTTGATAGAGGAAAATAATATACATGAAGCAGTAGTGTAGAATTCGTCCTGGGAAAAGCAAAATTTGAATTAAATTTCTTCTGGGAACATGTAACTTGCTGGTTCCTATTTATAGGAAGCCAATAGTCTGGGATTCCCTAGAGTACATGTGTTTGTGCCCATGTATACCTAAATAGTCAACCAATCTAAAACAAAACAAGAAATAGGTTTGTATCCCTTGAGTTGTCTGCACTATCTGTAGCCATTTTTTAATAATGTCCCAACATTTCAACACAGATTATGTCTTTGGGATAGTTAGTTAATATTGACAATTGGTTGATAATGACTTATGTCCCCAATTCTCATAGACTAGGATCCTTGTTCATTGAGATTATTTCTTTATCTTGATGAGGCTTGGTCACCGAGGACATGGGAATATGAAAGTTAACTCCTTGAAGGAATGCCTAATTCTTGTTAAAAGTATGGCATGTAGCCTAGAACTAGTCATAGATAGAATTTTTGCTAAACATGTTTGATGTTGAGAATGATTTCTCACGACACTCAACTAATGGAAGGATTTATAACCACCTTAACAAATGATTTGTGCAAACAGGGGACTGATAAAACCTCTGACATAATCAGACTATCAAGAAATTCGAAGCACATAAAACAAGTTCTTTGATTTTGAAACATTAGTGAAAGACTGTTATTGGTTCATAACTACTATTTCATTTACTACTTTGGTTGATAAATTTATTCACTGAAAGTGGAAGCTTTTAATCTGTCTTTGCTATGTCAGTCACAAATTGGAACCAATATGTCAAATACTCCCAATAGAAATCTAGTTTTCTTTTCCTAAATACAGAGTATTCCGTACTCCTCTTAGTCACCAATGCTTTCCCTACCAGAATAAAAGATCATTGAAGACAGGAACCACTCTCTTTGGCCAAAAAAGGAAAATGACAAATGCTGTTTAGATTATGGGAAAATAATTACATTAATGTTCTGTTGGTGGAACTTTGAACTGGTCTAGAAATTATGGTAAGCAATTTGGAATTCTGGACAACAAGCTATTAAAGTGTATACAACCTTTAGCCTAGCAATATTGCTCCTAGATCTATACCTCCAAACATGTACAAACATATTTATAGCAACTCTTTTTGTGGAGGCAAAGAAATGGGAACTGAGGGGAAGCCCATCAACTAGAGATTGTTTTGATTGAACAAGTTATGATATATGAATGTAAAGAAATAGTATACCCTAACAAATGATGAAAAAGATGATTTCAGAAAATACTGAGAAGACTGATCTGAATTGAGGCAAAGAGAGCAGGAAGGAGAAAGATAATCTATATAATAATAGTAATATGGTGAAGACAAATTTTGAAATCCTTTGAAACTCTAATCAACATAATGACCAACTATAGTTCCAGAGGTTTCTGATAAAATATGATATCTAGCTCCAGACAGTGAGATGATTGACTCAGAGAGTACAGACTGAGTTTTACATATAGATATTCATCCATATACACACACATATATGTACATATATTTATATACATTTAGACATGAGCAATATGAAATTTTTTCACTTGATTATATATATTTGGCATTTTTTCTTACTTTCTCAGTGTAAAGGAGGAGAAAAAAATGGGGACCTGAAAAAAAATTTGACTTCAGAATTTAGGGCAAGGAAATAATAGCACTAAAAATATATAGTTTTTTCAAGGAGTTTAATTGCAGAAAAGATATAGAAAATGGCAGCTATTGGTGATAATAAGATCTAGTGAGTTGTCATAATGATGAAGGAGGCTTGAATGAGTTTACAGGCAACAGGGAAGGACATTGTAGATAGGTAAAGAATTAAGATAAAGGGGCTGAGAGTGAAGAACAGCTGTGGGACAATCTGCTGAAGAAGACAGGATGGGACAGAGTCAAAGGAAAGAAAACTGGCTTTGTCAAAAAAGATGTCTTCATTAGAGATTAGTGTAAAGGAGACAGTAGGGTGATTAAATATGAGGAAGAAGAGATAAGTGAGAGCTCCAGATGAAGAACTCAATATTTTCATTTTACTATAAAGTAAAATCCTCAGGTGAGAGTTTTGCAAAAGGAGTCCTGTATGAAATTTAAGGGAAAATAAAGTTTGGAACAGCCACTGTGGTGAGGTAGACAGACAATTAATTACAGAAGAATAGGAGGCATTGCTATAGTTAAGGCTCAGTTGAAATTAAATAACATACATTTATAAGGAGCCCAGTCAACTTGTTTTGTGACTTTTTCCAGCTCACAAGGGAAACCAGAAAGTAGTTGCCAAAAATAAACTCAAGGTTAATGAAGTGTGCATTAACCATTTCAGGAAAATTAGTATTTCCTAAATTAAAGTCCACAAGAATATACACAAGTTCATACCACATAAGTCATATCTATTAATCTCAAAATAAAAGGCTAACAAAATAATTACATTATTAACAAAGATTATTTTTCTCTTTTCAAAAGGACTAAAATATAGGCAGCAAAGCCACATTTTCTAAGAAATATCTATAGTGGAGACTGTAAATTACCAATAGTAGGTAGTAGTGTCAGGTAAGACATTAGAGAAATTAATAGAGGATGAAATCGCAAAACATCTGGAGAAATATGAGGTGATAAAAAACTAGCCAGCACAATTTCATAAAAAGTAAATCTTTCCAGACAAATGTGGAGAAATTTTCAAACTATAATGAAGAAAGCCCAAAGCATGAATCTTGAAGTATCATTGGTTTGCAACAGTTGTTTGACATTTGGAGTTTAATAAATATAATTGAATTGTTGGATTGAATTGCATTGTATTAAAATAAAATGAGCTTTGGACACTAAAGCTTAGCTTACAACCAAAAAGGGGTCAGGTGTAAATGGGTATTGAATACACTAACAGTCATTCAATTAAATTTAACTTATGCTAATTTAATTGATTTATGTGTATAGGTACAGACTAACTATTCATAATATATATTATGTCAGGATTGAAATTAGTTTTCCAGAAAATGGTCACATGAGGTCATGATAATGGATTTAAGTACAAGGAAGTGATTGCTTATATTAAGGCACAGGATTCTATTTCAGGGTCAAATTTGATTTTAAATTAAGTACTTTAGGGAGATATGAGGTAAATTTAGCTTCACAGAAACACTAAATTAGACTTTTTTTATTAAAACACAAACAAAGTTGCTTGGTAGGGTTTTTGTTTGAGACTTTTTCAATTACAGAAAGGAAATTATGGAGTGTACAAAATCAGTCAATTTCAAAGAATTTGAGCTGCTTCACAACAAAAATTTTTTAGCCTTATAAGAAGTTGCTGAAACAATTTTAAACTGAAAACAAATCACAAAAACATTCTGTTCATTGTTCTTTCACTTACAGTATGATGGATAAAATGACCTTTAGAACCTTTTCTAGTGCCAACCTTCCCAGAGCCTATGCTTTTATTATACACTCTTCATACTTCTTCATATCATAGTAATGATGGTGTACACTATTTTTAATGGATAAAGACAGTAAAGGAGAAAGAGAGAGTCTGGACCTATGATTTCTTTAGTATAAAGAACTTCTGGAAGAGAAATTCCCTCAATCAATGCATATCAACAACTGTTAAACAAATTAAGTTAGAAAGTTGCCTGGGATATTAACAATTTTAGAGAATTTTCTTGGGTGACAAATAATGCACTTCATCAGAAGAATTTGAACTCAAATTTTCTTAATTAAATTGCCAGCTTTTTATTGAGTCTGTCAAATAGCTTCTTAATTTACACATAGTGCTATTATTGTTGAGTTGTTTTACTTGTGTCTGACTCCACAAATTCATTTGGGGTTTTGTTGACAAATCAATGGTTGGACATTAGATTCAAAGACTTCCCCAGAATCACACAGTTAGCATGCAAGGCTGGATCTGAGTTCATGAAAATGACTCTTCCTGACTCTATGTCCCCATGCTCCATGGCCCAGCATCTTAACCTATGGATTGTAACCCTATCTATATGAGATCTCAGAACTGAATGTGGCAGTCACAAAATTATGATTTATTATCAGTAAATTATTGATTTGTTTATCTATTTTATATAACTATATGCCCAGGGTCACATTAAAAGTTTCTGAGACAAAAAGGAGTAGCAAATGGAAAAAGTTTAAGAAGCCCTACTCTGTAGGATTTGGGGGCCTATAGTTTTCTCACCAATTTACCATATGCCTGACAAAGATCAAATTGAATTTGTTCTTTACAAACAGCTGTGAAAGAGTATAGTTGTGTTTGTTTTGTTTTCTGATAAAGAGTTTTTTGGTTATTATTGTCATTATTGGCTTGGGGGTTTGGGAGTTTTGGTTTATTTTAACAAAAGTAATAATGGTTATGTCCTTTACCTTCTCAAGTAAGTTTGACTCAAGTTCATTCATGAAGTTTTGTGACTACTTGAGATCAGAAAAAATATTTTTCACATGATCCAACTATTCTAGACAGCAATTTGGAACTATACCCAAAGAGCTATAAAAGTGTTCATACCCTTTAAACCAATGATGCCATTATTGGGTTATGTATCCTAAAGAAATCACAGAAGAGGTAAAAGGCCCCACATGAGCAAAAATGTTTGTAGCAGCTCTTTTTGTGGTGACAAAGAATTAGAAAATGTGTAGATGCCCATCAATTGGAGAATAGCTGAATACATTATGAAAGTAATGGAATATTATTATCCTATAAAAAATGATGAACAGGCTGATTTTAGAAAGACCTGGAAAGATTTATATGAACTGATACTGAGCAAAATCAGTCTTGTTGCTGTTTGCAGTGTTTTCCAGATTCTGCTCACAACAAGACTGTGCAAAGATCAGCTTTGACAAACTTAGTTATACTCAGTGGTTCAGTTATCCAAGGCAATCCCAATAAACTTTGAATGGAAAATGTCATTCACATCCAGAGAAGGCACAATGGAAACTGAATGTAAATCAACACATGCTCTGTTAACTTTTTTTCTTTTTCTTCTGTTATTTTTTCTTCCTGGCTTTTCACTTTTCTTAAGATTTTTCTCTCCAGTAGTTTGGAACTATGCTCAAAAAGTTATCAAACTGTGCATACCCTTTGATCCAGCAGTGTTACTACTGGGATTATATCCCAAAGAGATTATAAAGAAGGGAAAGGGACCTGTATGTGCACGGAATGTTTGTGGCAGCCCTTTTTGTAGTGGCTAGAAACTGGAAACTGAATGGATGTCCATCAGTTGGAGAATGGCTGAATAAATTGTGGTATATGAATATTATGGAATATTACTGTTCTGTAAGAAATGACCAACAGGATGATTTCAGAAAGGCCTGGAGAGACTTACACGAACTGATGCTGAGTGAAATGAGCAGGACCAGGAGATCATTATATACTTCAACAACAATACTATATGATGACCAGTTCTGATGGACCAGGCCATCCTCAGCAACGAGATCAATCAAATCATTTCCAAAGGAGCAGTAATTAACTGAACCAGCTATGCCCAGAAAAAGAACTCTGGGAGATGACTAAAAACCATTACATTGAATTCCCAATCCCTATATTTATGCACACCTGCATTTTTGATTTCCTTCACAAGCTAATTGTACAATATTTCAGAGTCTGATTCTTTTTGTACAGCAAAATAACGTTTTGGTCATGTATACTTATTGTGTATCTAATTTATATTTTAATATATTTAACATCTACTGGTCATCCTGCCATCTAGGGGAGGGGGTGGGGGGTAAGAGGTGAAAAATTGGAACAAGAGGTTTGGCAATTGTTAATGCTGTAAAGTTACCCATGCATATATCCTGTAAATAAAAAGCTATTAAAAAAAAAAAAAAGATTTTTCTCTCCAACATGATTTGTAATAAAATATATTTTAAAAATGAATGTCCAGGTAAAACAAATAAGAGATTGTTTTTACTTATAACAGAGGAAAATAAAAAAAAATTAAAATAAGGAAAGAAATTATTTTTCACCAAGGAAGACAAAGCTTTGAAATAAGGTATAAGTATGGTACTGATGACTGACCTTACCTTGAATGACTGGCAAAATAGAAGGGATACCAGACATTCTGCTCAACAAAGTTAATGGTAAAGTGAGGGAATTTATACATTATTATCCTTTATACTTGAAGGTGATTTTGCTAACAGCACATCTTAAATTCAAAGTTGTCTTCGATAAGCCCAATGTCGCCTTAGGATATGTCTCAGAATTACATAAAAGAATCTTCTTCATAATAGTGAGTGCTTTGCAAAATATGAGAGCTTACTATTTCATTACCATGATTTAAGACTTTCATATCCTATTAGGAGCATTTATAGTATATTAGAAGTTCACTATTGCATTCCAAGCTTCTTATTGCTTTAGAAGGTTATTTTTCCAAATGCACTTAGCATAAATTGATGGGTTTCATCTTGTCCACATTAAGTTTTAAATTTATCATTTGAAATGAACAATTCAATGGTGGAGAACAAAACTTGACTTAGCTCATGCCTATATGTTTAGTAGTCAAAGAGTTCAGATATTACACTGTCTATTATGGTAAATGATTGGTTGCCCCCCCCCCAAAAAAATGTTGTGGGGTAGTAGATAGAGGTCTGGAGTCAAATAGCTTGGCTCTAAAATTTACTAGCTATGTGATCCTGGGCAAGTCACTTGGCTCTGAACTTTAATGCTCTTAGTCATAAAAAAAGAATGATGCACTTGCAATATCTCCCTTACAGGATTGTTGTAAATAAAGTCTTTGGTAACCCTCAGAGTGCTCTGTAAATATGATTTGTTATACATTCTTTTATCAGCTCCTGTTGAGCATAACATTTGTAGATTTCTAATGGAAAAGATGGATCAAAAGAGAATAATATAATTTATGAAGGTATCTGAACAACAAAATTAACTACAAGGATGGGTAATTTTATTTACCCTGAAAAATATATAATATGTGCATTTTCCCAATCCCAGATGTATCATTAAAATGTTAATTTCTTTTGCTTATGTTCAGAGGCAATTACCACTGATCATAAAAATATAAAGTTCTTCAGAATGGAAGCATGATCATGGCATTATAATTTATGATATCTCAAGAAAAATAATATTCATGAGATTATTAGAATAGAATTTATTAATATATCATTATCTGTTCATTCACTAATTGATAAAATACTTATTGAGAGACTATTATGAGTGACATGTTTTGGCAGATCTTGTGAGAATCACAAAAATGAAGAGGACACATTCTCTACCTTCTAGGAATAGGGAAGTTGAGCCAACCAAATAGATAATAACAATTCAAGTCCTCAGTATGCTCAGGAACTTAAGAATGATATAAGCAAAAGACTGTGGGATTTCTAAGATAGAGACTGACTCGATTTGCAATTTCAGGGAAAGTTCCATGAAGTAGGAAGAATTTGAGACTTTGGGTAGTAGTGAAAGGATTCAGAGAAGTAAAAATGGGGAGAGGGAATTCTAGTCTCAGGGAGTAATTTGAGCCTAGATAAAAGAGTGTAAGCCTAATTGAGGGGCAGAAAGTAATTTTATTTGACTGGAATGAAAGGGAAAGACTATCATAAAGGTGAGATAAAGCCAAAGTATGAAAGGTATTGAAGGTCAGGTTAAGGAATTCATAATGATCATGTTTCCTCTTTCACTCAAAAACTATTGATGTTTCCCTAGTATCAACATATGAAAGGCCTTGAAGATCAGGTAAAAGAATTCTTATCCATCATACTTCCTTTCCATTCAAAAACTAGTGATGGCTCTCCAGTGTATATAAAATAAAGTATAAACTTCTGACAGGTACTAAATTCCCTTCACAATCTAATTCCAAATTGATCTATTAGCCTTATATTCCATAGTCTATATAATGCTATAACTAGCAAATCTTGTACCCAGAACAAGAAGGAAAAAAGTAGACAGGCAAGTGACATTAAAGGAATCCTCAACTTGAGGGGGGTAATAAAGTGTCAAAGAGACACTAAGAAACCCCAATCCCCTGCTGTGTGTGGAAATCCATTAGCACAGGCTTATCTAAAATATTACTGATGAGGGAAAAAGTAGTCACCATAGGGTAGATTCTGATGACCTATTCTTATTAATCAAATGCTAAACTTCGTATGTGTAATTCTGAAGAACTGCAAATGCTCTCAGTACATCCTGAATCTTAGTGTCCTGAAACAAAGCTGTTGTCATTCTCTTTTAGTTTGCTTCTTACCAAGCTCAATTACTTTCTTATTTCCCATTTTCATGATGTCCTCTCTCATGTCCATTTCTATGTTTCCACTGCCTTTACCAAACTCTACCTATTGCCTTCCATCAGTAAAAGGCCTTCCTTTTCTTCATGGAACTACAGGTTCATACTTTCAAGAAAACCTTCGTGACCTTACTCCAGCTCCCAATTGAAATCAATCTCTCCCTCCTTTAATTTCTTGTAAAATTTGTTTCCCTTCTCTTTATGCTCTCCTTTATATTATAGTTATTTCTTTATTTGTCCTTTTCCCTCTTTAGATTGTAATTTTCTTGAAAGCTGATATTGTCTGACTTACAAAAACTCAGGGTCTAGCACAAATGCACACATACACACACAGTAGGCACTTAAAATATTTGTTGAATTGAACAGAATTTAATTCATTTACTATTTAAATTGACAACAGAAAGTACACCCTCTCCCAAAAAAAAGTCAATAAGGATATGAAACCAGGAGAAATGGAAAGCTATTGGATACACTCTAAATAAGAAGTATCCTTGGAAAGAGTCCAGAAGGATAATGCATCCAATTCTCTACTAGGTATCCCCATGATAGCACAGATTCACTTCTGATTCCCCATAACACTGATGAAGTTTGATATTGAAGAAAGAACTCTGAGCTTGAAGTTGGCTGATCTTATTCTAATTTGGGCTCTACTCTAAATAGCTGTGTAACCTTTGGCAAGTGACAACTCCTTTGTGTCTCAATCTTCTCATCCATTAAAAAAACTAATATCTCTTCCAAAAATTACATGAGGTATTTCTGAATCATATCTACAAAGCTTTAAAAAAAAATCCTCTTTAGTTTTCCCACAGTTCAGAGATCTGACATCTGATTGGGGCAGAGCAAGTAGTTCAGAACGAAGAAGAGTTGCTTATCATGCATAATATTTTTTTATTTGTTCAATAGTATTTTATTTTTTCCTAAATACACGCAAAGATAGTTTTCAACATTCATCTTTGCAAAACCTCATGTTTCAAATTTTTCTCCTTCCCTCCCCCACTCCTTAAGATAACAAGTAATCCGATGTAGGTTAAACATGTAAAATTTTCTAAACATATTTCCCCATTCATCACATAGATAATATTTTTACAGAAAAATTCCCATAGTTACCATTCATATGTACCATGGCATTAACTGGGACTGGGAATTTTGGAATTCAGGTTAACATCCCATGATCACAGGTTGCTTTCTACTTTCAATCCTCTGTTTCTCTTACTTAGTTTCCAACACTTTCAATTCAGTTCCTTTTTTTAGATCACTTCTCCCTTGTCTAAAAAAACTTTCTTCTCTGTACCTGAGGCAGAGTAATAAAGGAGAAAAAGGACTGGCTCTGAAGTCAAAAATCCTGGCTTCAAATTCTGATTCTAATGCTTGCTACTTTGGATGATCAATTAACCTCGGGCAAATTGGTCTTGAACACATCAATTAACCTTCCTAACCTCAGTTTTCTATTTTGTAAAATAAAATTGATGAAATCTTTTCCCCCTACTTCAAAGATATTAAAAGGGCTATGAAATAATTTTATATTACTCAGATAATTATCTAGTTTGATGTGGCACTTATTAAACATTTACTATGTGCCAGGCACTGTGCTAAACCTCAGGGTTATAAATACAAACAAGCAGGAAAGAAACCTCTGACTTTAAGGAATATATATTCTGATAAAAGAAGACAATTTATTAAAGGAGAGAATGATAACACACTTGCTGGGAACATGGAAAGGAGACCAGACAAAATTTTCATGGCATGAAAATAGTAACAACAATAACAATCGATTTATATAAGACTTATTATGTGCCAGGTATATGCTGTTTTTCAAATATAATTCATTTGATCTTCATAACAGTGGGAGGCTATTATTGTTATTATCTCTATTTAATAATTGAGGAGAACCTGGCCTTCAGGACTTCCATTTATAAGTACTTAAAATATTATCTCATTTGATCCTTATAGTAACTCTAGGAGACAGGTATTATTCTATTCCTATTTTCCAACTAAGGAAATTGAAACAGATAGCACTTAAGTTATTTGACCAGAGTCACACTGCTAGTATCTAGGACTAGTAGTAAAAAAGGACACATCTTTTTTACTACTAGAGCAGCATTCTATCAATTAAAATACTTGACTACCTTCAAGATATTGGGTGAGAGGAGAAGCAAGAGGAAGAGACAGAGAAACAGGAGTTTGGTAAGGAGAATGCTGGAATTTAGCCAAATTAGCATCTGTCTCATTTTTGGATAGTTGGTGGTGATCCACCTTATCTCCTCATATTTTTAGGATGTCGTACTGATTTCATGGAGCTCATAGGAGGACTGACTTTTAAAGCCATTTTATAAAAGCCCTTAGGTGAATTATTTATGGAAACATTTCAAATGCTCATGGTTTTTCTCCTTTAGTGGGATAAGACAAAGTGTCCTTGTGGATAGAGACCACATTCTGTCTTTGTCTGTATCCATAGCGTTGCTCATTTTCATACCTTATCCAGATTATATAATTAAAAAAATAGTTTGACTTCATTTGCCTTAGTACCTATATATCTAATTCTAATATTTCCCTGAATTCTAGGTCAGCTCCTTCAGCTATCATCTGAACATCTCAGTATGGATATCTTATTGACCTGAATTAAAAATGAACAAATCTATTTTCCAAAATGAATATTTCATCTCCTGTATATTTATTTCCCTAATTCTCATCAATCCCTCTTAGAACCTCATCATTCTTCAAGATCATACCAGGAGCTACTTTCTACATTAAGTCCTCTTGGGATGATGGGCTATCCTTTAAATATATGTGAGAATAGCATGGGATGGTAAGTATGCACAGAGTGTCATCCCTTCATGGAAGAAGCTGGCAAGTGTTTCTACAAAGAAATAATAAGTTGTAATGAATGTGATCACCACCACCTCCACCACTCCCATCAACATGTATATATTATATCTATCAATAGAAAGAAAGTAAACTTCTCCAGGACAAGAGGCTTTTTTTGTTTGTTTCTTTATAGCTCTAGTGACACATTGGACACAGGACTGGACTTGAAACCAGGATTACCTGGATACAAGTCTTGCTGACAAATATTGTCTATGTGACCTTAAGCAAATAATTTCTCAGTATTCTAGGCCAAATGCTCTGAACCTAAGATTTACAAACCCTTTATTTTTTCTCAATACTATTTTATTTTTCCCCAAATAAATATAAAGGTAATTTGCAACATTCATTTTTGTAAGACTTTATATTCCAAAAATTTCTCCCTCCCTCTCTTACCTCCCCCTTCCCCAAGACACAAGCCATCTGATATAGGTTAAGCATGTGCAATCCTTTTAAGCATATTTCCATATTTGTCATGCTGTACAAGAAAAATCGGACCAAAAGGGAAAAAAAACAAGAAAGAAAAAAACTAACAAACAAAAAAGGTAAAAATAGTATGCTTCAATCCACATTCATTTTTCAAAATTCTCTGTCTGGATGCAAATACCATTTTCCATCCCAAGCATATTAGAACTGTATAAACCCTTTCTTAAAGAAATATTCAAGTAATTATATAATTGGTTTCCTTTGTAATATTATGAATGTCACACAATTAATGTGTCCAAAATAGATTTGAACTGAAGTCCTCCTTATTCCAGGACCAGTGCTTTATTGCAGAACATCTAGCTGCTCCTAAAAGTGTTCTGAGAAGGGTTCACTAGGCTGTCAAAAAAGTCTATCACACACACACATACACACACCCTTACACACAAATTAGGAACTCCTACTCTCTGCAATTATCGACTACTGTAAGTTACAGAGAATGTGCCAAACCTACACAAGTAAGTGAATTTAGTCAGCTCAGTCATGTCCAACTCTTCATGACCCTACTTATGTACTTTGCCATTTGCTTCTCTAGTTCATTTTACAGATGAGGAAACTGAGGCAAATGGGGTTAAGTAACTTTCCCAATATCATATAACTACTAAGGGGCTGAAGCTAGATTAGAATATGGGTCTTCTTGACTTCAGACCCAGCACTCTATTCATTGTTCTTCTTGCTACCCTTTATACACAGTAGGTACCTAATAAAGATTGAGTTGAATTGAATCTTGTTCCTACAACCTTTCCTTCCATCAAACTTCTCTCTTTGTATTGATGTTTAATATCAATCACAGAAACATATCTGCAACTAAAACAATATTTCTAAGTGGGACTAAAACAACTTAATCTCTATCTTTGGAAGGTTTTTTTTATTCCCAGTGTACAAATTTCTCTCACAAGGTTATCAAGATTTATCTTGAAGATTTCTTTGACTTTCATAGTTAAAAGGAATCGCTTCCATTTCTTATAGCTCTTTGTCTGGTGTCTCTTCTGTGTCTTAAACTTTCTAATTTATAGAATACCTATTTGGGTGCATTTGTTATATATTGTCTTTAAATTGTAAACTCCCTGAAAGCAGATTGTCATTTTTTTAATCTTTTCATTCCCCAAACCACATAAATTAGGATCCTGCATAAATTTCAAAGGATCAAAAGACCATTAGATCACAGAATTAGAGAAAATGAATCTAAAGGTCATCTAGTCCAATTTTCTCATTTTGTGAAGAAACTGAGACTTTGAGAGGTTCAGTGACTTTCCCAATGTCATGTGGATAGTAGCAGGTGGCAGAACAGGAATTCAAACTCAGATCTCTGACCAAATCCATCACACTTTCCATTGAATCCCACTGCTGAATAAGTTCAGTGAACCAAATTCTATCTGATGAAATCTAGAAAGAACCTGTGGCAAATAATTTTAAAGAGAGTTTGCAATTTATGTGCTAGCATTTTTAAGAAGACAAATGTAATTACAATCAATCAATAAGACATTCCAGTTCCAAGAGACTAAAGAACAGTAGCAGAAAGTCAATTAGTAGGCCTCCCCAAAGCATTCAGAATGGTAGAGCAATGATTTTAATAGTGGAACAGGTACACAACCTTTTGATGATGACCTTTTGAAAACTTAACTGTTGAAATCCAAATAAACAAAGAGCATCATATTATGTTAGTACATATGTATTAATCAATCAATCAATATGCTGGCACTTCCCAAACTTGTTTTCATCTTCCTTATTGCTTTTGAATAATATCTTTTTTCTACTCCCTCATCTCCACCCTAACTCTCCTCATGACCCTGGTAGTGAAGGTTGCTTATTTGTTTATGGTTGAATTGCAGACTTTGAGAGAATAGAGTATTATTTGGCAGAGCCCTAGCATATCACAAGCTCTCCAAAATATACTAAATGATAATGGGCTTGCAAATGGTTTCTAGTGGCTATATCATTATTGTTAACTACCTTATTAATTCATTCAGAGGTAGAAAAGACTTATTGCCCAAATACCAAGAAGACCAATAATTAGTACATTCATGACAACGATCAATATGGTTTCAAGCTCTTCTCCCCTAGTTTCCTTTGACTGAATAGCCCAGAAATGTAAGAATACCACATATGTTCCAATTCCCCTTAGTGCCTCCAGGCAATAATTAATGATACTGCAGGGTTGGTGACATTGGTTCAAACTCTCTTATTGATTTGTTATTTTAATATCTTTTTCATTTCCTCTTTTCATTATCTTCATTTCAACAACCCATTAGACTGAAAAGGGCCCTACTTCTGAAAAGAATCCTTGCCAAAATATGAGGCACTCAAAGCCAATCTTTGAAGGCTGCAAGAGTAACATGACCCATAAATAGTTATCATTTATCAGAAGGTACCTGGTTTAAGCTGAAGTTCAAATGAAAACAAGCTCAGGTAATTAAGTAATGCAGATCCAACAGAAAGCTGAGAAAGACATAATAAATCCTTCTTTCTTTTTTTTAATAATAACTTTTTAAGTTTTCTAAATACATGCAAAAATAGTTTTTAGTATTCACCTTTGCAAAAGTTCATGTTTCAAATTTTTCTCCTACCTTCTTTATTCCTTCCCTCCCTCCCTCCCTCCCTCTTTCCCCCATTTCCTAGACAGCAAGCAATCCAATATAAATAAACCCTTCCTTTTAACCAACCAGGTCTACTCACTTTCCTCTGTACATTCATTGTATGTCCCCTACCTCTGAAGGGACTTTTTTCACACTTTTTTCACCTTATCTATGCCCCCCTATAGTGTTTAGCCATTGCCTCAAAAGCCTCCCCATTCATCAGTGGTTCTCAAAGTATGGTCTAGAGAATCCTGGGGATCTCTGAAACCCTTTTAGAGCATCTACAAATTCAAAAATAGTTTTTATTTCCAATATGGTAAATGTCTATAAATATAATCCAGATAAACAAAAACGCTTTGGAGAGATCCTCACTAATTTTTAATAGGATAAAGATACTGAAAACAAGAGTTTGAGAACCACCGATATAATTCCTATCAATTTACCTCCTTATCCATTCAATCCTCATGGCTCAAGAGCCCAAAATATTTTTAATATTTTTAAAAGATACATTTAACATAGATGTACCATTTCCTGTGCATCCTGCAGTTAGAATGCCTTATTCTACATTTTCAAGGCAATATACAATTTTGATGATACCGTGAGAATATAACAGACTGCTAAGTATCCATTGCAATCTTTAATAAGAATCCCCAGACCCAACCTTTCTTCACCTATAGCCATGGCTATAACATTGGTATACATTTTATTGATACTTGATCTAATTTATAATTCTTGTCTATGTCTTAAATAATCTCCCTAGTGGATTCAACTAATATTCTAAAGGGTTTCTTCTAATTCTCTTGATGTTATAGAGATATCAATGTACCATGTAAATGGGACATGGATTAGCTCTCATTCTTATTAAATAATCAGCCCATCTTTTTTGGTTGTACATGTCTCTGCCTTGATACTCTACCCTGTTACAGCTTGCTTGTATAAACTATACACATCTCCATCACCTAATGAATGAAAGGTTCATAACTTTAATTCTTTAGTGTCCATGATATTCCTACCCAAATAGTATCAATCAAAGAATATATGTTAAAAAGAGGAGCTTTAGGGGCAGTGAGGTAGTGCAGTGGATAGAGCACCAGCCCCTGAAATTCAAATTTAACCTCAGACACTTAACACTTTCTAGTTATGTGACACTGGGCCATCCCAATTGCTTCAGCAGTAAAATAAAAAAAAGAGGAGCTTTTGCTCCCAGAAGAATTTTGAAGTCATTAAAAGCATAAACTTCCCAAAATCAATCCCATCCACTCTATAAAAATATATAAGACCAAGAAATACTTTCCAAGGATTAAGTAGATCAAACTCAGAATAACACTTCTTAATGAAGTCTTGTGAATTTTAATTAGCACATAAAAACTTGTTGCTGATCACAAATAAAAAATACAAATTAAAATAAATTTGAAGTTTCATCCTACATCCAGAAAGTTGCCTATGATGACCACAAAGAGAAATAATATTACATAAGTTGCAGTATTGATGAAATTTAGTCCCAGAGAAGAGATGGGGGAAAACACCTTCCCCTTTTCTTTTACAAAAGTAAGAAACTATGCAAATAAAATGCTGCACTTACTGTCAGATTTCAATGATCATAAGATGATAAATATAAGGAATATTAGAGGCTATCTTATCCAACTCTTTCTTTTTACAGACAAATTGAGACACAGACACTTGCTCACAAGATTTTAACCCTGAAATCCTGATTTCAAATCTAACACTCCAGCAACTGTGTTTTCTGTGATTTTCTTAACTTTTTTTTTTCTCAAAAGAGGTATCACAAGGTATAATGGTATAGGACCCAGAAGGTAGGGATGTATTTGAAAGTAAAAATTATGTAAATATGAGATATCAATAAAATTTATAAAATTTAATTGCCAGTTATTATTATAATTATAATTTATTATTCCTCTGAATGCCTAAAAAGCTCTTATTTGAAATTAATACCACTTGATATTGTTAATTATGTCTTTAAGTCTCTCTCTTTCTCTCTCTCTCTCTTTATATATATATATATTATGTTACTTCTGTAAAAGGATAGAAAAGGTGTGTCCCTATTAGCAAATGTAACTAAACTAAAAGAGAGCACATCTCAGAGAAGATATATATATATATATATTAGATAGGAAACTTCTTGAGTACATCCAAACTTCTAATTTCCCCTTTAGTATTTAAGTATTTAGCATAGTCTCTTGCTCATACTTCTGCACAGAGAATCCTTGTCTCACTGATATGGTTACTCTTCCTTACTTTGGCTTTCCATGATTCCTACTTTTTTTCAAGGCTTGGCTCAAGAACTACCACCTAAAAAGAATTTTTGCTTATCATACCCACCTTGTTTTTTGTATTTCTCCCTTCCAGTATTATATTACTTTGCACTTATTTTGTAACATATTTGGACTTACTTGCTTGCATAGAGGCTTTTCAGCAGCAGTAGACAAAAAGTTCCTTGAAGGTTATTTCATTTTTGTCTTTGTTTTCTCAGAGCCCAGCATAAGAGATTGCACACACTAGGTGCTTATTAGTTGTGAAACAAAATTGAATTAAAATGCAATCATTTTGCACTTTGGCATTGTGTTCTCTCATCACCTATAATTGGGACTATAATGAAATCAGAGTTCAGTGTTTGGCAGTGACTGAAGATCATTGGAGGAATATTGGGATAAACAAGATGAACTTTTTCCTTCATGACACAGATTGGGACCATAGAAAAATGCATTGTAATTTTCCAAATACAATCTACTCCAGTCACTTAGTTTTATACAACTCTGGACCCAGTTCATTGTTCATCTACAGCATCTGTCCATACTATATTTCCTAACAGACTGGACAAAAAGCTATTTTTTCAACTACATGTCATATATAGTCTAAGCACTCGGCCTTGACCATAGGAAGTGCTTAATAAATATTTGTTGATGGATCAATTGATGGAACAACTGCTTCAGGGACTGGGATTTGACTTTGAAAGCAGAGTCATTTGGGCCTGCTTTTTACAGAACTTTCAATCCAATCCAATTTGCATTAGAAAGCCTCCTTTGTACAGTACCCTTAGGGCAACTCTGCAAAGTCACTTTGAAAGTAAATGCCATCAAATATTAATAAGATAGGCCAAGGGGAAAAGGCTTGTAGATTATCCCAGATGAAATGAGGCTGTGGTTGGTTGTTGACATTTTTTTCCTAAATCATGAATGCAAACAAGAATTAAACTCCATCACCCAGAGCCAGAGAGCATAAGCAAAAGGTGACAAAGGTTATCAGAGGCAAACTGATAAGAACAGGACATTGAAAGAAGTCAATGAAACAAATAGTTGAGGTGACTTGCTAAGGACAACCAAGGGCCCACAAAGGAAGAGCATGAGATATATAATTTCCACCCTAATCTGAAATGAAAATGTTTTGTTTTGTTTTGTTCCTAGAAACTGTGTGATGTCATCATACATACATAGATCACATATTACTCACTAGAATTTGGATCTGAAGATGATGGAGTATTTCCCTCCCCCAATAAGAATTGGAAGCAGAACAGAAGGCAGGTTGCCCTGGCTCTGTCCATGCAGAACTAAAGTAATAGTGTCTGGGATATGGAGAACACACACACTCATATCCCTCTCAAGGCTACAAGACATTTTAGAAGCTTGCCAACAAGTCATAAATCTGAACTTATTCTAATGACAATTTAAATGCAAATATAGTCAATTTTTCAATATATTAAGGATCTGTTTATCCAGTTTGTAGATTACTCTTTTCCCTCTTTCTCTCACTATACTATTGATTATTAGCACCAGCCTTGGAATTACACAAAAGCCGTAAAAAAGGAGCCACCTTCGTAGAATAATTTCAGTATGTGATTTTCCCAACCCACCATCCTATCATGTGTCCATCATAAAATAGCCTCCATTCTCAAGGAACATTCAGTCTAATAAACAAGAAATATACAGGGAAAACTGAGATGAACAACAGAAGAAAAACATTAGTATTAAAGGAAATCAGAAAAGGCTTCTTGTAGAAGGTGAGACTTTAGTTGGGACTTTGAAGTAAGCCAAATAATCTACCCAGTAAAGATGAGAAGAGAGTTCCAGACATGAGAGACAATCAGTAAAATTGCCTGAAACTGGGAGATGATCATCTTGTAAGAGGTAGAGCAAGCAAGTCAGTGTCTTTGGATTACACTATACATGGAGGAAGTAGAATAAGGTGCAACTGCAAAGATAGGAAGGGATCAGGTTATGAAGGGAGTTGAATGCCAAATAATGATTTTATATTTGATCCTGGAGGTGACAGAGCCCTCACAGTTTATTGGATGGGATGAGGTGACATCAGATCTGAACTTCAGGGTGATTAGTTTGACATCTGAGTAGAAGACAGACTGGACCATAGAAAGATTTGAGTCAGAGAGATTAACCCAAAGGAAATTTAGATAGTCCAGGATTGAGATGAAGAGTCCCCTGTAGTTGTACTGACAATTTCATTAATATCATTTTGCAGGTGATTAAACTGAGACCCAGAGGAGGCAAAAGACTTGTTTAAGATCACACAAATAGTTACTAGCATAATTCAAAAATAGATATCTGGGAGGAAGGATGGCTCAAGATCCAGCATAGATCCTACTATACCAAGCTGCTTTGATTATGGATTCAATCTGTGATCATGGAACAGTTTCTCTGTGGGAAGTTAACCATAGGTCAAAGAGCAATCAAACTCATAACCTTGTCTTCAATAGCACCATATTTGAACATTTTAAGTTCATGAGATAGAAATGTAACAGAAAAACTATAGAAAATAGCTATAAGTTTGTGAATTCAAGACCAATAGCTGAACACCAATTCATCTTAAAGCCTAGCTGACAATAAATGTTTCCTCTGTTAGATCTGTCCATTTTTCAGAGGATTGCAATATTTAAATTCAAAGTGACTTCAGAAACCACACAATCCAATTCATACTCCCAAAATGGAATGGGATGGCTCTTAAAGTAGTGGGTAAAAAGGCTTCCAAAGAATTCCTTCTACCTAGCTATCCATTTCTAGTGATTTCTAATTATTAGGATTTTTTTTTCCTGATGTCATACCTACATTTGCATCTTTTAAACCTTGGCCCTTTATTGCTCCTTCTAATTTCTGGAACTAACAAAAGAGATTAATTCCCTCTTTTCTTTGACACAGCATTAAATACCTAAAAACAACTACCATCTTCTCCTTTCCTAAGTCTTCTTTTCTCCAGATCAAATATCTATAGTTCCTTTAACTGGTTCTCACATCATATTGACTCAAAGCCCTTCACCATCCTGGATGGTTTCTTTTGGGTACTCTTCAGCTCATTGATATCTGTGTAACATATGGTACTAACCATAATATTCCAGCTATGATATGATCAGGATATAGTTTGGTAAAAATATCACCTCCTTATTCCTGTAAGCCATCCCTCTCGTAATGCAACTCAAAATAATTTTAGTTTTTCAGCTCCCATATAATACTGTTGGCTCATATTGTAGTTCCTAAAAACTCTAGAACTTTAAAGATAAACTCTTTTCTAACAATATCTTGTCCATATTATATTTATAGAGTTTGGTTTTTATAATTAATACTTTATGTTTATACATGTGGTTTATATATTCTTCCAGGATCCTACTTCTAATATTGATGAATCTGAGTTTCCAGAACTTAACTTCATTTTGCCCACAGGATTGTAGGAATAGAAGTCAAAAGTCATTTTTAATGCCATTAGCTAGAGCAACTAAGTACTTTGTTCCAAGATTATTGTTTGAGAATCATTTAATCAGCTTGACTTAAGCAGCAAGGGGTATTTACTAAGGTAGCACAGCAAGCACAATCAGTACAAAATATTCCCTACAAAAGCCTGTGATGCATTCTCCTACATACACAAATAAGAGTCCAGGAAGAGTGGGCTCAAGCTGAGAGAAGAAATGGGGCAAATGAATAATTCATTTCCTAGTTGTTGGAAGTTCTTTTGTCTTGTTCATAAAGTCAAGTTGATCTTTCCATTCTTCAAGGAATCCACTGTAAGCATGGTTAATATTCATACAGCTCTTTGGCACCCAAAACAGATATTGATATCAGCTATTCTGGGGACATTACTAGGACACTTCAGAGCATGAAAGATCCTTACACCAAAGAGAGGTGAAAGATATTTGGCTTCTCCTTCCTCCACCAAAATATTTTTTTTCCCTTAGTAGTATGATAGAAAGCAACAAATGCTCAAGATTCTGGTAAATAAAAGACATGGAAGGAACAATATAGCTTTTATAAAATGCTGCAAGGGATATCTTAAGGAAAAGGAATTATTCTCTTCATTCCCTAAGGGCAGAAATAGCAGCAGTGGGTAAAATATCTAGAGAAAATTCTCTTCTCCATTCGCTTGATACTTTACCAACCATCCCTATGAACCATGACCAAATTTTCCCAGCCAAACCAAATATGATTTTTGTTCAAGTAACATTTTTCAGCAATTAGTCCCAGATCTATGAGAGATTCATCTATTAAAATATGTTCTCACCTAGTTAAAATATCAAAGCTAAAATGGAGGGGGGGAGATTTTTAACTCCACCTTTATTTTCCCTATGAAGTTCAACCATATTATATTCAGCTCAGTGTGCTAACTGGTCAAAGTCTTTGGGGATCCTGACACTGTCATCTATTATGCTAATTAGCCATCCTAACTTTTGAGTCATGTCCTCAGGAAATGCTGATGTTTCTAACCTAGAATCCTTCTGTCTGATGAGGCAAAAATGTTGGTGATACTGCTAGCATATTTTGATTCATTAACCACAGGGTCCCTTCATTTAGATTCTAAACCTATTTATAATACTTATAATTAAATCTGAAAAGGTTTTCTTGCAAAAGTTGCAGAGCTGCATTTGCTAGTAGCGATTAGAATTTCAAGGCGACAATAATAGTCCCTGCTGTGTTCAGCATCTGTTCAGCATCTATACTTGCTGGTTGGTCACTTCACACTCCAAAGATTGCCTTACCTCACAACACAATATGGCAGTATCTTTGTATATTTCTTAAGAGCCATAATGTTAATAACAATGCAAAAATCACACTAAAGTTGGAGTGGCAAATGCTAAATTACCCCCAAATTAGCAAAAAAATTTCTAGAAATGTACTCTAAATGTGGAAACGTTAAAAACACTACCAGTCCAGTGGTGTAAAATCCAAATACAAAAATATGACTGTGAGTTACATGTTAACTTAGAAAACTGCAAGTTAACATTATTTGTGTTGCATTGTATTTTTAAATTTTTTTGTTAAATATTTCCCCAATTGCATTTTAATCTGGTCCCTTACTTAGGAGTTTTAAAGGCCACTTACAGCCTGTGGGCCTTGTGTTTGTTGCGCACTATCATATAATAACAGAGTTCTTTGAAATAAATTCTGTATCTAGAATAGAATTAAAATCATTTCTCCAATGTTCTCCAACAAAATTTCATGTGGGAGAATGGAGGAGGATCCAATTGCCTACTTTTGTGTTTTTCTTTAGATTATGCACTCCATACTTAAAGTCATACACAGTAAAAAAGAAAATCTGGGCCCTGCAATGTCTTTAGGGAATTATTTTGGAATAATAAAAATATATGTATAACTTTTTTCTCTTTCTTCAAACTTTACCTAGGTTGGGTGACATGCACTAGGTATGTTCAGTCACTACAGTAAGCTCTGAATATATGAAATGTAAGCTCCTTGTCCTCTCCTCTCAACTCAGTAAGAAAGAAATACAATCTATGCCCTCCTCAGAGCCTGGAGCAACTCCCAGGGGACAAACATCTTAGAACCTAGTAAGCTAACTTGAAGAAGCAAACCTTCTTTTCCCTCTGAAATTTCAGTGACTCAGTATATGAATATACAGTAACTCATCAAATAAAACTTGCTAGAAGTTGTGCCTTTTTTGATCTTAGGTCTCTGAGTACTGAGTCTGAGAGCCATAATTAGGGCTAGACATCCTGGGCACTGAAATTTAGAAGCATTGGCAGGATTGTTCTATTTTAGTAGCAAAGAAACAATAATCTGCATCTGGTTAGCAGGAATAATTAGTTAAAAGAAAAACCTATCAGATGGCCCTCTTCCTCCATACAGCTATTGCATCCCATGTGTGAATTCCACTCACCCAGAAAAGATAAGAAGAATTGATAGAAGATGAAGACTGATTTCCATGGGAAGCATTTTTGTGTGGCTTGCCCAAGGTGCATAACTGGCTACCTCCAACTCTGCTTGTGAAGTCATTTCCATAGCCAATAGATTTGGTGCAGTCTTGTTTAGGACTCACAATGTAAAAAATTCTTGTGGAAGTTTATCTCCAAAGCAATAGGGCCTGCTGGTAGCACCTACTATTGCATTTGCCTCTCCAACAATTGTTCCAATTGTTCCTACTTCCCAGATAGTAAACATTAGCTTTTCCCACAGAATAGCCTTCTACACAGAAAAAGAATAAAGATAAATAGGATTCTTCATTTACTTAACTAGTATTTATTGAAATGTGCCAAAAATGCATCTGTAACATAAACATGTAAAAATTCTAAATGTGTAAAAATAAAGATTTGCTGTTCGTATTCAGAGAAGGTGAAAAGGGGAATAAATAGGGCACCTGGGAGAAATATGACAGACTATACTGAGTCTGACTTCAAAAAAATGAGTCCAAACCCAGCCTCAGACACGTATATGACTTTTAGTAAGTCATTTAATTTGTTTGCCTCATTTTCCTCATCTGTAAAATGTGGAATATATTAATACCATTTACTTCCTAGAGTAGTTGTGAAATCAATCAGTAAGCTTTTATTAAGCACCTACTATAATCAAATTAGATAATATTTGTAAAACACTAGATACAATGCCTGGAATAAAATAGCAGCTTAATCAATGCATATTTCCTTCCCTTCTTTCTCATATCAGTTCCTCCATGAAGAACTGTTTTCTTGAATTAGAAGACTTGATTTTCCTTTATAGTGAATCTGACATTTACTAGCTGTGTGACCTCTAAGTTTTCATATCAGTAAAATGGAAATAATAATAGTACCTACCTCACAGGATTGTGATGATAATAAAATGAGATATAAGTAAAGTGCTTTGTAAATTTTAAACCATTATATAAATATACTACTATTTAAAGCAATTATTAACCAATCAAACCTCCTCTTGTAAAGTTTGGAGAAGACTTTGTACCCAGGTGCAAAATTTTACATTTTCCCCCATAAAATTTCATCTTATTAAGATCAGCTTAATGGTTTGAACCACCAAGATCTTTCAGATCAGGGGCAGCTGGCTGCAGTGGATAGAATACCTGCCCTGGAGTCAAAAGGAATAGAGTTCAAATCTGGCCTCAGACCTTAATACTAGCTATGTGTGTCTGTAATTACTTAATCTTAATTGTCTCACCAAAAAAAAAAAAAAAAAAATGAAAAGAAGGATCTTTTCAATTCTAGATTCTAGTTATACTTCATTCCAGCTTTGTAGTATCTTCATATTTGATAAACAACACATGTATTTAGGTAAGCCATTAACAAAAAAAACTGTTAAATATTGTGGAACATAGATACAAATACATAGTATAGAAAAAAAGTTGCAAAACTTTGTCATCAACTTAGAGTTAGGAACTTGGGTTCAAGTCCCAGTTCTGACACTTATAGCCTATTCCCTTAGTGAATTATCTTCCACCATTATAAGTTCCTTGAGAACAGAAAACTGTTTTTCTTTTCCTTATTTATATTTCCAGTGTTTAGTACAATACTTGGAACATATTAGGCAATTAATGTTTAATGAATTAGATTGCTTTGACCTTTGATCAAAAACATATAAAGATGTTTCTTCATCTGTAAATTGAGAGTATTGGATCAGATGACTTCTAGTGTTAACTAAATTGAGAACTATTTTCTAAACTACGATTCTATGATCTCTGGAACACTTTATTAGAAATCTCTGAGCTGAACAACATGGAACCTTTAACAGATACTCATTTAGTTTAGTAATATACCTAGTTCTATCCACATCTCATTATCTTCTCTACAAGTTTAAAAGATATTTTGTCAAAAATTTTGCTAAAATTAACACAAAGAGCCATAGCATTCCACTCGTTTTCTCATCAAGTAAATATTTCCAAAAAAAGAGATGACTTTATTCTATGACCTTCTTTTGATGTTGATTCCTTTTATATCTTGATTAAGCCATACTGGTTCTTTGTAATCAATAATTCACATTCTAGTTGATTGCTAACCATCTCTTTAATGATCCATTCTAGAATTTTCCCAGAAATCAAGTCATGTTCATGTGTGTATAATTTGTAGACTGTTTTCTTCTTCTTTTTTTTAGAAACTCAGAGATTGGTTAATGTAGGGCCAGTCTTTTGAGCATGTGTTCTCTGGGTCCAGTCCACATATTGATATGATGAACCTTTTTCAAGGTATATGAAAAGAAAGGGCCCTTTCACCCATTCCAGAGCATGTCCAAATATTTCTGGCTATTTCTTATTAACTAACTGCATAGTGATGAAAAATCTTTTAATCAGCTTCTAAACTATAAATGAGAAATCTAACTTAGTTCATCGAGGGAGAGACTGATCCATCAGCTGTGGGGCACATGCACTTGATGAGATTTCCAAAAAGAGAGAAAAGAACATTCACAGCCAGGAAGACCCTTGCTCTCCAAGCGTAGGGAGGGGGAATATTTCGTAGCAACCACTCTTAAGTTTCAGTCCACTTTCCCCAGGGACTAAATAAATATTTAGAGGGAAACCTCCCAGTTTGGCAGGTAATTTGGGGCCTTATTATTCTCTCAGTAAATATTCCTTTGTAAAAGCTAATTGACATTAATTTAATTGATATTGAGAAGATGTTAACTAGTCAATTGATATTAGAAAAAAAGGGGAAAGAGATAAGCATTTATATAGGGCCTACTGTATTCCAGGCACTATGCCAAATGTTTTATTGGGGGAATATACAAGACAGGGCATGAGAAACAGTATTAGAAAATATCCCAGTTTCTCAGAACTCTGGGCAAAGTAATCAACCATCTTCTGAGGATCCAGCCTGTCAGTGTGAGTGGAAGTTGAGATAAAGAATTATGTTGGAGGGGTTAACGCTAATGAAAACGACATTTATCTCTCTCTGATTTGGGGGTATGTCTCCCATTTCCCATGACTTTTCAGCCATTACTGAAAGTTGTTCAACAATCATAGCTGACAGGTCTTCTAGTATCTGAGGATATAATTCATCTGGGCCACATGACTAGAATTCATCAAGGGAAACTAGATGCATAATATTGCTCTACTTATCTTGGGCATCAACTCTCTCTTGCTCATTTTTGACTTGTCATTTCCATTGTGATGGTCATTCTCCTTGGCAGAAAAAAAAAGCAAATAAAAATTGATTGCTCTACCTTTTACTTTTGGAATTTCCGTAATTTCAACCACCACAAGAACCCTATACCTTCTTGTATCCTTTTTTTTTCTCCTAATATAATTTTAAAAATCTTTTCTTGTTTCCCAGTCTCAGCTCAGCTCATTTTGTTTTACCATTCAACACTATCTCTACAAGACTGTGACATGTCATTATATTCATCCTCTTTTATCTGGCCTTGCTTCTATCTTCTGTACATTTCTTTCTTGTTTTAATCTAAGTTGATTTATAAGTTCTCTGTGTAGTCAGACCATCTTTTTCAGATAAATCCAATTTTTCTTCTTCGATGGAACTTTTTGTCTTCAGAATTTCTTTCTTGAGTATCTACCATAACACATAGACAAATATCCCCTATAGCACTTTAGTCCATGACATCCTCCCTATCTTTTCTCTGAATCCTTTGAAATGTGTTTTCCTCAAGCTAGGGAGCAGGTTAGATTATATATAAATTTGCTCTTCTTCTCTATTATAAACCCCAAATCCCAGGTTTCCTAACCTTTATACTGCTGAAGTGAGTTCCTTCCAGCTAATGTCAGATCCAGGATAGAATTTCTCTTTTATTGGTTCTTACACCTTTTGAAAGATAAGATTATTTCTAAGAAAATTCAAGAACTTATTTCTCTTCTTTTGGCATAGAAACAACTCTAGCAGATATCTAGATACTATATCATGTCTCTTCTGTTCTAAAATTAATATATATTCAATTTGTTTGGATAATCAGTAGTATAAGAAAATAACTTGTTTTTTCCCCTTTTTTACCTTTTATTCTCTATCATAGTATCTGCCTCTTCCCCAATTTGCTCCCATGAGTATTTTTTTCCAACATAAAATGCTCTCACCTTTCTTCTGTTTTGTTTGTTAGTTGTTGTTGTCATTTTAAATAAGGTATACCTATCTAATAACATAGTTTAGTCATTGGTTTCATCTGATCAAACCTCAATGATATCTGTATGGACAATTTATTCCCTACTATTTATTTTCTGAAGTTTGGGTATTTTGTATAAATATTTGAGGCCATGGGCTTTAATAATGCCTCTTTTCTTAGATTTTTGTCTTCTATGAACTTCAAGGTGTCTCAACTGATATTATTCTTTGTAGCTTAGAATGTATGCATACACACTATTTCTCTACCCTATCTTTTTTCATATAAATCTTTTTTGAACAGATTTGCAAGATGCCAACAAATATACTGTCTCAAGACTTTGTTAGATATATTCCAAATCTGGTGAGTACTCTGTCATAGCTATATTTTGAACTATAGTCCAGATGTCAAAATACCATGCTCTGTCACTACCTATGGATGGAGCCAGCTGTTCATTTTCCAAATTAAATTTTTCCTCTTCTTCAGTCCTTGATTTCAGTGGTAACAGTGAGGAAAAGGCAATCTGTGCCCTCATGCTCTTCAGTTTTCCCAAAAACTTCATAATTTATTGGCAACATATTTTAGCTTCTTTCCCATGGTGATATTTTTGTCCAGATGAATCAGCAGAAGTGAATAGTTTTTAGCCAGTTTGATAAGCCTAGAGGGTCTCTGTTATGTCTTGTATACAGGCCCTAGAAAAATAATAGTTCTCTCTCTTGTTGCAATCAAGCTGACAAATAGTTGTCTCTATACTCCTGAGGAGGGAATCGCCAATGACTACTTCTCTTCATCCTCTGACTTTGCTGTGGATGATCTCTCTTACCTGATTGTTTCTGTTGCTCTACTCTGTAATTCTTGTGAGGATATAGAGCATCTCTCTATTCAAAACATACAGCTTTTTCTCTTCAATAAGAGACTAAAATCTGTTCTAAAGATCTAATTATATGACTTGAGTTAACTTGGTGACACAAGAAATAGAATGCTGGACTTGGAATCAAGAAACCCTGCATTCCAATCCTGACTCAGATACATAACATATATCTATGTGACTCTGCACAAATCACTTAACCCTTTTTCACTTCACTTTTAATAACTATAAAAATCTATAAAAATGGGAATAGCAATGTCACTGAGCTTGTACAGTCTTTCTGAGAAAAAAAATGAAATAATATTTGCAAAGTGCTCTCAAAGGTGTTGTATAAATGCTAGTAGCAGTAGTAATAGTGGCAGTAAGTAGTAGCAGGCACTGGAAGAGTAGTAGAAGTGGTATCATTAGTCATTTTTCTTCTCTCTCTTGCATGATATACTCTCCCATTCAACATCCTAATAAGGATCAGATCTCTCATCCACCTTAGATTCTTTCCCAGACCTTTCCATTTAATATTTTCTCCCATCCTTTGGAAATATTTGTAGTCCTTAACGAGATTTATAAAATGGTATTCTTTGCATCTCTTTGCCTTCTCTCCAAAAGGATATGAGGCTATATTTCAGTTATATAACAGTCATTGGCTCTGATAGACATACAAATATTACATACCTTATAGGAATCACTGCACCATTTCCCCTATTCTCCATAAATTTTTGAAATGTCTAGTCTTGCTTTCTGTTTCCTTTTTTTAAAAACTACTTTTGGGTATTTACACCTCAGAAAACCTTTTTCAGTCAGTTTTGACCTGCTAATAACTTTAAAAACCCACTCAACTTATTTTCTTTACTCTTAAAAGCTCCACAACAATACCATCTCCTTTTGAAATTTTCACCAACCTTAACAAATTTGCCCAAGCACCAATCTACTCAAATAGCTTAATTTTCTCCATTATTGCTCCTCTTTTCTTACTTGCTTTGTCTTTTTTTTTCCTTCTACTTTTTCTGTCTTAGATTCTACCCCCCAATCTTCCTTGACATTCCTTTATTGTCTTTAATCCTTTAAAAGTACAGGGACTTAATCTTTGATTTCATTTCTTTAAAGAATTATCAGGTGATAAAAATCACCCAATGCAGGTGGGCACCATCTCTACAATTTACACATAAAGACAGTTACTGAGTAATTTAAAGGGGTTGCTCAGATCACCTATTCAGTTTGTGTAAAAGACAAGGCTTGAATCCAGGATTTCCTGGATTTGAGACTAGCTCTCCTATCCATTACATCACAGTGCCTCTTAATCTGTTTATGGCTTCCTTTGAAAACCTAAAAGGGCTATATAAAAGCAGCAGTGATGTAGTTAATTATTTTTGAACCTACTCTTCTTTCAAACTAGAAGTAAAATCTGGACCAGTAACTAGCCTAGGGGAAAAAAATCTACCTTCAAATTTTCCTCAAATTCTCACAGATTTCTTCAAAGCTTTCCTTCACAAATTTACACTGACAAAGCCTTCAGAATCACACAATTTCTTTTCTTTCCTGTTTACCTCAAGTATTTTGCTCTTCTCTTCTCCCTCCCTCCAAAAAAAGCAGTAGTAGAATATAGCTTCTATTTTTCTCCTGTAGCTTCTCCCAACCTCAAGTATTCTGACCTGGGTTATCTTTTTATATAGTCACCTACCAAATCTATGACTTTAAAACTTAGTCATTGGTGTAGTATGATCTACATTGTACTATTTTAGCATAGCCTCTTAGGATGTCCTCAGATTCACATTATCACAGAATTTGAGAAAAAAATGTCAACTGCCTTAAAATATATTTTAGAAGTATTATCTCATTTGATCCTCACAACATCATATGGTAAGTATTTCAAGAATCAATAGCATATTTTATGTATAAAGCAGATGAGGCTCAGCAAGTTTAAAATTTAACCAAATTAATATAGCTAAGGAAAGAGGACAAAAAATAAGCAATCTCTCACTTTTCCACTTATGTTCAATAGGATCACAAATTTAAAACCTGCTATAAATTGAGGAAGTTCCAAGAGTATAGAATTCAAAAACTTTACATTTTACACATCAAAATTAGATGATGGCAGTTGGTGTCCAGGGTATTCATTTCTGCAAGAAACTAAAGCTGACAAGAAACAAAAACAAGATAAATTCACAAAAGAAATCATTTGAGATTCATGTCTTGAATCAAAAATCATAATGAATAACAAATCCATGGAGAGCTTATTTGGGTTGGGTGATTGTTTCTTTTTAATAGCATCTATGCTGTCTATTGATGGCCATGATGTGAGTGTATCAATTATCTCCAGTGTATAAAATACTGATTTGAATCCATTTGTAAAAACATACATTATTACGGCCATCCCAAGATATTGCACTCTGAATATGGGGGTACTATCCTTTATTTCCATCAATTACTTGAGGAATTAAGATTGTCACTCTGTTAAGAATCATTTAAAGTTACAAAACCATAGCACGCGTGAACAATTCATCAGCTTGCCAGAGAGAACTGTTGAACTAATTGTTTTTGACATGGGTCAAATATCTTTGGGTGTCTATCCTGCTTAAGCAAATTAGTATATTTGGAAATGGCTGTTGAATAAAAACTTCACAAAGATAACTTTTAAAAAGAAAAGAAAACCCTTGAGTTCTCCTACTGTTATCATAATATGATTGGCATTGAGAATCCAGATGGATATGAATATACTTCATGGTTGACAATGAATCTCAGGTGTTCCAATAGTTGTTTCAGATTTAGAAAGCCTATTTTCATTCTAATCAGACTGTCTTTCTTGGGATATGGGAATAAGAAATGACTTCAAAAGTGACACATGCTTCAGGCAGTCTTTATCTTTACTTGATTTGAAGTCAATGGACAATGATTTCTGGGTCAAAAACCAAATTTCCTTAACTCCATACCTGACAATAAACCCTTCCCTCAAGATGGTTTACTTAAATTGACCCAGCTTAGAAATGTTTGGAACAGTTCTGAGGACATCAAAAGCACAAGCCTTAGATGTAATTTCTGTTTTACAGTAACAGATATTCTGATGGATCTCTACATTGATATAATCACTCCTGCTAACTGAAGTAGCTCAGAACTCATCCATGTCTATTCATCCTATGCAACCTTTGTCTGCGTCTTCCCATAAATAATCTCCTATGAATTCACTAGAATATGAATGAGAAATTAGAATGTTTTCAAATTCAAAATCTGTTCAGCATCAAATTTCTGAATTTATCTAGCTACTTTAGGTACAATGAGCTAGTTAGATTTCAGACCAGACTCTAGATAGACAATAGTAATAGTTGTAACATAAACAGCTAGGAGAAAGGAATGTAAAGACCTAAAGAGGCAAGGTAATGTTATTTTTTCAAGTAGGGCCAGAATCAGTAACAGATTGGTCCATCAGAGATCTGAATATATAAAAAGTTACCTTTGGGATAAAATAAGAACTATTTTCTTCCCCTCATAACCTGTTCTCAACTTACTTATGAAGAAATGTCAGGAGGGACACTGACAATCTAGAGTTTGTGTAATAGAGAACAACTAGGATGAAAAAGAAATTAGAAACCATATAAGGATTATATACCAGTATTAAGTAAAGGAACTTTAGTTAAAGATGATTAAACTGGAGAACAGATTTAAGAAGAAGTCAATAAATATCTTCAAATATTTGAAGGATTGTCATAAGGAAAGGGAATTAACTTTTTCTGTGTAAATGTAGAGAAGAGAAGACTCTATAGTCAGTGGAAGTCATAGGAAAAGAAATTAGCAAGATTTTTCTAAGACAGCTCTATTTAAACACATCTACCTCATTTTAAGTATGAAAGGAGACTCCAGATTATTATTTATCAAGGATATTTAAAGAACAGATTCATATATCAAGATGAAATCAGACTGGATAATCTTTCAGTCTCTTTAGACTCAGATTTTCTAGTCTCATGATACTGCGAATAAGACCATACAGGAATGTTTAGAAGCAAAAACAGAATTATATTGTATTGGCATAATTCTATCTTAACCCATAAGCTTCCTTTCTCCAATCCCATTCTTCCTCCAACCAGAAAAAAATGTGTATATTCTTCCTATTAATATACACAACATAGACAGCATAGAACAGATAATAGCTGCAAGGAAGGAAAATGACAATTGACACACTGTAGACTATAGGAAACACAATCAAAAAAAAGACTCCAGTAGAAAAATCCATGGGTTCTAATATCTATGTATAAAAGCCCAAAGGCAACAACCAATATAAACTACATATACTAATTGAAAAAGTACATATAACTTCATATTGAGTTGAAACCCATTACTTAGAATATGACTCAAAATAGGTATAATTTAGAAATATATAAACAAAAGGGTAAAAGACCAACATTTTTTATTAAGAACATATATTCAATGATCAAAACATATGAACAATTTTCAGATGAAGAAATTGAAACTATTTCCAGTCATATGAAAAATGCTCTAAATCACTATTGGTCAGGGAAATGCAAATTAAGACAATTCTGAGGTACCACTATACACCTGTCAGATTGGCTAAGATGACAGGAAAAGATAATGATGAATGTTGGAGAGGATGTGAGAAAACTGGGACACCAATATATTGTTGGTGGAGTTGTGAATTGATACAACCATTCTGGAGAGCAATATGGAAGTATGTCCAAAGGGTTACTAAACTGTACATATCCTTTGATACAGAAATATTTCTACTGGGTTTGTATCCCAAAGAGATCATAAAAAAGGGAAAAGGACCCACACGTGCAAAAATGTTTGTAGCAGTCCTTTTTGTAATGGCAAGGAAATAGAAATTGAATGGATGCCTATCAGTTGGAGAATGACTGAATAAATTATGGTATATCAATATTATGGAATATTATTGTTCTAAAAGAAACGATCAGCAGGATGATTTCAGAAAGGCCTGGAGAGACTTACATGAACTGATGCTAAGTGAAATGAATAGAACCAAGAGAACATTGTATGCAGCAACAACAAGATTATACAATAATCAATTCTGATGGACATGGCTCAAAGGAATTGACAAGTTTGTTTTTTTGTAGGTTGGAAGTCAGACTTGCAAAGAGTTTAGAAGTGAATAAAAGGAAAATAATTGAAAGCATATATGTCAAACAGCCTGCTGAAAGAGTTAGGCACAAAATTGAGAAAATATAGAACAATAACTAACAGGGATTAAGTGAGAGGTTTTTTTAGGGTATTTCATTATAATAACCTCTTATGAATTTATATTGTTATAACCTTTCATTGTGATAACCTTTATTGGAATATCTGGACCTTATCCAATCCTTTTGTTTAGACCTCATCCAAAGTTTGTGTTTTGATCTTGCCCAAACTTTATTAAATGTTCAGACTTGCAGGCTGATAGAAAACTCAAGCACACTTGCTTTATTTGGAAAATGCCTACAAGCAGCAACTATGTTCTTGTGCCCTTTTTTGAAATCTCCTATGTACAAACCTATGTGTAGCTATTGTGTCCTTGTACCCTTTTTTGGACTCTATGTAATATAAAACGTACAAGTGCTTAGGGGAGTTGGACACAAATTTCTTGAGTCTCCCCTCCATAGAACAACTAAAAAATTCTTTCTAAAACTTTTTTAGATTTTAAATCATGTTGACAGAAATGGGCATATTTATAGGCATTAGGAAAATAGCCAGTAGATAAAAAGTGACTGAAGATTAATACAAGAGTGGGAATGACAGAGATGGCAACCTGCTAAAGAAGACTGTATAGAATGAAATTACTTGCACATATAGAGAGCATATTTATCAATTAAGAGATAGTTACTTTGGATTGAGCAGTTTCACCTGAACGTGTACTGGGACCTATTATTTTATAATAATTTTATACCAAGAAATCACTCCAAGAAGCACAGGGAACTCTATAGAATTAAATCCTGAACATAAAAAGGGAAAGTGTTCCAATAAAGGAAAAAATCAGGTTACCTGAAAATACCAAATTGGATGTATGAATTTTTTTAAAGATTTGTAAAAAAGCTAGAAGCAAGGACAGATAACAGAGGACAAATATATTAACTTGGTAGGCTCTTTAAGAAAGATGTTAATAATGTTCTGAATGAGTTGAGATTAGTGATGAATGCTAAAAATAACCAAAAATGTATTTTTAAGCTTTAAAGGGGAAAAGAGGATAATGGAAGAAGTAAGACCACTTCTGGGGAAGATGGAATAATAATATCTGACAACAGAAATGAAGTAGAACTACTCATTTGTTATTTCACTTCTATTTTCTCTGTGAATAAGAGCTGACTAGAAAATAAAATGGCATCCAAAATAAGTGAAATAAGGTCATAGCAAAAGAGTACCTCATTGCCCTTCAATGAATTTGCCACAATAAACCACATCATTTGGTACTGAAAAAACTGGTGTATTGATTGCTAAATCACTGTCAATGATTTTTGAAACATTGTGGGAAATAGGATAGTTAAGACAAGATCAGAGAAAGGAACAGAAAAGAATCCACACAATATAGTCTGGTGAACTTGAGTCCAGGTCCTTGGAAAATTATAAAGGAATCATTAAAGAGATGGTTCATGAATATAGAGACTAGAACTAATAAAATGTAAACTCCTTAAAGACAGGTTAAGCTTAATTTTTTTACTTTGTTTCACCAGTACTTTGTAATTTGAGTACAGAATCAGTATTTAATAAATGTACATTGAATTCAATTTTTAATATAGAAGAGAAAGCAATGATTACAGAAGCAACATGATATAATTATGAATGAATCATGTCAGACCAACTATGTTTATATTTTTGAAAGAGTTACTAACTGAATCTATCAGTGTTAAAGATGTATTTTACCGAAATTTTAGCAAAGCATTTTGAGTTTTGTTATATCCCCAGGACATGTATCCAATACATAACAGAGAATGTCTGAAGAATTGTCAAAATAAATGTTAACTACCAAATTTTAGGAATCCATGTGGGCACAAATGATATAGACGGAAGGAGACTAAAAAGCACTGCCAACAATTATGAAGTTTTGAGCAAGAAAGTGAAGACTGAAAGGGCATAAAATCTATTTTTTCTCACTATTATTCATTGATTCATTGATGCATTGCAAAGAATGCAAGAAAAAAAGTTAATTTGGGAAATGAACAAATCACAAGGGATGCAGTGTCTGTGAAAGGGATTTGAATTTCTCAATAGCTTAAAATACAAGGATGACATATTCTCCACCAGAAACAGAGAATATTTACAAAGTTAGCCCTGAAATCAGGACCTGAGTTCAAAAGTGATCTCAGACACTTAACACTGCCCAGCTGTGTGACCCTGGGCAAGTCACTTAACCCCAATTGCCTCAGGGAAAAAAAAAAAAGATTTCAAGTCTTGTACAGAGGCAAGACATAGCAGTGAAAGGGAATTTCATTTATTAAAATATCTGTTGGCGTTTACTCCGTGCTAGAAAGAAAGCAACTAACAAAACCTTGTCTTGACTTGCTTTAGTGATAATTTTACCATGCAAAAGATGTAGTTGTCAAGGATTGAAATTTTATCTTGAATCTGATTCTCTCTATTAAGAAGTTGGTTTTGGAGGTGTAAAAGATTCTTAGTGTAAAAACTCTTGAACAAACTAAACCACTCCCCATTAGAGTTTTTGACAGAGGGGATTAAATTTAATCACCATTTGACATACTCCTTAAATTTTGAGAAAACAGATTACAAAAGAATTCAGAGGAAAAATAAGTAGGTATCGATACAAAGGAGTAAAATGGTACATACAGGGCATATCAGTTAAGGCTAGAAGGGAAATCCTCAAAAAAGAAGCTTTAAGACACAGAGAAACAATTCCAATGACAAAGAAAAGGGGAATTTGAAAGGATTGATGTGACTGCCCAAGGAACTTGCTTAATTAGTGATTTTTAAAAGAAATGTGTGAAATATGAAAGCAAAGCCTTGAAATGAAGGATAATTATGAGTGTGGCTTTATAAAAAACAGTTGAAATTTCTAAGGTCATAGGTAGCTCTGATCAAAACAATATTGTCAATTCAAAGCAATTTATGCTTGGCTCATGCAAAGCCTATGCTCACACTTCTCAAAACATTCAATTCTGTTAAAATTATAATGACCACTGTTTACAATTTTCTTTTTAACTTGAGCATTGTACATAGACTCAACTTCTGAGCTGATGCTTATAGTTGTGTCTAATATCTACTTGGGTTCAAGTAATTTAAATCCTTTAAGAAATGATTCAGAAAGGAGAGAGGAAAACTTTTTAGTCTAAAGATGACCTTTAATGTTATATTTTGTGCAGATGATCTAAACCAGAGATGACAAACTCAGGAACAGTGGACATAAGTAGCCCACAAAACTCCACAATTCATTGAAACAGATTAAAATATAATTGAAAAAAAACCAATATGACAAATAATTGTAATTTATGGTTTGTTTTTTTAAGTCAGTATGCAGGCAGCAGGGAGTCATATCAATTGGAGTATGAAACCACTGAATTTTAAACAATTATAATAGGAAGAGAATCATAGACTCTTTAAAATGGAAGAGACTTCAGAGTTTACAGTGTCTACTCATTACCTGAAACTTCTAATTCTATGTTCAAAGCAAATTCCTTCAGCAAGTATGGTGAATCTCTAAAAAGGCTAATTGTGTTTAAGTAAATATCATATCATTTTATTTCAACAAATAAATTGAAATCTTGCTAGACTGAAAAGAGGTCTCACAGTTTTACACAAAAGTATACTTTCCCATTTGGGAATGGTGAGATGAAAGGTCTAGTCTTGAAACACTAAGAGAACTAAGTTTGCATTTTAGTACAGAAACTAACTGTAGGTTTTTAAGTAAGCCTTTGTAATTCACATTTACTTTACACCTTAAATCCTCTATTTTGCCTTGATATTTCTATCCTCACAATAGGTCACCTTCCCTCAATTCACCAGCTACTATGTTGGTGCTGGCCTTTATTATCTCTTGCCTGCCTACTATTTTGGTCTTATTTGTTATTTCAAATTTATCCTCTACATAGCCTGTTTGTACATAGATTTGTGCATGTTATTTTCCCCATGTGAGTTTAACCAGGACTTTCTTTGATCTTTTATTTTGTTGTTGTTGTTGTTGGGTTGTTTGTTTTTTTTTTTGTTTTGTTTTTGTTTTTTTTTTTTGTATTCCCAGTGCTTAACAATGCTTGGCACATAATAGGAACTTAATCGTTTTTATTGGCTGATTAACGTAATCTCTCTGAGCTTCAGATTTCCAATCCAAAAATATGTAACATGGTACTATTTGAACTGCCTACCATATCAACTCTCAGCTGTCACAAAATGGATTGTCTTATTTAAAATAGTATTTTGTTTTTCTCTAATTATATGAAAATGATTTAAAAAAACATTTTGAGTTTTTTGAAGTTTTGAGTTCCAAATTTTATACTTCCCTCCTTCTCCCAGATGATAAGCAATCTAATATAGGTGATACATGTGTAATCATGTAAAACATTTCACGTTGTTTATTTTGTACAAGAAAACTCAGATTAAAAAAAAAGAAAAAGTGAAAAATAATGTTTCAATCTATACGCAGAGAATATCAGTTATTTCTCTTCATCTGGGATTATCTTGAATCATTGTATTGCTGAGAATAGCTAAATCATTCCCATTCTTCATTATATAATATTGTCTTGCTATGTAAAATTTTCCCTTATTGCTCACTTCATTTTGCATCAGTTCATATAAGTCTTTCCAGATTTTTCTGAAACTCTCCTGCTCATCATTTCTTATAGGACAATAATATTCCATCATAATCATATCTCATAAGTTGTTCAGATATTTCCAATCGATCCCCTTGATTTCCAATTATTGGATACCACAAAAGAGTTGCTATTAATATTTTATGCAAATATGTTTTTTCCTCTTTTTAAAAATCTCATTGGAATAAATAACTAATTTTTAGGCATAATTCTAAATTGTTCTCCAGAACGGTTGGATTGTTTCACAACTTCACCAACAATCTATTAGTGTCCTGGTTTTCCCGCATTCTTTCTAATAATTATAATTTTTTATTGTATTAGCCAATCTGAGAGCTGTAAAATGGTACCTTAGAGATGTTTTAATTTGTATATCTCTAATCAATAGTGATTAAGAGCATTTTAATATGATTATATAATTTTGGTTTCTTTGGGGATTTTTATTATTATAGCTTTTTATTTACAAAATATATGCATGGGCAATTTTTCAGCATTGACAATTGCAAAATCTTTTGTTCCAATTTTTCCCCTCTTTCCCCCTATCCCCTCCCCTAGATGGCAGGTTGACCAATACCTGTTAAATATGTTAAAGTATAAATTAAATACAATATATGTATACATGTCCAAACAATTATTTGCTGTACAAAAAGAATCAGACTTTGAAATAGTGTACAATTAACCTGTGAAGGAAATCAAAAATGCAGGCGGACAAAAATAGAGGGATTGGGAATTCTATGTACTGGTTCATAGTCATCTTCCAGAGTTCTTTCGCTGGGTGTAGCTGGTTCAATTCATTACTGCTCTACTGGAATTGATTTGGTTCATCTCATTGCTGGAGATGGCCACGTCCATCAGAATTGATCATCGTATAGGATTGCTGTTGAAGTATATAATGATCTCCTGGTCCTGCACATTTCATTCAGCTAATTCAGGTTCATCTAAGTCTCTCCAGGCCTTTCTGAAATCCTCCTGCTGGTCATTTCCTACAGAGCAATCATATTCCATAATATTTATATACACAATTTATTCAGCCATTCTCCAATTGATGGCATCCACTCAGTTTCCAGTTTCTGGGCACTACAAAGAGGGCTGCCATAAACATTCTTGCACATACAGGTCCCTTTACCTTCTTTAAAAAGTTTTGATCTCTTTGTATGAAAACTGTACCAGCTTTTAAAAGAACTATTAAATATTTGTTTTGAAATACAACAGCTTTTGATATTCCTGAAGAAATTCTTCAGGAAAAATCAAAATACTGAATACATATTCATTATAGCAGTTAAGAGTTCTACTACAACCACGATCACCACACCACAAAGGGTAAAAGTTTGAATATGTACCATACTTCTTTTGGTTCTCAGAAAGTAGATGAGTTTCTCTGTTCCTCAGATCTCCCTTCTCTGGGTTGTCATTCTACCTTATCAGTCTAATATATTCAAGACTCCCTACAAAATTAGTACAAGTTTTCACTATATAAGAACAAACCCTTCAATCCAAAAGAAAACAACTTGTAAAGACTAAGATCAAATGCTTTTAATAAGCTTTCAACTCTGCCTCAGAGGAGATCTATTCCAGAAATAAACACATACCTCTAGGAATATTCTGTTTTATGCTGCTTTTAAGCATCTAATGGGTTCAACAGCAAGTGTGATCTACCCAGCAAGGCTTTAAGAGTATCTATAAATGCATACATTTATAGAAATAGCTTTTTAACTATTTGCATTGTAAAACCTAATTTTATAGTTTCTCCAACCCAGGATGCATTTTTCTTCTCCCTTTCAAAATTGTTCACAAGTGAATATTATGATACTACAAAAATACATTATAGTAAAGCTGTAACATCAATAGATATTCCCTAAAACATAAGGACATTTAAGACCTAAACAGCACAGCAGTTTGAGGCATTGGGTTTTTGAGAGCTGGATGATAAATCTTTGTGGTTCATATTTAAGTCAAGTCAACAAGCATTTATTAAGCAGAATTTGCCTGTATAGCAAGGAAGCCCCTGCGTATACCATATGTATGCCATAATGACATCTAACCTTCACTGCCCTATTAAAGAAGTAATTCCATTCTGTCTATGTCACTTCAAAGTCTATAACCAGCCCTTAGTGACTTACTATCTCAAGGACTCCTAACTAATGACTGTAATTTTTATCCATAAGCTAAATAAATGGGAATTCTTCCTCCTGGCAATGGTTATGTTCTTGGAAAGTTCCACAGAAGCTGCATTTTTGTAAATCTAGTAATTGTGAAGTAGCTAGAAAACTGGCTAATGGAAGGAAAATTTTGATGAATCCTTCTCTAAAGAAAAAAAAATTTTTAAGTGAACAGATATGTCCTAATTGATCTTTTATGTAAGTATGGATTTATATATATCTTCAAATCTATGCTTCCCTACTGTGAAGATGACCCTAATATAGAAATTATTTTTGGTTTTTAAAAAATTTATTTATTTGTTATTTAATTACTTAATTTAAAACTTTATTTTCAAAACATATGCATGAATAATTTTTCAACATTAACCCTTGCACAGACTTGTGTCCCCTCCTTCCTCTCACCCCCTCACCTAGATGGCAAGAAATCCAGTATATGTTATACATGTTAAATATATGTTAAATCTAATATGTTTAAACATATTTATGCAATTATCTTGTTGTACAAGAGAAATCAGATCAAAAAGGAAAGAAAATGAATAAGAAAACATAATACAAATGAACAATAACAAAAAGAGTGAGAATGTTATGTTGTGATACACATTCAGTTCCCACAATCCTCTCTCTGTGTGTAGATGGTCTCTTCATCACAAGATCATTGGAACTGGCATCAATCATCTCATTGTTGGAAAGAGCCACATTGATGTTGTCATGCACAATGATCTCCTGGTTCTGCTCATTTCACTTCACATCAGTTCATGTAAGTCTCCAGACCTCTCTAAAATCACACTGCTGATTGTTTCTTATAGAACAATAATATTCCATAACATTCATATACCATAACTTATTCAGCCATTCTCCAACTGATGGGCATCCACTTAGTTTCCAGTTTCTTGCCACTAAAAAAAGGACTGACACAAATATTTTTGCACATGTGGGTTCCTTTCCCTCCTTTAAGATCTCTTTGGGGTATAAGCCCAGTAGAAAAACTTCTGCATCAAAGGGTATATGCATAGTTTGATAAATTTTTGAGCATAGTTCCAAACTGCTCTCCAGAATGGCTAGATCCATTCACAGTTCCACCAACAATGTTTTAATGTCCCAGTTTTCCCACATCCCCTATGACATTTGTCATTATCATTTCCTGCCATCTTAGCCAGTCTCAGAAGTGTATAGTGGTGTCTCAGAGTTGCCTTAATTTGCATTTCTCTGATCAATAATGATTTAGAGCATATTTTCATATGAATAGAAATGGTTTTAATTTCTTCATCTGAAAATTGTCTGTTTATATTCTTTGACTATTTATCAATTGAAGAATGGCTTGAATTCTTATAAATTTAAATCAATTCTCTATATATTTTTAAAATGAGGCCTTAAATCAGAACCCTTAAATATAAAAGTCTTCCCAATTTACTGCTTCCCTTCTAATCTTGTCTGAATTAGTTTTGCATATACAAAAACTTTTTAATAAAATAATCAAAATTATCTATTTGGCATTAAATTATGAGCTCCAGTTCTTCTTTGGACACAAATTCCTTCCTTTTCTGAAGATCTGAGAGGTAAATTATCCTATGTTCTTCTAATCTGCTTATGCTATAACTCTATTTCTAAATCATAAACCCATTTCGACCCTATCTTTGTATGTGGGGTTAGATGTGGGTCAATGCCCAGTTTCTTCCATACTAGTTTCCAATTTTCCCAGCAGTTTTTGTCAAATAGTGAGTTCTTGTCCCAAAAGGTGGGATGTTTGGGTTTGTCAAATACTAAATTGCTATAGTTATTGACTATTTTGTGCTATGATCCTAACCTATTCCACTGATCAACTATATTTCTTGGCAGTATCAAATGGTTTTGATGACATTGCTTTATAATCTAGTTTTAGGTCTGGCACAGCTAGGCCACCTTCATTGACATTTTTTTTCCATTAATTCTCTTGAAATTCTTGTTCTTTTGTTCTTCCAGATGAACTTTGTTATTATGTTTTCTATGTCTGTAAAATAATTTCTTAGGAGTTTGATTGGTATGGCACTAAATAAGTAGATTAATTTAGGTAGTATTGTCATTTTTATTATATTCCCTGGGCCTCCCTATGAGCCCTTGATATTTTTTCCAAGTAATTAGATCTGACTTTGTGAAAAAAGTGGTTTGTAGTTTTGCTCATATAGTTCCTCTTTCCCTTGGCAGATAGATTCCCAAATATTTTATATTATCAACAGTTATTTTGAATGGAATTTCTTTTTGTATCTCTTGCTGCTGGACTTTGTTGGTAATATATAAAAATGTTGATGATTTATGTGGATTTATTTTGTATCCTGAAACTCTGCTAAAGTTGTGAAATGTTTCTAGTACGTTTTTAGTTGATTCTCTAGGTTCTCTAAGTATACCCTCATATTATCTGCAAAAAGTAATAATTTAGTTTCCTCATTACCTATTCTAATTATTTTAATCAATTTTTCTTCTCTTATTTCCAAAACTAACATTTGAATACAATATTGAATAGCAATGGTGATAATGGGCAACCTTTTCCCTACTGATCTTATTGGGAATGGTTTTAGTTTGTCCCCATTACATATGATACTTGCTGATGGTTTTAAATAGATGCTACTAATCATTTTAAGGAAAAGTCCACTTATTCCTAAACTTTCTAGTGTTTTTTAGTAGGAGTGGATGTTCGATTTTATCAAATGTTTTTTCTGCATCCATTGAGATAATCATATGATTTTTGTTAGTTTGGCTATTGATACAGTTGATTATGCTAATAGTTTTCCTAATATTGAACCAGCCTTACATTCCTTGTATAAATCCTACTTAGTCATAGTGTATTATCCTGGAGATGACTTTCTGTAATCTCATTGCTAATGTTTTATTTAAGATTTTTTCCATCAATATTTATTAGGGAAATAATTTTATTTCTCTGTTTTCACCTTAACTAGTTTAGGTATCAGTACCATATCTGTGTCACAAAAGGAATATGGTAGGAGTCCTTCATTCCCTACTTTTTTTCAAATAGTTTATATAGCATGGGGGTTAATTATTCTTTAAATGTTTGGTAGAATTCACATGTAAATCCATCTGGTCCTGGGGATTTTTTTCTTAGGGAGATGATTAATAGCTTGTTCTATTTATTTTTCTAAAATGGGATTATTTAAGTAATTTATTTCCTCTTCTATTAACCTGGGCAAACTACATTTTTGTACTATTTTGCTTAGATTATCAAATTTATTGGCATATAGTTGGGCAAAATAACTCCTCATTATTGTTCTAATTTCCTCATCATTGGTGGGAAAGTTCTCCTTTTTCATTTTTGAGACTAACAATTTGATTTTCTTCTTTCCTTTTTTCTAATCAAATTGTGATGCCTCAGTTTCCTTGTATTTGTTTTCCTAAATTGTTCTGCCTCAGTTTCCATGAATTGTCTGCCTCAGTCTCCCTAGTGGCAACCCCACTTCCTGGCCATTAGAACTGACAAAATTAGGCCTTGGATATCTGACCACTAGCATTCCAAAGAGTCATAAACTATAGATAGCTTATTTCAGATAGCTAGACGGAACTCTCTGTACCAGACTTAGTGGCCCCTAGCCTCTTCCCAACTTATCAAAATTTATGATCCTTCCTTACCCCCGTAAGGATTGTTACAAGGTACTAAGTCACTGGAATTGATAGAGACAGTGATTATGTACTTAGTACTTACTAGAGTTCTACAAGATTCACACCTTTAAGAGAGCATATATAAGGTAGGAACCTCAACCAGAATTCACTCTGGGAGATCCAGAAGCCAGGATTGAGTTGAGGATATTCACAAGCTAGAGAAGGCAGTTTAAGCCCTCAGAACCAAGACTACAGAAGGCTCCAGAAAAACTAGCCAAGCAGTGAAGGAGACAAGACTCTGAAACAGACAATAAAGGATTTGGACGTCAATACCTAGCTGTATTTGGGGTGATAACTGAACTGAAACTAAGGCTGCTTCCAGAAGTCCCCCAAGAAACCTGGTCCCAGAGAACATTATATTTTAGAGAAGAATATTATAACCCCCAACCTGTCAAGACTTAATTTATGGTCCTTTCCTGGAATTTCCTGCTCACCAGTACTCTATCCCCTTCTGCCTTTGTTTCCCTGATTGCTGAAGCCTATAAGAATTCCTGGATCCCTTGCTCCTTGCTGGATACTTTAAGACAAGAATCCAATCCAGCTAGCTGGGATCAACATAAATCCTGTTTTGTATCCAGTCTAAACTCTCCCTCTAATAAAATATTAAAAACACTCTAATCTCTATCTTGCCTCAATTTCTCTGGCGTTACAAAATTAACTAAAGGTTTATTTATTTTGTTGTTTTTTGATAAAACCAGCTCTTAGTTTTATTTATTAATTCAATAGTTTTCTTATTTTCAATTTTATTAACGTTCCCTTTTATTTTCAGAATTTCAAATTTGGTATTTAATTGAGGGTTTTTAATGTGTTCTTTTTCTAGCTTTTTTAGTTGTAAGCCCAATTCATTAATCTTCTCTTTCTCTATTTTATGCAAGTAAGCATCTAAAGATATAAAATTTCCCCTAATAACCACTTTGGTTGCATCCCACAAATTTTGGTTTGTTGTTCATCATTGTATTCTCTTGTATGAAGTTATTGATTGTGTCTATGATTTGTTGTTTTACCCATTCATTCTTTAGGATTAGATTATTTAATTTCCAATTTCTGCCTTTCTGCATTTCATTTTAAGGTTTTTACTTTGGTTTTTACCTAATACATGGTCAATTTTTGTATAGGTTCCATGAACTGCTAAGAAGAAAGTATATTCCTTTCTGTCTCCATTCAATTTTCTCCAAAGATCTATTATACCTAATATTTCTAACATTCTGTTTACCTCCTTAATTTCTTCCTTATTTATTCTGTGTTTCAATTTATTTAGTTCTGAGAAAGCAAGGTTGAGATCCTCCACTAGTATAGTTTTGCTATCTATTTCTTCTTGCATCTCTCTTAACTTCTGCTCTAGGAATTTGGATGCTATACCACTTGGTACATATATGTTCATTATCTATGGTATTCTTTAGTAAGATATAGTTTTCTTCCTTATCTCTTTTAATTAGATCTAACTTTGTTTTTACTTGATCTGAGATCAGGATTGCTACTCTTGGTTTTTTTTTTTTAACTTCACCTGAAGCATAATAGGTTCTGCTCCACCCCTTTACCTTCATTCTGTATCACTGTGCTTTAAATGTGTTTCCTGTAAATCACATATTGTAGGATTCTGACTTTTAATTCATTCTGCTATCCACTTCTGTTTTATAGGAGAGTTCATGCCATTTACATTCACAATTAAAATAACTAATTCTGCATTTCCTGCCATCTTATTTACCCTAAATTATGCTTTTCTCTTTCTTTTCCCCTTTTCCTCCTCCCCAGTATTTTGCTTTTGATCACCTCCCTCAAATAGCTCTCCTACTTTAGAGCCCCTCCTCCATTATTACACCTTTCCCCTACTACTTTTGTATTCAGGGATTATTTTTGATCACTTTTCATTCATGTATATAGTTCCTAATTAGCACTTGCAAATTATGACTGAAAAGAATTTAATGGATTTAGCAAAACTGATAATTTCTGCCTTATTTCCCTTAGTACCCAAATCACTATATAGCTGGCAATCTGATTTCCAACTAATATCAGTATATTGTATTTCCCAAAAGGTTATAAAATTTAAAACTGTACTAATACTTTGAGAATTTCATGTACATTCCTATATCAAAACAACTCATCCTCTTTTTCTCCCCTTTGGTCTTTAACATTTCTTGCTGACTCATGCAGAACTTTAATCAACACTTTTTATGTTATCCTTATGAGAGAATGTCATACATTTTTACTTATTTACCATTGCATTCCCATATTTCAATCTTCAGCATACATCTTTGTAAAATCCAATTATGAATCTCCAGAGTATCTATGTTGCCACATTGCTGTTTTAAGGCAATCTCTCCCAAATCTTTTGTTCTCTCATCAAAATTATTATTTCTCTTTGTGTTTTTAGGATTTCCCATCCTGGATTTATTTTCCCTGCAGAAGAACAGTATGAGGGATTCTACCTGTTCTTTTTATACCATCATTGTCCAGTTACAAATTTTTGACCCCAAATTTAGAACAAGGCCATATTCAAAAATAATTACTGCTGTTATATAACATTTATACAGCTTATAACTTCCTCTCCAAACACACCCTCCAAAAAATACCAGAATACATACTTTAAGAATTATTACCTTATTTTAGTTTTTGGTGAGGCAATTGGAATTAAGCAACTTGCATAGGGTCACAGAAGCATCAATTCTCTTAAAAAAAAATACCTACTACTACTACCACTACTATACTAGAAGTGTTTTGTGATTTTTCAAAGAATAGTGTACAGTATGGCTCCCAAGACACCCACAACAATCAGGAAAATACTCTTTCCATGTTCAAGACATTGGAGAGCAACTGCTCCCAATCCAGTGTCATTCTATTGCAACCTCTAAGTGTTAAATGTCTGAGCTAGATTTGAACTTAGGTCCTCCTGACTCCAGGACCAGTGCTCTACTTACAGATCATCTAGCTGCTCCATCTTCATTTAATTTTACCTTTATTTTATCAGCTTTCAGAGAAGTTGCATCTTGTTCAAGGTTATATCAGGAAATTATAGAATAAGACCATGAACTCAGGTCTTCAGATTCTAAATCTCAATCTTTCTACTATGGTCATTTCCCTTGGCATAAAATACCTTAGATTATTAATAACTATAATGGGCATCATTCAACCTTGTCTTTTAAAAATTATTTTCAACACATTTCTTCTTGTTCTTATCATAGATAGCTATTATTAGCATTGTTAGCTATTAAAAATGCTTTTCTGTGATTTCCTGACTAATAAATATCTAGCTATATTTAGTGTTATACTTCAACTGATGGCAAATTCTTTTCCTTTTCCCATCAAGTTTAAAAACTCTATTTTTTTTACAAATTCAATTATATATTGTTCACTTTCAAATTTTAGCAGTATAGTCAAGTTGTTTCCCCTGGGCATTTTTGGTGCCAAGAATTAAGCCATCACATTTGAGCATTTCATTTAGAATCCTGGCATCTCAGAGTTGGAAGGAGTTGCAGAGGTTGTTTTCCCAATGCTTACCTGAATTGCCTCCTACAAAATCTCTGAAAAATGGTCCTCCATCTTGCACTTGAATATATACAATAATTGTCTAAGTCAATAAAAAGTTATGCTTAGTGTTACCTTCATGATGGGGACTTTCCAATGTAGCCCTTTAGATCCTCTTTTCTTCTAATTGCTCGGAAACTTTTCTTGACATCAAAATCTAAATCTACTTCTATTCCACTTACACATATTGTTCCAAGTTCAGCCTCTATATAGAAGAATAAATCTGATTTCTCTTAAATATAATATTATTTCAAATAACTAAAAACAATTATCTTATCTTGGCTAAGCATCTCCAGCTTCTTCAATTAAGCCTCATCTTTTTTTGGTCTCTAGTCTGCTCATCACCCTGGTCACTTTTCTCTGTTAATACCTTTACTCAATCAGAGAGACCCAAATTGAATACAATGCTCCAAATATGATCTAATCCAGATGGAGTAAGAGAAAATAACCTAATTTCAAACATCTTATAATACTTTAAATAATACTGATAGTTGCCTTTATAACTAGATTATTTAGGTCTCTACAACTCTCAAATAGTGATTATCATAATAAAAATAGTATTTGCTATAAATTATGTAGATAATAATAAACCGCACAAACAAGAAAGAACTACTTATCCAGTGAATATAGAAATGAAATTATAATTTCTAACAAATGACCCTAGATGGTTTTAGATCATGTATAAAGACATCTCAGTCAATAGTAATTGATTTTTATTCACAACAGAAAAAGCCACATATTCACTCATATCTTGCTGTCTGAGTTTTGTAGCATCACTTCTCTTAAGAGCACCTTTACCACTATCACTACATAGTAGAAGCGTTTTGTGACTTTTCAAAGAGCAATGCACTGTATGGCTCCCAAGACACCCACAATAATCAGGATAATACTCTTTCCATGTTCAGGACATTGGAGAGCAACTTCTCTCAATCCCATGCCATTCCATTGCCACACAAATAAGGTATTTTGCCTCTGGATAGAAATTTAAAAGGGTATTTTTATATGAAAACTGTTGGAAAGAAATGTCACCCAAACAAGATAACTAACAAATTGATCCTGTATCTATTTCTACCAAAATGCTTTTTTAAAAACACCTTTTCCTTCAGCTTTAGAATTCAATTTCAATATAATATTAACCTATTTAAGATAGCACTGCATAATTCAAAGGGAAAGTATGGATACACTGTAGCGGTGAATTTGTATAATGCTATAGCTTAATGTAATAGAAGTCAGTATCATCTGGATCTTTCTAATCATAATTTTAGCAGCTAAAGCACCAGGGACTCCATCAGTATAGACACTATATTTTCACTCAATTACATTATGCATTAAAAAGTAGTGGTTTACAGTATCTATTAGACTTGTTATTACCCTTGTGCCATACTCAATTGACCAGAGGAAGAAAAAAAATTCTCTCCTAAGGGAGAAGAGAACGAAAAAGCAAATTCAGTGGAATGCATAATAGGTGCTCCCTGGGAGAATGCTTTAAGGTTTCAGTTCATTTCTTCCCAAGATGAGTATTCCTATTCAATGTATCAAAGTAAACAACATGCCTCATTACCCCTTTCTATTGTTCATACCACACGCATATAGGTATAACACTGATTAATGGAAAGGAATTACCACATTCGATGAGTTGAAATAAGTAACTCAGTAGGTTAGGGTTTGTTAGGCTCCCTGAATGAAAAGAAACACAAATAAAACAAATGTGAGAGAATAATAATTTAATGGCATCATCTACCATGCTGAAGAATGGAGAGGTCTCCTTTTCCTCAAACAGTTGGGATAAATGTTCGAGTTTTGAAATAGATAACTACTCTAGAGATTACTATTAGAATGCCAAAGAAAAGGAAGCGAGAGTCATAGAAATGGATTTGACTTATATGTAACTCTGGCTGAGGATCTTAATCCTCTAAAGAGCATCCAGTAACCTTATCAGCTTTTGTGTGGTACATGAACTGAGTACTTCATTTTTTTCTTTCTAATTGAATTTTATTTTATTTTCAATTTCAAATTCTTTATCACCTATCCCTTTCCCAACCATCAAAAAGCAAGAACTACAAAACTTATTACAAATTTGAAAACATGCAAAACAAATTTCTGCATTAGCGAGGGGGAGAGAGGTAAGAAAAAAATCATAAGAAAAAAATGTGCTTTAATCTTCATTCTGCATCTATCAGTTTTCTATCTGGAGATTGTTTTTTTTATCCTGAGTCATTTTGAATTATGGTGAATCATTGTGTTTGAAGAGTTACTAAGTCTGTTATATTGTAAATTGCTTTCATGTTCTGCTTACTTCACTGCACCAATTCAAATAAGTATGAAACCATACTTTTCATCATTTCTTATAGAACAATGATGTTTTATCACATTCATATACCATAATTTATTCATCCATTCACCAATTTATGTGTCCTCACAGTTCTTTGCCACCATAATAAAGCAATTATAAATATTTTATAGATATGGATTTATGCTACTTTGTAAATATATATATACATATAAACTTACAATAAAATCTATACAATATGCTATATTATATACTATGAAGATATGCCTTACTTTTACTTATTTTTTCTTTTAAATTAAAACTAAAATTTTCTAAGAGCTTCTTAATATAAATCTTTTTCTAAAGTTGTTTCTTGATTAAAAATATTTAGTTGAAATTAGTCAAATAATTTAATAAATATTCCCATATTTTGACATTCCAGAGATAGAAGGAAAATCTCATTATTACTACAAATATAGAACTAGGATCACATCAAAAGATAAAAGGAAATTGTGTAATATTTTTCTTGACCCAAAGTACTTGATCTATAATTGATAATTGATTTTTTTCATTATCATAAAGATGATATAGAAATAATATTAAGAAAAATTTAAGCAGTCAACTAAATAATCATTTTCTATCATTTTGAAATCTTGGATACATGTATTTCACATAAATTGGAACAAAGGCTTGCTTTAAATATTTTTCATGGAAATACCATGAAGTCAAAGCCAAAACTATATGGAAGGAAACATATACATGTATGTGTGTGTGTGTGTGTGTGTGTGTGTGTATTTGTATGGAGAGAGAGCACACACATTTTCCAAATAGATCGCTTAATTTTATTAAAATCCAACTTTTTATCCAAGAGTGATTAAAAAAATGAGAAATGTTTTCAGGCCCCTTTCTTGGGTATATCTATTAAATAGTGGTAGAGAACTTAATATATGCCCGTCCCAAAAATTTTATCATTTTGGATAGGAATGAAACTGTGTCTGAACATAAGGCTAACTACATATTCCAAAAGAATAGCTTTTTCCAGGGAAGGCCAATGACAAAGCTAATAATTAGGCAGAAGCATCAAAACAACCATTTAGAAAAAGCTTAATGATGCATTTTATTCTTGCCTGCATAAGGTATTAAGAATTACAGAGAATCAGGATTAAAAGGAAATTCAGAGGAAATTTAATATTACTTGTTGAAAGGGAATACCTCTGTGGGGGAATCATTTCATCGACACAGCCAATTCCACTTTGGGATAGATCTAAGTATTAGGGAATTTTCTCTTATACTAAATCTTAATCTGCTTCCCTGAAATTTTAATCTATTCTTAGTTCTGTTTTCTGAGATTGAACAGGGTAAATTTATCCTCTCTTTGGGTTCCTTTAACTGATCTTTATTTGGCATGAACTCCAGTCTAATCATCAGTCTAGTAATTGTCCTCTGGATGAACTCATAGGATCATAGATTTAGAGTTAGAAGAGAGGTCATCAAATCCAATTTCCTTATTTTACAATTGAGGAAACCAAAACTAATGTTTAATGTCCAATATCAAATATCATTCAGCAACTAAGTAAATGAAGCAGAATTTAAACCCAGGTCTTCTTTAATCCCAAAACCAGTACCATATCCATTATGTCAACTAGCCCCCAGTCTGAATAATCTGTCTGTCAGAAGAGAAGAAAGAAATCTGAAGAATTGGACAAAAGAAAACCCAGCAGACTCTATCATTAGAGTGTACAATATAAGAGTTTAGTGTTTCTTTAAAAGAAAGGATCATTTCATCTCACTAAACACAAAAACTTAATTAAATCCAGACCCATTTGTTTCCTTGTCTTTGTTAGAAACAAAGTTTGTGTATTTTGGAAAAGCAATTGTAATTCTACAGATCATAAAAAGAAACTATGATATTACTGTAAAGGCTCTTATATCTTATATCTGACTAAATTTAAAGCAATCCTAAGCAATTTTAGTTACTATTTTAAAGGAAGCACTCATTGCATTCCAAAGGCCTCCAGGTACAGTAGAAGATTAAAAACCATGAAGCCATGACAATAACTAAAGAGACAGTCAAAAGGCATGAAACTACAGTGTTCTAAGTACTGATTAGATAAAAAAATATATTACAAGGTATAGGTGTTAAGTTCTAGTGAATATTTCTTATAGTTAAAGATACTTTGAAACCTCATCTGTCCTTACTTTTGACACATAACTTTTTTCACCTAGGGAAAAAAAAAAAAAAAAACTTGGAATGTGTAGGAGTGCTGGAGGTAATCCAATTCTGGGTAATTGTCCTAGAAGAGAAAGCAGTCTGACCCATGGCCCCTCTGGGTATTGCTCAAAAAAGATTATAGCAGCCTGGGGACAAAAGTACCAGCACACTGACAAAAGATCTTGAAGTGTGGGGCAGTTACCTCAGAGAAGAAATGATTGCAGAGAATAAGCACAGGCTACTATAAATCAGTGCTTTGGGGCAAAGATCCCTATATATAGTTTCAATTTTGCTTGCCTTTTATTAAAGTACTAATATTTTGTCTTTCGGATATGAGATTACTTATCCTCAAAGAAATAATTTAGGTCTAATTCAATAATGGTCTTTAATTATAATGAACAAGAATATGAAGAATTTGAAAAAGAAGAAGAAAGAAGAAGAGGAAGAGGAAAATTCTATTTATAGATTATAATTAATTGATGAAATAAGCATTTATTATTACCTGTGTACTTAATCACTGTGCTAGGCAAAAAAAAAAAAAAAAGGACGGTCTCCTCTCAAGAAGCTTATAGTTTACTGAGCAAGAGAGCATAAGCATAATGTAAGTACTCAGAGAATAAATATAAAATAAATGCAAGGTAGTTAAATACACGATATTTAGGGAAAGAGGCAATCACAAATAATAATTGATAGGATTAGAAAAGTTCCCTGTGAAAATGGAGCTTAAGCTGAGTCTTAAAGGAAGTGAGGGAGTCTATGAGGCAGAAAGTGAATTTTCAGAATGGGAACTAGAGATTCCAAGCCAGTGGACACAGAAAGAGAAATATCACATCTGAGGAAACATTTTGGCCAAATGTGAGGAGGGGAATAATATATAATGAATCTGAAAAGAGAGCTTAAGATTAAATTGTAAAGGGCTATAAAAGTCAAAGGATTTTATTTGATTCTAGAGACAGAGAGCCAAGGAAGTTTATTGAACAAGGCATTATCAGGGTCTTATCTTATTTAAGGAAAATCACTTTGACAGCTCAACAAGCATTTATTAAGCACCTATTATGTACTAGATAGCTAGGTGTTGCAATGGATAGAACACCAGGCTTGGAATTTGAAAGATCTGGGTTAAAATCTGGCCTCAGACATGTAATAACTATGTGATCCTGGACAAGTCACTCAATCTCATTTGCCTCAGATTCCTAATCTGTAAAATGAGCTGGAGAAGGAAATGGCCAACAACTTTAATAATCTTTACCAAGAAAACCACAAATAGGACCACAGAGAGTCAGACGTTACTAAAATGACTGAGTTATAGGCACTGTGATCAATACTCCACATGCAAAGAAAGGCAAAAATATAGGTCCTATCCTCAAGAAGATAACAATCTAATAGATATACAATTTACAGACAACTATGTACAAACAATATACATGTTGCTGTGTAGATTATGAATGAAGTGAGGAAGAGACAGAAACCAAATAAGAGATAATTGTGGTAGATCAAGACAGACATAAAGATTCTCAGAGTACTTTATAAATAATATTACACCCTATTCTCATAACCCTGAGAGGTAAATCTTATTATAATTTATTTTTTACCATCTATATATATATATAAGTATATATGTATATGTGTGTATATGCACACATATACATATATAAGGTTAAGTGATTCATCCAGGATTACATAGCTAGTCATCATCTGAGACTGGCTGTGAATTCAGGTCTTCCTGACACCAGGTCCATCACTTTATCTTCTGTGCCACCTAATTGCCTCTAAATTTACCTTTAATAAGAACTTAATGTAAAATAATGAGTTGGTCACAGAAATAAAGGAGAAGAGAAAAAACTAGATTGTCTTTACCTAATAGAACAATGCTTTTAGTAGCCTGAAGTTTTGACTGGGGAGAAAAGGGTTCATCTTTTTTGCAACTATAGTTTTAGGGGTGGTATATGATTATAAGTAATGGAATTCAATAATCACTTGATAATTAAAATTGAGGATCATTCAAAGGATAATGAAAAAACTCATAGTGTTTATGAGTAGGCTGTAATGTATAACTAAGGAAGATCTACACAGGAGAAACAACATGTCATGAATGAATGAATAAAGCATTTATTAAACATTTACTATATGCAAAGCACTATGCCAAGTGCTAGGGATACAAATAGAAAAGCAAGAGAGTCCCTACTTTAAAGTATCTCATATTGTAATGGGGGAACCACACGTATGGAAGATTTCAACCTCAGACTAAATAGAAAAGTCCCATGGTCCTCAGGACACAGCAACAAAGCAGATATCAATGCTTCTCTTTTGATGTTATTTCTGAGATTAAAAAAAGTTGTTTCTGCTGTTGAACTGTTTGACACTTTCTGGGCAGCTGTACCCAGAGCACCTGCAGGAGTAGTTAGTTGACCAATTGTGTCTCCATAGCAGTTGTTTTCAAGAATCATGACTCAGAATACTATGCTCAAAACATCATTATTCCAAAACTTCTTGCATGCAGGGTCCTAAATTGTCTTCATCAGGATATGAAAGATGGTAATCAATATGATGATGGCGATTTAACTTGCCTGGAACGTTCTGTCTCGTCTCTCTCCATCAGAATGCTTATTGCTTCAAATGGTCTAAATTGGATGCCCTGTGGATGGAAGTTAGTTGGAAGGTGATAGGGATGGCTAATCTCTTATCCACAGGAGTTGTCCTGATGGCTATGAGACCTGGACACTACACAGGACTAGAGGTCTACAAAGTATTGTTGAACCCAAAACTTCTATGCCTATCTGAGGTCTGAGATATACGACCAGAAAAGAAACAAATTTAGACTTGTTCTTGAGAAAATTTTCCTAACCACTAAAGCAAACTAAAACAGAGATGGTTTGCTTATTGTCTGAGGTCTTATTCAACTAGATATCAGATGGCCAATTATGTATTATAGTGAGGATTTCTTCTTAAATGGATTGGACTGGAGGACCACTGAAGTCAAGAACCATTTATTAAGAGCTAACTTATGCCAGGCAATATACTAAGTGTTGGAATACAAAGAATTAAAAAATAGTCCCTGCCCTCAGAGATCTTAAAATCAAATCGGGGAAGAACATGTATAAAACTATGTACAAATAACACATACAGGATAAATTGGACACAATCTTAGAGTTAAGGCTCTATCGTTAAGTGAAACTAACACCTTGCAGAAAGTGGGATTTTAGTTGAGATTTGAAACAAATCAAAAGATAGACACAAGATGAACAAAATTTCTAGACATGGGAGGCAACCAATAAAAATCTCTGGAGTCAGGAGATGGAATGTCTCATGTATGGAACAGAAATAAAGTGAATTTCACTGTATTATAGAATCTGTTGAGAATAAGGCATAAAAAGATTAGAAGTAAGACAGGGCCTGGTTTAAAGGACTTTAAAAATCAAAGGATTTTATATTTGATCCTGGAGCCAAAAGAGGCACTAGAACTTATTAAACAGGAGTATGGTCAGACCTGCACTTAAGGAAGATAGTTAAGCAAAGGACAGACTGGAGTGGAAAGAGACTTGAATCATGGAGACCAACCAGAAAGCTATCACAATAATCTGTATCTAAGGTGATGTCTGACTTGCCTGTCCTGGACCTCTCATAGGAGAAGATATAAGACATATTGCAAAGGTAAAATTGATAAGATTGGGCAATTAATTAAGCAAAGAGGATAAAAGAGAGAGAGGAGTCAAGGAAGACACCTAGATTGGGCTAGATTAAAAACAATTATTTGAGCACCATAGGCAGTAATTTAAAAGTTAGGAAGAGTTCACTTTGGGATGTGTTGAGTTTCAGATGTTGATTGGACATCTAGATTAAGGGAATATGTGACTGGAAGTCAGGAAAGGTTGTGGTTAGATAAATAAATTTCAAAATCTTCTTCCAATTACATCTATGGAACCTGATGAAATCACCAAGTGAAATATAGAGGAAGAAAAGAATACCCAATATGGTCTTAAAGAGTACACATGGTTAGCAAAACTGAGCTGGAAGAAAATCCAGCAAAGGAGACTGAGAAAGATGATCAGAAATGTAGAAACCAAGAAAGACAAAAAATACCTACAAAAAAGAGAGTATCAAGAATAAAAGAGAGCACTATAGCATGAAAGCCTGCAGAGATAAATTCTTTCCAATCCTTAATTTCTGTAGTTCTATCAAAAAAAAAAGGTGTTTCATGTGCTAAAAACTTATGTACTTCTTTAACATGTAGTACTAAAAGAATTAATAAAAAGGTTCCCAGAGAATTAAGGTCTTTTGAAAAGATTTATAGGAGAAAATGAATGAATCATTCTGGAGGGAATACCTATATAAGTGAAATCACAGATCTATCAAATTGTCAAAATAACAATAAGGAAAGCACATACTACTTACATCTTCTATTTTCTTTTTAAGTAAAAATACTTAATCTATCATTTCCACAATTTCATACATATTTTCTGAAAAAATGCTTCAATTCTGTATAGATGCATATCATGATTCAGAGGCAAAGTTAGGTGCAGTTATTACTTGATTCTCTAGCTATAGAGTTTATTTGACATCTCAGATTTTGGAAAACTTCAATTATTGGATAATTCAACATAATCTTCAATTTCTAATGTGCTTTAACTGTTGGAATCCTAGCCATTGATGGGGGGAGAGGGAATAAAACATTTCATAAGTCCATAAAAATGCCTTGGTAGTATAATGTATCTCTTTAGGACAAGTCTCATAGATACATAATAAGGACTTATTTGGTGTTTGTTGATTGATTAATTGATTGACTAATGTAGGAAAGTAGACTTTGTTGGTAATCAAATAAGTCACTAGCTGTCATTTTGCAGAACATTCAACAATAAAGAAGATAACTCTCTTGTCACATGTCTGACAAGGATAAGTTGTTTTTCCAACACTGCACGAGAAGACAAACTACAATACCTCAGGACAGTCTGTTCACACAGATGCTCCAGATGCTGTCACTTCTGCTCTAATAAAGCAGCTGATCCAACTTGTTTACTATTCTGTTTGGCCTGGTGGGTTTTGAGTGATTCATCATGGGACACACACTGGATCTTTATGGACTCAAATGAGGAGAACCAAATTTGGATTTTACAAGATGATAATTGGTTTGCCTGTGTAAGGTCACTGACTAATATAGTAACAGCTGTTTTATGATGTCATGGCTTTGGTCATGAAATCCCATTATCTTTCAATATTTTTGGGATGATGGGAATCTCAGACATATGACTAGATTTTCCTTTGTTCATTTAAAACATCAGAAATATGATAAGATCAAGTCAAGTCATTCATTTACTAAATACTCATTACATGCCAGGAAATATGCAAAGTATTGGTCATTAGAAAAAGTCAAAAATAGTTCCTGCCCTGAAATAGCTTAAATGTTAATGGAAGTGGCAAAATGGAAATACTTGTGTACATACAGGATATGGGGTTACCTAAGTTCTCAGTAGATAGAGCGCTGGAGATGGAGTCAATAAGACTCATCTTCCTGAATTAAAATTTGGCCTCAGATACTTACTAGTTGTGTGACCCCAGGCAAGTCACTTAACCCCATTTACTCCAGTTTCCTCATCTATAAAATGACCTGGAGAAGGGAATGGCAAACCACTCCAGTTTATCTGCCAAGGAAATCCCAATTGGGTCACAAATAGTCAGACATGATTGAAAATGACTGAAAACAAAAAACCTTTTTGCTCTTGTAGAAATTTATCATTTGTTAAGGTTTAGGTATTTAATTATCAATCTGGAACAAAGAGACAGATTGGCATTATGATAAGATGACTGACCTTGGAGTCAGGAAAAATGAGTATAAATACTGTCTCTAACATATACAAAGTATGTGATCCTCTCTTAGTGTTCTATCCAATTTTCTATATTACAAATGACTTACAGATCTGTATTGGTTTGTGATGTAGAGAGCTTCCACAATTGAATTTTTCTACACAAATAAAATCATAAATGTAGACTTTTCACTACCCAAAAAGTTTGGAAACAAATAGTATCTAGTACATTTGATTTAAATTTTATTTCCTTTTAATTTTATCATCATTTACATGATTGTATATTGTATCTGCTTTCCTCACTCTACACTAGTTCCAGCAAGTTTTTCTGTGTCTAATCCTTCCATATAGTCATTCTTTTAGTGCAATATTATTCATTTCTGGGAATAGTCTCCTGCTTCTGGTCACATTGTTTTTTAATTCTATGAATATTTTGGTATATGGAGGAACATTATTTCTGTCACTCATTTAAATGGTTAAAAATGTTTAATAACTTTTTTCAAGTAATTCCACATTGATCTGCAAAATGGTTGAATCCACTCATAGTTCAAGAGATATAACTTAATGAATCTCTTTATCCATAGACTCTTCATGTTAAAGATCAGCACGGATCTTGGCAAGTCTCTTATGTCTCTGGATCTGTTTCCTTATTTGTAGAATAAAGGGATATAAATAAAGGAATCATTCTTTTCTCAAATTACCATTTATTTCTAGGCCTAATTTCCCTCCATATTTTATCTTTACTCCCCTTCATGCACTTTATGATCCAGCATCATTTGCCTATTTGCTATTTCTTTTGTGTGATATACCATTTGTCATATCTATACCTTTGCATTGGAAATGTTTATTCACATACCTAGAACATTCTTCCTCCTCATATCTGTCTTTTAGACTCACTGACTTCTTTCAAGATTCACCTCAAGTACTAACTTCTATAGGAGGGTCTTTTTTTTTTTTTTTTTGATCCTTCATCCGTCAGTATTTTTCTCTCTGAGATGACCTTCAACCAGTTTGTATATAGCCTATATATGTTTTTCAGTCATTTTCAGTCACGTCTGACTCTCCAGTTTGGGATTTTCCTGGCAAAGATACTAGAGTGGTTTGCCACTTCTTTCTTGAGCCATTTGACAAATGAGGAAATTGAGGCAAATTTGGCTTAGTGATTTGGCATGAATCACAGAGCTAGGAAGTGAGACAAGAACTCAGAGAGATTAATCATCTTGGTTCCAGCTCTAGCACTCTACCTATTGTGTCACCTAGCTGATTATCAAGAAAATATGTATTTAAAATTATTTTCTAAAAAGAATATCAAGAAATCTTGTAATATATAGGACAAAACCATAAAAGCTAATGCAAAAGAACAGTTTTCTCATTACCTTGTTCAATTTAATACATACTATATAAAAATGTATATATACTTCTTAAAAACAAGTTAAATGTAATAGTCACTTATACAGATCTTTTCCTTGTTCTTTGTATATTAAAATGTTCATGTTCATTGACAATTTTTAAGATCACAACAAAAAATTAAAAATAAATATATTGAAGGAAAGGAGAGATGGAATTGTAACTAACTAGAATAGAATAGGGTTAAGGAAATGCCTGTTTTTTTTTGAGCAGCAGACAAGACGCTATTAGAGATAAATTGAAGAGATTGAATCATAGCTAAAGAAAGGTCTTGGAGAAGAGGAAGGCAAAGGGATTAAAATAACAAGTAAAGGATTCAAATGCCTTAGGGAAGATAAGAACTTTAACTCTTTTTTCATGAACAGAGGGAAGGAGGAGCAAACATGCTGAGAAATTTTAAAGAGTAAAGGAGGAAAGCTAAAGGGGTTCACATCCCAGGGGGCTTCAATCTTATCTATGAAATTGAAAGTAGACTATTAGTTTATATGGCTTAAATAGGTGTTGTTACTAGCCAATGAGCTGGACTTAGAATTGATTAGGATGAACAGATCAGGCTGGATCTCATTTGTCAAACCATATGGCACTGTCATTCATGCTAAACCTTTAACTCCCACAAAAATACAACTTTTTAAATACCAATATTCTCCTAGTATCACTATCTGAGTGACACTCATGAAACACCACAATCTCAAAAAATTAAATTATAGATGAACCTAAAGGACAATCAACCAACAAATATTTATTGAATATTATGTGCCAGGCAATAGGGACCCAAAGAAAAGAATCCAATAACCTCTGCCCCCAAGGATCTTCAATTCTCTTAGGGAGACAAATCAATATATAGCTATATGCTCATGAACTATATAAAAAATAAAGAGGGAACTGACTATAAGGGGACTGGCTAGTGATTGAGTTATTAAAAGAAAAGGACAGAAATAAGATTCATTAAAGCATTTTTAAATGTATAGAAGAAAACAAAAGCAATACTAAAAGGAAAGAGATAAGAATTGCAACATATGCATTAGGTTTATTATATACTTAAAAGGAAAAACAAACTGTATATGATAGAAATTCTCAATTTCAGGTATAATCATCTTTTTCTATACATATGAAAATGTATATTTTATTTTTCATTTGTTAAATTTAGAATAAAATAATAAAATTCAAAATCTGATATGCATATATATGTATGAGAAATAAATGCAAAATAATTGAATACAATGTTATTAGTAAAGATACTAGCAATTGTAAAGATTAAGAAAGAAATATAAAAAGTAGTACTTGATCTGTGTCTTGCAGGAAGCAAGGGAAAATAAAAAGAAGATGTAAATAGACTGCAGTATATTAACAAAGATGCCATTCACAGAAAAAGTGAGGGGGGGGAAATATATAATCAAATAGTAGTATTATCAGACATGGAGAGGTATTGTTCATATAGCAAAAGTACAAGATAACAAATAGAAAGTCAAGTATTTCCTTGTTGCCCACAAAATATTAAAAGAAGCAAAGGAAGGTTTCAAGAGGTTTGAGTAAATCCCCTATGAATGATCTATGTAAAGATATGATGTGGGGAGTGTTGCAATCTGCACCAATACAGAAGGTTCACAGTGATGGAAACCTAGAACTATCTAACTAAAGTCCAAGTTAAAATTCATTTCTCTATTCAGTCAATATGTCAACCCAAACCACATCTTCCATGTAGTTCTTTCAACTAACACAGATTTGATTTAGAAGCAGGCCATTTTCTAGGGATTTTTTCCCATATTTTAAAGAAGAAATTGCTCTGCAAACAAACAGTATTTTCATTCTGTGTTCTATTTGTAATGCTGGGAGCATAAATCAAGTAAGAAAACACTTTGTTTGTTATTTATTGCTTTTTATTTCCAATGGTCTACTTTTCTGAACTGAGTTGATGGGAAAAGAGTGCTTTGCTTTCAATTGTTCAAATAAATGTGTGTGCACGCTCCAATGAGTTCTAGTCCTACAATGGTAGGATCATACTTTCTTTATTCTCTCTTACTGCTTTAACAGACAGACACTCACTCTAAGGTTGAAAACATGAATATTGGACCGTGAATGTCTTGGGGAGGACCCAAAATCCCTCTTTTAGTCCCCTCCCCATCACCTTTATTTCAATAAACTCTTTTCTTTTGTTTAACCTGGAAAAAACACTTACAAAGAAATAGTTTACTAGTTAGAATAAGGTTGGAGAGAGAGAAGATTTCTTTCCATAAGCATCAAAAAAGACCACAAGAAGGTAAATAATGAGATTTATATTTGCTTCCCTTGGCAGGCTTGAAACAAAAATTCTGCAACAGAGGCATCAGTTCCAAATGTTTTTTCCAGTCTAATATACCAGAAAATTCTCTGCTAAAGTTTCTTCAAGGCTGCTTAACAGAGTGGAAGCCTGAAAGAGTTTGACAGCAAAGACCTTTTCCTCTTTTGATTGTTCGGACTTAAGTGAGATAAGTGATCTTAGCAAATGTGGGAAAGCTTTTTGTTGTTGGTTTACTAAATTTGCCTTTTTTTAGACTTACAATGGAATGTGACAATCAACAAGCATTTGGCAGGTGCTTCTATTTGAAAGATATTATGATAGGCACTAGGAACACAAAGGCAGAAATAAAACAGATCCTGCACTCTAGGTGCTAATATTGTATTTGGGGAAGATTGGAGAGTAGACATCACTGTTAAGCATATAATAAACAAAATATATTTGCTCTTTTGTTTTGTTTTTAGCAAGAAAAAGCATAAACATCTGAGGAGGAAAGAAAAACATTAGCCAAGAGCTGATGCCTTCAAGAAACTTAAGGATTCTAAGACATAGAAGTGAAGAGGAAGAACAATCAGTTACAAGGCATAGGGTAAAGGCACAGAAGTGAGCAGTAGAATAATATAGCTGAATTTCATTGAAATGTAGGGTACGTAACAGAGAGTCATGAGGGAAAAAATACTGGAAATATAAGTGGCATGAGATTTGAGAGGGTTTTAAATGCCAGGCTAAGATGTTTGTGTTTTATTCTACATGTCAAAGGAAACCAATGATGTTCAATTTTTGAGTTTGAAAGTACCAATGTCAAACCTATGCCTCAACTAGATTATTTTGGTAACTGTGTGGATTGAAGAGAAGAGAATGAAAACAAGGAAAACAATTAGGGGTTCACTACAATAGATCAGGCAAGAGACAATGAAGTCCTTAAATAGGGTTATACATGTACAAGTAAAGAGAAACTGATGATGGGAACCAAGCAGATGTGAATTCAGTTTCTATTTCTGTCATACATATTAGCTATATGACAAGAGCTAAGCCATTTTAATCATTAGTGTCTCCTAGTAACTCACCAGTGGAACTCATACTCCAATGAAAGTAAAACACCAATGTGATTTCAAGGAGAGGAAGGGAAGGGGAAAATAATATACATATAGAAAGCACTTTGTAAATCTTTAGGCATGATTTAAGTGCTAGCCACTAGCATTTTGTTTTTTATGATGATTTTACAAAGCTTCCCCAAAGCTCTTAGACTCATGGTAAAACCAACTTCACCAGTTGCTTTATTCACTTTCCAGCAACTATGGATCATTTTATTTAACCACAACTTCCTTGTTTTTGTCTCATTTGATTTATAAAGAGAATATAAGGATCAATATAATCTAGTTCTTCTGATAACATGTTCATCTTTTCATTACTAGATATTTAGATTTCACATTTAAAGTGACTACAGTTAAGAAAATATGTCAATGGAACAAAAACTATGACTCTTGTTACTCACCTTGCACTATCACGGCATTAGTAGTGGTCTATGTAGGGCTAAAGGCCACTTTGTAAATCTACTGGTAATGGTCTTTATACTTAGTTAAACTATTTTCCAAAAAACAGACATTATTGACAACACTAAAATTAAAGACTTTCCAACTTTGTGGAACCTTCCAGAATTTTTTTGTTCAATTAACATAGCTTTAAAAACTCAAAATCAGACACACATCATAATTAATCTTTAGAGTAGAAGGTAATTGCCACCATAAAGCCTTATTTACAAACAACAAAAAAACATTATTATTCAAGAGGAAAAGGACAAGGTATCTTACAATAATCACAGTAACATCATCATTTCTAAGTATTCACTTTTTCCTACATTAGACAACTAAAGGTTCAAAAGTTCTTCTTCAAGTCAAGTTAATAATCATTTATTAAATGTCTGCTCTCTTCCAGGAACCATGCTAAGCACTAGGGATTTCAAAATTCTAATGAGAAGAGGATATGCAAACAACTATGTGCAAATAAAACATATATCAGATAAATTGATGATAGTTTTACAGAAAAAGTATTAACACTAAAGAGAAGTGGAAAAGTCTTCATGCAAAAGGTAAAATTTTAACTGGTATTTGAAAGAAACCAGGAGAGTCAAAAATTGGAGAATTTTATTATTATAATTTTATTAATATTTTCTTAAAAGATGATATTCAGAATAATTAGAAAATATCCAAAAACTTTCTTACAAACATCCTACAGAGAAATACCATGCATAATAGAAGTATTTCTAAATCCCTCCAGACCATTCACAAAACTCAGTAAAATTTAGACATCATAAAAGCTTATGTACAACTTTCTTATCCCGCCCCATAGGATTTATTGTATCAAAATTTTGCTGCATTCCATTAGCAAAATACACGCCAAAGTATGTTTCCAGGTAATTGATGTTCTCTGCATTTGGCCTCATCCTTTTTATCGCACCTGCGGTATGCACTGGTGGCCTAGGAACACATGCCCTATTGATGTATACTGCATAATTGTCAATTAAAATTCTATAATTAGCTGGAGACTAAGGCCTCTGGCACTCAGCAGCTGGATGATCCAAGAGAGTGGAAAAAAGCCACTCCCAGAGATTTTTATTCAGATTCTTTGCTCCCAAATAAAAATAAGTAAAATCTGAAGAAAAGAAATAATCAGCTAGCCTCTAAGCCCAATGATGCTCTGTTTCAAGAAAAGGGTTCATATGACCCACAACAACATAATTACTTACAATGCTGATAATTACATATAAATAATACTTAGAAATTATGTGACAGCCTTGCATCTCCACATTGATAGTAGCTTTCAAAGTGGGAAGGCGAAAAAGGGTCAATGGAAGAAAGAAAATTCAAGTTCATGACATCTCTTTAAATGGATCTGTACAATTGCCTAACAATCACTGGGCTGACAATCCCTTGTGGGAGTAACAGAGCAAGAAATGAGCCTTTGAAGCATGTCAATTGCAACAACCCATCAATGGGCTAAAAGCCAGTCATGACAGGCATCTGTTCTGTTGAACATGATTGAATCTCACCATTAGTCTACCAAATTAATTATATGGGGACCAGGAGGCAGTTTACAAACCACTTTACTCTTTTTAGTCAAGTGACAGACATACTAAGATAATTTTAATTTTTTTTTTGTTTTTTGTTATAAAGTTTTTTCTGGGTACGGGAAAGAAAGAAATATATTGGGAAATGAAGGTGACAAAAAACACACACAAAAGATCAGTAGAAATTAATTAAAATGAAAAAAAATCTAGAAAGGAGAGACTATTCCATCACTTTTTTTCTATCACTATCACTGACTTGTTGAAAACAATGAGACAATCACTTTCAAGCTACTCGGTGATGATCATAATTAGTGATTATCCCCTTGAACAATTCACCAGTCTGTGTCATGGGATATTAGAATTCCAAATGAGAGGGGGCTCTTTTGCTAACTAAACATAAGAAAGTCTCAAGTAGCACTCTGAGTACAAAAGCATGAATCACTTACTCTCCAAATGGAACAACCTCAAACACTTGCTGCATCTTTAGTCTTCCATAAACTTTCCTTAGCTTTACCATGCTCATAGATAGAGAGATGTATAGTGAAAAGAATAATGACTTTGGAATCAGAGGCTCTGGATACAAATCTGGCTATAATGCTTATTATCCAAGTCACCTTGTTCAATTGATTTGTCCTTTCATAATCCTTAGTTTCTTCTTCCATAAAATGAAAAGTTTGACAAGATAGCTACCCAGGATCATTTGAGTTCTGGTTTTACTCTCTTCCTATCTAGTAGCATAGCACAAAAACATACATTTCTTCCCAAAGTCCAACCTATCACATAATCATCTAAAATTTCTAAAGAAAATATCATAATATTAGTTCAAAACATAGGGGAAAACAATCATAGGTTCCTTCTTGAAAATAAAATTCCTTTGGTTTATAAAATTCTTTTGGTACCTGTGAGAGAGCTCTTTTCTGATTACTGAATTTCAGAACTCAGTGAGTGAGGAATAAAAAAAAATCCTTCTCCAGAAAAAAAATATTGCCTTCTACTTTTTCAAGTGAGATAATATTTATAAAGAGTTTAACACAATACCTGTAGTATGGTAGGCACCATATAATTGTTATTCCATTTCCTTCCTCCTTTTTGGTTTTGCTCTCCAAAGTCCTGTTTCTTCTAAGTTCCAATTTGCTATTTAAAAATTGGAAGAAAAGGCTTTGGGGAGATTTACTGATCCATTCTCATTTCCCTGCGTTGCATGAAAAATAAAATTTAACAACAACAAAAAATCTAGCTACAAGTAAATGTAAGAGACAGTGACTTAGAGAAAGAAAAGATTCAGAGGTCCTCTAATAACATCACTAAATTTCAATGGTCTACAAGATTATATTCTTTACTAGTTAATTAGTCTTTCTCAACAAGTCCTATCTCAAGATTAAAGAAGACAATAAGAAAATAAAACTGTTAACTAGATAAGATATAGATCAAATCTACATTGCATTTTGTAGACAATAATTCAAGCAAGGTGACTATACAACTAGAGAAATAACCCTCAGTTTCTGTCCAGGGTTTACTACAGTATTCTATTAATCCTTGTTCAGGTAACCCAAATATTTCCCACAAGACTCACCTATGACTAGAAAACTTTTAAATTATACCAAAAAATGGATATGTTCATTCTTTGTCTTCAAACTTTTTAAAGATAAAAGAATATTATTTCAATATACAACCAGTCTCTAGAAATGGATATTATAGTTCCATCTAAAATCCTAAGAATGTAAATATTCATACCAAAAGCCTAATAAAACATTTGTCTAGAAGGTGAGTGTGTCAACATTAGTCCCCAATATAATCATTATAAAGAGAGCCCATTTTCCAATGCCCAGTTTCACATTAATCCAATTCAATTCAATAATTTAAAAAAACATATATGAAATAGGTAACAGAAATTAAACATACAAAGACAAAAACAAAAAATTATTTCTGTCCTCAAGTAGCTTACATTTTCACAGTAGACTTTTTCTTATTGACTTTTTATCAATAATCATTATGAGAAGGGCTATAACTAGGAATTTTTAGACCTGGACAAACCAATGAAGTCCATATCTCATAGACTCATATTGTTCAACTTGCATGGAACCTTAGCAGTCACTTTTTCCTATCTTCAGATTTTATAAAGAGATAAATAATGATCAGGGTTACTTTCTAATGAGGAACTAAAACCTAGATTTCCTGATTCCCAAGCTAATCCTGTTATCCTGTGTCAACATTTACATCACTCAGGGTTGAGAAGTAGTATTACTAGTCCTTCCAGAGCACTGACCCTCATTTTCTTTAGTTCTTCCCTCAATAGTGGCCACTAGCTAAGTTCCCCCATACCCATTAATCCTATGAGAAAGTGAGGAAGAAGTAAAAGGAAGAAGAAAAAGAGGAGGAAGAATAAAGATGGCATGGTATGGAAATATCCCAGAAGTGAATTGGAAGCCTAGATCCAGGAAACATTAAGCAGTCTAGAATAGTTTCAGCTCCTGAATCCTAGCAGATAGAGATAATTACCTGAGTGGAGCCCCAAAATATGAGCTGATCAATCTTGAATATCCCATGTAATTCTCATCCACATCCTCCTATAAGTTCAGTATAAGTGTTCCATCCATTACACTAAAAGCATTCCTCTTTACCCCCTTGAAATCACAAAATCACCAGTAGGAACACTCCAGCTATCTATCTGTCATCTCTTGCTCTCCCATGTAACCAGCCCATATTCTCTTAATGTTATGCAATTCTTTAATGCTATTTTTAGTCCTGCCTTTTGAGTTTCTCATTCATTTTTTTTCTCTATGGCATTCATTTTTTGAATTTTTTGGAGGCATCATATCTTATTGTCATAAGTAGAATTTTATTTTCATAGAAATTTTGGGGTAAGTAAAGGAATTTTATCATTGTCTGAAAGCAATCTGGCCTGTTCACCTACTCCTACAAGAGGAATCTTTGAATCCAGTTTAACTAGGTATTTTTTTGTCCCAGATAGACATACTAATGGACAAGCTTTCCAGCCAATCTATTTCACATGACACTTCTTCCAATTCTAGAAGACAGCTATCATGTTCTAGCTCAAATCTTTGCTTCTCAGCAAATTCTTTGCTAAACATCCCCAGTGACATTTAAGGATCCTATATGCTATTGTTGACATGTGTTAAACTTATAGTCTACAAAACCCTCAGATCTTGATTAGCAACACCTAACCTATTTTGTATTTGTGGAGTTGAATTTTTATTCCTAAATATAAGAGGTTACATTTATCCCTGTTGACATCCTTGTAGGGAAATGTGTAATAAAATATTCACTATAGCACTTCTTGCCTTACCAAAGAACAAAAAATAAGGTGAGAATCCAACATTTAGGGAATGATTACATTGTAGTACATGAATTCAAGTATATTAATTTGCACTATAAGAAATCACAAATATGAAGAATTAAGAAAACATGAATATATATGTATACTGGGTATGTGTGAACTGATGAAGAGTGAAGTAATCAGAACAACGAAAGCTATAGACAATGAAAACAGCAATGTAAACGTGAAGAATTAGTTTCATTAAATGGAACAATACTTAATTATAATTACCAAGCTTGACCCTAAAGAAGAGCTGAGAAAAGGCATTTCCTTTTCTTTACTGGGGAGTCAGGGAGAGTGGCTTAGAATATCACATATACTATCAAACATAGGTTATGTATTAGTTTGCTGAACATAGCCCTTTTATTATTTTTATTTTCTAAAATTTTGTTATATGAGAATTATTACTGGGTGGTAGGGCATGGAAGAATATATTTGGAAATTAATGTGATATAAAAGTGAATTACATCAATAATTTTTAATCTTATTAAAGAGAATCAGGGAAGATTATAAGCAAAATTGCCTCATAAAACAAGAATCATTAGAGAAAAAAATAAGTTTAAAAAGAACTTGTAAAGAGGCCCAAATAAACAACTTCATGGAAGGAAGAAAGGAAGGCAGTCAGTCAGTCAGTCAGGCAGGCAGGCAGGAAGGAAGGAGGGAGGGAGGGAGGGGGGAGAAAGGGAGGAAAGAAGGGAAGGAGGGAGGGAGAGAGAGAAGAACAGAAGGAGGGAGGGATGGAGGGAGGGAGAGAGGGAATGAAGGAAGGAAAGGAGGGAGGGAAGGAAGAAAGGGAAAGAGAGAGAGAGAGAGAGAGAGAGAGAGAGAGAGAGAGAGATGATCCTATTCTTTAAATTTTCTTCTTTTTTCTCTATATAGCTTGAAAAAAAAGCAAAGAAAAGGATCTTTTATTGTCCTTAGTTTCCTCACAGCCTTTCCTCAAAAAGATAGTCAGGTCAGTGGCACAAAGTTGTATCTGGAATTAAGAAGATCTGAATTCAGATGTAGACTCAGATATTTATTGGCTCTTTGGCCTCAGACAAGTCATTTGACCTATCTGCCTCAGTTTCCTCATCTATAAATGAGATAATAGCCTGTGAAACAGGCCACCAAGGGATTTGATTTTGGTGATGTTTCAAAAGTTGAGGGTTAGGAATGTGGTTAGGCTGGTTATGATGTAGATGGTAAGGTTTAGGATAGTCATGGTGAGGTTAATGTGAGAATAGTTGCTATTCAGCCTGTAGGGGCAATGGATGAGTAGGCTAAGATTTTTCGTAGGTGGGTTTGGTTAAGTCCCCTATATCCCAGGGAAACTATTGTAAGGGTAAAATTAAATAACACATAAAACACTTTATAAAACTTAAAGAGTTTTATAAATATTCACTATTATCGCTATTCTTGGCTTTACTATTCCTGATATAGTCTTACTGGAACATGTCAATTCAATGCAAAAAGCAAAGTGTTATTCCCAGAATATTTCTATATAGCATAAATCTTGCCAACTATACAAAGAAATTCAAGGCAATTATAGGAGCATATGCTTGACTAGGTTCCCAAATAATACAAATTGAGAAAGATAGTGATTCCATAAAACAAGAAAAACAAATGACTTGACCCTTTATACATTGTTAACATTGTAGTCCAATATATTGCTATTCAATAAACAACTAATATAATCAAAACCGCCACAATAAACCTAGTGATCAAGGTTCCAAATTTGTGAATAAATGATTGGGAAAAAGAACCTCTGGATTTCAATAAATAAAATATTTGAGATTGTGTTAGCTAGTAAGAAAAAAAGAAAAGAAAAGAAGTAATTGAACAAATGAATATTATCTGGAAAATGGGTCAGGTTTTGCATATGCTATGAAACCTCATAAGTCATATTTCCTATCTCTGTAATAGTTTCAAATTGCTGACAATAAAACATAAGCAAAATGGCTTTTCTGTTTCCAAATGTGGGACTTTGTGATGTGAATATATAAGACTATCCTCCTTTAATCTTTCAGATGCTAATGCTTCAAAGGAGTCCTATAAATTGAAATGTTCTTTTTTCTTGTCTTTATGACCATAAGGAGAGGCTTGCTTTCTTAGTCTGGGCAATAATCCACCTTTTCAAAGAAGGTGGAAAGGAAGGCTTGCACAACATTATTCTTTGGTGCTGGAAAGATTATCATCTCTACTTCCTCCCCACTCATTTCTTTCTAAATTCCTTACAAATTGTTTTCTGACCCAATTGCTTAGCTGAAATTTCTTTCAAACTTTCCAAAAGATGTGTGATGTCATTTTTATGAGTAATTTTTCCTTCATCACAGATCACCACTCTGTCACACTTTAATAGATGGCTTTTATGTGTCTTTCTGAATATAAAACAAAATCACCTGGTGGCCAATTTTCTGTTAATGACCTTCTATATATTTTGCTATGCAGAGCCTGATACAATGTGGATTGTCTGTCACTTGAATCATACTCAAAACCTCTCAGCTTAGTAAGAACTATCAGAGCTGTACTCCATTGGGAACAGAGAATTCTAATTTGCTTTCAAATCACTGAAGCTGGATTTTAGTGAATATGGTTAACCTTTTAGGTATTTCAAAGGATAACAATCAGCACCTCGGATAGTTCCCTTTGGAAGCCTTACAGGGAACAAAGACATGATTCAGAGAAGATAAGATATAAAGGATTTACATCACCAGAAGAAGTGCCAAAACCAATAAAATAATGTATTTACCAAAATAAAATATCATTACAGAGCAATGGTCTAGGAGTCAGGTAGATCCAGGACTTAATCTAGGCTCTGTTACTAATTTTCCTGTGTAACCTTTGAGAAGGCTTTTCATATCACTCGGTCTCAATATCCTCTGAAAAATGAAGGCAAATTTTAGTCATGCTTTACATCCTAATTTGTGAAACCATTTTCTCTGTGTTTAATCTTCAGAAAATTTTTGATGGTCTAAATAAAGTAAGAGATTTCAGGAAAATCTAAAAATCATTTTATATACCTTTGAGTTTCTCTAGCATGTATTCAAGTAACTTAGTACTTGGCCCCTAGAAAGCACTTAAGAAATATTTTTTGATTTGACTTGATCTTCAGAAACTTTCTAATACTTTAAATAAAGCAAAGGATTTTTTTAAAAAATCTAAAAGGCTCTTTAAAACCTTTGAGTGTCCCAAGTGTACCTGAGTTACTCAGCATTCCAAAATTTAGTGGGATTTCATCAGTGAAGTCACAGCATTGTAAAACAGCTATTACTCTATTAGTCAGTGACCTTACATAGGCTGATCCATTACCATCTTGTAAAATTCAATATTGGTTCTCATTTAAGTACATAAAAATATAGTAGGTATCTCATGATAAATCATTGAAGAATCACCTGGACCAACAGAGGAATAAGCAGATTGGATAAGTTGTTTTGTTGGTAACAGAAGCAATGGCATCTGGAGCATTTGTATGAACTGATTGCCCTGAAATAGTTTAGTCAGTTTTTTCATTGGGTCTTCAGAAAACAACTTATCTCTGTTTGGCATATGACAAGAGGACCATTTTCTTTATTGGTCTTTCTTCTACAAAGTGACAATCAATGACCAACATAGCCAAAAGTCTACTTTCCTGTATTAGTGTCCTTACCTTGTGGTAGGATGCATTGATTAAACTTTTCCTAAGTTAGAGATACATTATATTCTTTTAATGGAGTTTCATAGTTTGGGGTATCAGAATTGTTTTCATAGATGGCTAACAAGACAAAAGTTGTAGCATCTTAGGCATTAAAGATTATACTGAAGTGATTCAAATTCTAAAAGATAACATGTAAAGTCAAAAAGAGCCCAAATCTAAAGAATCAGGAAACAAGTGAGCATTTGATTTTTCCATGGACTCCTCATATCTATTTGCACAGAACTGAATCATTTTTTAGATAATTTTGACTCTCAAAATGGGTAAAAATGGAGATTCAATAATGAATTATGCACTTTTATTCTCTATTGTGCCAAATTACAAGTTACTGGTTTAACACTAGAGCTTATTGGTATTTATTTTGTTTACAATTTGAATTAACTAATCTGTATACAAATTGTTCCCTCTCTCAATAAAACACAAGTATCTTGAGGGCAAGGACTATTTTAGTTTCATCTTGGTATCCTTCATATTTAATATAGTACTTTATACGTTGTAGGCATTTAATAAATGCTCATTTGATTTAGTTGAATTGAGTCTCATTAAAATTAGATAAAATTTCGAAGGATTTGAGATATTTATAGGTATAATTACAAATTTTCCATAGAGGGAAATCGATCGTTGGAAAGCCTTTTCACAAGTAGACTAAGGCAAAAGATCTTAAAGTTTTGCTTCTCCTGGACCCCTTTGGCAATCTGATAAATTCATTTCAATTCAATTCACTGAGCACTTTCTAGGCACTGTGCTAAACCTGGGGAAACAAATAAGAAAAAAAAATCCTTACCCTTAAGGAGCTTGGAATCCAATGGGGAAATACAAAATACAAAGGAAAGATGAAAAAGGGAATAGGACACCAATGGGTGAGGGAAGAGGCAAAGCCAACCATAACTGTTAGTGGAAATGGAGTAATAAAATGGTAAAAACCTATGAACTCCTCAGAATAATGTTTTTAAATACATATAAAACAAAATACATGGGAAACCCATTACATAGTTATTAAAATATTTTTAAATTAAAAGTTTTTTAAAGTTCAAAGACTCCTAATTAAGAACCCCTAGCCTAAGGTCTTTTAGTTGATTGATCAATCAATAGAGGTTCTTATCTAATTAAGGCATTAAAATTAAAATGGGATGGAGGTGGTTATAGTCCTACCCTACTAAATGCCTCAGGCTTTTGCTTCACTTTACCCAAACAGAAAATTAATTTACTAGGAGGATATGAGATTTTCCTAAAATTACTTGAAGAATTCTCTCTATACACCATTTCAGCACACTGCTGAAGACTAGCCATAAGACCCAACCACAAGATAGAATTCCTGTCAGATAAGAAAGGGACTTTATCAGAAGTTTCTGTGATTTGTCAAAAGTCATCTTCAGTTCTCAGGAAAAGTTTTTTTCCCCCAATAAGAATGGGATAAATCCTCTTCTGACCATTCAAAACATTTAAAGTAAAATACCTTGTAATTAGTTTATAAAGAGAGAGAGAACTTCAGCTCTTTTGGATTTTTTCTTTCCCTCAAATTGAATATAAGCAATTGTCAAGGGAGCAGAAAAGACAAGTGATGACATGCATTAAAAAGTCTAATCTGATCACATATATATAAAGAAAACTTTATAGATAACGTGGATATTGTCCGTGATCCAAAAGCAAGGCAGTGGACAAACTCATTTAAAAAAAGTCAATGATACAACAGACCAAAAGAGATCATCAGACTAAACACTAATCCAGCATCTTGAGGAAAGAAATGATTCCATTTAACTGTATAGGACAGTTCTAGCAGCACATTGTAGGAACAGTTCAATCATCCTGATGCTTGGGAGCAAATACAATGAACCATATTGGTAATCTCTTTTGTCATATTTTTTGAAAGTACAAATAATATCTCCAGATTATAGACCTCTTTCCTATAGGTTTTTCCTATAGTTTTATTTTTTTTTTTATTATTTTTTTTTTTTTTTTTCTCTGTTTTATTCAAGTAAGCCTCTAAGGATATAAAATTCCCTCTTATTACCGCTTTGGCTGCATCCCACAAATTTTGGTATGATGTCTCATCATTGTCATTATCTTGAGTGAGAATATTAATTGTATCTATAATTTGCTATTCACCCAATCATTCTTTAAGATGAGATTGTTTAGTTTCCAATTACTTTTTGGTCTATTTCCCCTAACTTTTTGTTGAATGTAGTTTTTATTGCATCATGATCTGAAAAGACATTTACTATTTCTGCTTTCTTGCATTTAATTTTAGGTCTTTATGTCCTAATATTATGGTCAATTTTGAATGGGTTCCATGAACTGCTGAGAAGAAATATATTCCCTTCTATCTCCATTCAATTTTCTCCAAAGATCCAACATCCTAATTTTTCTAATATTCTATTTACTTCTTTAATTTCTTTCTTATTTGTTTTGTGGTTTGATTTGTCTAATTCTGAGGTGCAAGGTTGAGGATCTCCTACTATTACAGTTTTGTTGTCTATTTCTTCTTGCAACTCTCTTAACTTCTCCTTTAGGAAGTTGAGTGCCATACCACTTGGTGCATATATGTTTTAATATTGATATTGCTACGTTGTTTATACTACCCTTTAGCAGGATGTAGTTACCTTCCTTATCTCTTTTTAATTAGATCAATTTTTACTTTTGCAGTCTGAGATAAGGATGGCTACCCTCTTTTGACTTCACCCTGAAGCATAATAGATTTTGCTCCAGCCTTTTACTTTTCTCTAGTATGCCATCCCCCTGCTTTAAATGTGTTTCTTTAAACAACATTTGTAGGGTTCTGACTTTTGATCCAGTCATGCTATCTGCCTCCTCTTTATGGGGAGTTCATCCCATTTACATTTACAGTTAGAATTACTAAATCTGTATTTCCTGCCATCCTAATAATCCCAGATTGTGCTTTACTATTCTTGCCTCCCCCAACCCTCTTTCCCCTTTTAAACTTATGTACCCCTCTTGTATCACGTCTATCCTCTTTATAATCCCTCCCTCCCCCATTTGGTCTTTCCCCCTTCCTTCCCTTATTACTCTTTTCTTTTCCCTTTTCCTCTCCCCGTTTTAATGATGCGAGAGAGAATTTTCTCTAAAACAAATGTCAATTATTTTTCTTTGAGCCAACTCTGATGAGATAAGATTCACACAATGTTCCTCCCCTCTCTAAATTCCCTCAGATATGATAAGTTTCCTTAGCCTCTTTGTGGGATGTGGTTCCCCTCTTTTTATCCCTCCTTCCCACCTTATTCTGCCATCATCCCTTTTCCATATCTACTTCCCTTTTTATGTTATATCAGTACAATCAAATTATACATGTATTCTTTTTGTATATCCACAACAGAAATACAATTCTCAAAGAGTTATTTTACCTTTTCTGCATCTCTTGAGTTCTATTCTTGGAGATCAAATTTTTGTTTAGTTCTGGTTTTCTTCAGAAACAAATGGAATTCATTTGTTTCATTAAATGTCCATCTTCTTCCCTGGAAGAAAATGCTCAGCTTAGCTGGGTAGTTTATTCTTGGCTGCATCTAAGTTCTTGTGCCTTTCAGAATATCATATTCAGGCCCTTCTTTCCTTTAATGTAGAGGCAGCCAGATCTTGGGTGATCCTTATTGTGGCACCTCAGTATTTAAATGGTTTTTGGCTGCTTGTAAAATTTTTCCTTAATCTTATAGTTCTGAAATTTTGCCACAATATTCCTTAGGGTTTTATTTTAGGGTTTCTTTCAGAAGGTGTTCGATGAATTCTTTCAATGCCTATTTTACCTTCTGATTCTATTACATCTGGGCAGTTCTCTTTGATGATTTCTTGTAAAATAGTATCTAGGCTCTTTTTTCATCATAGTTTTCAGAAGTCAATAATCCTCAGATTATCTCTCTAGATCTATTTTCCAAGTCTGTCGTTTTTGCAAGTAGATAATTCGTGGTTTTCAGTTTGTCATTTTTTGTTTTGCTTGACTGATTCTTGCTGTCTCAATGAATCATTAGTTTCAATTTGTTCAGTTCTAATTTTTTAAAGAATTATTTTCTTCAATAGCTTTTTTACTTCTTTCTGTATATGTCAATTGAGTTTTGAATGTATTGTTTTGGTCTGTGGAATTTTTTCCATTTCACTAATTTTTTTTTTTTTTAGTGAATTATTTTCTTTTTCAATTCACAGATCCTACTTTCTTGCGTGTTCTTTGTCTTTTCAATTCATGGATCTCTACTTTCTTTGAGTTCTTTGTCTTTCCAAATCACAAATCCTACTTTGTAGTGAATTCTTTATTTTTCCAATTCAGTATTTCAGGAAGTTGTTGCTCTCTTGTAGAGCTTCTCTTTCCTTTCCCATTTATCTTCTAACTCTCTTTTGAGACTTTTAATGGCCTCTTCTTAGGAGCATTCTGTAAAGGAGGACAGTCTGATGCATTTTGCTGTTTGAGGTCTCTTCAGGTTTGCTGACCTGCTCTTTTTTCTGCATAGAAGCTGTCGATTGTTCTTTTCATCTTTTTATTCATGTTTTAAAAGCCTTTAGGGTGGTCTCCTAGGCAAGGGGTTTACCAGCTTCCTCTGCAGAATAGGGAGAGATGTAAACCGATTTCCGGCTCAAGGTATGGGAGTGCTCTGTGTGAGAGTTTTCCCTTCCCCAACAGGAGGTGGATTCAGCACTGGCGAGCTATCAAACTGCTTCAGTAGGGCTGAGTGGATTATCGGTGCCCTCGGCTGGGAACTAAGTGGTGAAAGTGTCACCCCATGGCAGGAGCCTCTTGTGGGACTGTGAGTATTAGCATGACTGGAACGAGACAGCCACAAGCTCTGCCCAGTGTCTCTGCCTGATGCAGATCGGCCCTGGAAAAAAAAGCTCTATGGCTCCCAAGCCGAGGCTCCCCCCTGTGCAGTTGGAGGCTAACCCGGCTGTGTCCTCCTGCGTGCAGGATCACAGCTGTCCCAAGGAAAAGCCCTACTGCAGGGTTGGGGCTCTGGCAGCTTGTGCTGAGATCTGTGCCTTCACCCTCGTTTGAGACTCTCCTTGGAGACCTAATTTCTCTCCCAGTCTGCTCGATCCCCCACTGGCCCCGGAACCAACCTTTTTGGCGAGACTGCAGATTTTTCGGCTGGTGAGTTGTTCGCTCTATCTTTACGATTGTAGCAGTCAAGACTATTTTTGAGGCTTGATATATTATTGATAAAGAGGGTAAGAGAAGAGCTTAGAAAGACGCGTGTGTCTTCTCCGCCATCTTGGCTCCGCCCCCCTATAGTTTTATTTTTAAAATAGAAAATAAAATTTAAAAAAAAGAGAGCTACATGTTTCTCAGAGGCAGCTACATGGCACAGTAGATAGAGTATCAGACCTGGAGTCAGAGAGACCTAAATTCAAATCTGGTCTCAAATGCTTATTAGCTGGGTGACCCTGAACAAGTTTCAGTCCTGTTTGCTTCAGTTTCCTCATCTGCAAAATGAGGTAGAAAAAAGAAATGGCAAAATTACATCAGTGCCTTTGCCAAGAAAACCCCAAAGGGTGTTTGTTACAAAGAGTTGGGTCTGACCAACAACAAAAAACATTTTTCATATTCATTTCTAACAGCAAATTTTAAAGAAGTCCATTAGTATACCAGCAGTATTATCACTACACTCTGTAGCTCTAATTGGTCTAAACTCCAAGGAACAAGTTTTACTTCCCAAGATAATCTGATCACCTGAAATCTCCTTTATCATGATGTTTAAATCATCCTTGAATTCTCAACATCCTTAATTCTCAATGTCCTTAATCTTTTCTCCCTTCTGACTGGAGAAACACTAAATTGACGGAGCACTAAATTTTAAAAACTGGTGAAACACTAAACTCTACTCAAAGTTTTCCTTTATGGAGGGCAAGATTCGGGCTTTCCAGATCTCTTCATCAAACAAGATGTCCCCTGATGTCTTTTCCACCTACACTTCCCCCCTCTCCACATTCTTTTGTATGCTGTTCTCACCCATTAGATTATAAACTTCTCCAGGACAGGGTCTGACTTTCTTTTTTCAATTATTTGTGTCCATAACACTTAGTTCAGTGATTGGCATAGTTTATTCAATCATTTTTGGTTATGTCCAATTCTTTCTGACTCCATTTGTTGTTTTCTTGGCAGAAATACTAAAATAGTTTGCTCTTTCCTTCTCCAGCTCATTTTACAGATAAGGAAGCTGATTAAATAACCTGCCTAGGGTCACACAACTAATAAGTGTCTGACACCAGATTGGAACTAAGAAAGAAGAATATTCCTGACTCCAGGCCCAGCATCCTATCCATTGTGCCAACAAGCTGCCCAATCTGTTTCAGATGGCTCTGTAGGAGAAAGTGAGGCTGGTAACTTCGCACAGCCCTCCCTCACTTCAATCCAATTCACTTGCATGTCATGCCATCACTTCTCGAATGTCATGGTCCTCTTTGAGAAGAAAAAACAAACAGTAGACACTTAATAAATACTGAATTGAATTGAAATGATGGATTGTTGTTTTATTTTGTTTGGCCTAATGATAAGTGGCTGCTTAAATAATTCCTGTGTCCCCTAAATATGGATCCTTTTGATATTTTCCCAGACCAAAGCAATTCTAGTATGCTTCTGTCATGCTGTTTTGACACAATACCCCTTATATGAATTTTGAAAAAAGTGCCTGTGATTTTTAAAAGAGCTTTAATGGCTTAAAACTACACTAATATTTTGAGGATACTACATATATCATGAAAGAATGACAAGAATCATATAAATTTCCTTATGAGTGAATTCCCTCCCCAACTTGATCAGCTACAGGGAAGAAGACTTCTGTTAATACAGGATAACCCATCTTTTGATTTGTTTTCACCATCTGGCTAATTCTTACAGAGAAAAGTAATGGCCAGCTCCTCCTTTCACATGTTTCCCAAAGGACAGAGAAACAAATCAAATTGTGTCAGACTAGCCATTTGACAGCTGTAATGAATTAAATTGCATTCAGCACTTTAGTACATTATGTCCTCCATTAAAAAAGTATGTAAAATGGGATTTTAAAAGACATCCTGAAAATGTATGAAAATAGGGGCATGAAGTGCTTGCTTCCTACAGGGAAAGGCTAACTTTGCTGTCCCCATACCTGACTCATTTGCTAAAACAGTCTGATTTGTTCACTGAAAACCAAGAAATAATGTCAAATTGAGGAAGGTGTCTCTTTGTGCGACTGACTTGGAAGCTATCAGACTATGAAAAATGATTCTCATTTGTTTAGGCACCTTCATGAACCTGCCCCATCTGTACTGTTTCAATCCTTTTTCTTTAGACTATGTAAATCAATCTCCCTGGCTAGAGCAAGCATCACTGCTCACTGCTGTCACCTACTGGTAATTCACATGTATATATTGGTCAGGGTGGTTTTTCAAGTGTTTTGCTTTTCAAGGCCAGTCAGATTTCAGGATGCTGCTGCAGAAAAGTCTAGATAGTAGTTAAGTTCATTGTTTGTCCTTTCTCTTTATTTAAAAGAAACAGTAAGAGATATTGAAGAGGGCCCTGGACTGAGGAATCAGATGATCTGCATTCAAAATCTTGGCTCTGCTACTTGGTAGCCACAAGACCATGGGGAAGTCATTTTCTCACAACCTCAGTTCCTTCATGAGGAATTTGGAGATAATAACAAATGCACTACCTCCCTCATGATGTTATTCTGAGGATCTACTGAGTATTCTACAGTGTGTCCCAGTGTGTAATTAAAATTAAAACTTATTAATCAATTACAATTTTAAACTGAAATAAGACTTTTGGGATACCCCGTATGTATGTATATGGGGTGAGTTGATCAAAAGTTTGTCATTCAGCTTAAGGTCATATTGAGGTAAGCCTTTGTTTAGGACTTTAAATGGTTTACATAGAGGGGTATATTCTATTTGTAATAAATGTCCCCATGTAGGAAAAAAAGTCATTTTATGTGGGAAAAGTCTAATAACACTACACTGAAAATGAATAATTGAATCCCTGTTATTGGGGATAATGCATTTGGCTTGAGCATTTGTGGAATATAGCCAAACAGAGATATGCCAAAGCCAGCTTGAGCCAGCTGGGAGCTGATAATTAAATTTTCAAAAAACATTCATACCTTCAAAATCAGCAAACACTACAAATCAGGACTTGATTTATTATTTTCTTGATTGTCTAGACTTAAGAAAGTGATGGAGAAAGTATTAATGCAAATTAAAAGTGTAGCTTACCTTTTTTGAGACTGAGCTATATAATGTTTACTTAACTATTCTTTTAATCAACTCCTTGTCATCATGGACCTAGAAAAGGGTGTGTGTGTATATATATATATATATATACATGGATCATGGATCATGGATTAGATTTGTAAGAATTTATAGGGACATGATTCAAATCTCATTTCAGTTTCTTACAATGTGACCTCAGAAGAGTCACTTAACTTTATTGAAACTCATTTCCCTTAGCTGTAACATGAGATATTAAGGCTAGATGAACCTTAAAATTTCTCCAAGCTCTAAATCTATGATCCTATGAGCCCAAATATTAGTTATCATTATTGAGATATTTTAATGGAGAGCACCTATAGCCACAATCAGTGATGATGGTAATAATATAATAATAGTTAATAGTTATGTAGTACTTTAAGCTAGGAGAAGAGTTTTACAAGTATCATCTCATTTTATCATTATAATTCTGGAAGGCAAATGCTATATCCCTAGTTTATAGATGAGGGAACTGAGGCAGATAGAGGTCAAGTGACTTGCCTAAATTTTCCCAGCTATTATCTGAAGCCAAATTTGAAGTTAGCTCTTCCTGACTCCAGGTCTTATACATCTACTGGGATACCTGTCTCATTATTCCTGCTTAGTTTAATAATTAATACGAAACCCATGAGAATACAGAATAAGCTAGTTAATAAGTAGAAAAACAAAATTAGAATTTAATTCTCTAATTTCTGATAAATTCTAATTGAAACTTGAAATGTCATTAGAGTTAAGCTATCTGCTATCAATGATATGTTTGTGCCAAAAAGAATTGATCTTTGACCAACTCTCTGCCCACTTCCAACACAGAGAGCCCAAAATGTAATTACAGAAAGATTAGGGCAAATAATAAGATATTAACCTCAATGTAAAAATGTGGCCATACCCAAGATCCCTTGAGTAAGTGTGAACAAATTTCCCCTTGATTAAATTTGAAGCAGAACCTTGCTATTGACTTTCTAAAACATTAAGCATTGCCCTAAATGGACCTTATAAGACAAATGATTCTATGGTTGGTTGGTTGAAGTCAGCCCAAACCAGAAGCGGTTTTGTAGAATAGGGAGCCTGGCGCCTAACTGGACCTATTATACTAAAAGACAGTGGATAGAAGGGGAAATTATCTTTCCTCCCCCATCATAATGATCCTTGGCATCTAGCAACAGAATAATAAACCCAGTAGAAAACACCTTATCCAGCATTTCTAAGTCAGATTGAGAGAGTTCAAGACAGAGTTAAGATACATTCAAAAAGGGTAGAGACATACACTCTCCAGTCAGACAAAACAGAAAAGCAGTCACTTGAGGAAGGAAGTATATGTAGTTTCAGTGAAAGTGATCCCTGGCAACAGAGAAAGCAGCTGACCATGGATTCAAGATAAAACTAACCCTATCAGCTAAGCAGTGAGCTTCAGTGAGAAGCAGCTAAGCAACCCTTTCAGAAAAGATGCTACATCTGAGGAGAAAGCTGTGTAAAGACTGCACAAATTACATAAAGGCGCTGTAATACCAGAGGTCTAAGTGGCTAGGACCACTTGTGTTCCCTTTATTTATGCCTAATTACCATTGAAATCTAACTTTCTGCTCACTCTTTGTGGAAGCTGTATCTATTTGTGAGAAACTGGGCTGAGGTTTATGGAGGAATAGTTTGTAGTTGTTGTAACCCTCATTTTGGAAAACAATGCATTTACTTAGAGTTAATTAGCATTAACTAGATAACTATTAATGGGAAACCCATCATTGGGAACGTGAGAGCTGCAGGTTTATGAGTTCAGATCCAGAGTACCCTATTTTGAGAGTATTCACATACTGAGGACTCAACATGAAAACCTGTAAATGATGAGTAGAGATGGCAACTCCCAGAATGAATGCTACATATAAAATAAACATAATACTACTGATTTACTGGCCTGCAATTTGGGATGTATTTAATAACAAAATGAGTAAAAAACAATGAGAAGTATATGATGCAGGAAGATGCTAAAAATGGTGTTTAAAAAGAAAAAATGCCTTTGATACATATACTATATTTCTTATTCTATCTAACTCTCCCTAATATTTTCAGGGGGAAATACAAAATTATCTTCTCTATAAAATTTCTCTATGGACTTCTAGTTGTCAGCTGGGATTAATTAAGCCCTATTTGATGACAATGAAAGAAAGAAGCCTAACCTCTGGTTAGTTCTCTTCAACTATTCCTATAAAGCTTTCTGAAGAACCAGTCTGAAAAGGACTTTACTAATCATAACTGGGAAAAACTGTATAGTGATCCTAAGGTTTTCTAGCCTTGTCAACTATAGCCATGAAGAGCAATTTATAGTAAAGTCAAATAATGAATGGGAGGAGAGAATGTACCTTAGGGAGAAATGATGGCAAGAGAGGATCAAAGCCACCTTCCAACTTATTGAAATAGAAAAGGCTGAATTTGGAATTAGGAGACTTGGGTATGAGTCATGATTTTATAATAATCAAAGAGAGAAGAGAAATGAACAAGAAGGCAGCTGTTGCCCCTGATGATCCTGATAGGGACATAAGCATCTTTCTCATTCTGAGGCTGACTGTAAGCATCTTGTCAAAAAGCAGAGTACTCTAGTTTCTGGATTGTTCTTCCTAAGCTGGCTTTTGTACAGTGGCCTTAAAATGAAAGACTAGCTTGGAGAAAAGAGACAAAGCCAGATGAGAAAGTTGGAGCAGTAGAAAGAACAGTGAATTCACAGGAACTGAATTTGAATCCCAGCTCTGCCACTTATTATGCAACTGTAGCCTCTCTGTGCCTCAGTGTCTTGGGCTATAAAATGAAAAGAAGAAATGACTTTTAGGGTTCCTTTCAACTGAAGATTTATGATCTTATGATATCTTAGATTTTTTTCTGTCTATTTACATTCCCCATGTTGCGTATAGTTCCAGGAAAGTAACACAGATCAGCTCTTCTCAGCAACATAATGATCTAAGACAATTCCAAGAGACTCATGATGAAAAATGAATGCTATCCACATCCTGAGAGATTGGGTTATACAGTTTGGATGCCATTAAAAGCATACTATTTTCACTTTTTGTTGGTTTTTTTTCCTCGTGGTTTTTCTCTTTTGTTTTGACTCTTCTTTCATAATATGACTAGTGTGTAAATATGTCTAATATGATCGTACATGTATAATCTATATCAGATTGCTTGCCATCTTGGGAAGGGGAGAGGGAAAAAAAGGAAATCAAAATCTTATAAAAGTAAATGTTTAAATGTCAAAATGTTATCTTTACATGTAATTGCAAAAAAATAAGATGCTATTAAGTGGGGGATGGCGGAGTAGGACTGAACTACAATCATTTTGAGGTCTTAGACACAGGCCCCAACAGTAGCAGCAGCATTTTGGACAATATTTTCTGTGTTCTTTCTTATTCTCTTGGGTGTCCCTGTAGGACCCTAACAAGTGTTATTTGTGGAATACTAACATCCAGCTCCACAAAAAATAACCACAGAATGTTTAGAGAAGCAAGAAAGATTATCCATTGGAGATCATCTATTCTAGAAGAAAGTGAATCCCAGAGAGATTAAGTGATTTTCCTAATGTCTCAATGACACTGGTCAATAAGAACATAGGAAAGGATATTAAATTTGGGGTCAAAGGACCTGAATTTAAATATGGCATCTGTTCATTAACCATGTGATTTGGGGCATTTCACTAAATCCCTCTGGGTCTCAGTTTTCATATTTATAAAATAATGACATTAATATGAATGATCTTTAAAATGTCTTCAGTTAAAATATGTAATTCTATGATTTTACGTAAAGCTCAATTGATCGGGGGAAGGAAAAACACTAAGGTTAATAATTACTTATGCCAGTTTCTTCTCTAGAGGGTTATGAGGCTCAAATGAAGCCTGGATAACAGTTATCAACTGGACAGAGCTGGCCTCTAAGGTCTGGATGACCAGAGTTGAACAAAGCAAGCTAGAGACAAGAGTGTCAGAAATCAACAGAAATCTAATTTTAAACTGAGGAAAAGAGATTTCAAACAAGGACATGTGCTGGAACCCTGTGCCCATTGAGGGGGCTGGACAGGGATCCAAAGTAGTGTGGGAAGATCTCAATACTTATACATATGGCTACACAGTGAGCTAAAGCCCTAACAATAAGGATAACAGCAACAATGTGACAAATATGATTCATAGCAGGGTTTCATAATCAGAAACAATTCTAGGATTTTGCTATGGCTGAGATCATCCAGACTATAAGCTCCAAGGATTGTTGTTATGCTAAGCTCAGGGCACAGCCTGCCTGCTGGCCTTAACTCTGAAAAAACAACGCGTCTCCCTCTAATCTTGACATAGTTTAAGAAGGGCATTTGTTGATCAGCAGAGAGCATCCAGAAAAATGCAACTATGATATAGAAAAACCTTTAACCATTATCACTCATTTGAAATAATGGCATTTTTGAAGAGACTTTGGAAATATATGACAATGATTTTCAAGTACTTGAAGGTCTGTGATGTGAAAGAAGCAGTTTGGTCCCAAAGATCAGAACAAAGAGATAAAGAGAAACATTTAGACTTGATGTGAAGAAAAGAACTTAACAAAAATTATAGCTATCAAAAAGTGTGAGAGGCTTCCTATGGAGGGGGCAGATTCTTCTCCAGTGGAGACTTTCCAAGAAAGACTGGATAATCACTTCTCAGGTACACTCTAGAGATTCTTCTTCAAATAGGGTTTGGACTAAATGTCTACTGTAATTCTACCTTGCACTGAAATTTTGTGATTCTCTGAGACAATGAATGTGAAGCATTTTACAACTTAAAGTGCTATTTGTACTTCAGCTATTTTAAATTACTTTAAAATTATTATTGTAAAACAAATGAACATTATAATCTGGGAGCCTCTAAAAAGCATCGCTTTAATGTCTTTGTTCCTTTTTAAAATTGATATTAACCTGTCATACCAACTATTTTTCATCCAGTGATTTTAGGCACAGACTTTCTTCAGAAATGATATTTACCAAAGTTTGAAAGGGGAGTGAAGGTGGGAGTAGACTTGAGTTTGACAGGGTTATTTGTGATGGATATGCTAATAAAACAGTAGGAAGCCATGCCAGTCTGTGTTCTCCCACTTTTTTTCCTTTATCTTAAGGCACAGTTGTCAATAGATGACTAACAGCTTCTCCTATGTCAGGGAAAGAATAGTATTCCAGCTGGTCTGGACATTTTGTTTTCCTTCCTCACCTCCCTACAATATAAAATATAGGGAGCCCAGCCATTCTTTCCCATCCCTCTGCTCTTTGAGGTCCCCAGTTGCTCATTTAATCTTAGCAGCTCTCAATGGGAGGAACTGTCCATTTGTATTCTTAAAAAACTAGAGAAAAGACTGGGCTTTGCTTACATACCAAATGTTCTCTGTCCAAAAACAGTGAAAGCTGTCTCTGTTTGATGGATTTTCAGAGCTGTCATCTCATGTCACATAAAATGCCTTACAAAGCCTTTAAATCCTAGGACAGAGTTATCTGAAGGGTAGAAAATATCTTCCTAATAGGTTGAACTTCTATATGGCTAATGCTTGTAAAAGAAATTATATGGGAAAAAATTTAGTTCACAAAATTATCCCCAATAAAAAATTAGGTGAATTTCACTCCTGCCCCTCAAGAATGATAATCATGCTTTCCTCTTGCACTAATAGCTACCCTCTCTGTTTTGTGTAGTGCTTCATAAAGGAAAAAAAAGAGATGGGACATATAAAAGTAAAAGAGAAAATAACAAAGCAAAGGTGGAAGGCAGTTAGTGTGAGAAGCATATACTGAATTTTCTCTCCAGTTGGTTATAGAGGTAAAGAACCAGATACTCTAAGAAAGACAAAGGCAGGGGGAAAAAATCCCTATCTATATCAAAATATACATAACAGCCCTTTTTGTGGGAGTAGAGAAGCAGACACAAAGCAGGTAGCCACCTACTGGCAGATGAATGTAATGGTTGCTCACTAAAAAGGAGTTCAGAGAAATAGGAGAAAATTTATATGAAATGACAGAGTTAAATTAAGCAGAATCAGAGTAGCAATTTAAAAAAAAAGCAATCCAATTGGTGGAAGCTCTAAACATTATCATGAATGGCAAAAAAAAAAGAATAGTGTGCCTCAGGTCACACATCTTGTGTGACTTATTACAACAAAATTTGATTACATACCTTCTCTGCATGGGCCCTGTACTATCATAGAGGTACAAAGAGGATGGTTATTTGTTGTTCTTTTTCCTTTGTTCTCAAAGAGGTCTAAGACATCAAGGAGGTGATGCCATAATATGCAAGTGAATTGGATTTAAGTGAGGGATGACTGCAAACTCACCTGCCTAATTTTCTCCTCCAGAGCCATCTGAATCCAGTGACATGCTATAGATCAGGACACATGAAGGAAAAATGAAGATATTTTTGACAGCTTGCTTGCAAATTAGGATATTTATTGAACTCTAAACAAATGGCCTTCAAAACTAAACCAAAAGGAATCTATTTTAATGGAGTGTTTAAGTTAGAAGAACATCTTCCAAGCCCTTGTGAAATAATGAAATAATGTTGCTAAATCAAAAAGGATTTCAGCAGTAGATATGGTGATAGCACAACTATTACTGTTGACTAACCTTTGGCTTCTCAGAATTGCTTTGCTACAGGGGCAGCTAGATGACACAGTGGATAGAGCCACTGGATTCAAGAGGACCTGAGTTCAGATCTGGACTCAAACACTTAAAAATTACTAGCTGTGTGATTCTGGGCAAGTCATTTAACCCCAATTGCCTCAATTATTACATTTGATTTTGAACAATATTTAATACTCTTCTCCCTCTTCAATCCTATTATTATTTGTAATTTATTCCATCTGGAAGATGTAGATCAAGCTTAATCTAAAACATACATTTTCTCTTTCCCAGTGCATAAACATAATTTCTACTATCAATAATGAAAGCTACCTATTCATCTCAAGAAGTATATCTAACCATAAATGTTTAAAGACAACAATGTTTTATGTCCTATATGAGAAGAGTCAGTAGACAGAATTTTGATATATTCTAACAAGTTTAAAAATGCAAAGTATTAATTTGTTTTCCACATAAGGCTGTAATAGTGCCTGTTGTGTTTCTGTCAAGAAACAGCATGAGATTCACATATTAGCTGGGATAAAAAGGATTCCCAGTGTTGTGAATCCACATTCCAAAGATTGAGGAAATAATTGTATTTTAGAAAATCCCTGGGGTTTAGTTAGATTTACATGTAAGTGTTTAGTATATATTTTTTCCTACTTCCTTTTCTTCTTTTTTAAAGATAAAGAGTGTATGACATAGGGATGATGAGTTTTGCACTTTATGACACTTAGGGTCTAGGTTTTAGCAACTTTGAATTCACAAGCGCTGCCTCCAATCTCAGGGGCTTCTAAAAAACACTCCCTTTGACTTGTTTTGCTCCTAACTAACTTTCCCTGAGAACCAAAATCAGACTCATTTGCCCCTGGGAGTTTCAGAATATGGCTCATATTTAGACCTTTACAGATACACATAGAATTGCCCCAGCATATGGGCAAATGTTCAAGCTGAACATCTGAAGCACTACAATTTCTCCTCTATCTCCTAGAAATAATTGAAAAAACAAAGCAAATCAACAACGGCATAAAGACCTCATTAAGGACGCAGAAAAGCACTTTGTACTCATGGGGCTCCACTTCATCAAAATGTTCTTTTCCCCCTGAGGTGGGAGGGGGGAATCTCCTTTTACACCCCAAGGAGATATACAAGCCTCCAACCTCATGGGGCTACTCTGAGGGTTTGTAACACTCTTTAAAGCAAATTTTTCACATTTTGCTGAACATTGGATTTCACTCCCAGGGACCTACCTATATATGTTTTCTCATCCTTTAAACTTGTTAAATGACCCTGTCTTGTTTCTGGACAACCTGGACAACCCCAGAAACAAGGTCTGAAGCAATCCTTTATTTTTTCTCCTACTAGATTTGATTAGTCTCAGACCCCTCTGGAACTCTATTTCCTCATTTTAAAAATTAGCATATTGGACCTCCAAGGTCTCCTATAGCTCCAAATTTATGATGATTTAAGTGGCTATTTTGTTCAGTAGACAGAACACTAGGTCTGGAGTTAGGAAAAAAAACTGACTTCCAATTCAAGTTTTTGCTAGCTGTATGATTCTGGACAAGTCATTTAACTTCTGTTTCCCTCAGTTTCCTCAACAGGAAAATTGATTCCCAACTCCCAGGGGTTGCAACAAGGAGAAAATGAGATGATATTTATAAAGTGCTTAGCATAGAGTTTGGCATGTAATAGATACTTCTTAATACTTGTTTCCTTCCTTCCTCTACTTCCTCTTTATATCTCTGCTTCTAGATAAATGAGTATTAATATTTTGCCTACATGTTCAAGGCAAGAATAATAATTATATAATGCCTACTATGTGCCAGACATTATACTAAGTGCTTTATAAAGAGATTTTACTTGATACTCCCAATAACTCTCAGAGATATGTACTATTACCCCATTTTAATAGTTAAGGATCAATTTAAGGCAAAGATTAAATGATTTGCCAAATTTATTCTTCTAGTGTCATAGCTGAATTGGAACTCATATTTTCTTGCTTCTAGACCCAGTGCTTTCTCTACTTTGCCACCTAACTCAGGCCCTCTCCATCTATATTCCCAATAAAAGTGAGGCTGTATTTTCCCCAGTGGGTAACATGCCTCCTGAAGCTTGACTGCTGCCTTTCACCACACAATATCCCCAAATCAGACTCCTGTGTAACCTTCAGCTTTTTCTTCCCAAAGCATTGCCAGACTTTCTTAGAGCCTCTCCTGCTGTTTCACCTAGACTGCCTGCAATGACTGAGTGCTAGCACTGATTAGAATACCAATGCTCCACAGAGCCACAATGACCAGAAAACTCCAAGGCAGCCCTATTTGAGATAAGGCAATATTTAACATCTCCTGAAAACTCAGAAATAATCCTGAGGTAGATTATAGGATTTCTATCATCTTTTGGAATCAAATGACTGTTGCAAGAACTGGGACACTTGCCAAGTGCTGATGTGTGAAAAACACAGAGATGGCCGCTTATCGCTGTGGCTGTGAGCTACACAAAACATTAATATAAAGTAATATTGCTGCTGATTAAACATTATTAGTCTATTCGGTTAGATACAGGCAGACGAGCCCAGATTTTAAATATTGGCAACACATTCTAATGCAACATATTTATATTCTGAAATAAATGTGTACAAAAAAAAGTGCATGAAAATGAGGAAGAGATCTCTCTATAAACAGTCTCAAATTAAGTGTGAGTATTGTGAGAGGTTGTCTGGTTTTATCCTGTTTGTTTGTTTTAATAGTTTTAGGGCGGCAAAAAATAAATAAAATAAAGACTACCCATTCTTTCTTTACATTTTGAAATCCTTGTGATCTTGCCAAATGGGATATACTATGCTGTGATTTAATAAAGGTGCACTCCCTCCTTAAAATATGTATGCTAGATCTCTTTGTATTTACTGATGGTCACAAGAGAACCTAGAGATGGAGGCTCTCCATTCATCACATTACATCCTGACTCTTGGTGCCTGAGAACATTAAAGCAAAGGAATAAAACTTCTTGCTTTCTAAGCAGCAAGGATATTCAAAGGTAAGTGCCCAGGCTGCCTTTGCTGAAGACTTTCAACTTCACAAATATCTATTTAGTATATATCATGAGTCAGGTACTGGTCAGCACTAAGGGTACAAGGAGGAAAGAAAAGGATAGGGAAAAGCACTTATTAAATACTTACTATATACCAGGCACTGTGTGGAGAACTTTACAAATATTATCTAATTTGAATCGTACAACAACCCTAAGAAGTAGCTGTTACTTGTTATTTTTAATTTACAATTGAAGAAGCAGAGACAGACAGAGGTTAAATGCCTTGACCAAATTCACAGTTAGTGTCCGAGGTCAGATGGGAATTCAGATCTTATTTACTCCAAACTCAGAGATCTATCTATTCCATTTAGAATCTAATGAGGGAATATGATTTGTATGCAGAATAAATGGAAAGTAAGAAACTAAAAGATTAAATAATCTACTCATAATCACAGGACTTATAAGTGCCTAAGATAAAAATTGAATATTCAAGAAGACAAGCGATGTAGTAGGGATAAAATGGTGTTAAGAAAGGGTTGTGTGGGGATGGCATTGAAGCCTGAGCCTTTTCCCTTCAACAAATTTGTGGACTTTAGTTACATTAATGTTCTTTAGGACAGCAAGGTGGCACAATACATAGAGTATTGGAACTGGAATCAGGAATAATGCATAATATTTGGAAAACCCTTTGCAAACTTTAAAGTGCTATATATAAATACTTTGTCATTTTTGTTCAGTTGTGTCCAGCTCTTCATGATATTATTTGAGGTTTTCTTGGCAAAGATATTGGAGTACTTTGCTATTTCATTCTTTAATTATTTTATAAATGAGAAAACTGAGGCAGGCAGAATTAAGTGACTTAGTTAATAGTGTCTGAGGCTAGATTTGAATTCAGGAAAATCAGTCTTCCTGCCTTGAGACCCAGAACTCTATCCACTCTGTAACCTAGTTTCCCCTTATATAAATGCTAGCTATTATTGTAGTTACTATTGTTGTTGTTGTTATAGTAATTTCAACAGTGTCATACAACATATGCTATACACATATATATTATGAATATAGATCAATTGGCCCAGCATAACACAGTATGTTTTTCTGTGACTAATCAAAGTTTCTTCAAATTATTTTACCCTATCTTTTTGGTTCTGTTTTAATCATGCCTATTTTACAGTGTTGCTTACTGACTTCAGTTCCTATTTGCCAAAATATTGGGATTACAATATTTTGTCAGAACATCTCCCAAACTGCTTGCTAAGTAGTCTTTCCATTGCATCATGGTATTCCTTTTCTTTGATGACTCACCTTTGGGCTTGGTCTATTAAATAAAGCTTAAATATCTGTTCTTAACTTTCAAGACCATTCAGGGTCTGGTGCTATGCTATTCATTTTCATGTAGAGCGTATTCTAAGGATCATGAACTCTATTACAATCTACCATGAACTCCTATTCTCACCATTCCCTGTCATATCTCCAAGATTTTATTCATGCCATTCCCCAGTTACATAAAAGGAAACAGAGAGTTCTAGTACCTCTGGTATGAGAGTTTGAGGGCCTTTTTCAGGACTTGTCATCCACCTTTGGTGTCCATCCTTCAGTGTGGATCAAAAAAGCTGTAGCATGCTCAACTGCCATACTCTGGTAAAAATATCTCAGAAGATGGACTAGACTAGATTGAGAGTAGCAAAAGACCTAAAACCCATCAGTTAAGTTAAGAGAATGTCTACTCCAAACATGTGAAGGTTCCCTCGGTAGAATGGGTGAATGAAAATAACTTGTTCCAAAGGCTGAAGCAGTCTTTGTAGAGTTTGGTTAGACATTAGATTTGTGTGATGTTGCCACATTTAAATCCAATTCACATGCAAGTTATCATGAATGACTGGTCCTTTTCAAAAACAAAAGGAAAACAAGGCATAGAAACAGTATTCCCGAACCACCACAAATACCCCTACTCCCACTGCATTCTATAGATATAAAGTAGATTTCCTTCAGTTCAAATTGGTTGAGTCATCTCTCCTCTACTGCCTTACCAACTGCATTCCAGTTTGAAAGAAACTTCAGTCCCTGCATCTACTGGACTAACTGATGACTCTCTCTCCTAGACCATTATTTCAGGAAAAGCCCCAGCTGACCCAACTTTCTAGTCTTCTCTCCCATGACTTTGCTAACATGATTCCTTCACCTTCTTCTCTCCCTCAGTTCTGGAGTCATAAATCATTATCAAATCTCTGTCATTGTTCCAGGATTGGATGTGTCAATCTGCTTCCTTCAGAGAGCACTCCCTATCCCAGAAACTTTTCCAGTCCAAAGTTTCTAAAGTAGTCTGAAGGCAGGAACTGTCTCTACATTTTTATAGGACTTAGCATTATGGTTGGCACAAATTAACCAATTAATAAATGATTCTTCATTCCTTCATTTATTCCCTTCCTAAAAGGTTTAGGATAAAATGCCACTAACACTATGAAGCCTTTCTGACCCCTCCAAGATAAAAATAGCCTCTCTTCCTTCAAACTTCTTAGGGTAGTTTGGCTTTTCTTTGCCCTTCTGCTATTTTTATGTAGTACTTTAAGGCAATTAGATGGTTTATTGGATAGAACTCTGATCCTGAAGTTAGGAAAACCTGAGTTCAAATCCAATCTCAGCACTTATGACTTGTGTGATCTTGGGCAATTCACTTAACATTAATTTGCCTTAAGCTACTAGACAAGAAAATGTCAAACCCCTTGGAGAGTAAGTAATACCAGTATAGTTACCATTATCTTAGAGAAAAGGAGATTTTAAAACAATAAATGAGATTTTCAGGATCAAATAATTAATAGGTGGCTAAGGTGGAAATTGAATATAGGACTTCTGACTCTTCTATCCAACCATATTTCCATTAGATAATATTGTCTACTTCTTTATGTATCATATATCTATATCTATATTATATATATATATATATGTATAGGTGTGTGTGTGTGTGTGTGTGTGTGTGTGTGTATTATATGGCCATTTCTATCTACCTTATCCCCCATTGTTTGATTGTAAACTCCTTGGGGAGTATGGGATTTTATCAACTTTCAGCTTCATTTAGCATACTGTTTTATAGGTATTGGATGCTTAGCTAATGTTGGTTAAATTAAATTTAACAATAGGGCAGGATATTTTAAAATCAGAACTATGATGGAAAATCAGGTATTATGATTACTTTACCTAGGAACTATCTGCCATACCAAAGTAGAGGCAAAATGATTTAATGAATCAAGTTGTGAGTTCCAACCTAGACAATATGGATTCAAATCTTGCTTGTGACTCAGTAGCTTTGTGAGCTGGAGCAATTCACTTAACTTCACTAAGTTCTCCCTCTTATCTGTAAAAATGGGGATAATAATAGTATGGACCCATTATGACATGAGGACTGAACAAGGATAAATAAGATAATGTATACATAGTGAATAGCCTACTCTCACTCAGAGATCTGCTACATCTCCTCTTCAGGGTTCTAGGGGGAACCCAAGATCCTTAAGTCTAATGCTATCAGATCAAAATCAAGCTGAGATATGTTCTTTAGATATGTTGTCCAAATTGTTAACTAGGTACTAATTCCAATTAACCAATTAATATCAATTAGATTTTAGGAAGGAATATTCACTTGCTAAAGCAAGAACAAAGGTATAAACATTACTCCCAGTATTGGGGATACATCCTTCCCTATTGCACCTCCATTTCTTAGGAGAGTACACTCACACTTAATCCAGATTCTATATAATACAGGATCCACCAAGTTCACCTGAAAACTGATCATTGCTCATGAAAGAGCCCTTATCTTGGATGGTATACGAAGATCTTTCCTCCCAGCTAGAGCTAGACCTGCTGGCTACAAAACCTGACATAAAGAAGACTTCAGAACCTTTCAAAACTCAAAAGATCTTAGCATACTCATTCCTGGGATCAGGCTGAGTTGGCTGCAAAATTCAACAAGGGTTTGACTCCGTAAAAAAAGACTGTGAAATTCACCAGGGTGGGGAGTAAGTTAGGGTGTAACGCTGCCCATTGCTTCCCCAGTTGCAAGCTGGTCCAGGCATAGTATTCCAACAATGCTCAAAAGAGTCCTTTTTTTATTCAGTGATTCTCATGAGAGCGAATCACTATGCACCGATGGGTGAGGCTGAATACTGGCTACTGAAGCTTTATACTGTTAGTTAGGTTCTTTACTCTTCCAAGAGGTTCAGGTTGCTTGGATTTATAGTCACAGTTACTTAGAACTGTTCAGATTTACAATCTAAAATACAATTAGATCAGATTTACAATCAGAGTTTCAATTGGTCAGATTTACAATCTTCCTCATTTGCCCATTCCATATGTCAAAAGACTTGTCATTGACCCTAGCCAGCTCAGGTTAGTTTAAATCTGGGCCCTTTTGTCAGGAACATTGTTGTTCATCCAGTTCCTTGACTTTCACACAGTAATTAGTTGGAGATATCTTTAACAAGATAATTCACCCCTCCCTTAAACATGTTTTGACAATATCTGTGGAATCCTAACTTCTCACTCTCCTCACAATTCCTAACCCTTACCCTTCATTCCCACAACTATGGCTCTCCCGACCTTTTGAAATTCACAGGGTCATAATCTCCTATTTTTTTTTAAGCTAACTCAAAAGAACAAATAAATATGGGGACAAGGAGCCAAGGTTTTAGAAAAATACTGGAAGTCTCTCCCTTATACAGTATCTGCTTTCAGCTAATATGAGTTAGGAAGAAATCACTGGAGAAGAGATCAAACCAAGAGAAGGAATTAGGTCAAACTATTGTCCTTTATCACCTTTTGGTCCAGCTTTTCAGCCATAACCAGTCAATAAGCCTCTTCTTCATCACATGGCAAATGCGTTGGAACCAATTACAGAATTACTATGAGCATGCTCAAAAGTTTTACCAAGGCACTTCTATTATACATATTCTATTCTCCCAGAAGCAGGCTTTCAAGACTCTTTCAAATGAATAATAACATAAGTGCTATTCTGTGCATGATCATAAAGGCATTGTGGCCAATGCATACTGTAACCTTTAGAAAGTTCAAGAGACATAGTTTCTTGATAATTAATCATTTTATTAATAATGCTAACATATTACCAATAAGAAAGATCAGTGATATTCTTGAATGCCAAAGATCAATCATTGGGGTAGATTCACAGTTTATATGCCTTTGGATGAGTAGGTGGCAATTATTTCTGATTGGTTAACAATGAAAATGAATATTAAAATTAGAAAAAATAATTTAAAATAATTTTTTAAAAGAAGAATTTGAATATTAGAGAGGATGAACCTATTCTAATGAGAGGCTAAGGGATATGGAATTAATTATATCACACATTTAAATTGCCCAGCTTTAGGCAGTCTAATCAAAGACTATACCTCTACCCAAACCTGTGTAGAACATAATGGCTTTCCCCACACGCATGAGAACTGAACAAGATTGAGGAGAAAATTAATTTTGTCTTATTATCAGCAATATCCTTCAGAGTCTCTACAACCTACAGGCTTCTGAAACAAATTCTGGGAAAAATGTTCTAATTCAATAGTTGATTATTAATATGAGAAACAATAACTTCTCTCATTATCACATATGTATACATGCATACATATATGTATCTATACCCATGTGTCATATATGTATATATGTATATACACTTATGCATACATTAAAGTATACAGATGCATCACATATATTATATATAGACATATACATATATACATTAAAGTGATACATAAATGCTACTCTTCTAAAATTTCAGTTGCATTCAGAGTTATTTCTGCTCTGTATTGTTGTTCAAGGATAAATATAATAAAGCCACAGTTTATGACTCAAGGAGTTTTTTGTTGTTCCAAACTTGCCGTCAAGTCAAGACCACAAAAGTCTCCCTAATACCTTAATAGGATGAGACAGGATATCCTTGAGTATTCAAAAGTTATGAGCAGCAAAGTTATTTGCCTGAGGTCACACAAAGTAATCATACAAATTCAAACCTGGATCTCCTGATTTCTAGCCAACAGTTCTTGCCATTACTTGATTTTTGTCTGTAGTTTTATTCCACATTCCCAAATGTGGAATAATGGGACAATGGTTGGCACACAACAGGTACTTAATTGATATGTTAAATTGGTATACTAAATTAAAATGAACATATTCATAGAAGAAAGATAGCTAGATAAAGCAGTGTATAGAGAATCTGGCAGGAAATCAGGAAGAACTGAGTTTAAATCTAATCTCAGACACTACTAGCTGTATGACTCTAGTTATGTCACTTCATCTCTGTCTGCCTCAGTTTATTCAACTGTAAATTGGGTATAAAAATAGCACTCACCTCCCAAGATTGTTTTGAGGATCAAATGAGAAAATAATATTTGGAAAATACTATACTACCTGGCATATAATAGGCACTTACTAAATGGTTGTTTCTTTTCCCCTCCCCAAGGTGAACTTCTTAAGGGTAAAAACTACTTAAAATTATTAATTGGGAGTAGAATGAAAGAGTGATTACCTTGATGTCCAAGGAGCCTTATCTAATAGTGCATACATAGTAGGACTTGATAAATCCCCATTGCATTATATCTAATTGAATGGCATTTCTGAACTGGTACTATGGAAAGGACAGAAGACTGCTGTTCAAATCCCACATGTGATACTTAAAAACTTGTGTAATCCCAGGCAAATTACTTAATTACATGAAGCTTCAGGGTATATATATATATATATATATATATATATATATATATATACACAGCTCTGAGGTCTCTTCTAGTTTTTGATTTATGATTCATAAATAAACATATATACATCTGCCTCATATTTGTTTTGCTTAACAATGGATTCTTTTTTCATTTATTTCCTTGTTTTGATTTTTCTTTACCTATTTTGAGGTTTTAGCGCCTACTAAGGTTTTCTGCTCTCTCTCCTTTGTTTTTCTTTCTTATTCTGTTTTGGAGAGGATTGTTTGTAATCTTCAAAAAACCTTCTAAAAACATTAAAATCTGGTCAGAAAGCTGTCAGAATCCCCAGCTCTGCAAGGTCAGTACTCCAACAGAATCAAAGTCAATGCAGCCCCAGGTCATTAAGGGTCATTAGTAAAAAAGTCATGGTATTGATTAAACCAGGGTATAAATGCAATCTGTTGGGGGTAATTAAACTAAGGTCAGAAAGGGTCAAATGCAACAGATAAACAAGATGAGTTAATAAAATCAGCCAAGCTTAGGTTTTCTAGAAAACTCATGAAGATTGAATAAGGGAAAATTATTCCCTTACCAGAGGGTAAGCTGCTTGAGGTCACTGGTAGTTTTTAATTTGCCAACTCTGTCCTGGAGGGAACATTAGTAAACCCTAGAATGCCATATTGATAATTACTTGATTTGTTTTGTCTATATATACATTGAATATTGTTATGCCTTGGCAGCTGTCAAATGACCTTGAAGAAGTGCCATAAGGGATGTCATGAGGAAATGTGAGACTGAAAAAGAATACAGGCCACCTACCGTGACAAGAGCCAAAGATAACAGATGGGCAGCCCCAGCATTGCAGTGGAACCCACAGAATGTTTTTTTTTTAAGACCTAGAAGAAGGACTCCAATACTTTAAGCAGATCTTCTGAATGATTTACAAAAAAAAAATGAACAAAAATTATACAGAATGGGAAAACATGATCAGTTACAATCTGAACTGGTGGAAGGCATACAGGCAATGATGAGATCAAAGCATCATTGACATATTGAAGAATTGATAACATATCATGTAAGGTCTCCAGCCCAAACTTCTTCTCCATAACCATTTCTACAAAGTAAATACTTTAAAGGAATGAGGGGTAGGGAGAAATAACTTTATAAATGTGAAAGATAGTGTCATCTTCCATGCAGCCTTACTAGCCAGAACTAACTAATCAGAAATGATTTTAAATACCTTGATAGCTAGCCTCTTTTCATTAATCTTTTCTTCTCCACAACTTTCTTTGTTATTCAAGGAATGAAGATAATGAGAATGAAGGCAAAAGATGAGAGAAGAGAGAAGGAAAAAGAAAAGCAAAAAGTTGAGTAAGTCATTCTATCTTCTCATTATTCTACCTTCCATTATTCTATCTTCCATTCTATTGACATCTGTAGAATGATATTATATTACTCTATCCTCTATTATTATGGAAAATATTGATATAGTGCCTTTAAGTTGGCAAATAAAATGTTATTTTAACTTTTTAAAATTTTTTTCTATAAAATTTGATAAGTATAACAGCACAGTGTCAAAGACAGATCTCTAGACTATTCCATTAGAAATTACATTCCCAATAATACTTGCCCATTGTGACTATTTTAGGATTTTTTTCTTTTAAGAAGTTTACCTATATCATGTCTTTATCTTGTCCAAACGAATGATTTGAAAAATTTTGTGAAATGTTTTAAGGACATCTAGTTCTACTATATATATAATATTCACTTGATCTACTAATCTATTTTTTTTCTTACCAGATCTTTGTTCTATCAGTATAGTGAACCAGTAAGATGTTCTCTCTAGAAATGTAGGCCATCCTCTGTCCTGCAATGTATATACTCACATAACTTCCTGGAGGTACTGAGACTTGGAAATCACAGTGACACAACCAGTATATAACAGAGACTGAACCAGAATCCAAGTCTTCCCACTAAATCCCAATACCTTACCAGTCTAATAGCCTTTTACCCTTCTAAAAAAGAAATCTTATAAATCTGGTCTGACATTTTCTAGATAAAGATTCTCAATGATTAATACTATTTCCTTTCCTAAATATTCATAAACCAGCTTTTAAGGTGGAAGGTACTTACAAATATTATCTCATTTTATTCTCATAACAACATGGGAGGTTATAATGAGAAAATGGGGAGGGGAAGCAGAGGCTAAGTGATTAAATGGCTAAACTTTTCCCTTCTTTTATAGAGGGCTCTAAACTTGAAGAAATTCCCAAGTAACTCCATTTTCCATCAGTATGTCAGCTAGGTTTGACTGGCCCTAGATACTACATGGTACTTCCCACTTCACCTTTCAGCTCCATTTTGTCTATGGTCTTCAATCATTAGATTGTAAGTTCCTTGAAGGCAGAGGTTGTCTTTTTTCTTATTTGTATCTCCAGCATTTAGCACCATGTTTGGCACATAGTAGTCACTTAAATATTCATTAAATTGAATCACTCAGGGTCACACAGATAATAAATATCTGAAGCTAAATTTCAATTCGGATCCAAAGTTCTATTCACTTTGCCATGTAGCTAGCTGCTTCTGATTGGTTCATCTACTCCAAAAAGTAGAGGTATTCCTTTTTTGTCCTTCTTCTAACCTCTGATACATTTGTTTTATTTTCTTCTTTTTAGTCCTTTTTATTGTATTACTGACTATAAGATGCTTTATGACATTGTGTTGTGCATTATGTCTTTTGGAACCATGCCATAGACTCTCTTTTTAGACTTGAGGGCAATATACCATATTTCAATCTTTGTGTCATAAGCATCTGTGCAAAGTAGGCATTTAAGAAGTGCTTACTGAATTGAATTAATGGTAGTATTCACCAAAAAAAGCAAACAGTTATTATCTCCAATATTAGGACACATGGTAAGACTGGATAGATCATTAATTCCACTGTAACTGCATCTGGCCAAGCTGTTCCATTAGAGTTACTAATGTATCCAATAGGAAGCAAAGAATGAGAAGAATTTGCATAAAACAGTCATCTAGGTCCATTATCCCTACTTATAGTCTCACATTCTGGTTCCCAAAAAGTACAAGTGAAACAAAAGTGAAAGATGGACAATGGGTAGGAGTTTCCCTTATATAACTCTGGACCTAAAAATGGCCATAAACTTGTATATTGTGCCCAGAACTGACTATAACCTTAGGGATGCTAGGAGCAATGGCATGTGACTGCCACCTTCAAACTCCTCCACCAATGTTTAAGCAGCATTCCTAGACTGACAGAAAGTAATTCTGTGCTATGCTCACTTTTGACAAAGAAAAGGACAGCAACTTATGTTCACTTATCAAAAAAGGTGAAGAACATGAAAGCCACTGCATATTCTGAGTCACTTAGACTAGCTTTGAAATGGCAATGAGCCAAGCTATCAGAATTGCCTTCCCGACAGTTCACCGAGGATGCTTCTTTCCTTTCTGCCAGAATATTTGGAAAAGTGTAAAAACCACTGGCCTGAAACAGCTCTCAGAGAAAAATGACCACTTGTTTTTTAAGCATCACCTGCTTCCTGCCCTGGCCTGCATCCCAACTAGAGTAATACTTGTCATTTTTAATGCTTTTTTTGCAACAACGTTTTCCAAGGCGTGGGAAAGCTTTGTGTGGTAGGAGGTAAAGAGCCAGGATAAATCAGGATTTGATCAAGCAAATTACTTGATTTCTCTAAGCCTCAGTTTCCTCATCTGTAAAAGAGGATAAGAATAATTGTTGTGCTTGACACTTCTCAGGTTTGTTGTAAGGAAAGTGCTTTGTCAACTTTAGAATGCCATATTAATGAGTTGTTATTATTATTACTCATAGTACAAACTGTCACTTAACTTAAAGACATGGATATTGGCCATACACATTATCACCTGGTTTGCCACCATTGAACAGAGATCTTTAAGAGCAGGGGCTGTTTTTTATCCCTCCTTAGTATTTCCAGGACTTAAGCACAATGTCTAGAACATAGTAGGTACTTAATAAATGTTAATTGACTGACTACTTAAATATATAATATAGAATTCCATGTTGGTATGCTTCACATACTGGTATAAATTAAATATGATAACATCAAAGGTTAAGTCTTAGAATCAGTATCTGCTATGTATCAGCCATTGATATTTTGAAGAATTGATTACTGATTTGCCATTTCCTTCTCCAGCTCATTTTACATAATAAGAAACTGAGACAAATATGGTTAAATATCTTATCCAGAGTCACACAGCTGAGGCCAAATTTGAACTCAGCAAGGAAAGATGAGGTACAGCCTTTCAAAGGCAGTGATGGCAGCAGTGACACATCATTTCAGTCATATGCAGCTCTTTGTGACCCCACTTAGGGTTTTCTTGGCAAAAATACTGGAGTGGTTTGCTATTTCCTTTTCCAATTCATTTTACAGATGAGGAAACTGAGGCAAACAGGGTTAAGTGAGTTGCACAGGATCACATAACTAGTTAGTATCTGGAGGCCAGATTTGAACTCAGAAAGATGTCATCTTTAAAAAAAAAATAATAATAAGTCTTCCTGACTCCAGGTTTTACTTCTGAGGAAACCTAGATATAAATCATGTTCAGAGATTGCCTAGAATAAATTCTTGGTAGAGATATAATGATCCAAAGGGAAAATGATCTTTTTTAGGTCTATCCTTAAAATTGAACATAGTCCAAGTTAGACAAAAAGCTTGAAATAGTAGAGCATAGATTACAACTCTGCTGCACCATGGTTTTCAGTCTATTTTCATTATCCATCCTCAGCATATTCTGCTTGTAGCTTATTTTGGTGGTATAGAAGATAGAAAGCTGAATCTGCAGTCAAGATCTGAGTTCAAATCCAGATTCCGACATTTATTAGCTGTGTGACTTGGGCAAGTTATTTAAAGGTTTTGTTTTATTTTTGTTTTTGTTTTTTTGCATTGATCACCTCATCTATAAAACAGGGATAATATTAGTATCTATGTCCCAAAGTTGTTATGAGAATAAAATCAGCTAACAAATCACTTTGTAATCCTTAAAGTATTATATAAATACTAGTTATCATCATTTGTCATTTTCATTCCTATTTATCACTGCGATCTTAAGAGCCAATTGACATGAAAAATCTATGGAATTAACTTATGTGGATTCCATGTAATAAGTACTGTTCTTAGAAATCACCTCAGTAAGTACTGAGTACAGTATACTGTGAAGTATACTTCAACCCACTTGAAGTATATGGGAACAAAGTATTTGTTTACAAAGTTGATCCTATCTAGCCTTAAAAATTCTGAATTCTAATACCTTTTACCACCTATGTGGTCTTAGACAGGTTTCAATTTCCTCAAATGTAAAATTATGGGTTTGGATTAAATGGTTTCTGAAGCTTCTTTCTTTTTCTAGAGCTATGACTATATGACATTACAGAGCTAGATCTATGATCTTATAATCTTATGATCTCACTATGGACATAATAATCACCAGTGAATACAAGTAAGGCAGTCTGTATTGGAGCTATAGATATGTGGGGAGAAGAAGAGATGCTCTGTATCTTACAATAGCATAAAAATGGTAATTAAGTAAAATCATTAAACATTTATTAAATGCCTATTGGAGTCTGCCATTCAGTAGTCCTCATTTCGCCCAGAAAACATGGAATGGCATGGCATCTTTTTCATCGGTTCCATCAAGCTCCACCAAGTTTAATAGGGAGATAAACAAACTAATGCAAATGCTCATTTGAAAAAGGGATTCCAAGCACTACAATGGAGTAACTTCCTGGTGCTCAAGAATCTCAGCCATAGAATCATGCAATTGCCATCTCAGGAAAAGGTGAGATGAAGGAGTATAGGATGGCAGAAGATAGAGATCCTATGACCATTATAAGCTCCTTCCTGATGATATTTGGAAGAAACCAATTAAGTATTCCTAATAACTTAATATTGCCAGGTGAGGCAAGGATTAATGGGAATCATACTTCTAGCTGATCTGTGAGCAAGCCAGCATCCCAGTTTTTCTAAGCTGTTGTCCTTGTTCCCTCTGGGCTTCACAGCTGTGATTGTCGAGGTCAATTGTCAGTTACCTGTTGTTGGGCATAGCATCCACCAAATGAAGTCAGTTTGTGTATATTCTGCTATACCAGCCATGTTGAGGCTCAAGGTATTTCTTTGGGGGATTTGTCAATTATATACACCCTAAACTGCACACACAAAGAGAAATAATAACCCCACTGTAATGTGTGACTCGACCCACTCTGAAAGAAATCATTCCATTCTGGGCACAAATGAAGAAGACAGGGAATGCACCTTTGATTTTATAGACAAAGAAAATTCCTATAAGGAAATTCCTTCCATCAATACAGGTCAGCACTACAATAGCTTATAAAATTGTCTAGAGCACTGAGAAGTTAATTGCCTTTCTCAGGGTCACACATTCAGTCTATGGCAAAGAAAGGATTTGACTTCTATTCTTCTGTCTCCGAGAACAGCTCTTTATCAAATACCAAATTTTCAGAGGTTAAGGTCTGGCACCAAATATTGGGGTTTGGAATCAAATGATGAGGTCAGGGTAGCAAGTCTTCATCAAAATACAAGGTGCAAGGTGCAAGGCACATGTAACAAATTCATAAGGGCTTTCTCCTTGCCAAAAAGTGCCTTTATTTATGAAAAGAAGTTAGACAAAATGAAGAGATTATAGACACCAGGAGTGGTAAATATGAAATAGATTTGGGAGAACATATAGTTAGTGAGGAAAGGGGCTTTAATAATTAACAAAAAAAAAAAAAAAAAGACAAGTTCTCCAGTGGAATTCACAATTAACCAGGAGAAAGAGAATATGCTAAGGTATAGAAGTATGCCATTAACTGGCAGGCTAAATCCATAAAGGAGTTTTGCACCCTGAGTTAGTTAATTATAACAAAGAAAGAGACACCATGAGTCATGGGGGAGGGGGCAAGAAGGAAGAAACTACAAGGCAGAATGCCCTGGCAGTCTAACCCAAATGAGATTGGACAAAGATCACATAGAACAATTTTTGGAGGAAATTTAATCTGGCGTTGTGTGTGATGTCATAACTTGGCTTTCTGATTGGATACATTAAGGTGGGGTTTCCCAAGACCTCCACAAAGGTGGGACTATAAGGCTGAGCCCATACCCATCAGTAACCTTCTCTGCTTATCTCTGGGAGTATTATTATTCTTATTAGTGCTTCAGGCTTTAACCCCATCTGATTACCCAGGACCTGATCACTATCACTTATAGTAGGAGAGACATTTAAAATATGGAGACTATCTAGATAAGGAAGACCAATATGTCTAAGGAACTTCAAACCATTTATTCAATAAGCATTTACTAAACTCCTATGGAGAGAATAGGGCATGGTCCTCTTTGAGAACTAAGGACAAATAATAATCAACAATCTTTAAGTATTAGTAGATGCCCCATTGGGACCCAACTGGCCAGTTCAGTTGACCAATTTTCTTTCTTTCTTTTTCCCCTCTCTTCCTATCCCTCTTTTTTCTCCCTCCCCTTTCCACCCTCCCTCCTTCTCCCCCTTCCCTCCATCGTTCCCCCTTTCCCTCCCTTTCTTCTCTTCCCCCTTCCCTACCTGCTTTCCCTCTCTCCCTCTGTCCACATAGGGAACCCTTGCCTCCTCTGCTCAAAGAAATATAAATTTTGATCATTGAAGCCTCCCAACGAATCAGGGGTTTATAGGGATAGAGTCCTTTCTTAACTGGGTGTTAAATCAAAATCAATCCTTCATTTAGTCAATGTTTGGGCTTCTTTGTTTCAAAGAGAATATGAGTAGCAATTGTTTCTGTTTTGGCCAGAAATCCTGAGGGTCTTCCCCTCTCAAATAGAATTTTTCTTTTGAGTAGGTAAAAGAGGCCATTCTTTGCTTCATTTCTTATCTACCTTTAATCACTGAATGGGTATTGTCTTAGACAAACTAAGACCTGTTAAAGACCTTAGTCTAAAAACGTCAAGGTTTCTCACTGCATCCAGGGTTATTTCCATTCCTCCTGATCTCTATCTTGCCACTGGACCCAATGGCTCAGGAAGAGAGAATGAGGCTGGTGACTTTGCATAGCCCTGCCTCACTTAAATCCAATTCACTTGCAAGTCATGACATCAATTTTCCAATGCCATGGTCTTCTTTTTGAGAATGAAGGTCAAATAATTTACTAAACCCTTACCACCTACTTGGAATCATTGTGTTAGGGTTATGGGGATAAAAAGACAAAAAATGAAAACTTCCATCCTCAAAGATCACAGAAAGCATTTTCTTTAGGGAAAAAATATGTAAATATATTCACATTCATATAAATATATGTGAATAACAATGAAGGGGAAGATACTGGCATCTGAGGGAACCTGGAAAAGACTCTGTAGTAGGTGTTGCTTTAGCTGAGTTTTGAATTCTAGGAGGCAGAACTGAGAAGGGGCTCATTTCAGGCATGAAGGGCAGCCTTGGTAAAGGTACATGATGGAAGATAAAATGTTATTCATAAGGAACTACAAATAAGTCAGCTTGGTTAGTATATAGAATGTAAAGAGGGGGCAGGGTATAACATGAACTAAGTCAAGAAACTTGGGTAGATTTCAATAATGTAGTGAAGGACTTTAAATGCCATATAGAGTTTTTTTAATCCTAGAAATAAATGGGAGTTATTTGACCTATATGAGTGGAAGGGTGACATGGACAGACATGTTTAAAGGAATTTGGGGGTTTATAAACTTTATATGAAAATTAGATTGGAGAAATGGAGAGAATTATCAGGAAGGGATTACAATTATTCAGGTAAGAGATGATCAAGGCTTGAGCGAGGCTGGTGGTATATGAATGGAGAGAAGGGAATAGAGGCAAGAGATTTTGTAGAGGCAGTCAAGGCTTGGAAAAGAACTGGATTCTCATGAGATGGTGTTAAATAAGGATCAGATGAAGAAAATAGAAATATTTATCCTGGAGGAGAGATTTGGAAGAGACAAAGATGAGGTCCTGGATAACAATGGGATTGGCAGAGAAAGCCTGAAGAACTGATAAGATTACTCCCTAAAGGAAGCAGGGAAGGAGGCTAATGGAGATCAGCTCAACTTTACAGTCCCACTCCTATGAAGATCTTGGGAAATCCTACCTTAATGTATCCAATCAGAAAGCAGAGTTTTAATGTCAAATCTTGGAGGTTAAATTTCCCCTACAAATCTTTCCATGGCCTATGGCATCTTTGTTAAATCCTTTTTGGGTTAGACTGCCAGGACATTCTGTCTCATGGTGTCTTTTCTCTCACTCCTCCCCCAAGCCTCATGGTGTCTTTCCTCTCACTCCTCCCCCAAGCCTCATGGTATCTTTCTCCTTATTATAGATAACTAACTCTTTTAAGGTGCTAAGTTCCATATAGGATCTAGCTTTTCAGTCAATGTTGTACTCCCACTTCATGGCTTATTCTCTTTCTCCTGGTTAATCATGAGTTCCAATAGGGAACTTTCTTTTCTGTTGTTAGTTATTTAAAAAAAAAAAAAAAACCTTTTCCCTGCTATTGTTCTCCCAAATCTATTTCATATTTACTACTCATGGTACCTGTTTTACCTCTTCATTTTGTCTAGAGGTGGGACCTCTTCTCATAAATAAATGTAGCTTTTGGCACAAAGAAAGCCATTGTGAATTCTTCACATATGAATTACTACCCAACTCCTAATAAGTGGTCAGCTTGTCTCTAGGGAGACTCATTTTATTATTGGACTGTTACAATAATGAAGAGACTAATAATGATCTCTAGCATTTATATAGCACCTTAAGGTTTTCAAAACACTTTATAAACATTCTCACTGGTTTCAGAGAAACCTAAAAAGATTTGTATGAAGTAATATAGATAAGGTAAAAGGAACCAGGAGAACAACTTACAAAATTACAACAATATGGTAGAGATAAATAACTTTGAAAGAATTGGGGACTCACCATGTTGCATAATATCTGAGCATGACGATAATTCCAGAGGATGAATGATGAAATATGCTTCTCATTTCCTGAAAGAAAGGAGGACTCTAAGTGTCGTATATGACATACATTTTTTAAATGGTTATTTTTAACATGGTCAATGCAAAATTTATTTTGAAAAATACATGTTTGAAATAGAGGTGTGTTTGGGTTTTTTATTTCAATTGGGTTATGAGGAAGAAAATATATTTTTCTGGTTGAAATAAAATATAATTTTAAAAAATGTTTTAAAACAAACCAATACTATTTTGTCATAACAATCCTGAGATGTCATTATTATTATTCCTATTTGGCAGATAAGGACACTGAAGGACATCCTTCATGTTTTCAGTGAACCCCATCCACATTACCATCTTATGAAATTCTTCTCTTCCTTCAAGGTTCAGCAAAAATGTCCTTCCATGAAGATTTCTTTCATACCATCTGCAATTTTCTTAAAAGTCCTCTGCTTAGAACTTTGATTTGGATAGAATAATTATGTAAATGTCATCACATATCCCTCCCCTTTTAGACTGTAAGTTGCTTGAGATTATGTAATATCTTGTTTTCATCTTTCTATCCCTAGCATCTAGCACACTGCTTCACAGATAATACTTTTATAAATATTTGCTGAATTTAACTAGAAGGCAGAAAATTCTGAATAAAAAAGAAGAAAAAAATGTAGGAACTAAGAGGACTTTGTTATCTAGAGCTGATGATAACTAAGAAAACAAATGATGGTCTCATGTATATTCAAGGTCACATTCAAACAAACTTTGAAAAATTCAATAGGAAAAACAAAGACTCTAAGAGGAAAACCATTCAAAAGGGATGAGGGATTTTCAGGAGTCAAATTCCAAAGACACCACACTCTATTATCCTGAGGAGGGGAAAAAAAGCATGTCTAAAGAAATTGATATAGCTGCATGTGCAATTTTCAAATAATCTTAGATTTTTAAAGAATTATATAAAATATGAAAACATAAGTTTATAATCTAGAAGAGTGCAGCATGAACTTGCAAGAATAGTGACCAGAACTGAAAATGACATCAAGCTTGGGAAAAAAAAAATTATTAAGGACTACAAAAAAAAAAAGTGGTACTTAGCCCTTGTTATATGCAGGTCAAGAAATTTAAAGAGAAGATAGGCCCTCTATTTCGAGCAGATGGCACAGTATTAAAGAAATAAAGGGAAGGAGAATGACTGCTTATTTTACTTCCATTTTATCCACCAAAAACTATTTTCAGATTGTAAAAGGTAGAGCAAAAATGTTTTTAAAAGAAATTGAAAGCAAAGATGAAGTCAGTAAGTTAGTCAATAAATATTAAAGCCTCTCTTTACTTTATCCCAGAAACAATTCTAAGGACTGGAATGCAAATATAAGTAGAAAAAAAGACAATCTCTGCTTTCACTAATAAGTTGTAGCACAAAAAGAGACTAAAAGTGGAGAGTGGGGTACCTTGGGAAAAGAAGTCCTGAGTAAAGCCCAAAAAGGAATGAGACATGGCTGGCCCAGACATCATTCTGAATCAGAGATTCTGAAAAGAACCATACAATCAAAGGAAAAGACCATCAGGCAGAGTGTACTGAGAGTGTGAATTCTAGGGTTAGCAAGAGGCTTCAGGATTAAAAATTAAGGGCATAATAGAAGAATGAAGAGATAGTAAGGTATCAAATCACCTTGACAAGTATAGAACTTTAGCTGAACAGAAAAAAAAAAAAGACTTCTAAGTGAGGCTTTCAAAAATCAAATTGAGTTTATCTTGAGATGTAGTGAATTCCCTATAATTGGAACTGTTCAGGCAAAAGCTGGACTCACTAGTTGTTGAAAATGTCATAAAGGGAATTTACGCTTCAGGGAGGGGATTAAAAAAGGTGCCCTCAGTCAACATATGATTCTAAAAATGCCACTAAGAACACTCTTTTTTACATTCACTATACAAAATGGCATTAAAAGTGTTTGTTGTTATTTTTAAACCTATTGGCAAGTGAATGCTTCATTATTTCTCCCAAAACACTATATGTCAGGATGAATATTTAGGTAAAAATCTAATTAAACATATTATTTGGGTTCTAATAATTACAATGATCCTAGGGTGCCCACATGATGAGGTGGAAGACATTAGATTTTAAACTGCATTCAAACCCTGGCTCTGCTCCCTTACTTCCCATATGACATTGGAAGAATAACTCAGAATTTCACTTTCTTCTTCCTGAAAATGAAGGACTTAGAACAGATAATTTCTAAGTTTTCTTCCAAATCTAAATCCATGGTCCAAAAAACCCTACTGTGCCCTTTTACATATCTTGCCTTAATAAATGTAAAAGCTGTTGGTTACTAACATTGTCAGTGAAGTGGTGCCACATCCCATTGGTGAACGCAGACATTGCACATTTTGCATCCCCAAAATATTTATTATTTTTATGGAAAACCTCACCTATGTAATTTAGTGCTCCATTTTTTATCGACAAAGAAGGAAAACTTCATCTATTTAATTTTTGGATATTTTCAGTATGTAAGTCCTATGAGGAAAAAAATGAATGAATCTTCAATGTTGTGAGATTGCCTAGTCCTCTGTGCACATTTTAAAAATAAATTTTATATACTGTTTCCAGAAAAAAATACCAATCATTACTTAACAAGAGGAGAATGACATTCCAATACTTTATTAATGCTAAATATTGGTATATGCTCTAGTGCCATCTAGCTGTCTTCAGGCAACATTTCCACTTTCAAACAGCATAGATACATCATGTAAATTTTAAAATATTTTAATGTTGTTGATGTTCAGCCATGGAAATTCCATCTTAACACTTCCTTATCCTTACATATTGTAATATATATCCCCAAACAATGGAAGGAAAATATTTTTATTATATGATGCCCAACGAAATATCGTTTGACAAATGCATCTAATTCTGCTCATTGTGAATCTGTGAATTCATAAATAATATGGTTTATATATAACAATTAATTTTTTCCTATTTTAAGGTGCATATTTAATTGGGAAGGATTCTACTGTAGTATGGAATATCAAGTTCTTTTCTTGTAAGAAAAGTTAGCTTGCATTGATTCCTTCTTGCGTTTCCCCTACTTTTGCTAATACTTATGATCTTGTCATAGATGAGTTTGAAATGCATCCAAATCTAAGCCAGGCATTTATCTGAGTCCTCATGTACCCATAATATACAAAGCTCATTGGGATATAAATCAAGTGAAACAGATGTGCCCCGGTCCCCTAGAATCTGATTACATGACCTTTAAGACCCCTTAAAGCTTTATATTTATGATCCTATCATCCCATGACCTTATGATATAGAAAGTTATCACAAAGATGGAAATAAGAAACATGGAAACTTTAATGACATCCCTCTGGGAGGAAGAGAACTATTTTGGTTTTGGTTTTTAGATACAAATGGTGAGAAATCCCAAGCAACATTATCCCAGATAACTGTAGGGATATCACAACAAGGATGAAGTCTGACAGCAGAAATCTGGGCTATTGCTTTGCTATCAATCATAGAGAAGATCTTTCACAAATCCTTCTGAACCAACTTCTCTTTCTGCTTATTGAAAATGTTCTTTCTGAATCTCATTATGCGTTGGGATATTTTTTAAAACTACTGATAGTGCATTCACTGTTTTAAAAAATATGTAAGTAATGAGGTCATGACTTTCTCTGACTGCATCTCTCAGTCTTCTACAATAAACAAGAACTATAGAAGATTCATGTTGAATACTAATATAGTATTAGTATCATCCCATAGAAAAATTCACAATTTTTCCTAACAGAGAGACTCAAGAGAAGCTTTTTATTAATGTAGCTTTTCCAGCCCTTTGATTTCCTCAGCATCAAATAAAATCATTTAACCATCTGCATCTCCATTCTTATTTCATGGAACTCCCTTCCTGAAATCTGTATTTTGGCAACAAGCTATTTTCCATGCTGGAAATGTATTTCTTTCTGTACCTTTCAGAATCTTTGTTTTCCTTCAAGACTCAATTCAGACACCACCCATTCTATGAAGCTTTTCCTGATTATTCCATAATCAGTACTCTGCTTTCAATTTCCTTTGCATTATATTTCTTTTTGTATACATGTTGTTTCTGTGCAGTAGAATGAAAATTATTTGAGGGGCAGGAGTCAGGTTATGTTTTTGTAACTTCAATGCCTAGCACATTTACATATAATAAGTACCTTGTTGAGGTAAAATTATTTGAATTTATTTCTGTGGTGGATTCCTTCTCATCCTACCTGCTTCCATATATTTGAAACTCAGATACAAAGTATCTTCTATGTGTGTTTAAGAACATAGAATATTTCCTGATGGATACAACAGAGATAATTTCATTCAGTGATGCTTACATCATTCAACATCTAAAGAAAAAAAAAACACAAATGTGTATCTGAGTCAAACATTTTGCAAAGGTGTTACTGAAGAATGTTCTATGCAGAATCCAAAGTAAGAGGAATTTTCATTGATGAGCTATGGGGCCACTCTGCTCATTACATCAGGCCCTAGAATACTCTAGAGTCTCTTCAAAGAAAGTCATGACCATTCAAAAGAGATCAGTCTCATTACAGTCAAAAACAAACATCAAAGTATTTGAAGAATTCCTTTTGTCCAGACTAGTATATGCAGATCGATGGATCCCTTATTGGGTCAGTCTTGTACAGGCATTGAATGGGAATATTCAACCTGGACCTAGAATTAAATACAAGGAGAAGAGCAGATTGACTTGCATTTGGGAAACTGCACAGAGCTTTCAACTATAATTAACAACTCCTTGACCTCTCTCAAAAATATTTTCAAAAGCAGTGTTATACCAGTGAGGGTGAATTTATTCATTCAACAAATACTTAATGAGCACTCAAATATGTAGCTCTATATTATGCATCTTTCTGCTTGCCATTCAATCCTGCATATTACAGCCAGATTAGAAATATCTAAAATTCTACTTTCATCCTGTCATGACCGAAATATTTTTTTAAATGTCTCCTATGAGAAGAATTATTTTCTAACTCCTTCCCTCATGCTACTTTTTTCTTACAAGGAAGCCTTGTTTGAGATTTAGCTGACTCAGGAAACTAAAGGTTCAGACTGTTATTATCACTTCATTCCCTAGAATATTAATCAACAAACATCTGTTGTTAGGCTATATGTGAGACAATGGAGTAGAAAGGCAAAACATAAAACAATCCCTTCTCTTAAAAAACATATTTTCTGGGATAAACCCTATGCACTTATATAGCATATCTTAAAACTGTTGAGTGCAATTTTAAGCTTACCAGCACTAAGATTTTTGGGATATCCTAGATTATTATATAATATGAAATAAGAGAAAAAGGATACTAGGAGTTGGAGAGATCGGGAAAGATTTCATGTAGTATATGGTGCATAAAACTATGTCTTCAAAGAAGTAAAGAACTCTCAAGCTAAGGTGAGAAAGAAGAATATTCCAGGCATAGGGGAAGACCAGGACAGTCACAAATGAGAGTTTAATTCCTTAGTCTGCCATTCAAGGCCTTCCATAGCCTGATTCCAGATTGTCTTTTCAATACTAATCTTTCATGACTCACTTAGACAATTGATCCATTCTGATCAGTTTCATTTATTCCCACTTGAAGGTTCTAATCCTCCCTCTTTCCTACTTTTTCACAGACCTAATGTGTCTGAGGTCACTTTTGCACTCAGGTCTTCCTATCTTCAAGTTCAGCACTCTGCATACAGAACTATTTAACTGATATATTGGCTTTGTCCAAAAATGTATGTCTTCTTAATCTTGAGCCTATCACCTCTCTATCACAAGAAAGGTAGCGAGCTTCATTATTACTTGTTTCACACTCTAAAAAGCATACTAAAAGACAATTTCTGGGCTCAATTTATAGGCCTGAGACTTAGACTCTTTAAGACTCAGATCATGAGGCAACTAATAGCACAGTGAATAGAGCACCTGCCCTGGAGTCAGGAGGATCTGAGTTCAAATCTAACCTCAAACATTTAATATTTCCTACCTGTATGATCCTGGGTAAGTCACCTTGTCAAAGGGGAAAAAAAGACTCCGATCCCATCTTATCTCCTCTGTGTCACTTTGTCTCACCTACTCTAATGGAAAGTGATTTATCCTGGTTCTGAACTCCTATAATACATACAGGACTTGTATTATGCTCCATATTGTAGATGCTCTGTAATATGTTCCATATTGTGTATGCTCCATAAGAAGTATATACTGTCCCTCTCTTCCCATCCTTAGTTCTTTCCAGGAACAGGGTCAGAAATAGAGTTTATTATTTTTATATAATGAGCTACATGACTCAGCAGAGTCATATTAACTAATAACATCACAAGTGAAGAGCCCCATAGGAAACAAACATTGTAATGAATGAAAACATTGGACTTGACCAATTGTTGCAGGGGAACCTAGCGCTATGACACCTGAGCCATGTAAGTAACTCTAGGAATGCAAAGTGGGACAAGGCAAAAAATATTTCAAAGTGCTCTTGGAAGAGCTGTCTGCAACAGAGTTTTGAGCTTGAGAGAGCCCTCCTGGACCATGATGATGATTTTGCCTTCTACTTGTACAATGTTTTACCAACTGAGTCATTTTCCTAATCCTGCAATTAGGAAAGCTTTCATCAGGACCCTAGAACTTGCCTGGCCATTGCATAATCTCTTCCTCCAAACCTTCTCCTCTTTTTGACTTTCCTATTTCTATTGAAGAATCATATTCCTCCTAGTCAGGTTTTACCTGTCTCAGGTTTTACCTCTCCCATGCCTCATTTTCACCTTCCAAATCCAATAGTTGTCAATTCTTGCCAATTCTCCTTTCCCAATACCTTTCAAAATCTCTTCTGACATTGTCCCTACCTTGGTACAGGATCTCATCACCTTTTTCCTGGACTTTTGCAAAAGCCTACTAATTGGCCTCCATATCTTCTCTCTCTCCCCTCCAGTCCATCCTTCACTCACCTGTCAAATTAATCTTCTTAAGGTGTAGGTCTAGTCATGTATTAGACCCTCCCCCACCTCCCTCTTAGTGAACTCTGTTATCTAAAATTGAGTCTATGAATTTTCCAGTTGGTGAATAATACCACAAGATCAACATTACTGTGTATTCTAGAGGTTAGGAAGTAAGGTAGGTATCAGAGGGTCAGCTGCTTAGATAAGGATGACATGTTCCTTTATGTGTCTTCAGTTCCTAACATAACCAATTTTTAAATGTACATGCTGTTCTTTATCTTGGCTCAAATTGAAAGATTTTATTCATTTATGTGGCTGTATTACTCAACAAAGTCCATGTACAACCAGTCCATGTAGTCATCCACCTATAATGCAGAAAAAAATTAATCCTGATTCAGATTGTGGTGGTAAAGGCTCAGAGATGGAAAACTGAGTCTGGAACAGAAGCAGAGTCAAAACTAAGATCGATAGCATCTGAGAATGAGAACAAGAATCAATGTCTAGATTCAGGCTGTATGAATTAGATACCGAGATAGACAATGACTCTTGGAACTGGGCAAAGAGTTGTCTCAATCACCTGGGCTTAGCTTTCAATGGGCTTTTGAATATTTTTAGGATGGTTCTTGTGGATATTGGCTCATACTCCTTCCAGATTCTCCCAGCAAAGTGAATGTCTCCTACCAACATATTACCACCTAATATGTCATATAGGCAGGAACTGCATCTTAGTTCGCTTTTGTTTGAATCTGGAAGTAGTGAGATTGTGCAGTGAATAGAGTGCTGGTCCTAGATTCAGCAAGACAAGTTCAAATCCAGCTTTAAATACTTAACTAGCTGTGTGACCTTGGATAAAGATCTGTTTGCCTCACCTGTAAAATTAAAATAAAAATAGCACCTACCTCCCAAGGTTGTTGCGAAGATCAAATGAGAAAATACTGGTAAAGCACTTAGCATATAGCCAGCACAGAAGAAGGTACTTAGTAAATGTTTGTCTTCTTCCTGTTGCCTGCCTTCCTTCCCTCCCCAGGACTTAGTACAGGGCTCTACACATAGTAGGCACTTAATAAATTTGTTTCAGAGTTTAAATTAAAATTGTTTGTAACATTTATTTGGCATTTTTTCTCCACTACCTTGTAGGATAAATGATTTAAAGCTGAAAGAAATCTTAGAGATTCATTCAAAACCCTTCATTTTACAAATGAAGAAACCATGGGACAGAACATCTGAATGAATGATAAAGTCAGCATTATATAGCTACTGAATGAAATCAATAGAATAGAAGACATTCTTTTTTTTAGGTTATAATCATATTAAATATATGTTCATGTTAATCATATTGTAAAAAATAGAATCAGAACAAAAGGGAAAAAACCATGAGAAAGAAAAGAAAAAAAAAGGGAAAATGGCATGCTCTGATCTGCATTCAGACTCCATAGTTTTGGGTTTTTTTCCTGTGAATGTGGAGAGCATTTTCCAATATGAATCTTTTGTAATTGTCTTAGATCGTTGTATTTTTGAAAAGAGAAAAGTCCATCAAAGTTGATCATTGCGCAATACTGCTGTTACTATGTACAATGTTCTCCTGTTTCTGCTCACTTCACTCAGCATCAGTTCATATAAGTCTTTCTAGGTTTTTCTGAATTCTACCTGCTTATCACTTCTTATATTACAATCGTATTCCATTACATTTATAGCACATTTTGTTCAGACATTTTCCGATTCATGAGCCTTCCCTCAATTTCCAAGTTTTTGCTACCACAAAAAGAGTTACTATAAATATTTTTGTACATATGGGTCCATTTCTCTTTGTTATGATCTCTTTGGGATAAAGACCTAAGAGTAGTATTTTTGTATAAAAGAGTATATACATAGGCTTCTACTCCTTTAGGCCTAGTTCCAAATTGCTCTCCAGAATAGTTGGATCAGTTCACAGTTCCACCAACAATACATTAGTTGAACAGAAGTCTTCTTGACCAAGTCCAGTGACCTATGTGATCAGTACCAGAAGTAGCCATAATTACACCTAAAGCAAATTCATTTGGAAGATAGAGCAAAGGACAGTGTAAAAAAGTAAGAGGCCTATCCCCCAGAAAGAACAGTTTTTCTTAAGGTGCAGAAGACCTACAGCCCAGGAGAGGACCACTATAGTGACAAGACCCTCAGGGTAAGAGTTCGAAGATGGTTGTACTAAATTTCACCAGAGGACTAAGAATAAAGAAAAGAGATGGTAGTTTCTGCAGAGGAACTAGAACCCCCTAAGGAAAATATCCTTCCCTCCACACTCCTCAGATGATAATACCCTTAATAAATTTATGTTTTCCTATGCTAGTTTATGACTTGGCAAATAGTTATGCTTTTATTATACATCTGTATTATTGATTTCTTCAGAGCTAGGACTACCTCATAGTTCTTTATATCACAACGGAATCAAGTAAAAAACCATGAATATAGAGGCATCTCAATAAATATCTGTTGCTTTGATTGAATTTGAGATAGAAGGCAGAAGGCAGAGTAACCTTTAGCATACTATAGTTCCAAAGAAGTAAATTTTGAAATTATCTTTTCCAACCTTATAAAATATAATTCTGTGATGAGTAAATTGCTCATTATACCCATGTCCCAAATCAGTTATCCTCCATTCTTTTCTTTGGAGAGACTCTCTACTATTGGATTCAACTTTTTTCCCCATTCTGCCAGTTATTTCTGATCTGTGGATCATTGCCACAGAATGGTGGGGATGAGAAACTTAGGCAAGCTTCAGAAAGGAAATTACTTAGTTGGTCCCACAACACAATCTGGCTTTTATTCCCAGGTAGACTATGGAAACTGATAGGGGAAGAGGTTCCTAAACAAATAGTTTGTCTCTTTTAATTCACAAGACTGTTTGTTACCTTGTTAGGCTATTTCATTTCTTTGTCTGTGGGAAATAACTATATGAATAACTCCTTACCGGGAAAGGGCAGGGCAAAAAAGGAGTTTAAAGTTAGTGGGGACTAAGACAAGAAAATGTATAAACCTCCATTTTGATGGTCATGTGACCCCACCTTTCCTAATTCAACATTTTTAACATCTACTTTATGTGTGTCATTATGTTAGAATTTGTTACCCCTTTCTTCTTAAAATCAACTGTCTCCTCCACTTTCCTCCCTTCTTTCCATCATATATATGAATTCAACTAAAAATAATTTTCTTAGTCTCCAAACTAAACACTTTCCCTAGTCCATTCAAAAGAAGTACCCTACTTGTAGAAACTTGTGTGAATCTAGAAAATCAATATTGAAGGGAAAAATAAATTCCTTAAGACCAAATGTAAGTATTCAACTGTGGGGAGAAGAGTATAATCTCACTCTTTTCCCAATACATGGACTTTTCAAATTCTCCCTCTCCTTCTGAAGAGGTAAGTTGAAAGAAAGCTGAAAGTTCAAAGAAAACACAAAAAAAGCCTTTCTGCCTTTTTTATTATTATTTCACCTGAATAGTTAATTTGGTGCTGTGATTTTTTCCCAGTCTGGAAATATTTTGAAAACTGAATTATCTTGATAAAACTAGCTCAGTTTTCTCTACAAAAACAAAGTTTTGATCACTGCCATCATCTCATAAACTCAGCTAAGACAAAAGTCTTCATTCTATCTGGAAACAGAGGAGCCGAGAATCACATCTCACAACATGCAGGCAAATAGCTCTCTTTTCACAGGTACACTAAACCTTTTTTGTATTGCAGAAGTATTATATGCAGTCTAGGACTACTGAATTTTCTAAATTGTTAAACTGCTGGAGAAATTACTACCTTCCTCCCCATTCACCCACCCGCCCCCCAAAATTGCAATTCTTAAATCTAGCATTGATTCTCAGAGAGAAAATAGTATCAGTAACAAAGGCTGCTATACTGTAATAATAGAAATGTAGCAAAGAATGAGGGAAACATTTACCAGCCTTCAACGTCCATTATCTACTATCTTTGATCTCAAAAAGACTAAGACTTTTTTTGTCTTCCTTATTTGTCAGCCTCCTCCATGACAAATGACCAATGACAGGATTGTCACCCAGGCTGAAGGAGGATAAGCTTTATTTAAGGCTACATAAAGTTAAGACACAGTTCTGAACCTTAACCAAACTTCTACATGGTACATATTTTAAAAGGACAACGATTTGTATCTTAACTCTAAGGAATTCTGAATCCAAGTTAATAAAAGAGTATTATGAAATTTTCAAAATGTTGTTTTTCAATATAAGGTGAAGAAGATATAGCCTTCCCCCAAGCAGTGGGAGGTAAGAAAAATAATTGCAGAATATAGAAAGGATTTTTACCACAGTTGCACCTATCTACAGTAAACCAAAAGAGCTAACGGTGCCAAAAACACCATGGAGAGAAACCAGATAAGAAACAGAATGGAAACCACTCACCCCGGAGAAGTCAGGATGCTGAGTCTCTGAAAGTGGGAAAAGATATAAAATATGAAATGCAAGATATATAAAAACAAAAGATATAAATATTTTTAATTAAGGCATGCAGAAAAGATAAAAGCAAAAACAGATAATGGGGTACGGATAGAAAATGCTATTATGTACTTCAAGGAATGTCAGATATACTTGAGCTCAGAATGGAATAAAGCTGAAAGTAAAGCAGGTAGCTGTTTTGAAAGGAACCGAATCAATGAAAATCACTGGATGGCAAAAAATAATTTTGTGATGACCAAAGGTAGACTCACTATGTTTGTTATGTTTCTCCTTTTCAAGGAAAAAAGATGATCTTTGGGTTGGATAGAACAAAACCAGATAATAGTGATCTAAAATACAAGATAACTAAGAAGATAATAATCTATCACTTACTATAGCTTACCTTTATGAGCAGGCTCAGACAAAATAACTGGCAGATAGAATCACTGATTGACTGATCCACCATAACTGTATCAAAAAATAGATCATGCCTTACACTCCAACAGGAAAATAAGATAAAGTCAGACATGCTTAGCAGCTTAGCTTACCCAAATTCTCTTGAAGTAGAGTGAGATTCCCAGAAGAGCTTTCACAGGCTGAAAGCCACCATTATTTTGTATTAATAACAAAAAATGCATGATAATTCCAAGAAACTTGAACATTTTGGGGGGGGAAATTGTTTACAAAGTATGCACTATTGATATTCCCATTCTAAATAAGCAGTGATAGAAATGGATATCATTTACTCTAGAAATCTCTGAAAATATGAGGTTTAAATTTTGTATATCCAGTGTCTCATTCAAATAGAGCTGAAAGATAAGGCTAAGAGGTAAGAACTTGGCACCCACCAATACTACTTTTATCACTATTTTAACCATAAGTCACCCGCAATGGCATTGTTCACATACTGAATACATTCTGACCATTTATTCTAGGAAATACAACATTTTATTTCAGACTTAGTTACTGCTTTCATTTCACTTATCAAAGAAATTTCCTTTTTTCTCTGATACTTTTTATAAGAAAGTATGGACAGCAAATTAATAACAATGACTACCAGTGCTATATTTGGAGTTAGAATCCCTATGATAGAATTTTGACTCGGATGTAAGTTAGGTAACTGTTCATTGGTGAATCCCTTAAGCTATTAAAGGTTCGATTGCCTTATCAGAGAAATGAAAACAATATTAATCAATCAATAAGCTTAAATGCCATTTCTGACGCTAACAAGTTCAAATCCCATCTCCAACATTTGCCAACTAATTCTGGATGGGTGAGCTAATGGAGGAGCTAATGTTTCTTCATCTTTAAAATTAAAAGATTAAACTAGATAACCTCTTAGATTTTTTTCCAGCTCTTCTTCTATAATCTTATAATGATATGTGTATTTTACACATAGAAAATTATGACAAAAGTATGAGATTTGGAAAGAAAGGACCTGGTTTCAGATCTTAAGTCTGTTATTCACTACTGTTTTGTCACTAAGCAAAGTATTAATCTTTCTTGGCCCTAATTTCTTTATATCTACAATGAAGTTGTGTAATTAAGTTTTTTTCAGTCATATGTGACCATGATCCCATTTGGAATTCTCTTGACAAAGATATTAGAGTAGTTTGACATTCCCTTCTTCAGCTCATTTTACAGATAAGAAAATTGAGCAAAAGAGACACAACATATTACTAATTGTTTGAGATTAGATTTGAATTCAGATCTTTCTAATTTCAGGTTTAATGCTCTAGCCACTGTGTCACCCAGCTACACTAGGTATTGGAATGATTGGGCTAAATCATCTCTAAAGTTTTTTTCAACTTTGCAACTACAATACCATAGCCTTAAAGAGCTAGAAAAATGTGATGTTGTTACTAACAAATTAAAGTGGACAATAATCACAAAATGGTGATAGCATTCTACCGGAATAGCTTAATTACAATAAAATCTGACATAGATCCAAGAATCCAGAGCATATAAACAAGGGAGTAATTTACCATTGATTAAGTCTCAGAAGGAAATGAATTTGGTAGGCAAAAACTTTGTAGAAAATATTTAATATCTGAGCCCACTCACCCTAGGGACTGAAGTTGTCTAGAAGAAAGTGTATCCTGGGGATATTTGAGGGAAATGTTTTCAACTTCTGTTCTTGTTATATATTCTTAGTGATTTTTTTTTAAAAAAAAGCTGTTTGATAACAAGTTAAATGAAATGGGGACAATAATTGATGGTGTTTAATGGGGGAAAAGACATTAGAAAGGGGCTTGAACCAATAACATTGGACAAAGACAGCACCAAACCCATAGAATTGCCTTTAAAATGCAAAGGGAAAATATAACCTTGCTAGGGAACACATTTCATCTGTGAGAGTGGACGTTATTGTAAGAATTCTCAAGAGTTTGTATTCCTAGACAATATGTATTACATATAAACTGTATGTCTATCATCCCAATACATGCATACAAACATACACACACAAACACACATACACACATGTGTACATGTGTGGGAAATACAAGCTTCTTGAAAGCAGGAATTATTTTAGTTTTGTATTTGAATCTCCAGCACTTATTACCATGTCTTGTACTTAATAGGCTTTGGGATTTTTTTAAATCATTAAACTGAATCAAATTAAAGCGAGAGCTGTTTTGTTTGATGCAAGTTTCCTGCTTCCCTCAAATTTTTAAAGTAGAAAACACATGAATTCTGCCCTTGAAATTTCTGTTTGTATCCATTTTTTATGGTTAGCCTCTGCTTGAAGGCTCACTTAACTCCCTGTTGTCACTACATCAATCCTAAACTGAACCAGAGACATTATCAAATGATGGTGCTGTCTCTGAGGAAGACTGATTAGAGGTCACAACTACAAAAGTACCATTAGCCCATCTCATGGAATTAAATTAAGCAAATTGTTAGCTATGGTAGCATGATGAATATCAACACGATATTTAACTTTCACAAGAATTCACCTTTGCCTTCTGATAGTAATTTAGGATAGGTCTTGCTTTGCACTGTTTTTAACTTCTAGATTCAAAGTCTCTGATGGTGAGGTATTTCCTTGAAAGACTGATGATTAGAGAATTTTATGACATGTATAGAATCAAAACTGTGGGGCAGTTAAGGGATGAATGGTGGACACAGTCTATAATATATTATAAATAAAGAATTTACACCCAAGATATGGTATAAAAAGATCATCAAAAAGATTTATAGTTGGGGAAATTATATGTGAATAAATCTTGTACCAAAAGTGGAGGAATCATATTAGTAGCCAGTGTGGAGAACTATAGAAAGATCTTCAACATGTTCAGTAGTCTCCTATTGAAGTATGTTGTCTCCTAAGACAACATGTACACAAAAATAAGCAACTAGGAGACACATGGATAGAGTCTTTGACCTGGACTCAGAACGAACTGAGTTAAAATCCAACTTCAGACACATATCATATGACCTTAAAGAAATCATTCAACTTCTGGTTACTTCACATTCCTCAGCTGAAAAAAGGAAAATAATAAAAGCTCCTACTTTTCAGAGTTGTTGAAAGGTTGTTCATCAAATAAGATAATAATTATAAAGTGTTTAGCATACTGCTTGGCACATGGATAGCCCTATATAAATGTTAACTTTTTTATTTTTATAATAGCACTACAGCAGAAGGTGTATGTGATATGGTAGAAAATATACGAAATGGAGAGTAAAAAGACCAAAGTTCAGATCCAAGTTTGACTCTTTTCTTCTTGTATAAGTTTGAGCAAGTCACTTAACTATTGACATCTATTACCAAACAAATCTATGTAATAACAAGTATATTACTATCCTTGCTTGTTAAAGTTATATGATTTAGCTAGAGTCACACAACTAGCATTTATGATCAGAATTATGTTTGGAGCCCAGAACTTTATCAATAATGCCACATTGCCTCTGGAATGTATATGTGTGTATATATAAATATATGTATGTATGTATGTATGTATATGTATATGTATGCATGTACTTATATATCACTATATATTTATATATAATTTCAGATAACTTGAAATATTTAAAAAGGCATAAATTTACTCTATTCACATGAACCCTTGATACCTATTTACTAATACCATTTAGATCTTACCTACAACAAATTAGATAGATAGATAGATAGATAGAGATAGATCTTAGTTATGCTACATAAATGAAGTTGGTTGAGGACAACAATATGTCCCACATTTTGTACTTTTATTACAATTTGGGTGCTTTGAGCTGCCTAAATAATAATTTCAGTCCTTTACTCCAATCATTTGAGTCATATTTGATTTTTTGTGACCCCATTTGGGATTTTCTTGGCAAAGATATCAGATTTTCCATTTCCTTCTCCAGCTCACTTTGCCAAGGAGAAAATTGAGGCAAACATGGGTAATGTCCTTGCCCAAGGTCACACAACAAGTACTTAAGATCATATTTAAACTCAGGTCTCTCTGCATTCCAGATCCAGCTTTCTATCCATTGTACCACCTAGCTGCTTTTTTGTGAAGGTAGTAGGAGCCATATTTTATTTTTTTCCAATATGTGTTATACATATTTATACAATTATCTATCTGCACAATCAGATCAAGAAAAAGAAAAACCGAGAAAGAAAACAAAATGCAAGCAAATAACAACAGAGAGAGTGAGAATGCTATGTTGTGGTCCACAATCAATTCTCACAGTTCTCTTTCTGGGTGTAGATGGCTCTCTTCATCATTGAACAGGAGTCATATTTTAATACTTTGATATAAAAAAGAGGTATGCATGGTTCACTACAAGCCTATTATCATACTAGAGAAGGGTAAAAATTCTCTGAATTTCACAAAAAAAGAAAGATAATGCAAAGTACAAGCTAGTTCATTTGATGTGATTCCTAGAAAATTCCCACAATGTACAATGGAGATTTATCATTTCTACATTTAACTTAAATAAATTGAACTGTAGAGTGCTTGAAAGAAAAGATAGAAAAATAACAATTGTAATAACATGAATGTCAATTTTCCCTCTCAAAAAGCCTGATATGGGAGACATGAGACTTCAGTTCCCACATGCCTTTAACAATGGGAGCATCTTACCTTGTTAAACTTAATTCTAAAATCTCCTTTTCATTATACCAACAGATAGTCTGTTCTTCTGAAGCCAATAAAACTCATGAAAGGGACAAACTTACTTGGGCTTTCTAGATTTCTTTGACTTCCTTTTGTCCACTCTTCCTAGAATCAGGAAGAAGAAGAAACAAGTTGTGATGCTATGATAACCCTTTGTTGATGTGTGTAAAGTCCTTTTAAAAATATTATGCCTAGCTACCAGGTTTCTTCACAGCTAAATAATTTACCTATTTCTGATATGTCCTATTTAACTAGAAGACCTGGTTTCCATATTTTCTCCTACTCAATAGTTATGGAAAATAGAAGTTACATTCAATTATTTTCTTTAGTAACCATTTCAGAGACATCAACTCTTTGATATAGAATGCCATTTTTAAAGAGTTCCTAGCCATCAATCAATCAACAAACATTTATTCATCTCTTGTCTTACAGGTCTTACTAGAGACTGGAGATAAAAATACAAAAGTGAAATAATCCTTAGTCTCAAGAAGTTGACATATTATAGTTATTTAAAGATACTATTGTATTTTATTATTACTGTAAAGTATTTTCAAGAGTCATTTTGATTATACATAATATTCATTTAACCTACTAACTCCAGGACCTAACTTCTACATTTTATTCTACTTCATTATATTATGAAAGAAATGGACAGAAAATGGCCAGAATGGAGATAAAGATGCTTGTTTCTAAGAGATTCAGAGTTTAATGGCTTAGTTCCTTACCACACATGCATGCTAATGGCCTAGTATGGAGACTAGAGCAGAAGGAGAAACAGGGTACAGTAGAAAACAGAAAGATGACTGAATTCATAAGAGTTAATGGCATCCCCAGTTGAGAGACTAAAGGAAAGAGAAAAAGACACAACAGACCTTTGGGCATAAAGATGACAATACTACCTAAACTAATCTATTTATTTAGTGCTATACCAATCAGACTTCCAAGAAACTATTTTACTGACCTAGAAAAAATAACAACAAAATTTATCTGGAAGAACAAAAGGTCAAGAATTTCAAGGGAACTAATGAAAAAAAATCAAATGAAAATGGCCTAGTTGTACCAGATCTAAAACTATATTATAAAGTACTGGTCATCAAAACCATTTGATACTGGCTAATAAATAGATCAGTTGATCAGTGGACTAGGTTAGGTTAATAGGACAAAATAGTCAATAACTATAACAATCTAGTTTTTGACAAACCCAAAGACCCTAGCTTTTAGGATAAGAATTCACTATTTGACAAAAATTGCTGGGAAGATTGGAAACTAGTCTGGCAGAAACTAGGCATTGACCCACACTTAACACCATATACCAAGATAAGGTCAAAATAGGTTCATGATCTAGACATAAAGAATGATATTATCAATAAATTAGAGGAACATATGATAGTTTACCTCTCAGACCTGTGGAAGAGGAAGGAATTTGTGACCAAAGAAGAACTAGAGATCATTATTGATCACAAAATAGATAATTTTGATTATATTAAGTTAAAAAGGTTTTGTACAAATAAAACTAATGCAGACAAGATTAGAAGGGAAGCAATAAACTGGGAAAACATTTTTACATTAAAAGGTTCTGATAAAGGCCTCGTTTCAAAAATATATAGAGAATTGATTCAAATTTATAAGATATCAAGCCATTCTCTAATTAATAAATGAGCAAAGGATATGAACAGACAATTTTTAGATGAAGAAATTGAAGCTATTTCTAGTCATATGAAAAAGTGCTCCAAATCACTATTGATCAGAGAAATGCAAATTGAGACAACTCTGAGATACCACTACACACCTTTCAGACTGGCTGACTGGAAAAGATAATGACGAATATTGGAGAGGATGTGGGAAAACTGGGAAACTGATACATTGTTGGTGGCACTATGAATGGATCCAACCATTCTGGAGAGCAATTTGGAACTATGCTCAAAAAGTTATCAAATTACATACCCTTTGATGCAGCAGTATTTCTACTGGCCTTATATCCCAAAGAGATCTTAAAGGAGGGAAAGGGACCCACATGTGCAAAAAATTTTTGTGGCAGCCCTTTTTGTAATTGCAAGAAACTGGAAACAATGTGGATGCCCATCAATTGGAGAATGGCTGAATAAATTATAGTATATGAATGTTATGTGATATTATTGTTCTATAAAAAATGACCAGCAGGATGATTTCAGAGAGGCCTGGAGAGACTAGCATCAGTTAAGTGAAATGAGCAGAACCAAGAGATCATTATACACAGCAACAACAAGACTATATAATGATCAATTCTGATGGATTTGGCTCTCATCAACAATGAGATGATGCAAACCAGTTCCAGTTGTTCTGTGATGAAAAGAGCCATCTATACCCAAAGAGAGGACTGTGGAAGCTGAGTGTGGACCACAACATAGCATTCTCACTCTTTCTGTTGTTTGCTTATATTTTTGTTTTCCTTCTCAGGATTTTTTTCTTCTAGATCTGATTTGTCTTGTGTAGCAAGATAACTGTATAAATATGTATACATATATTGAATTTAACATATATTTTAATATATTTAACATGTATTGGACTACCTGCCATCTAGGGGAGAGAGTTGGGGGAAGGAGGGGAAAATTTGGAACAGAAGAATTTGCAAGGGTCAATGTTGAAAAAATTACTCATGCATATATTTTGTAAAAAAAAAAAAAAAGCTATAATAAAAAAAGAAAAAAGTAATTTAGGAGTTCTTGAACATGAAAGTGGAACATGTATAGGTAATAGAAAATTCAAGGGTATTGAATCATGTCTGAAAAGATTGCATCTTTTTTAATGTTAAGCTGATATAAAGCTAAAAGGGATAGCTAACACAATGAATGATAATATCAGAATCTAAAAATAATTGCACAGACTGGAAAATTAAGCTGAATTTAACAATATGAAATTTAATAAGGATAAATCAAATCTTACATGTGGATTCAAGAATTCAGTTTCACAAATACAAGATGCAGAAGGCATAGGTGGACAGCAAATGGGAGGGAAAGATCTATAAGTTTTAGTGGACTGAAAATTCAATAATACGTCCGTATGGATATATGACAGCCAAGAAAATCTTGAATTGCATTAAGAGAAACAAACTTTCTAGGAGTAAAAAGGTGGTAGTTCAGCTCCCTGTATTAGTCAGACCACATTTCAAGTATCATGTTCAGTTCTTTGTACATTTTAGGAATGATATGAGAAGACTGAGAACAGGACCACCAGAATGAGGAAGAGCCATTAATCCATGTCATTTGAGGGTACACTAAAAGAAACAAAATGTTTAGCTGGAATAACAAAAAACTCAGAGGAAAGATAATAGCTATCTCAAAATAGGTGAAAGACTATCAAGTAAAAAAAAAAAGAGTCAATTGGATTGCTTTGGTTTAAGAGTTTTGTTTTGGGTTTTTTTTGTTATTGTTGTTATTTTTTGTTTTTCAGCCACACTAGTCAAAACTAGAAACAATGGATGAATGTTGCAAAAAGATAAAGTTAAGTTTAATGTTAGGAAAAAAACCTAATAATAGAGATATCCAAAGTATAATAAATTTCTTTGAGAGGGAGTAGGTTTTCCCTCATTGGACTATCTTCAAAAAATTGGCTGAATGTTGTGGGTGTGGATCTATAAGGATATGTCATGTACACATGCACACAGTGATTTTTTCTGGGCTATGAATTGGACTAAATGTTTACTGAAGGCCATTCCAACTCATAAATTATGTGATTCTGAGAATGACATATTGTTAAGAAACATTATGGGCAAGGACTTTTCCTAAAAGAGAATACAACCAGGAAGCAGTCCCAACTATATGAAAAATTCATGGACTATTATCACTTATTTCTACAATCTTTTAATGAAATAATAATTTATAAAATGTTGAGAGAAATTATCCAGTGAAAAATTCAAAAAATTACCAACTGCCTTGTCAATTTAATGCTAGAATATTCATTTGAACAAAATCCTAGTGTCCCTTTCACTTGTTTTATCAGCTAAAAGCAAAAGTATGTGTAATCTTTGCTGAGGTGCAAAGTTTAAAAAAGAGCCAGGAACTGATCTGCAGCTTTGATTTACAGCAAGCAAAGGGATCTGATACATTATATATTGCAAACCAAGAAAGACAACGAACATCCATTCAAAATGCTTCCATTTTAGACGACTATTAGCTCTATCCAGTAGACTATACCTCAGCAGTCTTCATTTTATAGGACAATAAAACTCATCTGAGAAATAAACATTTTACATCATTTTCCAATAGACAGTTTGGTAAGCTTTTTGGAGGGAAGGCAGGAAGTGGTGTCACATCATCTAAGACAACCCAAAGTACAGTCTAGAAGACAAATTAATGTAGCTTTAGATTTATGATTTGATTTCATTTTCATTTTTATTGTTTTCTATTGTGATATAAATGTCTCTGGTGAAAGCAAAAGTAGGAAATCAATGAAATTTAATGAGATGGAAATACTAAAATATATATTTAGATGCTGAAAATTAGAATCAAAATGGCATAGTAGAGGCAGCAATCTTGTCAAACTCTCCCAACATTCCCCTCCAAATACATTTAAAATAATGTCTCACATGACTCTCTCCAACAATGAGATGATTCAAACCAGTTCCAATTCTTCAGTGATGAAGAGAGCCATCAATACCCCGAGAGAGGTCTGTGGGAACTGAGTGTGGACCATAACATAGCATTCCTCTCTTTCTGTTGTTGTTTGCTGGCATTTTGTTTTCTTTCTCAGTTCTTTTTTTCTTTCTTGATCTGATTTTTCTTGTGCAGCAAAATGACTATATAAATATGTAAACATATTGTATTTAACATATATTTTAACATATTTAACATGAATTAGACTTCTTGCCATCTGGGGGGGAGGGGGTATGGGAAAGGAGGGGATAATTTGGAACAGAAGGTTTTGCGACGGTCAATGTTGAAAAATTATCCATGCATATGTTTTGTAAATAAAAATCTTTAATAAAATAAAGTAATGTCTCAAATATAAATCTAGAACCAAGTAAAGGTCAAAATGAGACATTTTCCAGTTTAAGACAATTTAGGAAGTCAGCAGGAAAGGTCTGTAATCCTGGAATTGGGACTGGCCTAGAGCACCACAGCATCAGCAGTACCTATAGGCTTTGGAGGCAATCACAACAGAAACAGTAGCAACTTTGGGAGCTCTTAGTCCAGAGATAACTGGTGAGAAAAAAAGATTATAAGGTTCCTTTGCTGCTATTAGATGCAAGATCTAGTGCTGCTTGGTAATTCTATTGTTCATACAGGATGGGTGGCAGTTTCAGGATAGAGAGGAATAGTTGTGCTTCCTTGAGCAGAGGCCCTGGTCAAGGATCAAGTCTCAGGATCAAGAGGAACACTATTGCTTATAGCTACCTTTCCTGGGTAAAGACAAGAATAGAGACCTTTCCTGGGTAAAGACGAGAACAGAGATCAGGAAAGCATTGACCACTCATTTCCCTAGAACACACCACTTTATAAGTACCCAAAACTAGCCGACCACCAGAACTAGCTCTGAAAACAACAATAAACAAAAACCTGAAGTTTGGGGTAGGGTCTATCCACCCCCATTGAGCAGAAGCCAACTTTAACATAAAGTTAAAATCCAAAAACTAGGCTAACAAGTGAGGAAATAGCTAAAAGAGAATTCAGTCATAAAAGCTACTACAATATTAGGGAAGACCAAGACACAAACTCAGAGGAAAACAACAATGTGAAAATAACTACAAGCAAATACCTCAAAAAAAATGCTAAGTGGGAGTGAATCCAACATTTTTCCTCAGAGTTAAAGAGAAATCTAAAAGTAATATAAGAAAAATAAGGAAAAGAAATGAATCATAGAAAAAATGATGAAAAGAGAATTAACAGCTTGGTAAAAGAGGCCCAGAGAAAATAACATTTTAAAAAACAGAATAGACTAAATGGTAAACTAGGCATGAAAATTCACTAAAGAGGGGAAGATTCTGGGAAGATGGTGAAGTAGGTTGGTAAATTTCAAGCTTTCCCAATTTACTCCACAGATAGAACAAATTTGTGCCTCAGGGCAAACATCGACTGGTGAAAAATCAAGAAGACTTGGGGCAGAATAGGGGTTCTCCTGATACCCAAGAAGATATGAAGAGATTCCCAGGGCTGGGAATTAATTTGTCTGAAGTGCAAATACCTTTCACACTGTTTGTTGAGTCAGGGCCTGAGTCCTGGAGGACTAAGTAATCTCAGCTGATTAGACATGCCAGACTCAGTTGTGCTCCTTGGGCAAGAAGGAAGCAGCTCACCTGGTGCATGCAGAAGCAGAGGGGCAGGGATGCTGCTGGCTATGGGCACTTGCAAGATGGAGCTCTTGGTTTCCCGTTCCTAGCCAGAGAGGAGAGCTAAAAGGAAGCTTGAGGCACAATCCTCCCATCCCACAATTGGAGTTGCTTCCACTAATACTTCTTATTTTAAAAAAATGAACCTGCAAAGAAGAAAGAACTCCACCATACAAACATATTATGGGGACAGGAAAGATCAGGGTTCCTCTTCAGAAGAAGCACTTTAGTTTAAAAAAGAAGCATCTATTCCAAAGAGTAATATTAAATGAGAATTTAAGAATTCAAAAAAAGAATTTAAAAATCAAATGAGAGACACTGAAGAAAAACTGAAATAAATAATTGAATGAATGAATAACATCCAAGAAAAACAGGATTATAAAAAAAAAGTTAACCAGCTAGAAAAGTAGGCATAGAGTCTCAAAGATGAAAATAATTCTTTTAAAATTAGAATTGAGCAAGGGGAAGCCAGTGAAGCTATGAGAGACCAAGAAATAACAAAACAGATTATAAAGAATGAGAAAATAGAACAGAATGTGAAACATCTTATAAGAAAAATGACAGATTAGAGAACAGATCAAGAAGAGAAAATATAAGAATAATTGGACTGCCCAAAAGTTGTGACCAAAAAGAGAACATTGACCCAATAATGGAAGAAATAATCTAAGAAAATTGTCCTGAAGTGATAGAGCATGAGGAGAAAGTAGAAATAGAAAAAAAAATGACCAATCACAACCTCAAAGAGATCCTTTGTGGAAAACACACAGGAATATTATTGCTAAATATTAAAACCTCAGATCAAAGAGAAAATTTTGCAAGAAAAAAGAAAATAACAATTCAAATACCCTGGAGTTACAATTAGAATGGTACAGGACTTAGCAGCAGCTACAATAAAAGAAATTTTATTTTCTGGAAATCATATCTACCTACAATAAAAAGAACTAAGCCTATGAACAAAAATATAATATCCAGCAAAATCATCTATAATTTTAAATGAGAAAAAGTGGACATCTAACAAACTTACAGCTTTTCAGGACTTTTTAATGAACCAAATCCAAACTTAAGAGAAAATTTAACATATAAAAGCCACTATCAAAGGTCAATTTTAAGGAACAAAATTCATGCTCAAACTATTTCAATATAGACAAATTATTTTTTTACATGGGAAATGCATACTATATGTTTAAGATTCACATCAACTATAAGGTACTCAAAAGAAAGATTGGCAGAGTTAAGGTAAAAATAGTAATCATGTTATACAAATAAGGTTCAGAGGACAAATAGACATAGAGGCATTAGAGAAGGGAGGATGTGAAAACTTACTCATATTGGGAATGGGTTCAATAGGCAACACTACATATATACCATGAAGGATATAGCACCTTTCAAAGTCTATAAAGAAATAAGGAGAGTGGGATGGGCAGATAAGGAAGCAAAGGATGAAGGAAGAGGACAAGAGAGCAATGCCTGGGTGGGGAGAGGTTAAGTAATAGCAAGGCAAATTATGGAGCAAAATTTAAGAAAGCAGGGATAGGAAAGAAATGTCTGTGTGTATGTATATATGTGAATATCTATATATATCTACATAAATGTCTTTTCCTAACTGTAGTTTGCTTGGGGGTGGAGGTAGAAAGGGGAAAAAATAAAGTAAATAAGGTACACAGCAGAGAACCAGAGAACAATTTATAAGAAATAAAAAAATGGACATGTATGAATATGATTTCTTCTATTTATATGCTTTCTTGATCTGGTAACTTGTTGTAATATATTTTGAATCTTCCCTGATGTTCTGCTAGACACATGACAATGTCCTCTTTTGTTTTGCTTTATTTTGTTTTGTATTTCTTTTCTGTTTTTCTTACTGTTTTTTTTCAAATAAAATATTTTTTTAAAAATTCTCTAAAGAAAATAACTGAAAAGCAGAATAGGTAAAAAAGCTCACAGAAGAAAATCATTCTTAAAAATTAGAATCAGGCAACAAGAAGCTATTCTACTATTTCCGTGAAACATTAAAAAAAAAACATTAAAACAAAGTCAAAAGATTTAAAAATAGAAGGAAATGTAAAATATCTCGAAAAAAATGACTAACATAGAAATAGATTAAAAGGAGATAATTTAAGAATTAGACTATCTTAAATCCATAATCAAAAAAACCCCTAAATATCATATTTCAAGAAACTATAAAGAAAAACTGCTCTAATACTTGAGATCTAAAGGATAAAAAAGAAATTGAAAAAAATCTATTGGTTATCTTCTAAAAGAGATCCCAAAAATGAAAACTCCCAGGAATATTATAACCAAATTCCAGGACTTCCCTGGTCAAGAAGAAAATATTGAAAGCAGCTAGAAAGGGGAAAAAAATACAAACTCATAAAGCCACAGTCAGGATCAAATAAGACAGTATCTTCCATATTAAAAAAAAAAAAAACGAGAGCTTATTATATGGTATTCTGGAAGGCAAAGGAGATAGGATTACAACCAAGAATAATCCTACCTAGAAAAACTGAGTATAATCCTTCAGGAAAAAAAATTGATATTTAATGAGATAGAGGACTTTCAATCCTTCCTGATGAGTAGAAAATTTAACAAACACAAGATTCAAGAGAAACATAAAAAGGTAAACATGAAAGAGAAAAATGTAAGGGATATAGTAGGACTAAACTATTTGCATTCCAGCATGGCAAAATGATACATGTAACTCTAGAACTTTATTATTATCAGGGCATTTGGAAAGAATCTAAACAGACAGAGGGCATGGGTATTAGACAATTATGTTGAGATGTTCTCCAAAAAAGGGGGGGATGGTGAAAGAAAGATGTCTTGGGAGAAGGGGGTGGGAGAGAAAGAATGGGGAAAGTTAATTTACATAAAAGAAAAACACAAAAAAGAATTTTTGTGGAGGGGAACATGGGAGGTGGTGGAAAGCAATGTTTGTGAACCTTACTCTCATTAGAATTGACTCAAAGAGGGAAAGAAACAAATACACACACACACACACACACACACACACACACACACATATAGACACACACACTCTATCAACCAGGTATAGAAATAGATCTTGCCCAGCATTGAAGAAGATTCTTCAGGGATTCAGGGAAAGGGATTCAGAGATGAGGTAGGTAATTAAAAGAGAGGACAAACTAAGGGAGGCAGTGCTCAGAAGCAAAACAAACTTTTGAGGAGGAACTGGATAAAAAGAGAAAGTAAAAGCAGGAGCTAATCAGATGGAGGGATATGCATCGTTACTTATCATTACTGTGAATGTGAATTAGATGAACTCACTTAAATAAAAGCAGATAGCAAAATGGATTAGAAACTAGAATCCAACAATATGTTGTTTACAAAACAGATGCTGAATGCTCTTGATCCCAAAGAGACGGAGTTAAATCCAGCCAAGCTCTGGAGCATAAATTTGGTTGGTCTGCCCATTGGGATGTAGCAGTACTTATGGTTGCTTATAGGTTTTATTCATTTGTTGTGTATTTCATTCAGAAGTTCCAAAAAATAGTTGTTATATATCTTCTATGAAAAATAAACTGCTATAAAACTAAGGAAGACATGATATAAGTATGAGATGTTGAGTCAAACCGGAGACCTAACTAATACATATAATGTAAACTATCTACTTCATTCAATTCAACAAGCCTACTCTTTTACTGTCACCGAATTAAGTTTTGGGTATGTACCCCCCCACACACAAAAAAGTTGTGTCTCTTGCCTTTCATGGAGCAAAATTATATTGGAAGAGTTCATTCTAGAATATAAGTAAATACTAAATTGTATAAATTACACTGCAAATTGACCATTAACATTCAGAAAAGAGGAAGATCAATGAGAGTTAGAGCCAATAAGACTGGAGGTGTGACAAGCTGGTTCCTGAAAGATGCAGATAGAAATATTTAAATCAGACTTTTTATAGGATTTTTTAGAGACTACCCAATTCATTGATGAATGGGACTTCCAATCAGAAAACTTTCTACCAATGCAAAGTAATATAAAGATGTAGCTCTTTTCAACAATGAGATGATTCAGGCCAGTTCCAATGGTCTTGTGATGAAGAAAGCTATCTGCAACCATGGAGAGGACGGTGGAAACTGAGTGTGGATCACAACATAGTATTTCCAGCTTTTTTGTTGTTGTTTGCCTGCATTTTATTTTCTTTCTCTTTTTTTTTCCTTTTTTATCTGATTTTTCTTTTGCAACATGATATTTGTAGAAATATGTATAGAAGAATTGTACATGTTTAATATGTGTTGGATTACTTGCCATCTAAGAGAGAGAGTAGGGAAAAGAGAGGGAAAAATTTAGAACACAAGGTTTTGCAAAGGTGAATGTTGAAAATTATCCATGCATATGTTTTGAAAATAAAAACCTTTAACAAAACAGAAGAAATTAAATGGCTTAACCAGAACCACGGGGCCCTTTATGTCAATTGACTCTGAAGTCTACTCCTTTATCTTTTATGCTATGTGGCTTCTCATTTATAGAATATGCTCCAATATAAGTCACTGTTGAATAGTATATAATATTAATTCAAGTCATCAACAATAAATCTAGTTATTTTCTTAGAGTATAAACTGGGAATTATGAAGGCTGAATTTATATTACACTTCTACCAAGTCTGTACTTATCAGAGTTGGATTAAGCATCATTCTGCACATTGGAGTTTAGAGGGACATAGAAACATAAGACCATGTATTTTAATCAATCAGCAAGCTTTAAGCACCCACTTTGTAGCAGGGAATGTGCTAATATTTGGGCATATAACTATGAAGAGTAAAATAGCCTCTACTTGCTTAGAGCTTATAGTCTAATGGAGAAGACAAGCACATATGTAATACATATTATCCATACTTAAATATATGTAGCATCAATACAAAATTATTAAATCCAAAGTAGTTACATTCAGTGGAGTTTTGGAGGGAAGACTTTAGACACTGGGGGAATTAGGAAAAGCTACATCTTTAATGAAGAGAAGGATTCTATAAAGTGGAAATAATGAGGAAATGTACTTCCAGCATTGGAGACAGCCATTTATGGATGTGTATAGGTAGGAGATAATAATAATAACAGCCATCATTTATATATCACATTTTAAAGTTGGCAAACAGCTTAACAAATATTATGACATTTGCTCCTCAAGATAATTCTGGGAGGTAGGTACTGTTATTTTCATCCCTATTTTACAGATGAGAAAACTGAACCAAGCAGAGATTAAATGATTTGATAAGGGTCATACAGTGTCTTAAGAGATATTCAAATTTAGGTCTTTCCCACTCCACGTTATGAATTTTATGTATTGAACCAAGTAGCTGAAGGTGGGATGTTGTATATAAGAAATAGAGAAACGGTCAATTTGGTGAAATTGCAGACTACAGACATGGTAAGCAATTCCAGTGAGATTGAAAGGACAGGTAAGGATTAGGTTCTGAAGGGATTTTAAAGCTAAACAGAGAAATTGATATTTTCTCCTAGAAGCATTAGGGAAGCCACTAAAGCTGACAGAGTAGGGGAATCACATAGTCTGTAGTGTAATAGAGGAAAATAACTTTGGAATCTTTGGAATAAAATGGACTACAATGATGAAAGATTTGAAAAATAGAGACCAATAAGCAGACTAATGTAATAATCTAGTTGAAAAGTAATAGTCCTAAGCTAAGAAGTGTCTCCTTTTTGCAGATTTGAACTAAATGCAGATGATAGCTTTCATTCCCATTTTGAACCTTACACTTCTTTTGATTCACTGCTATTCACCTAGAGAGAAGGAAGTCCACATCATTTCTTGGTACCTCTGATATTAAAAAAAAAATGCATCCTCTTGCAGATACCACCTTCTCATGCCCCAGACTCATCATCCAACAGTACTTCCCAGGATTTAAGTTGGCTCAGACCCTAGAAACAACTAACTTTCCCTTCCGAGGTTCAATAGCAAGAAACATTTTTATGGACTATAATGGAACAGCTGGCAATAGGTCTGAGAATATAGTGTGAGACTTAAAATGCTGCAGTTATCAGTCAGTCACACTCCAGAGCAGGTCATGCATAATAAACAGCTGCTTTATTAGCTTGATGGAGTGTGCAGCAAATATGAAATGATAGCGTGCAGCTACAGCCCACAAGCTGAGGAGTCGCTGGAAAATATGCAGTTATGGGCCAAATAATGGACGCCATTCACAATAACGCCAGAGATCAATTCCAACCAGTACACATTAGTTATCAGAAAATCTCTGAGGGATGACAAAGAGAAGAAGCTATTCATCCACCACATGGGGGATACCCCACATCCAGGGCCTTTGGTTTTGTAACAAACTCTGTTTTCACAATCACTAGGAAGCTAATAAATAAACATGGAACATGAATAAAGATGAATTTTGGAGAGGTGATTTTTCATGATGAATTAGCCAGGATAATTGGTGATTTGTTACCAGACTGGTACCTAGAACTCTGTTCTTGTCCTTTTGTGAAAAAAGACTTAAGCATTGTTTCTTATACAACCCAAGAAGTAGCAGCACATTTGATAAAACCTAAAAGGTACCAAGAGGTTAGAAGGTTCATCAAAAGACAGCAGCAAATGTTAGCCTGAAACCCAAGGACTGGCATCCCAGCCATCAAGCTGTTTCTTGAATAAATAGCTAACTTATTAAAAATTCATCCTATGCACTGAAATGAAGCATTTATGAAATGGTAATCCCCACAGGAAAAAAAAGTCTCAGAAAAAGGACAGTCATGCATATGTAAGGTTTTTTCCTAATACTATCTCCTGCTACTAACTGAAGCTTTCTATTCTAGATACCGATATTTGATATCTATTCATTTGCTCTATCTCAGTGACACTTTCTGATATATAATCTGTCAAAGAATAATGCAACAACCTATTTTAATGAATTAATTCCAAGATTATATGGACATAAGTCTATGAATACACATAGCCACAAAAAACTGAAGTGAAGAATTGAATGATTCAAGGGAAAGGAAGGAAGGAAGGAAGGAAGGAAGGAAGGAAGGAAGGAAGGAAGGAAGGAAGGAAGGAAGGAAGGAAGGAAGGAAGGAAGGAAGGAAGGAAGGAGGGGAAGAAAAGGGAGAATGAGGGAAAAGGAAGAAGAGGGAGAGAGAGGGAGGGACACAGGAGAGGGAGGAAAAGGAGAGAGAGGGAGGCAGGGGAGGGAGTCAGACGAGGGAGGGAAAGAAAAAAAGAAAGGAAAGGAAAAAAGAGAAGATAATTTACCCCATGCCAATTACAGTTCTCATAAAATTCCATTTTCCTATGAAATCATATCTAAGTTAACTCTCACTTCATTCTGATATCATTGGACTAATACCTATTGCCTTCAATAAATATACCTGGTGGTACAAAAAACTGGTATTCCCATTTTGGTTGGAAGAAACTGATACTAAAACCTAGAATTGACTATAGGCCTTTACCTATAGCAGAAAGACTGGGGAAAGAATACAAGTATTATTCAAAAACAAATAAACTTTTTCTCTTTAAAAAAGAGATATTCAAATTTAGGTCTTTCCCACTCCATGTTCTGATTTATGTATTGAACCAAGTAGCTGAAGGTGGGATGTTGTATATAAGAAATAGAGAAACGGTCAGTTTGGTTGATTGCAGACTACAGACATGGTAAGCAATTCCAGTGAGACAGGTAAGGATTAGGTTCTGAAGGGATTTTAAAGCTAAACAGAGAAATTGATATTTTCTCCTAGAAGCATTAGGGAAGCCACTAAAGCTGACAGAGTAGGGGAATCACATTCTCTCTTTAAAAAAATTTTAGACATATATCCTTTTACCAAAATGTTTAGGCCACCAAATAACGTCTACTGAGAACTAGTGTGATTCCAGAAGAAATATTTTAGGTAATTGTAACACAGATTACTAGGACTAATTAAATTAAATTTTTGTCCAATAAATCCCAGATTTCCATGGCTTTAGTACATGCTATTTTATAATAGTCATAATTTTTGTGGGGGTGGGAAGGAGAAAGAACAAATTTCTAAAAGAAGTCTAAAAAAAAGTAAGGAAAGAGGAACTTAGTTTTGTTGCTTTTTCCCAAATATCAAAATAAAGGGGATTTAAGCCTTAGATTGTAGGCTTGGAGTTGGAAAGGCTTATAAAGATTATATGATCCATTTGACAGAGCAGGAAACTGATGCATTGAGATGTTAAGACAGCTCATCCAAGGTTATACATAAAGCAAGTGGTCAATATGATTTGGATACAGTGCACAGTACGCTACCTCACTAAACATTCTCATTTCTCAATTTTCATCTGTATTTCCAGAAAGGATTCATTATTTCCCCATTCTACCATGTGAATAGAAAACATTTCTCTTCAATGAGAATGCATTATTCAATGCAGTGCCCATCAGCTTCCCTTTTTTTTTTTTTTTTTGTTTTGAGATTTCACATGTAAATATTTGCTTTATTTTGACAATTTCTGGGAAAAGAGAGAAAAGAGAATATCTATTTAAGTGCCTACCATATCCCAGACACTGTGCTAAGTACTAGGTATTCAAAAAGACATAAAGGACAGTCCCTGACCTCAGGGAGCTTACTATCAAGTAAGAGAATCAACATGCATGCAAATATATATATATATATATATATATATATATATATATATGAATATGAACAGGATGAATAGTTAATTAACAGAAGCAAAGCCCTCAGATTAAGAGGGGTTGGGGAAGGCTTCCAGTAAAAGATGGACGCTTCTGTCCCTAAGGTTCCTCCTTTTGATTCATGAATTCTGAGTCAGGCACAAAGTTCAATCTTGGCAACAATATGTGAATGTAAATTCCTGTCAGACTATATGGTCTTTGACAGTAGTGATTGTTTCATTCTCTGCATTTGTATCCTCAGCACCTAGCACAGTAACTATCTTTTTATAGCTCTTAATAAATCCTTATTGATTCTTTCATTGAACAATCTGAGCAAGACACACATTTAGTTTCTCCTTGATCAGAGATGCTGGATATCTTTATGTCATCTACCAAAATGTGATTTCCCAGATAATTTAGCCCAGGTTGATAAATTTAAAATCATAGCTCAGGCACCCCAATAATATGTCCACCTTTACCAGTAAGCAAAAGGATACCAGCCAAAGATATGTTAGTTCAAAATGAAAGGCATTTAATGTCTTTCCATGCACAAAGGGAAAACTCTCTCACAAACTGTTATACTACCAGTTCAAAAGGAATCATACAGAGCATATATTAATTTTTAGAACATATTAAAGGATGTTAAGGTGTGAACAGGAGATATGTATGAATGGGCTCATAACAGGAACCTCTATAGGCAAGGATCCTCATCCTGTGGCTATGTCACTCATGTCAATAATGTGTATGGTTAAGGCACATGTGTAGACATTATGCATCAGGATTGCATGTGGCCAAGGCATATTTGTAGAGAACACATGCAAAGTCACAAGTACGGCTGGGGTTCATGTATCATCAGGGCAACTCAAACATTCTACTGCTCCTTCACTTCTACTACCTTCCTGAGATGACATTATACTTATCACTGCAGATCCCTGCTAAATGTTACCTTTCTCCTCTGTTGGGCATCATATCCATCCTCTTTCATGTCACCTCTCCCTATTTTTCACTCGTCATATGGTTTATAAAAAAGCTCTTCCCATTAGCTTCTCCTGGATTTTAGCTTTTCAGTGCCATCAGCAGCTTTGAACTTCCATTTACTATAGTACAATGTCTAGAAAGTCTCACCCTGACCACTACTGGATAAATGTTTTGAGTGCAAAGAATAGCCAAAAAAGTCAAAAGAATGCCCCCTGAATAAAGATTTCAGGCTAAGATTAAATCTATTCTTTTTATTGTCTTTTGTCTGGTTCTAACTTGAGATCCATGGTCTTAGACAATTCTGACTTAAGGTTAGAAAATGCCTTATACCTTCTATTATAATCTTGATTTGGTGCCTATGTTTCACTGATTCCACCCCGCAATACACCCACAAAAACTACATGGACCTTGTGGCTAAAGTCTACTTTACTCTAAAGACCTTTTTTGGTTGAAAATGAAATCAAGGAAAGAACAAATGTTTAAGTGACATGCTTGAGCTACATGTTTTGATTCATTATGCATGTCTGCCAACAACAAAGTTTTAGTTTAGTTTTGTTTTTTTCTAATTTCTTCTGACAATATAAAACACTGCTGTTCTCTCTGAACTTAGTATTCACTGTGATAGCATGAACATGTTTTTCAAGAATGATTTTCTAAACCAAACTTAAGTTTAAAAAAGCTAAGAGGTAATCAGAATCAAGATGATAAGCACAGTATCATAGGACATTAGCTACAATAGTGAATGCATCTTTTCCATCTCCTCTGAATAGTGAAAATTATCAAAATAACAGTTCAGATGCACAGAAGCTATCATTCCTTTATGAGTATACTTGGTAAAAATAACTGAACTTTGCCCCCACATACTTTCCTCAATAGTGAAAGTCAGCTCACCCAATCACTACAATTTGTGGCTTCTAAAATCTCCTCTCTAGAAATATCAACTATCATTTGGTACTATTGTCTCGGCAAATCAGACACTGAAATATGATGAAATGAATATTTCTAAGGCCAAGCAACTATAGTACCAAGCACATCACCTATGAAAAAAAAGCATTCTCAAAGAGCAGTACCCTCTGAAATAAGGAGAAAACATCATTACATCCACTTATCAGATGGAGATCTAGAGAATAAATACATGTAAAGAGAAAGGAGAGGCTGAATAGCTCCATCTGCATCCAAAGCTACAACTATATGCCTAGAACTGCTATGCCTTTTATCTTTAATAATAAAAGCTTAAATGCAGCCTGAAAATCAGAGCTATGTATCTTAATTGAAATCTTGCTTTCAATTGAGGGCAACAGTGGATAGAGTGCTGAGCCTTGAATCAGGAAGACTCATCTTCATGGGTTCAAATCTGGCCTCAGATACTGGCTACTATGTGACTCTGGGTTTTCCTCAGTTTTCTCATCTCTAAAATGAGCTGGAGAAGGAAATTGCAAACTGCTCTAGTATCTTTGCCAAGAAAACATCATACGAGGTCATAGATTCAGAGCTGAAAAACAACTGAACTCAACATATATCTCAATATCCAGTATAATCAAGTGGTTGGATATATTTATACCTGTCCAATTCTTTATGTGATTAGGGCCACTGACTCAGTTCCATGTGGGCCTGAAAATATATAGGAAAATATTTTATTAAATACTATTCATAATTTCAACTCACAATTAATAAATCAATCAATTGATAAACATTTATTAACTGACCATTATGGGGATACAAAAAGGGGCAAAAAGTACTCCCTGCCCTCAAGGAGCATACAATCTAATGTGTGAGACAATATGCAACCAAATATGTACAAAGTAGTACAAAGTACATAGGATCAATAGTAAGTTATTACTAGAGAGAAAGCAATGGAACTAGAAGCGATTAGAGTAGGCTTCCCATAAACAGTGGGCTTTTAGTTGGAAGTTACAGGAAACTGGGAAAGTCATTAGTTGGAACTGAAGAGGGAGACTGAAGAGGGAGAGTGTTCCAGTCATGGGAAAAAGACAGAAAAAATGGCTGGAGCCGAGATAGAGTGCTCATGGGACAGCCAGGAGGCCAGTGTCACTGGGTCAAAGAATACATGTAAGGAATAAAATGTAAGAAGACTGGATAAGTAGGAGGAAGCTAGGTTATGAATGACTTTGAATGTCAAAGAGAGCAATTTGTATTTGCTCCTGGAAGTAGTAGGACACTATTGCAGTTTAGCATGCACTTAAATGTTTATTGATCAAATTACAAAGAACTTTATGGACACAAAATTTGTTCATTGGTATTATTTTATTTGATGTCCCATCATCTTCTGAATTAAGTAGTTAAATATTATTATCTCCATTTTATAGATGAGGAACTTGAGGTTCAGAGAGACTATTATTTGTTTAAAATCACACAATGAGCAAGAACAGTCAGGAAGCAGTCTGGCTTGGCTTTAAGCCTGACCAGCTTCCCCCTATATCGTGTAGCACATGAAGCTTTGCAACAATGCCATATGTGTGCAGTTTCTCTTTGGCAAAAACAGAAATACAAAGATAAATAACATTACCTAAAGATCAGCAGAAGAGAGGGCTTATGCCAGTGGAGGCAGTTTAATCACTTGCAAGTAGTTTATCATTCAATATAACAACACAGACCCTTAAAAAGCCTCCTCCGACACTCTCATTTGTTGTGTGATAGAGTGCTAACTCCACAGGAATTTAATATCCCCATGCAATCAAACTTTGCAGCACACAGACTGCCTTGACAATCTGTAAATAGAAAATTCAAGCAATCAGCCACTGTGTGCTGACCAAGGAAAGAGACACTACTGGGAGGTGGACCACAAAAAGCCCACAAAACATTGCCTTTCTTCTATGAGAAGCAATGTGGTGTGATGGAATCTAAACTAGAGCCAAAGCCAGGAGAGCTCACATCCCAAAGCTACTGCTCACACTTACCAAGCATATGACCATAGCTGTGTCATTCAGTACAAATTCAGCTCCTGCCTCACAAACTTAATAGCTGTGTGAGCTTAACTTTTGCTTCAGTTTCATTTTTGTTTGTCTATTTTCTCATCTGTAAAATGGAAATAATAATAGTACTTACCTCCTAAAGTGCTGCCAAGATTCAAATGGGACATTTGTAAAGCTATAGTGCCTGGCACATAAGTGTTATATAAATGTTTAAATTTATATATGTAGCATTATATATTTATATATTTTTACCTCTCTCAGTCTCAAATTCCTCATCTGTGAAACAGGTATAATAATAATGGCATGAGGTATAGGTCTCTATTCACTGTAACAATTATTTATATAGTAGTGTGTATAAAGACATATATACAAATATATGTATGTAACATTGCAAGTTTTGATAATTATACTTTCATATGATTGGTTTCCTTTGTAATCCTATGTATTTTATATTATGGAATTAAAACCTTTTTTCTTTTTTTTTAAATATGCTTTTAAATGGTTTATTTGGACACCCCTGAAGTTTTCAACACTTCCACCCATCATTATTTATTTATTTATTTTGAGAATGTACCATTTTGTTTTATTTCTTTCCGTAATTATAACTTTTTATTGACAGAACCCATGCCAGGATAATTTTTTACAGCATTATCTCTTCCACTTACTTCTGTTCCAACTTTTCCCCTCCCTCTCTCCCCGCCTCCCCCAGATGGCAAGCAGTCCTATACATGTTAAATATGTCACAGTATATTCCAGATACAATATATGTGTGCAGAACCAAACAGTTCTCTTGTTGCAGGAAGAATTGGATTCAGAAAGTAAAATAACCCGGGAAGAAAAACAAAAATGCAAACAGTTTGCATTCATTTCCCAGTGTTCTTTCTTTGGGTGTAGCTTAAAAGCATTTTTCAGAGAAGAAAACTATGATACAATAAAAGTTAAGAATTACTGATTTAGGATAAGGTATAAATTCCTTTTTAATTTTTAAAGTCCCATACAACCTGGCCACAATCTATTTTATCATTGTCATTAGATATTGCTTTCCCTTTTGTACATAATCCAACCAAACTGGCCTTCTTCTAATTTCTCACATGGAACTACATCTACTGGCTATTCCCAATGCTAGGAGCACATTGCCCCCTCATTTCCACTTTAAAGAATTTCTTCTTTCAAGGAAAAAACAATCTTCAAGCATGGCCTTCAAGAGCTATCTTTTACAAGAAGCTTTTTTTCAGCCCTTCACCTATTACTGCTCTCCCTCCTTAATATGTTTAACTATTTTACCTATATTTTTATCACATTTATTCTGAATATACTTACAATATATACTTATAGAAATAATAAATTCCTTAAGAATACAAACTTTCATTTTTTTATTTGTATTCTCAGTATCAAACAAAATGCCTGTCACATAGCAGATATTTCACAAAAAAATATTCCCTGATTTTATTCATAAATTCTCCATAGTTCTCCTTTCCATCCTTGCTTTAGCACAAGAAGCCAAGGTTCTATTCTTATGTGGCTTTATATAAATAAATTTGGGGAATTTACATTTGTGAAAATGTGGATTAATAAGTGAATTGACTATTTTTTATTAATGACTTATTAAGGACCTATTTTGTGTTAAACTGGGGATGAGCAAGTAGGTGGTACAATGGATAGAGCACCAAGATAGCATTGGAATCAGGAAGACTCATCTCCTGAGTTCAAATTTGGCCTCAGACATTTACTAGCCATGTCACTTAACACAGTTTGCCTCATTTCCTTAACTGTAAAATGAGATAGAGGAGAACGACTCTAGTATCTTTGCTGGAAAAAACAACAACAACAAATGAGGTCATAAACTGTCGAATACAACTGAAATTATTAAACAACAACAAAAGTATTGGGAATTCAAAGACAAAAAAGAAATAGTCTTTTTCCTTAAAAAGCTCATATCCAAGACAACCTGTATGTATCTAATTTCAAGATATCTTTCATTAAGACCTCATTGTTGAGCCTAAAACCTGGAATTTGGTACCAACTCCTGTACCATACCAAGACATGTATTTAGATCAGATTGAGTCCTACAAAGAGCCTGATTGTAGTCAAGAAGATGTCTCCTTTCTCATATTCCTCAACTCATTAAGCCTTAATCCATCACTTTGGAGAAAAGTTGCTTAAAGCTTAGGTTATGGTTCATATTTTGGTCTTCCCAAAATGGAGAATCATGCTCCAAGTTCAATATGATCCAGGTGGGTTCATTAGTTTATTCCTAAAAGGAATACTCAACAGAGAACATTTACATACATAATAACTGAACAAATTAAACGAAATTAAGTACCTAACCTCATAACTATTATTACTATATGCTGAAAAATTGATATTTAACTTCATCAGAATTAAAGCAGTTTGTAATACTGCTAATTAAGCACTTATATTTCACCTTGACCCAGAACTATCATTACATGATAAAACAGTCAAGCTTGAGCTCTTCTTATCATTGCCCTCTATTTCTGAGAGTACTAAAAAATTTGTTAGATATTGTCCCCTATTCAGCCCTTAAATCTATTCAATTTTGACCTCCACCAACACTTCTAGATAGAAGTTTTGAACTTAAAAGATTGCCTTCAATTTAATGCATGCCCACTGGGAATGGACACTGCTTTTGAATTTCTTTGTATTCTCAATACTTAGCATAGTGCTTGGGGCCTATCAAACACATGTTTGATAAATGCTTGTTGACTAATAGGTCAGAAAAGAACCAACACAAAAAGGGAAAAAGAAGCCAGAGTTGCAAGCACAACCTTGTTGTGTACTAATTGCCACAATATCAGGAGAGAGAAAGATTTCTCCTATGTTACCCTTCATTGGAATGTCATGGAAATTTGCAGGCAAATAAAAACTAGTCAGAATAAAAACTAGACCACACTAACTCAGCATCCAATACAAAAAGGCCCAAAAAAGGAATATTAGTGAAGTCCCAAAAGTTTCCAGGAGAAGTCTAGGATTATGGTCTCCGGGATAATCTCTAAAAGTCCAAATCAGCAATAGACAGAGAGAGAGATAGACAGGAGATTGGAAGAAGAGATAGAGGGAAAGAAGGAAGGAAATAAGGGAGTAAGGGAGGGATAGAGGGACGGAGGAAGGAAGGAAGGAAGGAAGGAAAGAAGAAAAGAAGGGAGGAAAGAAGCAGAGAGAGAAGGAGGAAGGAGGGAGGGAGGGAGAGAGGAAGGGAGAAAGGGAGGAAGAAGGGAGGGAAGGAGGAAGGAGGGAGGGAAGGAGGAAGGAAGGAGGGAGAAGGAAGGAGAAAGGGAGAGATGGAGGAAAGGAGAAAAGGAGAGATGAAGGGAGGGAAGGAGGAGGGAGGGAGGAAGAAAGAGCTAGAAAAGTAAATAAATTATAGATTGATAGTAGGTATCTAGAAAGATAAATTAATAAGTAAATAACAGGGAGGGAGATGGAAAGAGAGAGAAGAAAGAGAGAGAGAGAGAGAGGGAGGGAGGGGGAGGGAGAGAGGGAGGGAGGGCAGAACATGCTTTAGGATTAAGAGAAATAGAAAAGACTTGAAACAGAAAGTGGCATTTGAGCTAAGACATATTAGAATCAAAGAAGCGGGAGAGGCAGTGTTGAAGAGAGAGAGTATTCCAGGCACTCAAGAGAGTCAGTGGAAAGGCATCTATATGTGTATCATTTTGTGCTCAGTGCACCAAGTAGGACAGTGTAGTTTAGCTGTATAATTCATAGAGAATATAAAAAGACTGAAAAAATAGAAAATAGTCAGATTATGAAGAGCTTTAAATATCAAACATAATAAATTTTCAGTTTTATCTCTGCCCTTAGCACCATGACTTGTACAGAACAGGCTCTTAAGCACTTGCTGAATACAGGAATGGATAACATGAATTCCTTGAGAACAACTCTGTACTCATTTACCATCTTCTTTTTTTTCTTGGTTTCTATACCCTTCAACCATATTTGTTCTATGCCTCTCAATCCAAAGATCATTCTCCTTGTCAAGAAAAAAAGTGGGGCAAAATACAAATTAAATGGGGTCATCTTTTCCCCGTTGAATGTTACCATTCTTATTCATTCCTGACTAGCAGTCCTATCTTGTTTTTGACCTTTTTCTTGCCTCAACTTATCCAGAAATACCATCTTTGTTATTATGGCATTCATTGCTAATTTGAGCTTTCAGATCCCTGATGTTACTCATAAAACTATCTTTTTATATTCATAATGTTTAATCTATCTTCTAAATATATTTTTTCAAACTGAAGTTATTTGACAAGTAACCTCTGTAACCATACTAGTCATTTTAGGCAAATTCTTCCTCATCAGAATTCTTTATGTTCATGTCATATTGATCTTGTTCTTGAGTATTTGTCAACCTCATGAGCTACTTCCCCTGTAGAAGATTAGGTCATGGTATCAAGTTACTTTTTTTTCCTCACTTCTCACTCTTGTTTTCCCTGGCTTCCTTCAAGCTTCAGCTAAAACCCTATTTTCTAAAAGAAGACTTTCTCAGTTCTCCTTAATGTTAAGCTTTTGCTCTGAGATTATCTCCATTTTATTCTGTCTCCGTCTTGTTTGAGTGCTGCCCCTCCTCTCCTCACTTAAACTTCAGTCCTATCTTATTATATTGTGAGCTCCTTGATGACAAGGATTCTGCCTTTCTTTGTACCCCCAGCACTTGGTATGGAGCCTGACAAATAGTAGGAACTTTAAAATGACTATTGGTTTGAGTTGACTTCCATTAAAGAATTTGAAATCTACTTTTCCAAAATTGAGGTTCACATAAGACTATACACAGCTTTCCTCTCCTTATCTATCAAGAAATATAAGATTGCACAGTTATTTATTCAGAAGTTTTCTATTATTTTTACACCAGTAATTTTGACTCTTATTGTGAAGGAAAATAGATGATTGCCAGCATGAAATTTTTTTCTTGAAGATTACTTTAGTAGCATGGCAACTCCATTTATCTAATTCATTGCCATAATAATCAACTAAGAAGCACCTCCCACTATAACATTAATGCTGTATCCCACAGAATACTTTAGGCACACTCCCGAGCTTGAAACTCTAGGTACACTGAGAGCAGGTTTTAATAGTACTCTGTTCCCCAAGGATTACATTTCTATATTGTCTGCTCACTAGGAGCAGAGATTCTGTTGAGCCAGAAAAGTTGTTATTCCTTCTGTATACCCAATGGAATAAGGTTCATGTGTGGATCCCAGATGGTATTGACTTTAGAAGGAATAATGACAGCCTGATGTATCAGTGACTTAGGATGAAAACTGTCCCACAGACATCACTATCTTTCTTGAAGGCCCCTTTACAAATGGGATGGACTGAATAGCTACCCTATTCAAGGTACATTAAAATATCCTCTACTCAAAATCCTAGCTATAGGCTTTCTTTAATCTTTTTTTAATCAAACCAACCAGAAAATGCACTTGTTCACAGCAAAAAAAAATGTTTAATTAAATACATAGTAAAAATGCATGATAACAAAATCTCTCCTATCCACTTTCCTAAACACACAGGGACAGACTCTCCCACAGATTTACATAACATCAATGGAGAACACATGGCCAGGAAATACATTTTAAGAGAGGGTGTCCATACAGAAGCAGGTCAACCCACCATCATTAATGTCTTTATCATACATCATGTTTCCCTCAAAGACAGGGCTCTGAGTTAGTTCACCAAGTTCTAAGTTGCTGGGTTGAGTTGAGCATACTTACTCAGTTTTTTTCTCCTTTGCACTGTTCTCTGCTAATTCTCAATAGCTGGGCTATTTTCTTTGGATGTTGTTTGTGCTGTTCTCTGCTGTCAACTACTGATCTTCCACTCAATTTCAATAAATGGATGGATGGGTGGATGGGTGGATGGACAGATTGAAAAACAGACAGATTAATAGATATTTTCTCTAATCCCCTAAGAAAGGATCTCAGATCTTTTAGAATGTTGTCTCAAGACCTAAATTGTTTAGTCATTTTAGTAATGTCTTACTCTTTAGACCCCACTTGGAGTTTTCTTGGCAAAGATACTAGAATGGTTTGCCATTTCCTTCTCCAACTCATTTTACAGGAGGAAATGAGGAAACCAAGGCAAATAGGATTAAGTGACTTGCCCAGAGTCACACAGATAGTAAATTTCTGAGTCCAGATTTGCTGAGTCTTGGTAATGAGTCTTCCTGACTTGGAGTCCAGCAATATAACCACTGTACCATCTAGCTGCCTTGAGCTACACCTAGTTCTTGCCTTAATGTAAAAATCATTTCAACTGTTAGTGCTCTATGCAAATCATCTCAAGAAAAGTATTTAAAGGTCCAGGTGAAGCCCAGTTTCCTAATCAACAAAAGGTCAATGACCTCTCTAAGTTTAAGATCTAAACATTCTGAGGCCCTAACCCAAATCCCCCCCCCCCATTCCTTACACTTCCAGGTGAAAGAGAGTATAGGATGGAGAGAGTGGAAGTATTACCAACCAGTCTCACATGGTAAATCCACTTCTATTAATTGACCAAAAACCTACCAGAGTCTATGCCTCCAATTTACCATTTTGCACAACTAATACTTATTAATTTTCACCTGAATCTTCATTCCACAGTTTTCCCATGACTTCTCCATTTCGATTCTATCTCTCACCTTTCTACTTCTTTTGAAAGTAATTTCACACTTCTAATGTTTGGTACTTTCAATTTAAAGAGATGAAGGAGTGAAATAGAGAAGATGATGGTGAAGAGAGATGGGAATAATTCTATTTTCTTTCTTCTTGTCATTGACTTACAAATCTTTTGTGCTGCTTGCCAAGCAAGTGAGATGTGACTCATTGATTTTTGTAATTTCTTCTGTAAGCCAGGGATGACTGGTCATATTGACAAGAATGATTCAAGAGCTGCCCACAACATAACCAGGTTGTAGGCAACCTGCAAATCTCCAGTCCCAGCTGAATCCCATTTCCAAATGGATTGATGCAATCCAGGTATAGTAGAGTTTAAAAAATTTCTTAGTTCAATTTAAAAGTGGAGTTTTAAAAGCTAAACTGTGCATGTAAACAAATATCTGTTTAGCTAAAGGATGCAAGGAAATCCAAATATTTTTTCACTCCAACATCTTACTTGCTCTCTTCTATATAGCCTTTAGGTAACTCTCAAATTGCAACTGTTTTGAGTTAGTTTTCTATTTCTCTTACGCTAAAGTATCAATAAAATTTTACATGTTGAATAATGAATAAGCAATGTTATTCCCCAGGCATGTGTGGAATCCAGGCAAGAGCTGATGCTCAATCCTACAGTCTTGCTTTGAATCAAAAGCTTCCCAACAGGGTGATGCTAAAATATTTACTGTTTGTACGGAAAGTTGCCTGGATAGTCCATGAAATATTATTGTTTAGATTTAGCAATGATTCCTCCTGCTGGAGGATAGGTCTGAATGATCACCTTGTAGTTTGGGATTTTTTTAAATTATACTATAAATGCTAGTTTGTTTAAATGAAAGATATTCCAATCTGCCTCCATGTGAAGAGCAAAGTAAAATTTCTGATAAAGAGTTCAGGGTCCAGGTCATATTTTGAGTTACTAGAGATAAGTGCCATAACAAGGCTATTTTGAAGAACACTTTTTTTATAAACCTTAACACAGTGCAGGAGACATGGAATTTAGAACCGCAAGGGGTTTTAGAAGTTGACCAGTCTAATCACTTTACACATGGGGAAACTGAGACACAAAATAGTTTAAGTTGTCCACCTGAAGTGGAATGAGTTATAGTTCAGAACTAGGATTTGAACTCAATTTGCCTGCTTTGTATGTATATGTAAGTTATTATTGTTATCATCAGAGTTTTGAGTGCTTTGATCCAATATTATAAATTGAGTACTGAGACTTTCTTAACTTTCCACCATGAAAAAAGACAACAACAAAAATATTTAGGATGATTACCTTTATTACCAACATAATAAAACCAGCATAGACTTAGCTTTCTATCTTCAAGAGATATCAGAATAGCATGAGAGAATATGTAAGACCCCAAGTAAAGAAAGGGTAGACCAGGCCTACTCAAGTGAGGTATTCTTTAAACCAAAGATTATATGCAGATGAAGCATTGAACCATGATGCAGGAGTATTCTACAAAGATGTTTTCTACTTGAGAAATCCTATCCCCTTTCTCTTAGAGAATTAGCCAAGATATTTGTAGAAAGGGGAATAAAGATCTGAAAATGAGAATGAATCCTGATAAACACTTGCCAAGAAAAGAATTCATCATCAATGGAATTCATAAATTCAACAAATATATATTAAGTACCTACTCTATGCAACCCTCCAAGATTCTTCTCAGATCCTTCACTGTGATATTCAGGTATCACTGGCTTATAGTAGAGCTGTCCAAGAAGAATTCAAGATTGATCTGTCAAATTATATTGTTCTCAGAGGGATTCAGACCTGATTCTGGCAATAGACAAAATCTGCTACACCAGAACCAAATTAACAAGTGATGTAGAATAATTACCAGTAGTTTGGGAGAAGAAGGTGACAAATATTACATTGTCTTCAGACTGTCTACAACACTGATAACTTTTGACATTTGAAATGGGAGATATTCATCTAATGACCAATGAATTGATGTATTACTGAAAGAACTAAATCACATCAGTATTGGCATTTTCATATTCACCAAAATCAGAATATAAGAGGTAGTTGTAATTAAATGGATTGATATGTTCCAACTCATACATACAAAAATATTTATAGCAGCTCTATTTATGGAGGCAAAGAATTAGAAACTAAGGGAATGTCCAAAAAGATAACCAAGTTATGGGACATGAACATAATGGAATATAATTGCTTGTAAGAAATGGTGAAAAAACACTTTCAAAGAAACCTCGTAGAACCTAATGAACTAATTAAGAGTAAAGTGAGGAGAATCAAAACAACAATTTGTAGAATGATAACAACATTGTTAATACAAGAAATTTTAAAAGACTTAAGAATTCTGAAAAATCCAATAATCAACCATGATTCCAAAGGACCAAAAATGAAAAGTGACAATAAGATTTTGATAAATTCAAGATGCCAAATGAAACATATCTATTTTTGACATGGCTAATATGTTTTGTTTGACTAAGTATATATGTTACAAGATATCTGGGATTTTTTCCAAGTTGTAGATAAAGAAGATAGAAAAAGAAAAATATAAATATTTGTGAATTGAAAAAAAAATAAAATGATATTTTTTAATTAATGAAAAGGTCAAAGGAATAAGGTCAAAAAGACATATTCTATGAAACAGGATTCCATAAAGGATGAATAAAAACCTCTCAGCTACAGGAAATCTTCCCAGAAGCAATTAAGAGATGCCCCATTGAAAATGTACTCAGTGTAAAATTAGATATTGGAATTGTAAAATTGCTGTGAAGGTGCTATGGGAGATGTGAGAAATGTGGGTCAACCTGAAAGTTGCATAAAGCAGAAACTGAAATACGAGGATTTTTTTGTGTCCCCACTTTCATCAAAGAAAGTGGATTTCCTGATTTTAGACACCAGTGAAAGACACAAAATTCTCCAAACAGAAAAGGGAGATTCATCATGCTCATAAATGGTAATAGAACAGATGAATTGCTTGATTCTTTTGGGATGCAGTATGGTACAATATAAATCATTTTGGATTTGGACCTAGAGAACATGGGTTCCAATGATGGTTCTGTCCCTTAATAATTACCTTCTCTGACCCTCAATTGCCTCATCTATAAAACTGGGGAGAAAGGGGAATGAATTTAAATAGAATTAGTCACAAAGGTCCTTTTCAGGTCTAAATTTGTATCAACTATGTATTTCACAAGACAACTTTTGCTTTGTGATTTGATTACTTGAATGGATCTTTCCTCTGAGTAGCAAGTGTGCCACATTGTTCCCAGTTATTAGATTAGGTATACTTTAAATGGAAGTATTAGAGAGAATTAGAAAGAACACTTCCATTCTTTCCATTCTATGTTTACTTATAAATACAGGATATTTTCCTGTAAGGAGAAGTCAATGTTCTTTTTTGTAAGGAGGGGCAATTTAAACTCATACATACCACTGAGACTTGGAGAGATGAAACCTATCACTGAAATATGTGAGGACCTTTTTCAAAAGAAACATCAGCTGCAAAGCGGGAGGGAAGGAGTGACAGTAATACAATTGCATATTCATGAATTAATGATTGGATGAAAAAGTATTTATTAAGTAGTTACTATCACTGGGAAAATCACTGAGATACAAATAGAAAAAAGAAGATTGTTCCTTCATGCTGGAGATTATTGTGGTAAAAGCCACATCAAAGAGAAAGAAAGAAGAAGTGACTGGAATATATTATAGTCCACCTTGATAGAAAATTTTGATGTCTTGAGAAGTTTAGGGAACAAATCACAAGCATGAAATAGAGGCATGATATAATATTGATGGGAAACCCATTTATCCAAATATGTTCTGGAGTTCTTTTTCTTTCAAAGACAGAAAAGCTGATTGCTTCCTGATTTGCCTTAATAATAATTTCATCCTTCCAAAGATGGAGAAAATAATAAGGGGAATGTCTATTATGCATCTGATTGCATCAAAAGTGTTGACAACCGTGAAGAAAGATGAAAAATCTCTTCTAGGGCATGTGACAGAGAAAATCTCAGCATTGTCTGATATACTTTCTACATTTTGATGAGTTATTAATGGTTTGATGTCAACATTGCAGGAGATCTCCAGTGCAGTACCCTGGGGATCTATGTGTGAACTTATGTTGTTTAACATTTTTCTTAATGACTTGGATAAGAGTATAGATGTTATGTTCATAAAATATACAGATGACATGAAGCTAAGAGGGATAGTTAATACAATGCATAACAAATCTTGAATGCTGAAATACTATGCTAAATCCAATAAGATGAAATTTAATAAGACTATATGTCTTGAATGGGGAACAAAAAAAAATCAACTTCACAAGTGTAAGGTGAAAAGGGCATGGGTGGATAATGGTTCATCTAAAAAAAATCTAAGAGCTTTCACAAACCATAAGCCCTATATGTCAGTAGTGAAATGTGGTTGCCAAAAAGGTTAAATTGATGTTGAGCTGCATTAAGAGAGATATTGTTGTTGTTATTGTTCAGCCATGTCTGACTTTTTATGCCTCCATTTGGGTTTTTTTTTGACAAAAGTGCTGGTTTGTCATTGTTTTCTTCAGCTCATTTTGTAGATGAGGAAACAAAGCTAAGTGACTTGTCCAAAGTCACACAGCTAGTAAATATCTGAGCCTAAATTTGAACCCAGGTCTTCCTGATTCCAAGCTCAATGCTCTGTCTACTATGTCACTTCACATTAATTGTTTTTTGTCCTTCATTTTTAAAGATCATTGACATGACTGGGAAATGTCTCAACTTGTACACGAATTAGATTTAAATAAGGTAGAATTACCCAAAGTCCTCAGCCTCACTGTTTCTTCCATAGTAATTGAAATCCAGTGGCAAGACAAAAGACAAGATGACTGGCTATGACAATTCCATATGTCATTGGACAATCTTGGCATCATCAATGCTTGATCAAGCTCTAGGCCCTTCACCATGACTTCTTCAGTTGGTGGAACAAATTGTCCTTGTATGCCCATTCTACCAGGGGAAACCTTCACACCATTGAAGGTAGACACCAATGAGTTTAAGACTTGTCAGTTCCCTTCAAGCAGGTTTAGCTCATCAGCCGAGATGGTTTCCTGGAATATGGCTACTGTTTATGCTACAGCTTCTTGGAGCCATAGATGATAATCAAATGCAAGGTACACCAAAAATGCATGAAAATGGATGAGCAGCCCTGGAAGGAACTAAGCCAGCCCTTATGCCAAGGAGACTAATCCTCCTGAATATTCTATACACTCCACCTTACAGAAATATGAAGATGATAATACCCCCACTATACTCTGTTCTTATTAGACTACATCTAAAGTATTTTGCTGAGTTCTAGAGCCTATAGTTTAAGAAGGAATTTGAGAATGGGGAGAGTGTCCAGAGTAGGGCAGCCAAAATGGTGAAGGGCTTTGAGTTATTGACATATGAATATCAACTGAAAGAACTATACAAACCAGAAGGAAAATACTCAGGAAGTATATAAGTATCTAAAGGACTATCATGTGAAGAAGGGATTATAAATTTTCTCTTTGATCATCAAAAACTTTGACATCAAAACCACAAGAGAAAAAAATAGATTTTGATGTCAGGAAAAACTTCCTAACAATTAGAACTATCCAAAAGCAGTACAGATCTCCTGAAGATAATGGTAAATTATTCCTTCTTAGTGATCTTCAAGCATATAGATTCTGGATCAATATTTTCTGGATAAGTTGTAATTAAAATCCTTTTATGTATGGATTAGTCTAGATGACTTAATCAGGATTACATAGCCTGTATAAGCGTTTATTCACTTCATATTTATCACATATGTGTGTATACACATACATATGCCCTTGTCTTATCCATTTGAATGTAAGCTCTTTGAGAAAACAGTGATTGTTTCATTTACTATATTTGCATCTTCAGCACCAAGGACAGCGTCTGCAATGTGGAAGGTACTTAATAAATGTTTATTATTTTATGGATTGATGGATATCAGAAGTGGAATTGAAACAATATCTTTCTGAATTCCACAACCAGCTCTCTCTATATAGGCTTATGGCTAGTCATTGCTGCCTCGTGTCTTGATCAAAATAAGAATAAATACTTGAGGAAATGAAATGAAGCAAAGTGATTCAAAGTGAAAATCTGTTGTCCTTATGTTGTTTTCATGTTGCTTTTTAAATAAATCTTTAAAAGCTATGGATGAAAAATTCAATCCCCTGCACTAACCCTATGATAAACCTATTCCAACACATCTAAACTATTCCCTCGACAATAGGCATAGATTCTCTGTTCTCTATCAGGATCTCGCTAATATCGGAATCAGACTCAAAGACTTTCTGCCTTCATGGAACATCCCAGAGCTTGCACTTCATTGGAATAGCTTTAAAGGACTGAAGATTATGTCCACATCCCAATGAGATGAAGCATCAAAGTGGGTTTGAATGGACTAGTTATCATCAGCTCCTTTCTTATCTTAATTATCTATCTTCTGTATGGATTTTCTCATCCTGTCTTATTGCTGTCACAGCAATCACTGATGAAATCATGAAGTGTCACATAGTACACAACGTATGCCAGTTAAACAGGACTGAGAACCAAAGAAATATTCCTACACAATACTGCCCTCCATTGCTATTACATTGTGTCCTTTTTTCTTTCCAAACTCTTCTCAAGACTCATCTTCTCTAGAAACTTTCTAAGGTATTAGCAAAGAAGGGTGTTGGAAAAAATATCTTTGAACAAAAAAACCACATGATATCCTAGAATCTTGTGTGATTCTGGGCATCACAATTCCTGAAAGAGTGATGGAACTGAGAGACAAATGATTAAAGATAATAATTAATATAGTACCTAGTATATGTTAGGTGCTTTATAAATATTATCTTATTTGATCCTCATAATAACCCTGATATAGAGGTGCTATAATTATTCCCACATTACAACTGGGGAAACTGACGAAAAATTCATTAAGTAACTTGCACATAGTCACATAGATATTAAACATCTGAGATGGGATTTGAATTCATGATGAAGTCATCTTCACTCTATGCTCAGCACTTTTATCCACTATATCACCAATCTGTCTCTAAGGGAGGCACCATGGAAGGTCATTCTGAAAGGATCAAAAGTTGAGAACCAAAACCAAGATTCTTAATCTTGGATCTATGAATTTGCTTTCTCAATATTTTGATAATTGTATTTCAATATTATTGCTTGTCTTTATAATTCTATGTATTTCATGATTTAAACATTATTCTGAGGCATCCATAAACTGAACAAGCCTGAAGAAAGGATCTAAAAATAACCAGAATGACAAGGAGATCAGCTATCACCTAGTCATTTTACAAAAGAGAAGCCTGAAGCCTCTTTTAAAAAATTAAATTACTTGCCTAAGGTCACACAGATAACAAATTACAGGCCTAACATTACAGGCTAGATTTTGAACTAGTCTCCTATGTTCCTAATTCAATCTTCTTCCCAGTCTTTTATGTGATCCAACCCTATAAAAGTATGAATGAGTTCATGAAGAAAGTAGTCTCCAAATCCTAGTAGATTAGACTAAGAAGCATCTCTTTGGAGCGTGAGAAAAAGTAAACCAAGAGCTTATAAAAGGAAACTCCTAAATAGAGAAGACAATAAATTAGTAAAACTTATTAACCCCAAGATGTGGCTTAGACTTAAAATATAAATAGCTTCAAGGGAAAGCTTCAGAGCATTTCTAAAATACAGAGCCATAATAGATTATTAAGGAAAATTGGTTTTTTGAGGACACACTGCTAACCTTTGAGTCTGAGAAACATAGACATTACATAACCTGCTCCAAGTGATAAGCCAGTTACAGAGGTAGCAATAGTAATAATCCACATCTCTAACTTCTCAATTTGATATTCTTCCCACTATAATACCACCATGTACATTGATCTGTTTCCCTTGCTTTCTGCAAGTCTCAGATCAAATTCCACTTTTTGCAAAAAGTTTTTCTCTGTCATTTCTGTCTACTAATGCATTTTCCCTTTCAAATTATCTTCCATATACTCTATATTTATCTTTTGGGTACCTATTTATTTCCATGTTGTCTTCTCCATTTGAATATTCTTCCTTAATGGCAAAAACTTTCCCCCCTTTCTTTGTATGCCCAGCACTTAGTACAGTGCACAACACATAGTAAACACTTAAATGCTTCTTGATTGATTGTCTCCCATGACTTCATGAGCTCCTAGAGAACAAAAAGAGTCTTCTAGTTCCATTGTAAAATTACAAAGCTCATAATAGTCGAATCTGTGTAAAGTCGATAGTCTCCAAATCTGAGCTCCAAGCAACACTTTTATCCATATAACTCTGTCTCCTCTGAATCTAACTCAAGGGATTTAAACCATCCCCTATTAGAAGAAAGTACCCTTAATGTAATATAATAATTGACTTTTATAGAAATTTCAAAAGCTTAGAAAGCATTTTAGAATGTTATCTATCTCATTTGATCCTCTCCTCTATTCTATTAGAGAGATGATACAGGTATTATTATCGTCATTTGTACGATGAAGATGATGAAATACATCCTAAAGGCCATTCCTGAAGGTCACTCCTTATTCCTCGTGACATTGATGCAATGCTGACTGCAAACCTATATTCTGGAATATCAGAATCTCAAGGAAGGCTCCCATTCCTTTTTCCTTGAAGGCATCAAGGTTTCATTGGTTGAAAGTCCCAAATCTGGAATATCAGGATGCTGAACCTTTCAAACTTACAAGATCATAAACTATACTCTCCTCACTCATCTTCATGAGCACAGGAGTCACTGACCTTCCTCAAGAGCAGAGGCAGAAAGCTGAAGCTGATAGATCTTTTGAATTCCTCTGCAGTCAATCAAAGAACTTCCTCTTTGGAAGTGGTTAAGCTGACTGGAACCATTTATAGAAGGCCCATTCATGCTCCATAGTCCCTTAAAATTAGTTCTATTCTAAATAACTATAATTTTTCCAAAGCAGAAAACAAGCACCTCAGTGACTCTACGCAAAGAGATACTATTAAAGGCACTTTGGAAATGTGTCAGGTTCTTATTACACAACAAAAACAATAAAAGAACATCTATGTACTAGTAATGAACTTTTAAAAAAGACAAAGTAATTAATTTTAGTATTTATTCATTGGATCTTTATGTCCACTGTGTTGAAAAAATAGGAATGAAACTAACAGCACATTTATGTAAGGTGTTGTTTGCTAACATTTTCTTCTCACACTCTTTGAGTTTACTGATGAAAATATTACAGAGAAAATTGATCTGAATGAATAAGAAAAATATATTGCATTTCAAAATGGATTACATGTATTCCCTATTAGGCAGAATTTACAGAAGAGAAAAATTCAGAGAAATACAGATTTAGAAATAGAGGGAAACTTGGAGGTCACCAATTCCTACTTTTTTTATTTCATAGGAAAGCAACATGGTACAATAGAACAAATTGTAATCAGAGATCTGGGTGTGATCTTAGAGCTTATTCAGAGGTCAAAGACAACAGAATCACCCCCTGCATCCCTAGTCATTGTTAGTTTTCTTAACTTTTGTCTTACCACTAGATTTTAAGAGTGAAGCTAAGGACTTTGTAAACTCTGCCTCACTTAAATCTAATTCACATACAAGTCAAGACATTGGTCCCATGTAATTGGTCCTCTTAGAAAACAAAGGTCAAACCACAATACTTATATGTCTTCAACAAGTTACGGGCTTCAGTTTCCTTAAGTCAAAATAAGGGAGGACAAGGGAGAAAACTAAATGGCCTTCGAGGTTCCTTGTAGATCTGAATCTGTGTATCTTCAGATGAGGAAATCCTGCGCTAGAAAGATTAAGTGATAGTCCTAATAACACACAGGTAATAAGAGTAAACTGAGATCTGAATTGAATATCCAGTGCTCATTATATCACACCATGGCTGTCTCTCCATGAAATGATTTAAGTGGTCTCTCCAGTAACTCCTAGAGGAAAAGTATTCATAATCTGGAGATCTCTAGCTGAAAGTTCTTCCCACAGTATGATCAATATATTCACCAATATATGGGAGACTCCTGGATGTACTACAATTATTTACCACTCTCAATAGAATATTCTGTCATACCACCTTAATGATTGCTAATGCATTTCTTATCCACTATACATACCACACCCTTACCCCAATGGTTATTTGTCTAAAGGTTTATATTATCCATAGCTGTCATTATATTGTCCTTTGAATGAATCAGAGTCAATTTGAGAAGGACAAAAAAATTAACTTAACCAAACATATTCTGGATGGGGAGAAGACTAAAAGAATATCATTTGGGCATCCCCTTCCAAAAACCATTACCCATATAAACAAAATCATGTAAAAATGTAATCAAAATCAAAAACTGTAATAATATTTGAAAAGCACTTTGAATAGCTTTAAGCACTATGTATATTTTAGCTATGGTGAGTGTTTAATTATAAATCTACATTTGAAAACGCTTTCATGTGTCAATTTTTCTGACTCCCCTCTAGCATTTGTCATATTCCAAAAGCTTTTGTATAAACAAAAATATTGTAGCCAAAATTAAAAGGAAAATAGGAAACTGGAAATTTTTGCAACAAGTTTCTCTAATAAAGGTTTATTTCTCAAATATATAAGAAACTGAGCAAATTTATTCTTCAAAAAAGCTATTACCTCAATTGATAAGTGATCAAAGGATATGAACAGGCAATTTTCAGAAGAAGAAATCAAAGCTATCAATAGTTACATGAAAGAAATTCTAAATTACTATTAATTTAAAAAATGCAAATTGAAATAAATGAGATACCACCTCACCCCCCATCAGATTGGCTAAAAGGAAAATGATAAATGCTAGAAGGGAATTCAGAAAAATTAAGCATGAATGCTTTGTTAATGAAGTTGTGAACTAGTCTTTTCATTCTGAAGAACAATTTGGAACTAAGCCCAAAAGGCTATAAAACTGTATACTCCCTGATGCAGTAATAGCACTACTAGGTTTACATTCCAAAGAGATCAAGGAAAAGAAGAAAGAACCTATTTGTACAAAAAAAAATAGGTGTTGTAACTCTTTTTGTTCTGGCAAAGAATTGAAAATTGAAAGGATGCCCACTGATTAGGAAATGGCTGAAGAAATTGTGATATGATTGTGAGGGAGTACTATTGTGCTATAAGAAAAGATGAACAAGATGGTTTCAGAAAAACCTGGAAAGAGTTATATGAACTCATAGAAAATGAAGTGAACGTAACAGAGAAAATTTTGCACACAGTAACAGAATATAGTTAAGTTACCTATAGTTAAGACTGATAAGATGAATAAATGTGAAAGGCTTAGTTTACTACAATGATCAAGACAATGATTCAAAATGATTCCAAAGGACTTATAATGAAAAATGCTATCCACCTCCAGAGGACTAATGCAATTTGAAGCATGCTTTTTTGTTTAACTTTCTTTTCTTGATAGTTTTTTGTTTGTGTGTTCTTTTACAACATAGCTACTTTAAAAATATGCTCTACAAGCCTTCACATGAATAATCAAAAATTAATTTCTTGCCTTCTCAAAGAGAAGAAGAGGCAAGAATTAGGGAGAGAATTTAGAGTTTAAAACTTTTTTAAATGACAACTAAAAGTTACATGTAGTTGGGAAATATTTAATGGAATAAAAATAATTTTTAAAAGAACCTAAAAAAAAGCCAAATATATTTCATTTTATTTTCACAACTGTCCTTGAATGTTGGGTGCTATTATTACTCCTGTTTTTTAGATGAGGAAACTAAAACAGACAGAGATTAAGTGTCAGGATCACATAGCTAATAAGTATTTAAAGGAAGATTTGAATTTGAAGGACCTCCAGCCTTCAGTTCCAAGCACATATGAAGTAAATATAAAATTATTAGGAGAAAAGCACTTACACTTGAAAAACTAATATGGGTCTTTTTGTAAGAGATGGTATCTAAACTGATATTTGAAGAAAGGTAGGAATTACAAGACATAATAGGGGAAATAATCCAAGGCATAAGGAATGGCTCTAAAGGTATATAAGTAGGAGATGGAATGTCATCTGTGGGGGTTATCAAAATAGGCCAATTTGGATGACATAGAGTTCATGAGGGAGATAATACTCAAATACTCAAATGGATTTGTGATCTCAGCCATGTGCTACTTAAAACCCAACTAGTCCACAAGGCACCTCCTTGAGGAGAAAAGCCCTTTTAAAAGCGAGAACTGTCTTTCTTTTTGCTTATATTTCTATTCCCAATGTTTAGCACAAAAGGTGGAACATAGGGATTAATAAATGTTTTATCTATTTATCTATCTAGGTGACTTGCCTAAGGCCACATGTATTATAAATGGCAGAGCTGGAATATGAATCCAGTTTTATTTCAAACCCAGATTCACCATTTTGAGTTTCTATTCTTTAAATAAGATTGAAATTATTATAATTGTATAATGCAACATATTACTAGTAATAATATCAGTGCACAAAAGCTTGGTTTCCCATTTCTTTCCATGGGAGAGACTTTCTTTTTGCAGTACAGATGTTCTAAATGACCCAGTCAATATATTTCTATCCATGGGAGGCCCAGTCCATTTGCAGGGAAGATATCCCCCAAAACCCAGATGAATACCAAAATTTGTTTTCTCCAATCTGTTTTCAAGAGAAATCCCCCAAAATCTGTCAGTCATTTAATATTTTTTATTAAAAGCCTACTATCTTCTTTGATCCCTTTCCCCCAGTAAAGCAACTAAAATTAAGTTTCCTTACCAACCTCAAGTCACTCTGAGCTTTCACATTTTTACACTATTTTGGCAAGAGCATGCCATGCTTTTTGTACTTGTACTCCACTGCTTGCCCTTGTTTGCATCTTGTGTGTATGTCTTTCTAAAATCTAACTTTACTGAGGAGTTTCCTGATAATGCACTCTGTTCCCTTTAAACATTCCTCTTTTCTTCTTTCTTGAAGTTATATTTTTCTTTTATGTCTAGAATTTCATTCTTGAGTGTTTCCTCTTGCTCAATTTAACTTCACCTGTAGAATTTTAGGCTAACCTTCCTCTGAACATCTTAAATTAGATGCTCTGCAGGCATTTCAAATTCAACATGTACAACATGGAATTTGTGAATTTCCCCCCAAAAAAAATCCTTTTTCTCTTTATGACTTCCATACCATTATCGAGAGCACTACAAACTTCCCAGTTGTCCAGGCTCACAAATGGCAAGAGGATCCCAAGCCAAGAATGCTCTAGAATGAGCTTAAGAGATTACTGTTACATTTTTAGTGTTCAATTTAGCACCTTGGAAATCTGCAAATCCTTCTAGCCAAAATCTAATTTATTATTCTACTAATTTTCTAAACTTAAACTGATGTCAAAGATGATAATAAAGTATATTAAGCTGGAAAGTGTCGAGCACATTTGGCAAGGAGGGGCAGAGAGAATTCATTGTCAAACATACACTAACAAACCCCTACCTAAAAGCCTTTTCCTTTACATCATGATCTCTTACTGGATGGTTTGAGAGAGTCACTAAGATCCTTGAAGAGTGATAGAGGCAAGTGTCAGTGGCTGATGCTGGCAGGCCTTGTGCAGCTAATAAAAGAGCTTCCTCTTAAATACATGATTAGCCAACTGGAACAAGTTACAAAACATCCAGGAATTCCTTCAAGACAACTCAAAATACCTCTTAATACAGGAGACCTTTCCAATTCATCCAATCTTTGCTTCCAATACTTTTCCTTCTAAGAATGCCATCTATCTACTATGTATACATTATATTCCTACCTGGTTATTTACATGTCATCTCCTCCACTGAAATGTAAGCTTCTTGAGGGCAGACACTGGGCTTAGGTTGGAGTTGGGGTTTTTTTTGGAGGGACACAGGGGTTGGCCTTTCTTTATATCCCCCACATTAAACACAGCAGCTAGCATATAATATTGAATAAATACTTGTTTACTTAATGATTCTGAACTCTTTGGAATATTTTCCCAGATTCATAGTACATGACAGTTGTATCTGGCTTTCTTTTCCATTTCTACCATAAACTCTACCAAACAATAATTACCTCCCTGCAAAGTTCAATCATTCCTTCCCCAGCAACCAGTTCTTTCATTTTTCTGAGTTTCAGTTGCCTAATAAAATATTCCCTTTGGGATCCTCCACTTCTTAAAGAGAAAAAAAGCCATCCAATAGGGACAAAAATACAAAATGGTAACAAGAAAATTTTTCCATCATGGGTTCTGTCTTGGCTCTGTAAACTACCTCTAAATGAGTTGCATTGGGACATAGTTGGAATAGTCTATTTCCAAATGAAGAAGGCTTGCCACACTTTTATTTTTTAAGTGTCTCATCAACATTCAAACTGTGAATTCATTTTATGCAAACATTCTATATTAGTAAGTAGACATCATTTCTGTAATCAAGGAGTTTATGTGTTAATGGGAAAGAGAAGAAATAAGGAATGGAATTATTCATCTGGGCAACTGATTCGGGTTGACATTGAATTCAAAGGACTGTTCTCCCAAACACTTGGTACAATAAATGCAGTCAATCATCAGAGTAAACTCCCTCTGTACCACAAAGTATAGGAGACTTTTTCCTCAACTACAGCAACATGTGTGTGTGCATGTGTGTGTGTGTGTGTGTGTGATCTATCACCAAGTAGTAAAAAATTGCAAAAAGAGAGGCAATGTTTCCTCCTTGTGTTCCCAAAGCCTAACACAGTGCCATGTAGACAAAAAGAGGACATGCTAGTGAACAAGGTGTTGGACTAAAGTCAGAAAGAGCTGGACTTAATACCAACTCATGACATTTTCCAGATGAACTATCACAGGTCAGCCTTTTAATTTCTCTGAAACTCAGTTCCTTTGTTTGTAAAAGGTGGATATAAATACTACCACAAGGTTATTATGAGACATTATTCTAGACAATGGAAAAATAAAAGTTATGAGATAAAGTCTAGATTTCTCTTCAAGGTGTTTACAATCTAGTTGAGCAGACAGGACACCTACAGGAAAATGTATAGCAGTATAACATAACTGAGACTAAAGAGAGACAGTGAGAAGTTCAGAAATTCAAACTAGAAAGTAATCACTGAAGTCCATGAGGAAAGTGGAAAAAAGGGAAAAGGGTGATATGACTTGGAGAAAGAAGAAGGAGGAGAGTATAGTGAGTCAAGTATGAAGTATCTCAGGCCTAGAAAGAGGATTTGGTAGTTCTCATTCATTCAACAATAATTTATTAATTGTGCATTATGTGCCATGTTTTTTATTATAGCTTTTTATTTAGAAGTTATATGCATGGGTGATTTTATAGCATTGACAATCCCAAACCTTTTGTTCCAATTTTTCCCCTCCTTCCCCCCACCCCCTCTCCCAGATGGCAGGTTGACCAATACATGTTAAATATGTTAAAGTATAAATTAAATACAATATATGTATACATGTCCAAACAATTATTTGCTGTACAAAAAGAATCAGACTTTGAAATAGTGTACAATTAACCTGTGAAGGAAATCAAAAATGCAGGCAGACAAAAATAGAGGGATTGGGAATTCTATGTAATGGTTTTTAGTCATCTCCCAGAGTTCTTTCTCTGGGTATAACTGGTTCAGTTCATTACTGCTCCATTGGAACTGATTTGGTTCATCTCATTGCTTGAAGATGGCCACGTCCATCAGAATTGATCATCATATAGTATTGTTGTTGAAGTATATAATGATCTCCTGGTCCTGCTCATTTCACTCAGCATCAGTTCATGTAAGTCTCTCCAGGCCTTTCTGAAATCATCCTGTTGGTCATTTCTTATTGAACAATAATATTCCATAACATTCATATACCACAATTTGTTCAGCCATTCTCTAATTGATGGGCATCCACTCAGTTTCCAGTTTCTGACCACTACAAAGAGGGCTGCCACAAACATTCTTTGTGCCAGACATATTAAGTCAAGTAAACAGTATTTATTAAGTGCCTGCTATGTTCCAGGCTCTATGTAAACTACTGAGAAATATAAGCAAAAAGTAAGAGAGTTCTTGTTCTCCAGAAGCTTATATTCTAATGGGATAGGATAACATATAAAAGGGGACTGAAAATGGGGATTGGGAGAAGACATTCCTCACTAGCCATAGTGTAAAATCCAGAGAATAAAAGGTGACTTATCTGGACCTTCCCTCAAAACAGAGGTTCTAGAAAGAATTTACTAGTGGAAGAAGGATGTCTGCAGGAGCAAAAGGAGAAGGCAGCATGAGTGTGGTGATAAAGTTCAGAGAATGAAAGAAGTTGGTCTAGGCCTTTCACAATATGCCAAACACTGGAAGGAAAAAGGCCAAAAATCAAACAACTTATGCCCACGAATTGCTTACATTGTTTTGGGAGGAAATAATTTTTATATATAAGAATAAATTTAACCAAAAAAATAATAATAACCTGTGGTTCAGACTATGATTTCATTGGCATAATAAACTCCCTCAACAAATCCAGATAAGCAATCTCTTCACAATTTATAGTCATCAATTGTCTCTGGAAGCACTAAGAAATTAAGTAGGCTCACATAGTCAGTATTTATTTAAGGTAGAACCTGAACTCAGCTCTTTCTGATAAGGCATTAATAACTGAGAAAGTGCTCGTGAAAGAAGGATTACAAGAGCTAAGACTTGAAGAAAGCTTCATGATTAAAAGAGGCAGTTTGGGAGGATATTGTGAAGACAACAACAGAATAATTCTCTGAATAGGATGCTCGTTGCTCATCTGTAGTAAACTCCAGGAACAAAGCCAGGTTGTGAATTGGTCACCAGGTTCTTTCAGGACAAGACATCTGTTATAAAAGAAAGTTTTCCTCCAAGCAAAGAATTTTCTCACCTTGACTCACCAGATAGGAACTGTTGTTATTAACAGACAGCCCTAGCTAATGCTACCAAATGGAGTGGATCTAATCCAAGCAATACAGTTAATCGTAAACACTTTCAGCAGCAGGAAAAAAAAATTTATAAATGATATGGCCGTGTGTTTTATCATTCAGATTCATATCACTTAGATGCTGCAACCTTCAAACAATAAGCCCCATCATAGCCTGGGAAGGAACTTTTGTTCTCTCTAGAAAAATGTGAAATCAATCTCTGTTCTTTAGGACATGTATTATAAAATTGATATGCTCATTTGGAAGGTACTTTCTATATTTATGTAAATATGTGTCATCCTTCTCTAATAAATAATGCATCCATATTCCGGGGCAATTAAAGACTAACTGTTCTCAAGAACTCCTCCTTTTGTTATTCGTCCTTCTGTATGCCCTTCAAAGTGCCAAATGCATTCCATGCTTCCTTCCCATCCAAGAATGCTAATCAGACCTCATTTCATATTTGTCCTGTGGGACTTCTAAAACAACAGAGAACACTTTGTTTTAGGCCCTCTTATGGGGCCAGCAGCAGGATTAACATGGCAAAGCAAAGGCTGCCCTCTCCCCAGAGATTCTCTGTTTTTTTTTTAATTGGTGATTCATTCTCAACATTGAAGAGTAATTGTACCAAGCCCTTCTTATGTCGAGAAGATGACAGTGACCCACATCCAGACATCCTTGGGAATTAAACTGCTTTCTCTGTAGTGGTAATGAACTTGGTCTGACCTATGTGTGATCCACTCCAAATAATCATATTCACTCCAAGGCAGCTTGCAGGGGCAGATATAAAGGAGAAAAAAGACTTTTTTTCTTTGTAGAACATTATTTTAACCAAACAGGAAAAACTAAGTGGATGAAGAATGCCTTTTGAGCTCATTATGATATGTACTTTATGGTTACCTATAAAATTAATCTATACGTACACGAGTATGTTTCTGGAACCTGGGTTCTATCACTCACTAACTCTGGGGCTTGAGACAAATCACTGCAATCTATCTCAGGATAAGTTTCCTCATCTGTAAAGTGAGAATAATAGTACTGAATAAGATTGTCCACACAATATTGTCATGGAAATCAAATGAGATAATATATGTGAATGTACTCTAACCATAATGTCATACAAATACGCATATCAAGACAATGCAAATGGACAATGAATTGGACCCAGAATTAAATGAGAAGGGAGGAAAATGGGCTGCCTATGATTATGGCATTTAGCAAAATTCTTGTAATGATCCCAAACTTACCCTTAAAACAAAAGCCCATCTTTTTGTATCAATGTTTTACTGAATAAGAAATAGATTTATTCTTTATATGTGTATCCTTAGCATTTATAAGAGTGTCTGACATATACTAGGTGCGTGGTAAATGATTAATTGATGTTTCCAAATGGGTCCAAATCAGCAAATACAACATCTCTGAGGAGTTAAAATGAGTATCACCCAGAAGGCAGTGGAAAGGTGCATGGTGGAAGTGAACAAATTACAACATTCACATATAACACAGAGGGAACTAAGAAATAAAACCCAATAAAGGATGTCATTAATGAAAAGTATGATGAAAAAGCAGTTGGGCTAATCATGTGATCATAACCCAAAATAAACTAGTGGACAACCCCAGTGTTCCTCTTTGTAATGTCAGGTATAGGCAAGGAAGGTCCCCAAACCCCAAGTATATTGGGAAGAATTCTTATGGAGAACCTAAGAGAGGACATGGACAAGAGTTACATAAAATGAACACTGTGATCTGTATCACTGGTAGAAACATTCATTTCTATGAGATCACAAATCCACTCATGTGTCTAAGCATTTTGAAAGATGTTACTATTCTACGTAAGATGCCACAGTTAAAAAAAAATGTTGGTCATAGAATCAAAAGAACTGAATTTGCAGACTCCATCACCTCAATCTCTCTGAAGTTCAGTTTCTTCATCTATAAAATGGATATAACATTACAGCACAATATTTTCATCTAAATCAAATAAAATTTTTCTAACCATAATATCATATGGTACAAAGTTTTGCAATGACATAACAGCCTTGAAATCAAAAAGATCTAAATTTAAGTCCTAACCTAAACACATGCTACCTGTGTAACCATAAACAAGTCATTTAATTTCTTAGTGCCCCTATGCAAATCTCAAAGACTATAAGTTACAGAAAAATTGCTAACTCATATTGTAGAAAATCTACACCAAGGATTTCTCCACAAAGATAAAATATTTGCACAACCCCTTATGCTCCATAAGCAATGTCCTATAATAATAATTGACATTTGTATAGTACAGTAAGATTTGTGAAGTTCTTTATATATACTACCACATTTAATCTTCACAATAACCCTCTCAAACAAGGGCTATTATTATCCATCCCCATTTTGCAGATAAGGAAACTGAGGCTGAAAGGCTAAATAATTTGCCCAGGGTCACAATTACTAAGTCTCTTGGAGAGGATTAGAATTTAAGTTATTAACATTATTGTTCAACCAACAAAATTATCAGTCCAGATTATCAGCAATAAGCAGAGACAAACATTTTCATAAACAATCAGACATATGGATGAAGCAAATGTGTTTGTCACATGTCCTTTTTTCCCATTCATTTTACAGTGACCACCTTCTATCTAATAATAGAGTTTGGAACCCAAGATAAGGGATTGAACTGAGACACCAGAGATATCATATCCCAACTCCAGTCACTGGGATTGTATGATGAAAAGTCGGATGTTTTCAACCCTTTTTTGGTGCCCCATCTTCTCCAGGAGGTTCTAACATTATGACCATAAACACCACTTTCTGGTCCTCCTGCCATTTTCCAGAGACTAGGGAGTTGCTTGTCATTAACAGAAACACTGCAACTTTAAAAAAATTGCCTCTCATTTCTGCGAGAGCAAAACTTAATGTGAGTTTGCAAACCAGGTCCCAAGCTGAAAGAGGGGGAAAAAATTCAAACCTTAGTGTTGCTTCCTTTGTTCTCTTTTTAACAATGTACTATTTACAATTTTCTACTCAAGAGCATATGAAATGTTTCAATTCCAATTATCTCCCTAGGAGTTTGGACTTCCCTCTGCCTTCTTCTCCCCTCCTCTTTTTATAGTTCAGAAGGGATAGCAGCATCCATTGTGTACTCTGAAAAGATTTTTAAACACACACACAAAAAAAACTCCAACTCTCTGCAATAAATGTGCTCGCAGTAAATAATTCCTTCCAAGATTTTTATCACCACTGCAGTTAGTGGGCTCCTGGTTTAAAAAAATGAAATGGAAATTTCCAGAGGCAAAGCAAAGATTTTCATTTTAATTTTGCTTTCTCCCCTACAGCACAGACGGTATTATCTTCAGAGCAACCCCAGATTACTGCTAATGGTTCTCTTAGTGTGGGACATGATCTTCATTTGGACTCCTACTCACCTAACTAAAACTTCAAGGGAGTTTTCCATTCATCTAGTGGACCTACTCTGCAGAAGCAAGGCAGACGCAGTGATAGATTCTTAAGAGTGATGCTGATTTCATGCCTAAGCAATGGACTCTTTCCCACAGGGCTCTCCATTTGCACATCATTTACCTTAGACTTAGGAAATTATAGAGGTTGAAAGGGCCTTCAAAATCACATATATGGTCCTATTGTTGTTCAGTCATATTCAACTGTGATTCCATATGGAGTTTTCTTGGCAAAGATATTGCAGTGGTTTACAGTGTCCTTCTCCAGATCATTTTACAGATTAGGGAACTAAAGCAAACTGAAAATGGCTTGCCTAGGTCATTGCTAATTAGTAAGTTAGTGTCTGTATACATGTTTAAACTCAGGAAAATGAGTTTTACTAACTTCAGACCTATTACACTATAGCCACTGAATTATTTAGCTGCCCATATATGGTCCTACAACCTTCTTTTAAAGAGGAAGAAACTGAGACCTTGTGAGATGAAGTGAGAGACCATATGATATACATATGTACCAAAAAAAAATCAATAATGAGCTAAAAGACCTAGAGTCCTATCTCTAGGATTTATTATATGACCATATACAAACCATTTAAATTCTCTGAGTCTCAATTCTCACCTTTAAAATGCTGATAACTATTCATTTCAATTCAACAAGCACTAAATAAACAATTACTGTGTTCAAGGTGAATGGTAATGTGTCATAATGTCTGGGATATCCTTGGAGTCAAGAAGATCTGGATATAAATAGTGTCTCTAACACTCTTAGATTAAGGCAATTAACTTCTTGAGGTCCTAAGAAATTCTCTAGGATTATAAACTGAAGAACAGTACTGATCTGTATTGGTGGAATGAATTTCCATATTGACACCTACACTAATGAAATCATATCTGGACCATCATACTTTATTGTTTTTAATTCAATACCAGACCTGGAACTAGGATTACAAACACAAAAATGAAATAACCTTTGCCCTCAGTGAGTTTATACCCTTCAGGTGGGAGAAAACATGTAGACAAATAAGCAATATTTTTAGGGTAAATGTTTAAGAGCTGCTCTCTGAACCATATGACATGCTTTTAACTTAATATGCATCATTAACAATTTTCATTTCTTAAGTCTAGACAATCAAAAAAAAAAGTCAAATGAGCCCTAGTTTGTATATTTGCTATTTCTAAGATATAAACACTCACAATGAAAATTTACTAACAAGTTCTCTCCTCCTCCCTCACACCTGCCCTTAGTGCATAGAGCTGCAGATAAGTGAATAAAAAGCCTATAGAAACATATATAAAATAATTTCAAGAAGAAAAGAAAGGAAATAACTGGAGATCAAAAGTTTTTGTATAAGTGGTGGCACCTAGTCTAAACTTTGATAAAAATAGGGATTCAGATAAGTCTAGGTGAGGAGAAAATGAATTCTAAACGTAGAAGACTCTATACAAAAGAGTAGCTATAGGAGATGGCATGCCTTATACAGGTTATAGGGAAGAACAAAAGATTTTCTTCTCTAAGTTCAGTGCTTCAGCAAAGAATAAAGAAGAAACATCCACATTGGAAATATACTCGAGAAAAACAATAACTTGCATTAGCTCTCTTATAGGATTGTTGCAAGATCTTGTAAAACTTAAAGCTCAAATCTGAAATATTATTGCCTGAGGTAGAGATATGCTGGAGCCAGCTCAAACTTGTCATGAGAATCTACTGTTAAATTCTGTTTGAGCCTTTATACCTCAAAAATTGTAAAATACTACAAATCAAGTCTTGATTATGGATTAATTATTCATCTAGATTTAAGAAAGTGATGAAGAAAATGTTAATAATGCACATTAAACTTAAAAGTGTACCAAGCCTTACGAAGAACCAATTGTTAACATTGACCAATACAACCCTAGTCCAAAGTAACTAAAAAGTAATATATCTAGGAAAAAATTAGTCCTTCTAAATCCATGCCCAGCATTCTTTCTCCCTCCTTTTTCATATCAGACTTGTTCTCTATTCTTTAACATAGTTTTTACTTTACTTTTAATTTATGGAATAAAAATAGATTTTTAAAATCTATAAAAATATGAGTCATTCCCCAATTGATAAATGGTTAAAGGATATTAACAGGCAGTTTTTAGACAAAAAATCAAAACAATTTATAGTCATATGAAAAAAATGCTCTAAATCATTAGTGATTAAAGAAATTAAAAATAAAACAACCTTTCTATATCATTTTACACCTGAAATCAGATTGGCTAAAAAATTATTGAAGGGAAAATGACAAATTTTGGAGAAGATGTGAAAAATTTGGAACACTTATTCATTGTTGGTAGAATTGTAAACTGATCTAATCATATTGGACAGCAATCTGGAATTATGCCCAAAGAGTTATTAAACTGCTTAACATAGTTTTCAGCAAAGAGTAAGGAAAAAATCAGATGGAAGAAAACAGTTTTATGAATATACTATTAAATCTAAATTTTTTGATAATGAAATTCCTATCTGAATGTGTTTACATATTAAGATCTCAAAGACAATGAAAGTCTCCCAGTGTAAATTGTAAAAATTCCCCCTTCTATCACATTAAACACCTAGGAAGATATGTGTGTTGTTGATTTTCTCCTTCTCCTTCTTCTCTTCTGTCTCATGATCAGGGAATGGTCTATAGTCCAGGTTAGCTAAAATAAAGACTCCACATGGTATGAAATAAAGCCAAAAATTTTATTTTTTATCCAAATTATGGAAGACCCAAAATGCCAGTCCCAGGAGTTTGTCTTTATCCTAAAGAAAATAGGGAACCTCTGAGGAGTGGCACAATCATACCTTTGCCTTAAGAATATTTCTCTAGCATATTCTTCTATGTATAGAAGAAGAATATTTCTTCTATATGAAGGACAGACTGGAGAGGAGAGGGACTAGAAAATTTTACAATAGCTCATGAGAGAGATCATAATAATCTAATTAATGAAAGCAGCATTGTGATCAGGATAGAGTGGCAGGGAGGGCAACATGTTGCCATGAAAAGAACACTGGATTTATAGTTATAGAATCTCTATCCAAAACCTAGTCCTACCACTCACTACCTATGTAACCTTGGACAAGTTGGACAAGAGACCCATGTAACCTTGGGCCTCACATCGGTTTTTTCCTATATAATATAAGAGGCCTAGACTAAAAGACCTGTAACTCTCAATCTAAAATTCTATCATGTGAAATTTAACAAATGACTGTATTGAGAAAGTGAAAGAAGAGTAAAGGGTGATTTTGAGTTTTCAGAGGTAAGCAAAAGGATACTGGTGTTGTCAACCACAATAAAGAAGTTACAGAAGTAACAATTAAAGGGGAAATGGTTATATTAATTTTGAATATTTTGACTTTGGTAAAGATAAAGTAAGGTGGCCGGTGAGATGGCCTTCCGGAGACATGGTAAGGTTAGCTTTAAATTCTTCTTGAGAAAGAGAATTCTCAAAAACTAGAAACTGAAGCAAAAACTCAAAGCATGTGCCAAAAGATGAAAGGCAAAGAAATCAGGATGGCCACAATCTTTCCCTAGATAATAACCTTCCTGTCAATGTCCCAATTCCACTTTACCCTCCGAAGGGAAAAGAAGAGGAAGTAAGGCAAGAGACTATAGAATCAGGGTTGAGGAGTGATAGATCCATTTATAAACTAAAAAGATTAGAGTCAGTGAAGGGAAGAATATGAGTAGTAGGGATCATGGATAAAGGGAGAAAGGAGTGTTTAGAAAGGGAAGGATGAATGAAAACCTTTATTAAGAGCTCTTTTAGGTGTCAGATTCTGAGCTAAATGCTGAAGATAGAAATACAAAAAAAAAAAAAAAAAAAGAAAGAAAATCCCCTGCCCCCAAGGTGCTTGCCTTTTAATATGGGAAGACAAGATATACAAGGAAGTTATAATGAAAATAAGTCTTAGTGTCTTAAATAAGATAACAAGAACATTTATCCTCTTAGTCTAACTGATATCATTTTGCTTTAAGCCTCCATTTTGTTAGATAAGCACTTTTGTGGTTTAATATAGCAAATCACATGCGTTTTCTTAAATGATTGATTGACAAAGGGAAATTCTAATAAAACAGACCACCCATGTAAACATATTATAAACAATTTTATTTGCAGTTCAAGTGGTAAACTCCCAATCAAATTACGTGATAAACAATTTAGGTACATCCACACTTTAAAGTATAAAAACTCTTGGGAGACCCCATGTCATGAGATTAATCTTGGAGCACAATTAAGATGATAGTTGTAAAGTGCTTAGCATAGTGTCTGGCCCTTAGTAGGTGCTGAACATTTTACAAATGTTGTCTCATTTGAGCTTTACAGAAATTTTAGGAGGTAAATACTGTTATTACTCCCATTTTACCATTGAGAAAAACTGAGGCAGAGATTAAGTGAACCAGCCCAAGGTCATACAGCTAGTAAGTGTCTGAGGCTATATTTTCCTGACTCTAAGTCCAGAGTTCTATCCACTGTGCCACCTAACTTCTCCACCATTAGTGCAGATGCCATGCCATCCAGGCCTTTTTACTCTGTGTGACTTTGTATCCTATTAGAAATTATTCACTAGGAATTTACCGAAGGACCTGGAGGTGGAGGAGGATCTTTCCTATAGGACTCCTGTCATCACCTCAGAACTTTCATCAAGGATGACCTCACTATTTATATAGATTATTCTCAGAAAGATTTTGTGGTGAAAGGAAGATAGACATATAGTTCGGTAGTAGCTATTGACATTTTTCTTAATCACTTTTTGTTTGGTGATAACAGTACCTACTATTTCCCCTCCTAAATCTTTTGCATCTCTTCAAAATTAAAATATGGATGTCCTCAAAATTTTGTCCCCTCCAGCTGGGATTTGCTTTGTATATACTTAGTTGGATGCAACTATTCTATCATCTTTGCCTTCTTAAACCCATGAAACTCATTCACATTGAAGTATAAATGAATAAGGCTTAAGGAATTTTCCCAGAAGTATTTGCTCTACCATGATTAATCTCTTCTTCAAATTCAGCTAAAGGAAAGCAATTCTTATTGTGAATTTTCTGGACTTATAAAGTGGTGAAGTAGACATTGGGGTAGGAGGAGAGAGATTAAGGAGAATCTTCACTGGCACTTTAAAACATACTAACATTTAATGATGTAAGGGTCCCATTAGAATTGTAGACTGGATTTCAAAGTCCAAATAAGACTATAACATGATCAAGTAGCAACTTAGTTTGTTACAAGAGAAAATAAAGGCTGGTACCCCTGTACATAGAGTACAAAGAAGCCTAACTGCAGACAAAGCCTTAGATATTTATGGGTTTCAGAGAAATTGGGAGGCATAAGGGAAGGAGGAGGGGCAGTCCCTTCCAGAACTGCTAGAACATGGAAACAGAATGTTTTTGTTTATCATTAGGGAGGAGCAGTCTGCAACCACAGGATGGTTCAGTTGGTTCTAGTCAACTCTGCAGTGGACTAGCTTACTAAATGTAAACTCCAAGACAGGGCAGCGAGATAGAGCAGACCCAGAGCATCACTAAAATGTCAAAGATAAACCACGGTCAACTTGATTACTAATTGATTCATTCGATCTTTTAACCCATTCTCCTCTTCCTCCAATCCAAGGAATGGGATAAAGAAAAACATACAGGTTGATTTCAGGGATATTTTCATAGAATATAAACTTGATATTAGAGACTGTTTTGCCTACAATTCGGTATCCCAAACACTTAGCACAGAACCTGGCACTTAGGAAGCATTTAATAAATGTTTGTGGACTGACAAGGCTGACCCAGACCAGAAAGAAAGCAAAATGAGTAATAGACTCATATAATGAAATTATGAATATTAAAAACACTTTGCAAATTTTAAAGGGCTATATAAATGTCAACTGTTTTTATTATCGCTATTTTAATTATTATATTACAAGTTGAAGGAAATTTAAGGATTACTGGTATAACAGAGGTCCAATTAACATTCAGTTCACTATAAATTGTTTGGGAAGTAATCACAATTAGGGGTAGTATAAGAAGTGGACCAGTGATCTCAATGATATAGGTAACTCATAGGTGAGGAAACTTTTTTAAACTATGCAGGTTGGCCTTTTCTGTAATTTCTAATATTGAAAATTGCCTAAAAGATTATGGGACTTGTTCAGGGTCACACAACGAGAGCCAGAGGTAAACATTAAACCTAGTGTCTTCCTGACTTTCTGATTTCAAAATCAGTCATCATATCACACTGCCTCTCTAATCAAAATTATTCAAATTATATAGTTCAAATTCCTATCACAGAGTAGCCCATATTCACAGCCTAGGAAAGAAACACAAATTCAATAGCAACGTATTGAGGTAGAATAATTGCAAGGTAGATAACTAGGAAAAATAATTGGAAAAGCATTTCCAGTACTCCTTATGTGAATGTATGCAACCATTACAGGTTACTGAAGGGTTATAATTTAATATCCAGATGTATTGGGGGGAAAGAAGCTAGTTATCTAAAAGGCTGCTGCACCTGGGGTAGAAAGCTAGGGTTTTGGTGCCATCTGCTTCATGACAATCTACTGAAATCTTTTGGGAAGAGGGAGGCTGACCAGGCATTCACTTGTTCTGCTCACAGAAACTAGAAATTTGTTAAAGACTTTGTGGACAAGTTGGAAATCTTCTGAAGTCATCAGGTTTTGGCTAGGATGATTGGGTTTAATCCCCTAATAATTTCAATCACTCCTCTTCCATCTCCCTGCCCCAAGTGAAACACCAGCTGTCACTTTCTACCCTGAAAAATGACTTTTCTTGTACAACCACTTTTAGAACTCCTTGACTCTCAGTGGATCTTCATCTATCAAAGTCCTCGCCTTGTGATGTTGCTGCTCGATATCCAAACATTCTGCTTCTAGAGAAAAGAAATCCTGAGAGTTTCTACTAAGAAGCAATGAAGATATAGGCAAATGGACAATGCAGTCCAAAATCCTATTATGCCAGTCTCTCTTTCAAAAGTAGAAATTGTATCAATAAATTGAATAAAGTCATAGATGGCACAGTTACTAAATTCATGCATAATAATTCCTCATATTTTATATTGTACTTGACAATATGCAAATATAACGAGAGTTTGAGAGTTTTATCAGCAGGGAGAAATTCTGATTTAGGAATGTCATCTACCAAAGCAGATTGTTCTGTGACTATTGTTGTTCAGTTGTTCAATCATATTTAGCTCTTCATGATGCTGCGGACATTATTATCCATGGGGTTTTCTTGGCAAAGATATTAACATTATTTGCCATTTCTTTCTCCAATCAATTATGGAATATAACTAGGATGTAACAAATAAATTCTTGAGGGATGCTTAAGACACATAGATATAAAGTACACATTGAGTTTTGGGGTTGAATTTGAACCCAAGTTTTCCTGACTTCAAACCCAAAGCAGTGATAAGCTGCCATATTTTGCATTTAATATCCATAATGGATGTGGAATAAAAGAACACTAAGTTTTGAAGCAGGCAGTGTGATACAGTGATACAAGAACATTGAATTTAGAGCCTGAAGAACCAGATTCAAATCCTGCTTCTAAGACTTAGTGTCTGTATGACTTTGTGCAAGTCCACTAGCCCCTGTAAGCCTTAGTTACCTCATCTATAAATGTAGTGATCTGACTGCATAGCTTTTAAGACACATTCCATCTCTAAGGTCTAATAACCTGTTATAGATGGGTTGCCTCTTGTACTGGCAGCTAGATGGCGCAGTAGGTAAAAGTACTAGACCTGGAGTCAAGAAATCCTACTAGTTACATAATACTGACCAAGTTATATAATCTCTTTTGATCTCAATTTCCTCGTCTATAAAATGAGGATAATAATAGCATCAATCTTCCAGGGTTGTTGTGAGGATCAAATAAGATGATACATATTAAGTACTTTCTAAGTCTTAAAGCTGTTTATTAAATGCTCACTGTTATTATCTGCTATAGTCAGAGGGAATTTCTCCACTTAAAGTTCCCCACTTATAAAAATAAACAATGTGAGATGAAGAGGGCACGAATAATTATGCCAATTTTACAGATTAGGAAAGTGAGCTTTAGATAGCAAATGATTTATCCAAAATCATATGGCTAGTTAATGGCAAAATCCAGATTAAAATCCAATCTTCTCTGATTTTGAGTCCAAGACTTTTTCCATCATGCTTCTACATGCCATGAATCTAAAAGTAAGAGCTAATATGTGGAGTCATTCACTAAATCAACAAGCATTTATTAACCACTTGCTACATCGTATGTATGATCAAATGTAGAAAATGTAAAACAAAAACCCAGTTCCACTTGTTATACTCCTCCATTAAGTTAGAGACTCCTTGTGGGAATGCTGAACAGATACCTCACATTCATGCAGAATTTACACTGAGAAACTCACAAGGTTCAGCTTTCTTGGCCATCAAGAGCCTTCTTTTAGTCCTTCAACTACAGGATGATGTTGGTAGTGATCATCATCTCTTCTGAGGAGATGATGTCAAGGAAATTGTATTTCCCCTGGCTGAGTGAAGGTCAGATTCCAAACAGAGGAATCATAAAACCTGAAAATGTCAATTTCTCAGCATTAGGTCTTTACCTATGCTCAGAAAAAGAAATAAAAGGAATAAGAGATCCAATCTCAAGCCTGCTGGTCAAACATATTCCCCACTGCCATGATAGAAGTCATAAGAGAGAAGACTGAAGGAAAAAACATCCAAAATAGGGTGGAACCATTTCTCCTCAGATCCTTTATAAATTACAGTGGAGAAAGTTCTTCCAGAAAGAATGAGCCCTTCAAATACTCATTCACTGATTATCTTTGATGCAATCCTTAATCACGGGAGACCAACCAGAAATTATTTGTGTCATACCAGAAGGGTATGTATCCCTCTGAAAATAGCCAGAAAATAAAATAATAATAAATAATAAAACCAGAAAACACAACGCAGTTTCACAGGAACATTCCCAGTTCAACATAAAAGGTTTCCCCTGATCATTCATGCTACACAATCCAGAACAATCAGGTATATTTGAAAGGGGGAAGATAATAAGCATATATGGTAAATACTTACATAGAAATTACAAAAAAAGACAATTAGAGTAAATATTGTCATTGATTTAGATGGTACTTTCATAATATTAGGAGAAAGTGTCAACTTTAAAAGATGACATAAATAAGAATCATACAAGAAGGCTTGCACTCTATATTACTAAAGATAATATCTACACTGATGAAACCAAGGCTTTAGGTGAGTAAACTGTAAGATAGTCTATGTATGTTTGTGGATTTGCCCAATTGAATTTTTCACAATCTAGATCAAAAACTAGGGAAAGGGGAAATGCACATTAACTTGAGGGGAAATCATTAACTTCTTATCACTTTTAAGTTTTTACATAAGAACTCCAGTTTTCACTGGTTTCCAGAGTAAATATATCCAGCCAAAGGAAAAATTGCTGGGAGGAAAAATTATAGAAGTAAGGGATGCTCAAGTAAGGCTGTTGTCTAATGAGATTATAGGCTATTTTCCCAGGAGTATGTCATGATAGTCAGGCCCAGAATTGAAGAGAAGAAGAGTAGGATGATTTATCTTTGGGAAATTGTGCAGCACTTATAATGACCCCAGGTTCTCTTTGAAACAAAAGCACATTTTTAACAGCAACATTCTTCTGGTGATCTTCTAAGTCTATCAGTCATATAACACCATAGATCCTAAAGAATTAAAATTGTGGATGACACAAGGTAATTGAGAAGTGCATAGTAAACATGTGTGGACTGCAACACTTTACAAATGTAGAATCATATGAGTTTGTATTTTTTTTAAAAAGTCAACAGAAAGAGATCTAACTGTAGAAAAGAGGAAAAGATCATATGTGAGGAAAGGATAGTGAATGGACGCTATCCCTTTCTGGGTTCCATTGGTATATATGTATTATTTAGAGGTCTAAAGGACATTGAGTGCACCCCTGTAGCAGTTTTCTGGGAGAGAATGTACAAAAGTCACCCAAAATTAGCAGCAACGGTTGGATTGTAATTTTCATTCATTAGTTGATCTGCCTGAGATCACACATGAAAGACCTAGATCTGGAAGAAACTTCAGAGGTCACATACCTCACTTTATGTACATTAAAAAATTTGTCAATATGACACAATTAATAGTAGTAAATAATAACGCTAACATTATATAATGTTTATGAAGAGCTTTACTAATATTACCTCATATTATCCTCACAATAATGCTGGAAAATTGGTATTATTATTATCCCTATATTATAGACTAGAAAACTCAGGTAGACAGGTTAAGTGACTTGACTAGGGCCATACAACCAGTAAGTATCGGAGCATGGATTTGAACTCAGGTCTTTTTTTCTCTCAGATCTACCACTCTATTCACTATGACATCTACCTAGTAAACAACAGTAGGGATATTTGAACCCAAGTTTTCTGACTTCACAGCCAGTGCCCTTACCACATTGTCTCTGATGCAGCTGAGTATATTGTGACAGTGTTGTTCATCTTTCATTTTTTAAGAGAATCAATCACATCACAAGATGATATGTTGATTTGCTCATGAATCAGACTTAAGTAAGGTAGATTTTTAAAAAGTCTTCAGCCTTACTCTCTCTTCCCAGATTCATTGAAATCTGATGGCAAGACAAATTTCAAGATTATTTGTGATGGCCCACAATGCAGTAAACATACCAAGGTGTGACCACTGCACACGTTATGTCTTCTTGGAGCCACATGTGAGAGTTGGGTAGTAAGTGGACACTAAAAGCCTATGAGCAACCTTACAAAGGACTCAGCAAGCCCTCACACTGGAGATGCTAGTCCTCCCAGAACACCCTAGTTAGGTGGCACACTGACTAGACCCCTAGGTCTGGGATCAGGAAGACTTAAGTTCAAATCCAGTCTTAGACACTTACAAACTGTTTGACCCTGGGCAATTAACCATGTTTGCCTCACTATCTGCATCTGTAAAGTGAGCTGGAGAAGGAAAGGGCAAATCACCTCAATATCTTTGCCAAGAAAACTCCAAAGAGATGGGAATGATTGAACAACATAGATAACTAGATCTATTGAAAAATCATCACTGTTCTTTCTGTCTTAGAGTATGTTGTGTAAAACAATACAGAGCCACAAGAAAGGACAGGATTTAGATAATTCTGAAAATCACTTTACCAAATGCTATATGTGTTTAAATATTACTGCTGCATGGCATTGTATGAAGAACACTAAACTTGGAAGCTGGACTTCAGAGTGGGATGATCTTGGACAAGTTATTTTATTTCTATGTTGCTGTATATGTTAGTTTCTTGGAGTCATAAATGAGAGCTGAGTAAACACCAAAGATAAATTAACCCTGAAAAGGGTTTATTGAGCCATTCCATACCAGAGGTGCTAGATCCCCCCATAAAAAACCCCAAATACCCCTATTTCTATGTGAAATGAGGATAATCATACCCATGAAGGAGTGTTGAGGCAAGAATGTTTTAGAAACCATAAAATGCTATGTAAGTAGGGGCTTTATTATTATCATGAGGAACAGTTCAGGAACCAAAAAGGAGATTATAGAGATCCTCAGCTGGCCAAGTAGACTGAAGCAAACGACCTATGTAATTAACAGCAACACAGTGACAGAAAGAGGGAGTCTTGAATAAAGAGGAAGAAAAAAAAAAACAAAAGGAAGAGCCCTGGTGTGCTCCAAGGTCCCTCAAAGCTCAATTCTTTTATAATTGCTGCCAGACAATGACTCAAGCCAGATTAAGAAAAAAACAGTTCTCTAATACAGGACAGTGAGGACAAAGATATGGCAAGACTCAGCTTTTCTCTCCCAAAGGTCTGGCTGGACTCCAGGACTCTACAAAGAACTGTCTCCAAGAGCTCCCGGAGCTTTAATCTCAGCTTTCTGGGGAGCTCTCTCTCTCTCAGTTTTACTTAGCCTCCTGCTTCTCTAGCCTCCTCAGCAAAGCTGAGTGGAGGAAACAATTAGCGTGTTTTTGTTTTCGAAGGGCTAAACTCAGTCACAATGCTGATCAAGGAAAACAGACAGAAAAAGATGAGTCTCACCATGGACAGGTTTAGAAATAGCATAAACTGTTTCTTTAACACCTACAGTAAAACAAAATAAAGACTTAGTGAACTTAGACACTGCCTCTGAAAAAGACATCAATTGGGGAATGGCTGAAAAGTTGCGATACTCAATTGCGAGGGAAGGTATTCCACAATGTATTCTATGGCACAGTAGTAACACATACTACTATGCTATCATGAGCTCAATAACCTTAGAAAAACATAGGTAGACCCACACAAAATAATGAAGAGTGAAATAAGCAGAATCAAGAGAACATTGTATACAGTAGCAGTAACATTGTTTTAAGAACAATTTTGAGCAACTGGTATTCTAATTACAAAGGATCCATGAAAGAAAATGCTATTTTCATCCAGAGAAAGAAATGATGCATAGAAAGATATAGATATATAGATACATACACACATATTTATACATATTTGCATCTAATGGTAGCCATCTTTAGAGTGCAGGAGAAGAAGAGAAAAAATGACATGATAACTTTATTATATGCTTAATATATAATAGACTTGTGTAATCATCTTTTTTCTATTCTATTATGTTGTGGAAATACTTATTGCATTTCTTGATTTAGGAATAAAAAATAAAAATTTGAAGAAAAAATGCTAGCATTTTAGGATTATGGATTTGGAGCTGGAGAAAATCACAAAGATCAAATTGTTCAATCAATGAATCGATGCCATGTGCAGGGTACTGAACTAAGCCATGGGCATTCACTAAAAGCAAAAATAGACCCTGCTCTCAAGAAGTCCAAATTTTGGCAAGCACCACATTTTCTCCTACATCAAAATCTTACCACATCACTCCCCTGCTCAAGAAGCTTCTAAAGCTGATCTAAAGCTTCCGATCCAATATATGTTAAACATGTAATATCTAGAACAGAATGACAGGTAATCCAGATTATCCAGAATGGGTGTTCTAGAATGGAGTGACAGATGACCTGGGTTATCTAGAATGGATGATGTACAGAAAAATTACAGTTAATCTGGGTTATCTAGAATTAATCCTGTTCTAGATCACCCATTCTAGATAACCAGGATTGATTCTAGATAACTATGCCAACAATAGAGATTTTGAAAAAACCCAAATCTTCATTTTTATGTGAATTTTTCAATTGCAAATAATTTGTAAATGACTGAACTTGTTAGAGAACAGAGCACTGTTAATTGGCTGGCACCTTAATGAATACTTTACCATAAGACCAATTTCCTTAGAGTTTAGGGGCAAGACAAGAAATCTGAATGGAGACAACATGGCCACATTATTTATTCAGGAATTCTTGATAACCTGGGTTATCTGCCATTATGTTCTCAATCACTCATTCTAGATACCTGTCTTTTTGTTCCAGATCACCCAGATCATATGTCTTTGCATTCTAGATCACTTGGATTACAGATTAAATGTCTTTGCGTTCTATATCACTCAGATTACATGTCTTTGCATTATAGATTGCCCAGATTTCAGTCTTTGCATTCTAGATCGCCTGGATTACATGTCCTGGATTACATGCCTTTGTATTCTAGATCATCCTGATTACTTGTCTTTGTGTTCTAGATCATCCATTCTAGATAGCCTGGTTTACTTCTAGATAACTGGGGTTACCTATCATTCCATTCTAGCTTGCCCATTCTAGATAACCCAATTTACCTGTCATTCTGTTGTATATCACTCATTCTAAATAACTAGGGTTAACTGTCATTCTGTTCTAGATTACTCATTCTAGATATTCTGGATTTCCTGTTTTTTTGCATTCTAGATTACCGGGAATACCTGTCATTCCAGTCTAGATCACCTAGATTCCCCATCTTTTCATTCTAGATAACCCTGATTTTGTGTCTTCCATTCTAAATCTTCTATTCTAGATCACTAGAGTTCCCTGTCTTTCTGTTCTAAATCACCTGTTCAATATCCTTGTCAATAAGAAACAACTGTTAAATCAAAAAGCTCATACAGAAATGTAGATGTATAGGGACTGGCTTGTGTGGAATCAGGAAGACTCAAGTTCAAAGTCAGCTTCAGATCTTACTAGCTGTGAAACTCTGGGCAAGTCACATAATCCTGTAGCCTCAGTTTTTTCATATGTAAAATGATCTGGAGAAGGAAATGACAAACTACTCCACTCTTTGCCAAGAAAACCCCATAGGGTCATGAAGAGTTGGACATGCCTGAAACAACTGAATCACAAAGATTGGACCTGGTGATGAATTAGTAGAGAACTCCCAGTTCAAGTAGATCATTCTACTAGTGCAGATTCATATCATTTTTGCAAAATAAAATTCTAGATAATTGCCTTCAGGTCTCAGGGCATAAAATGATTTACCAAGAGTAAGAAGTTGAAAGGTCTGGGCTATCCAGGTAAATTGGCATGAATAAGGGTGGATGAAGGTTGAGTTAAAGTTGCCCTTGTCCTTGCTCCTGATATATTATGCTTCAGTATATTTATGCTTCCTGGTGATTGATTGTGCCCAGCCCTCAATTAGAACAACACTGTGACGTACGACTTCTGCATTTCTTTTGATCTAATTTTTTTTGGATCATATGGGTTCAGAAGCCTTTCACTTAAGCCTTTGTGACGGAGAGAAGGTGACCCTCAATTCCCAAAGAATATACCAATGAATCTCAAGCTCTGGCAGGTTCTGCTAAGATGACAGACTCCAAAGACAGACCCAGTGAGAGATTTTATTTCTGCTGTCTAAGGCAGACTAGCTGACTTTGGAAAGGCTCATCCCCAAGTTTGCTGGAGTGATGAATTTTTCAGCCACAGCACCTTTTAAGACCATCTACTAAGCCACAAAAGGGTTGCTATCTATATTGGGGGAGGGAATACCTACCCTGGCAAAAATAATGAATCCTTGACATATTGAAGGAGAAATTCAGACAGGGAAAAGTTTAAAAAGAAGAAGGAAGGTTAGAATACTGTGAGAATCCAGGAGGAGTAGATGGAGATTGAAACTTCAGCTCAGAGAGCACAGCCTGCTGTGCCTGCAACAAAGAAATCACTAGTCAGAGAATTTTTAGAGGCAAATTCCAAGGGACACCACTGTGTCAGTGATTCAAACAGATTTGTGGGAAATTATTTCTAATACCTTGAGGATGAATCTGAAGCCCAAGATCCTGCTTTTATAAGATACCAGCAAAGTCTGAAAGAGATCTTCACCTTGGACTATAGATAGAATGATCCTGCAAATTTTAGACAGACAGACAGATGATAGATAGATAGATAGATAGAGTGCTACAAATATAACTGGGGAAAACAGTGGCAAAATGGACATAAAAACCTGGCCTAGAGTCAGGAAGGCCTGTGTTCTAGGTGACTTCTGACACAAATTGACTGTGATCGTCAGCAAGACACTTAATTTCTCAGTCCCTATGGCAACCCTCTTAGACTATAAATTGTAGGAAGGTGGTCAGGCTTCACTGACAAACGGAGTTACATCATGAGATGTTTGCTATTCCAAAGAAATCTTTAGTCCACTCCCATTTCATAAAATGAAGGGAGGGACAGGATCAAGTCTAAAAAAGGATCCAAAGATGTGAAAGGAAGTAAAAGCCAAAAAAAAAAAAAAAAAAAAAAAAAAAAAGACAGGGCTTAAACCTGGGCCAAGTTAACTGAGTATTTCAGAATTAGACATCTGTTTTTGGTTTACAGAAGGGTCATTCCCACTGCAATAAATATATTCCATATATACTTGAATTCTCTATTCACACATACATTATATAGACATGAGATAGTGAATGGAGATGACTGTAAATCCCAAGGAGACAATCCTTTTCTTTTCTTTTCCTTTCTCTTTTTAGACTTTTTCTTTTTCTTTAGCTTTTGGTTTTGGTAGGGTTTTTTGTTTTGTTTTGGGGGAACACGTTAGTGACTGTGGTAATAAGACACCCAAAACAGCAGGAGTGGGAATCAATCTGGAAGAGGCTTCTTTAGGGAGCTATCCATGGATAGTCATATCCATGGTATTAGGTAGCTCAGTGAATAGTACCAGTCATGGAATCAGGAAGACTCATCTTCCTGAGTTCAAATTTGGCCTCAGATACTTGCTAGTTGTATGACTCTGGGCAAGTTATTTAACAATGTCTGCCTATAAAATGAACAGGAAAAGAAAATAACAGCCCCTTCCAGAATCATTGCCCAGAAAACCCCAAATGGGGGTACAGGGACTTAAACGTGACTGAAACAAAGGAAAAACAATAATCTCTGGAATGTGTTTGGAAAGGCATTATTGATGTATTGATGTAAATACAGATGAAGACAATAACAGTAATTACACTGACTGGTTGTAGTCTGAGTGAAGCAACAACCAGGAGATAAGAAGGTGCACCTTCTCTCTTCCTCATTCCCCCTGCAGTACTGAAGATCTCTCTCATATTGGAATTTCTAGTCAGAAGACCATTATTTTAATTCCTCCTTTTCCAATTACTATCTGTGTATCCTGAGTTAATTATCTCTCTCTAAGACATTTCCATTGTATACCACAATGACTTTCCCAGAAACAGGCTCCCTAAAACTCTTCTTCATAGGAAATTTGCATCAGAAGTGCTCTGCACATGTGTCAATCCCCCATTGCATGCACCTCTAATGGAGAATACAATCATATCTATGATTGTTACCAGAATGGAAGTTTCATTAGCATTTCTGAATTATTTACATGCAATTGCTCTGAATTATTCTGATTATATTATACAGCAAAATGCACCTGAGCTTCAGTTTTCTCATCTTTACAATGAGGAGGTTATTATAGATAGTGACCTCGAATATGCTTCCCACTCCTTACAAACTACAATCCTTACCTATCTAAATGCCTTAAATTGCCACATGCTTTCTCTAGACCTTTAAGTACATCTAAGACTGATTCACATTAAAGTGAGTAAAAAAAGTTAGCATTTTGCTTTGCTTCATAATAAAGAATATGTATAAATAAACTTTTTATTTTAGTAAGTTTACTATTAGTAAGTTGGAATTGGATAGTATGTTCCAAGTTGGAACATACTATCAAAACTATACCATCAATAGAGATCATGAAAAACCCCAAATCTTAAATTTTATGTGAATTTTTCAGTTGAAAATGATTTGTAATTGACTGAACTTGTTAGAGTACAGAACACTGTTAATTAGCTGACACTAATGAATACTTCACCATAAGACCAATTTCCTTAGAGTTTTGTAGCAAGACAAGAATGGAGACAACATGGCCACATTATTTATTCAGAAAGCTGTCACACATTTCAAGGGATATTTTCACTGGGCTGAAAAGCAACTGGGGCCCCATGGAGAATACATCCCTATCTTACCAATGTTACCAAGCTGGAAATTTCATTTGCATTTCTGAATTATTTACATCAAATCGATCTGAATTATTCTGATCATATTACCAAGAAAATACTTTGAATGTCTGTGTAAATAGTCACTGGTGAAATAACTATGAAATAATAACTCTTGGTTTGAAAAGTATTTATTTCAATTAGGAAAAATATGTTCATTCACAGACAATATTTCTAGTTTTCAAATGTCTCTGTCAGTCAATATTTCATAATTGTCAAGCTAAAATAATAATAACAGGTATTTACAGTACACCATATTTAAGTTTTACGTACAAGGTTGAGCCACAGAAATGCTGTTAAAGTAGACACTTTTGTTATTTAATCATTGTACAGTCATGTCCTATTCTGTCACCCCTTTGGGGTTTTTTTCTTTTAGCAAAAAGGCTGGCGTGATTTGACATTTTTTCTTTTTCAGTTTATTTTACAGATTAGAAAACTGAGACAAATGGGATTAAGTGACTTATCCAGGGTCACACAGTTAGTAAAAATGTCTCAGGGAAGACTCAGATCTTCCTAACTCCAGGCTTGACATTCTAGCCATTGTATCACCTAGCTGCCTTACATACCACAGGTACCACTATCAGCTTCATTTTATAGATGAGGAAACTGAGGTTCAGAGAGATTGTGATTAACAAGCCCACAACTAATGGAGTGGCAAAGGTGGGATTCAAACCTAGGACTTCCTAAAAACAATGCCTACACTCAATTAACTATAAACCCACTTTTTTCTCTTCTGTACTGTACATGTAATAAAGTTAACTCAATCTGTTTAACAAGAGAAGTTAATGGAAATAGTAACCTCTTTGTTATGAATGGTCTCTGTATTTCCTAATGGAACAAAATGGATTTTATTTTAAGTGTCAGATCTCATGCTCATTCACATTTTATTAAAAAATGTAACAAGAAGCATGATAAAGTGAGGGAAACATAAAATTAATTTATGTTTTATAATTATCCATAGGTGACTGGTATTTGTTAAGCATTTCACCTTTTGTACAATATTAGCATAAATTAAGCCTCATTGGGAGCTTAATTTAATTTGTGTGATTCAATCCTGCAAATAATTTTCAAAATTCATAAGTGCACAAATTTATTATCCCTACAAATTTGGTATCAATCCCCATTTTTCAATGTTATTTTCAGCTTTTTCTATTTCTATCTTCTATGAGTCCCCCCGTCCAACCTCCACCCTCAGCAGCAGGCATAGAAAATTACAAAGATACTGGTGTGTGCGACTGATAGAAATGTTAGTCATGTAAATTGGCCTTCAGAATTACCAGAGTCTGTATCCTAAACCCTGAGATGAATGACTCCCTTGGGTCTGATTTCTTGGCCCAAATCCTGGTTTCCCATTCTGTTGATGTCCTCATTAGAAATCCAGATCTGTCTCACTGATTCCCATTAGAACTGTCTTACTAGGGTCTGGATTTCCTTGGTACCAGATATATCTCATGTTCTCTGCATTTTTATTGTTAGATCTGGGACTCAGTATCACTACCTCCAATCCAAATATCCCTCAAGACAGTATTCTCTTCATGAAGCAACTTTTCCAAAGAATCACAGGATTTAAAAATTGGAACAGACTTCAAGTCACACAGTTCAATACATATGTAGAAAGAATCTTTTCTATTTCTCTAGATTCAGATCCTGTCTATGATCCTTGCTGTTTATGGACAACTTAATGAACATTTAATATGGAAACAATTTCTTTGGGTCTCAGTTTCCTCATCTACAAAATGAGGAGACTGGAATCAACATTTTCCAAGGTTCCTTTCAGCTTTACATTCATGATGCTGTGTGGATTCACTAATTGAAAATTTCTATTAACCACTCTTGACTTGTATATAATATTAACTGCTGTCCATGATAACACTCATATATATATATATATATATATATATATATATATATATATATATTGCAAGACCCAGAATTCATTTCTTAATCATCAAAGAAAAATTAAATTATATGTAATGTATTACTAGCACCAAGTATATTTTACTTTGAAAATTTTTTGAAAAGTTGAAAATTCTTGAAAAGTTCTTTGAAAAGTTGAAAATTCTTGAAAAGTTCTTTGAAAATTGATGTCATGGATAGTATATATAAGATCTTTCCATAAAACAGAACTTGCCAAGGTGAAGAGAAGATGGTTTATTAACAAGTATCTGGTATAGTAGGTAGAGCACTGAGCCTAGAGTCAAGAAACCTCAGTTCAAATCTGATCTCAGACATTTCATTCGCTTTGTTACCTTGAGCAATTAATTTACCCTTTATTTATCTCAGTTTCCTCAAGTATAATAATAGCAGCACCTACCTAGAAGGGATGTTATAAGGATCAAAAGCAATAATATTTGTAATGTGCTTAGCACAGTACCTGGCACATGGTATGTGTATTTCCTTCACCAAATGCATGTCAAAGTTTTCCTGCTTTAGAGAGCTGTATGGATATATATGTGTGTGTATATATATATATATATATATATATATATATATCCAAAGTTATTACCCCTGGACAGCTAAATGGCACAATGGATAATACATTGGCCCTGGAGTCAAAGTGGCCTGACTTTAAATCTGGCCTACACACTTAACACTGAACAGTTGTGTGACACTGGGCAAGTCACTTAACATCAATTGCCTCCCAAATAAAAATAAATGAATAAAAGTTATTACCCCTATTCATGTTTTTCAGTTATTTTTCAGTCATATACAACTTTTTGTGACCCTATTTGGGATCTCCTGGGCAAAAATACTAAATGATTAGTCATTTCCTTCTGAAATTCATTTTATAGGTGAGGTAACTGAGAGAAACAAGCATAAGTGGCTTGCCCAGATTCACACATCCAGTATCTCAGACCAGATTTGAACTCTGAGAGATATGAGTCTTCTTGACTCTTGACCTAGCACTAACTACACCACCTATCTGTTCTAACCTGTCCAAATTTACTCTGATTTGTCACTGGGCAGTAGCTATCATCATAGATATACTTAAAGCAATGACAAAAGCTGTCAATTCCTGTACTTTATTGGTATAGCTCCTGAAAATATAAACTCACCTCCACATCACAATGAGACATCAGATTAAGATGCTAGTAAAGCACTCCACTGGCACTCACACAGCATTTCAGCATGAAGTAACAGGGATTAAAAGAAATATACACCGATATATATGTTGTTTTCAGTTTATTCACTTTTCCTTAGCATTTTTACATTACAAAATTATGGGCTCCTTGGCATCTGCCATTGAATCCATTCTGCAAAGCTGAATACAAAGTCACTAAGTCACTCAAGTAAACAGGGGTATGAATGCCATTTTTTAGGTAAAACATTGTCTGAAGTCAATCTTTAGTCATCTTCACATCATGCCTTCTAGACTCTGGTGTAGTTCTCTATTTCTTGTTAGAGAATTTTGCATTTCTGATTGGTAAGAGTTCTCCATTCTTTCAGGATAATTTTCTTTTCTCTTCTTTTTTTTTTTTTTTTTTTTTTTTTTTTGGCTGAGGCAATTGGGGTTAAGTGATTTGCCCAGAGTCACACAGCTAGGAAATGTTAAGTATCTGAAGCCGGATTTAAACTCAGGTCCTTCTGACTTCAGGGCTAGCACTCTATCCACTGCACCATCTATCTGCCCCAATAATTTGCTAACCATGCTGACCCAGGTCTATCCTACTACTCTATCTTCTCATCTTAATGCCATGTCGTGGGCTTAATAAACTTCCCCTACCATTTCTATCTACCTTAAGCTCTGGGAATGATAATCAAATTAACACCACTTTTTGTGGAAGTTTGTAGTATAGGGATATTTTTAAATATTTGAAGGGCTGTGATAAACAAGAAAGATTCCATCTAGCACCAAAAAATAGGCCAAGAAACAATGAGTAAAAATTATAGAGAGGCAGGTCTTAGGCTTGTTGTTAGAAAAGAAATGGCTAACAAGCTGAGCTCTCTAAAAATGAAATGAGCTTGCTTTGTAGATAATGAACTGAAGACCAGTAGAGGATTCAACTAGGTACTAGAAGACCACTTACTGGCAATGTTGTAGAGAAGATTCTTGTTTAGGTGCCTCTACATTACACATATTCACCTACATTAAAGGTGTTAAATGGAATCTCAAAAGTAATCTAATCCTCATTTTATAGGTAAGGAAAGTAAGGGATTAGGATGTGACAGACTGACCTAAAATCACATAGGAAATAAGCTTAATTTAGGATCCTAACTTAGCTCCTTTAATTATAGAACCTCTGACTGCAGAACCCTGTAGTCATCAAAGTAACTTTCAATTCTGAACAATTTTGTGATCAAGTGATTAGATTGGATGGCAGTGGGGCTCTGTAGTGAAATAAGGTATACCACATGATACCTAGAGAACTCAAAAGAATTATAGTGTGGAGTCCCAGTCTCCGGCTTGATGTCTCAAACTTCAAAGACACTCAGCAGCAGCTCTTAAATATAAACTATCATAAATATCCCTTGGAGTTGCCAAACAAATTCATCAGCTCTGCTGCTGGGAATTGTTATTTTTCTCTTAAGATTAGAGGTTCATGCAAAGGATTATTTTGTTTTAAGTTTATAGTAAGCCCTCTTATTTAGATAATATCAGGGAAAGAACTACTAGCAAATTCATGAGAAGCTCTATTTTATGCAATAGGGAAAATACATTATAGAAAGGAGCAAATTAATACATGGATGGATGGGTGGATGAATGGATGGATTGACTTATCTAGGAGTTAGTTGTATCTGTTCTCAAAAGAAAGATGCTTTCACAGATGGTCTGATGAACAAGTTGTGATTTCAAACAGAATTCCATCTAGCATCAAAATTCAGGTCAAGAAACAGTGAGTGAAAGAGAGGCAGGTTTAGAGAGGCAGAACTTTCTAAAAGTGTAATAAGCTTGCTTTGTAGATAATGGAATGAAAAACAATGGAGGTCTCAACTAGGTACTGGATGACTACTTACTGGCAATGTTGTATGGAAAATTTCTGTTTAGGTTCTTCTAAATTATACATGTTCACCTACATTAAATGTATTAAAAGGAATCTCCAAAGTAATCTAGTCCTCATTTTACAGATAAGGAAAGTAAGGCTTTAGGAGGTTGACAGTTTGTCACCTCCTAAAGGAAGTGAGGAAGACGCCATTATTGAGCTTTGTCAGATTTAGGCTAAATACCTCATCATACCCTTTAAAAATGGACAGTATAAGTTTGAAGAAGGCTGTCCATTGATTTTTTTTGCCAAGTAAATGGATAAGCAAATTACTTGTTGATATTTTTCAAAATTAGCTTGGATATGTTAATGTCATTTCTAACAAAGACAATTGAAATATATGCATTAAAGTGAAGGATCATGAAATTAGACTGGGATGGAGGTCATTTAGTTCAATCCCCTTTGAATCCGAGAAAAGATAGATAACTAGTCCAAGGTGACATAGGCAGGTAGTAAGTGACAAATTTAGAATTTAAGCTCCTCTGTGTGAAGCAGCTGGATTTGGAGGTAGAGGACTTAATCTTAAATCCAGACTCTGGTAAATACTTCCTGTGAAACCCTACACAAATCATTTCACCTCTGGCCTCAAATCCTCAACTGCAAAATGAAGGGATAGGAATAAATGACATCTCAGGTCACTTCCAACATCATATTTATTATCCTATGCTTGAGTCCATCATTCATTCCACTGTACCATGAGTTGGAAAATAATCCCATCCCCTCAAAAAAATTAGTAATTGATAGTAAAGATATTTTTTCATTCTAATTTATCATTTATTTTTACATTCTTTTTCTTTAAACTTTTGAGTTCCCAATGTTCTCCCTACTTCTCACACTTTCTTTCCCACCCCTTGAGAAGGCATGCAATATGATATCAATTATACATATAAAAGCATGCAAAACATATTTCTACATTAGCCATATCACCAAAAACAAAAATTAAAGAGAAAAGAAATAATTAAATTTGTTCTCAGAATTAATTAGTTCTCTCTCTGGAAGTAGATAATGTTTTTTCATCATGAGTCCTTTAGAATTATTTTGGATCATTGTATTGATCAGAGGTAGCCAAGTCTCTCACAGTTGATCAGCATTACAACATTGCTGTTACTATGCACAATGATCTCCCAGTTCTTCTCACTTCATTTTTCATGTTCACATAGGCCTTGCCATGTTAGTTTTTTTCTGAAACAATCTTCATTGTCATTTTCTACATCATACTAGTATTTCAACACAATTATAATCCATGATTTGTTGAACTATTCCCTAATTGATGAGGATCATCTTGGTTTCCAATTTCTTTGCCACCACACAAAAAGTTTTTTTTTAATATTTTAAATATTTCTATCCAAATTTCTATCCAATTTTAATCTCTTTGGAACACAAATCTAGCAGTCCTTGTGGGTATGCACAGTTTTATAGCTCTTTGGGAATAGTTCTAAATTGTTGAATAATAGTTGAACCAATTCACTTTTCCATTAACTTTTCATGAATGTATTTTTTTCCTCATCCCCTCCAGCATTTGTCATTTCTGATAGATGTGAAGTAAATCAAAACAACCTCAGAGTTGTTTTGGTTTACCTTTCTCTAATAATAATGATTTAGAACATTTTTTCATATGAATATGGTTTGGGTTTCTTTTACTAAAAACTGCCTGTTTATATCATTTGTCAATCTTGTTTTTACAAAATTAATTCAGTTTTATACTCAGTATTTGAGAAATGGTGACTTTATCAGAGAAACTTGCTTTAAAATGTATATTATTTCATTATTTATAGTATCTTTAAGCATATGTAGTTTACCTGATTATCTCTTTTAATTAGGTCTGGTTTTGCTCTTGCTTTGTCTGAGATAATGATTGCTACCCCTGCCGTTTTTATTCTAGCAGAAGCAATGAAGGTTTTAAAGATTTTGCTACAGCCATTTATTTTAACTCTCTCTCTCTCTTTCTCTCTCTCTCTCTCTCTCTCTCTCTCTCTCTCTCTAAATATATATATATATATATACATATATACACATATATATATAATAAAATATGTCTTTCATAAGCAACATATTGTTGGGTTCTGGTTTCTAATCTATTGTCTTTCCATTTTATGGGTGAACTCATCCATTTACATTCATAGTTAAAGTTATTATGTATTTCCCTCCATCCTATTTTCTTTTATTTCTTTTCATCTTTCTTTTATCCCATCCCTGCTCAAAAGGCTATTTTCCTTCTAACCAATTCCTCCCTTAATCTGCCCATCCTCTTATCATTTTCCCTCTTTTCTCTTATCCAGTCCCTCCTATTTCCTTATTAGATAAGTTACTTTTCTATACAGAACTAACTCTGTGTGTGAGTGTGTGTATGTGTGTGTATGTGTGTATGTGCATGTGCATGTGAGTGTGTGTGTGTGTGTGTATTCTTGACTTTTTGAACCAATTCTGATGAAAATGAGGTTTAAATATTGCCCACCCCACCTCTCATTTCTACCTCAACTATAAAAGCTTTTCCTTGCACATTTCTTTTCCATGGGAAAATGTTCTCCATTGTATTTCCCTCTTGCTTCTTCACCCAGGACATCCCTCTTTCTCACCTCTTCATTAGTTTTAGAAATCATTCCAGCATAATCAACTCACATTTATGCCTTCTGACTGTATATGCTCCTCTTTACTGCTCCAATAATGATAAAGTTCTTAGGAGCTACATGTATCATCTTTCTGTATGGGAATATAAACATTTTAATCTTAGCAAGTACCTTAAGATTACTCTTTTATGTTTACTTTTTTGTGTTTCTCTTGAGTCTTTTGTTTGAATGTCAAATTTCTATTCAGCTGTTATTTTCATCAAGATAAAAGAGTTTTAAATATGATAAATATTATGACTCAGAGTCAGTGAAAAGGGAAAGGAGATTAAGTGCTAGCAGAGACATTGCCCTCTTAAATTTCAGCTGTCTAAAGAAAAATTAATCAGGGCAAGAAGTTTTGCCCTTTACTAAAGAATATGGAGTATTCAAGGCTGTACCAGCTTACAGAAGCTGATTGTTAAATTGTCAGTGTGAATGTTTGCACTTTGGAAATCAGCAAATGCTATAAATCAGGGCATGATTTATTTTTTGGTTGAATATCTGGACTTAAGAAAGTTATACAGAATATATAAATAATGGAAATTAAAATGAAAATTATGTAGAGTATATTTTTGGAGAATAAGTTGTTAAATATTTACCAGTACACTCCTTGGAGATAATTGCTTCTTGCACCTTCAGAAACCAAAAATAAATAAATAAATAAATAAAATTAACTAATGATCTCAAGTAAGAAAAGAGAAAGATAAGGAAGCACTTTCATGCATGTATTCATTTTACAGATATCTGCTATGTTAAAGGTAATAGTACATTTAAAACAGTATGTTATAATGAAAAGAGTGTTATATTGGGAGCTAGAAAAGCAGGGTTCCAACTCTGTCACTATTCTTTGAGTAGAAGGAAGGGAAGAAAGAGGAAAAGAAGGAGGAAGAAAAAAGAGGACAAAGAAAGGGAAAAGAAGGAAAATAAAAAGAGGATGAGGATAAAAGGAAGTGAACAAGAGGGAGAACAAAGAGATAAGGAAAAAGAATGAGGTAATGTTAGAAATGTAGATTAAAACTAGATTATGTAAAACCCTAAATTCCAGGATAATAGATTTATATTTTATTTGCTTGTCAATAGAGAATCACTGAAGATTTGGAGTTAAAGGAGGGCCTTGAGTTTAGATTGGGAGTAAGAAAATTTCTTGTTCCACGCTGTTAAGAATGGATTAGAAAAGGCAAGTACTACTCACATAAAGGTGAAGAGGAAATCTCCTTTGGCATTTGGCCTTCTAGTTTTTGTTTTTGTTTTTTGCAGCAAACACAAGCTTTAGTGAATCTTTTCCAGGTTTTCTCTTGACACAAACTTTGTCAGATCTTTAAGTGCAAGCTGGAAGTCATGTAAAAAATATACTTTCACTCTCTAACACCCAGAAAAAGACATCCTACTCTTTTCTTTCAACTAGTTTATGGTGTCTTAACCTGAGAAAACATAGTAACGCTTCTCCTTATCCCAAATTGCTAGTGTCCTCTCTCCTTAAACACCTTGGGCTTGAGTACTTGTAATCATTTTGTAATTTTTCTACATATTTTCCTGTTAAGGACCATGCCTAAGTGAAAGGGCAGGTCAGTTCCCCAAGAGCCTCTGTAGCTGTGGATCATAACACTTGAAGGAGTTGCAAAGCAGCCTTTGCTAATGCAGGCACTCCTTGTGGGTTGGGAATGAAATAAATCAGAGGGAAGAGGGAAGAGGAGAGAAATATGAGTGTGTATTAGTAGGCCTGATGCTGCTACTTCTCCTGGGTAACAGATCACACATTGTCCACTTGTATTAGTGACTGGGATATTAGCTACACATTCCCCAGTTTCCCAAATCAGTATATGGATGGACACTGTTTTGTAAGCACTCTCAGGAGGTGATATCTGTTCCTCTCCAGCCTATGGATCCTTTGCCTCCAGGCACAGTAGGTTTGATCATTTCACCTCCTGAAAGTGCTTACAAAGCAGTGTCCATCCATACACTGATTTGGGAAACTGGGGAATGTGTAGCTAATATCCCAGTCACTAATACAAGTAGACAATGTGTGATCTGTTACCCAGGAGAAGTAGAAGCATCAAGCTTTTACTATTCTCCTGGCTTCTTCTTTTGTTGTCCCAAATTGCAAATGTAAAGCTCAAGCAGCCTGATGATATTTAGAATGAGATTCTTGGGCTGCCTGATTAAAGGAGTATTGGCTAACATGATTAGAAGGCAATCTGTCTTTGAATTTCCATAAAAAATAGGATCTGGAAGCCCACTATGAGAGTGGGCATGCAAGATATAATAATTACCTGGATGCTTTCTCACTTGATCTTGAAGTTCCTTAAAAAGCTGATATATATTAAAAGTTACAAAGAATTGTTACAGCCCAAATAAAATTTGTACCACACCTACTAAATAGGCTGAATCAGATACTATATTTACACCTCCTGGATAATAAGTAAGAGTTAGCATGATTGCATACAATTCATTCTGCTGAGTGGACTGAAAGGAAGTTCTGACTACTCTCTTTATAGTTAAGTCATGAGAGTATACAGCATAAATGTTATGTTTAGATGCATCTGTAAAGATAATTTGTCCTTTAAGAGGAACCTTAGAAACCTTTTCTTCAAAAATCCATTGCCAATTATGTAATAGCCGGGTTATCTTTAATGGAGATTCATGTGTAAAATTTGGAGTTGTAATCAATAAAATTTGCCACTCTGGGATGGTTGCACAGCATACATTAATTTGTGCATTAGTATAAAAGGTGTATATCTTATCAGATCTTATACCAGATTATTGTATTACTTGCTTAATGGCTTTTAATAAGATTTTAGCCACAAGTACTGGGTAAGGAGTAAAGCTTTGTTCTGGTTGTGCTGGGAGGTTCACCCACTCTATCACACTGTCTCCTTGATGAAGGACTGCTGTGGGTGACTCTTTTGTAGCAAAAACTGATATTTCCAAGGTTTTTTGAGTGACTCTTTCAACCACATTGGATAAAGCCAGTTTAACTTCTCTCAAAGCCTCTTGAGCATTTTTGGTAAGCTGGCATGGTGAGTCTAAAGCATTGTTTCCTCTTAAAATGTCATACAATAGTTGTAATTGATAAGTAGTCAAGCCTAACAATGGATGCATCCTTCTTCCCCACCACTATAAAAGCTTTTTCTTGTCTCTGTTTTATGGCAAAAATTTGCACCATTCCACTTTTCCCTTTCCCTTTCCTCCAATACATTCCTCTCAGCCTTTAAATACCTTAGTAGGATTACATCACTACAGCACACTGAGCATGTGCCAATTGTAGAACCATTACATCTCCACATCACATTGAGCAAGTGCTAACTATAGTAGTATTACATCACTACAGCACACTGCACATGTGCTAACTATAAGCACCCTGCTATTGATATGTAAATTACTCTTACTGTAAGTATCCCTTGCTTCAAGTAGAACACAGGTGGTCACTGCCTCCTGACTTCTCAGGAAGGCCAAGAGCCCTTAGGGGAGATGGGGAGCCAAACCAGACATTGTCAGCAGGTTCCCACTGGGCTGAAGGGTCTTATACCTCACCCAGAGTTCTCCCACTATCTGCTGCCCTCTACATTTTTCTGTGCACATTTTTTCATAAATAGAATAAACACTCTTTGAGCACAGAGACTATTTTATTTTTCCCTTTTTATCTTCATTATGTAGCATTGTATCTAGCATACAGGAACTTGGTACATAATAAGCATTTAATAAATACTTATTGCTTCAGAGATCTCTCAAATACGTAGAAGCAATTTTCAACTCTAGAATTCTCTACTTCTCTGATTCTCCATTTCTGTATGGAGGAAGTCAAGGAATCAGATAAAATGAATCCTGGATATAAGAAAAAAATCCCTATAGCAATAAGAAATGTATCCATTCTGCTCTCAGTCAGCCCTGAGATATGCTAGGAAAAATTCTGGATTCTTTTTAGAACTCCCAAGTTTCTAAGGGAGGAAAAAATCATAAATAATCCCCCCAAAAATCCATTTTGAAGTGTTCTGACCCCCAGTATATTTAATGGATAACATCATATTCCTAATAAATGAGAGTTACCTATATGTAGGTTAACTGGCATTTTGTAGTCAAATGCTCAGAATTCATAGCTTATTGAACAACACATTGACTTACTTCAAATCAAAGGAAATGAAGGACTCCTATTTCTGAAGTTTATTTCTCAGCATTTTCTCTGTGACCAGTCTAAGATAATAGATCCACATTTACATGGACACCATGTTGTTCTAATAATATTTTTGACATATTTGATTTAATGTTAAAATTCTCAACTGCAGATATCCACTTCCATTTCCTGACCTACAAACACACACAAACACATGTACACACACACACACACACACACACACACACACTATTCTGAAATAGACATATATTGAGAGAAAGGACAAGTAATTTATTTTATTTTTATCTTTTAGACCAAGAGAAACCCCTCCTCAAAAAATGTAATTATTTTAAAGGCATAAGATAAGAAAAGAGCACTTTAATTCAATTACACTTCAAAAGGAGTTGCCAAGAAAATATTTTTAACTGCTAAATCAGCAATTTCCCGAAGATAGTCTTACGCAGAAATGAGGATTAATGGAAAAGAAATCAGCAGGGGAAATTTAACTATAGTTTAAAGAACAGCAGGTGGGACACAGTACATTATTACTTTTTTATTCATTACTTGCTTCAAGACTTGGGGGGAAAAAAAACTTACCCAACCTGACAGAGTGCCACCTCAAGCTGTAACCTTATGAATACAAAATGTGTGCTATAATAATATCTCTGACCTCCTGTGCCTTTCATTCCCTCCATATTAGCTCCTTCCACCTCACAGCATTCTTTAAAGCCTTCAGCAGAGTCCACACTGATTTGCAAATGAGAGATCTAAGTGACCAAGGAGTAGAAAGCCTTTCTCAGGGTCACACACAAAAACACTGGAATTAATCCTATAGCCCATAAATAATCCCTACATCATCACTGTGTGACTCCTCCCTGACCCCCACCAAATTGTTTTGTCCTTGAAATCCAGACAATGGGAAATGACTGACCCATGCTTTACACAATTGGGTTCTAATAACCGATGAATTCCCTCCTATATTTTGTTTGAAAGAAAGATGTCTAACTTCTGGGGGGATGCACTGAGCATTTCTCATTACAGAATTCACATGAATTCTGGAAGTTTGCTATGAAAGAATATGAATATAGCCATACTTTAAAAAAAAAAACTTTTATTGATCTTTTGTTTCTTATATCATATTGGTTTTTCAAGTATCCTTTCCCTTGCAAGAGAGTTATTCCATATAACAAACAAGTTTTCTTTTTGAAGAGAACAAAAAAAAAAAAAAAAAAAAAAAAAAAAAAACCAGCACAACTAGTCAATACATTGAAAAAGTTTAAAAACATATGCAATGTGTAACATGTGGACTTCTCACCTTCACAAACCCTTTTCATTCAATCTCTATTTGATTTTGATTAGATTATTTTTAGTGTTGTTGCTATTTCCATTTCTATTGTTGTGGGTTACTATGTATATTTTCTTGGCTTTGCTTACTTCTCTATTCATTTGTTAATGTAGTTCTTTCTATGCTTCTTGGTAGTATCTCACGTCATTTCTTAACAACATAGCAATATTCCATTACATCTATATTGTAATGCGCTGAGGTTTAAATTGATACACTGAGGTCCCAAGTATGTGAGGCTAAATAGTAATTGGACTATACTCTATTAATATACACGATTGGATAAAGAATGGTCCCTGCCCACTCTCTGTGCAAGTCCTGATGTGTTGTATAGGAAATGATGATTTTGGTGGGTGGAGACAGAGAGACAGGAAGAGAAGCTGGGAGAGATTGGCCTGGGGGCCATGCTAGTAGCTGCTGGTCATGTGGCTGCTGGTCTAGCTAGCTTCTTGACTCAGCTACACACATTGCTATTGCCCATTCTCTTCCACCTCCGATCTTTCTTCACTGAGAATAAAGACTGATGATTTTCCCCTAACCTGAATTCCTGACTCCAGCTGATTTTAAAATACCCGGTCTTCACATATATACCATAACTTTAGCTATTCTGCAATCAATGAATATCTATTTATTTCTATTTCTTTGCTATCACAAAAATGTTGCTATAAGTATGTTTGTGTATATGAGGACTTTCTTTTTATTGATGGTTCTTTTAAAATATGATTCTATCTGGATCAAAGAATATTAAGATTTTAGACACTGGATTTGCATAATTCAAAATTGCTTTCCAAATGTTTATAGCATTTGAAAGCTCTCTCCCAACAAAGTGTTATTGTACTTATTATTTTACAACCCCTTCAAAACTATTTCCATTTTTGTCATTTTCACAAGAATATGAAATAAAATCACAAGATTGTTTTGATTTTTATTTCTCTTATCATTACTTATTTAGAACATTATTTCATGTGATTGTGAATAGTTTATAATTTGGGGGGAATTCTTTGTTAATCTTTTGAATACCTATTTATTGGGGAAAGATGATTAAATATATAAGTATACATTATTGTTATCATTATTATTGTCATTGTTATATATCTTGGATACCTAATCTTTCTCAATGATATTGGATATATTTTTTCCTCATACAGCCAGTTTCCTTATTATAGTGGCATTAGTTTTGTCTGTGCAGAAGCTTTTTAGTTTATCACTTATCTTTGGTAATCAAAGTTTTGTTTTTGTTTTTTTTGTAATTGCCTCTATGTCTTGGTTGGCAAAAATACATCTCCATCCCATAGGTATGAGAAGAATATGATCTGCTTTTATTCTGATTGTTTATAATATGTTCTCTAATATTATAGTTGTACTTCCATTTAGAATTTATTGTGGAAGATAGTGTGATGTGTTCATCTAAGCCAAATTTCTCCCAGATTGCTTTCCAGAACTTTTTCCCTATCAATTTTTTTTTAAATAAAATGTAGAATTTTTCCAAGACATTTATTCTTCACTTTATAAGAAACTCGGTCACTGAGTTCCATTGTTTCTGATTCTTCCTCGTCTAGTCTGTACCACTGATCTATTCCTATATTTTTTAACTAATACAGTACCAAATTATTTTGATGGCTGTCACTTGATAAAATGTAATTTGAGATGTGAAAATGCTATTTCTCCTTCATCCATGCTTCATTTTCCTTGGTAGTTTAGATTTTTTGTTCATCCAAGTAAATTTTGTTATTATTTTACTGATTTGTATAAATTATACAATTGTTAATGTGGTATAGTATTAAAAGCAAAAATATACTTTGGTAGTTTGGTCATATTTATTACAGTGGTACCACCTAGCCATGAATACTAAGAAAGAGTGAACCATAAGGAATACTCATCTACCTATTTAAGTCACTTTTTTTTTAAGAAGCACTTTATAATTTAATCTATGTAAGTCTTTTGTATGTTTTGGCAGGTCAATTATTAGATAATTTATGCATTTTATAGTTATTTGAAATAAAATTCTCCCTTTCTGACGCATTCTTGAAGTTTGTTAGGAATGCTTGACAATTTAGTTCAAAAGTATGTGTCTGGTATCTTATTCTAACAGGTGATCTTCAGAATATTCCTAATACAATTCAAATGGAAGCAATCCAGTTTCCTGACATGGCGTTGGTATACTGTTCAGGTTTCACAAGCATACAACAATGAGGTTACCAGAATCCTCTTTATTTTATAGATAAGGAAACAGAGGCACAAGTAGGAGAAAGTAGCTTATCCAAATTCATTTAACAAGAGCCAGGATTTAATAAAGGTGTTCTGAATCCTCATCCTGTGTGCTTTCTGCCACCATGTTGTCTTTCTTATGCTTGTCACAATGTCCACAATGTCTCCATCTATATTCTCATGATCCTCTACTTAGAATCTATTTCCCCCAAATTCCAGTATTTAAAATAAGGTTTCTTTAATCCTCCTTGTCATTCAATGACATTTTCCTGCTTTTCTTAATTGCTAGCATTAAAACAGCATCATTGAATACTATTTTTCATTCGATTGAGAAAATTTCAAGTACTTGTTCCAGGTTCCCATACTCTGAACCACCCTAGACTATCCATGATCCTTTATTTACAACCAAATGCCAAAAGTTGTGAGTTCAACCTCTATTACATGCCCTGGATCAATCTCCCTTTTTACTTATTATCACTACCATAGATCAGGCACTTTTTGCTTCTTAAGTAGAGAGCTGCAAAAGCCTCCTAAATGACCTCTCCTTTCATAATATGTATCAAAATCATCTTTCTAAAATACAGGTGGCACAGTGCTACACCCAGCCGTCCCTTCTATTGTCACTAGATAAACTACTATTACCTCTATTTGTCATTTAAAACCTTCAAAACCTGATTTCAGTCTACCTTTGCAGATTTTTCTCATTCTTCCCTCCTTCCCATAATTTACTTTTTGGCCAAACTGGATAGCTGCAGTTCCCCAAACTCAAATTCCTTCTCTCACCTCCATGTCTTTACACAAGCAATCCTCTATACTTGGAATATGCTCATTTCCAACTCCTAGAATCTTTGGCTTCCTTCAGTGTGCAATTTAGGTAACACTTCCTACAAAAAACTTTTCTTGATTCCTCTAATTGTTAATATTCTCCCCCTCATCAAATTTTCTTGTATGCAATTATCTGTTTACAAGTTGTATAGTTCAGTGGACTGTAACTCATTGAGGGTAGTGACTATTTTGGTTTTGTTTTAATCTTGTATGATCCATTCTTACACAGTGACTTGCATGTGAAATCTGTTAATTTGGTGTATGTTGAATTAAATAGGCCTCCCTAGCCTTGATTATTGGCCATAATATTGTTTGTATAGGGAAATGTATTCCAGTTTCACCCAACTGCTTTGTAAATGGTATTTCAGAGAAGACTTTGTATTTGAGATCTGTCTGGATCTTTTTTTAAAAATCATTTTTAAAGTTTTGAATTCTCTTTCTCCCTTCCTCCCTCCTGAGATGGTAAGAATCATAAATAGGTTTTGCATGTGCATGAGCAATTATGTTTGAAATTCCATATTAGTTATTTTGAACCAGAAGAATTGGAAAATAGCACATCTGTATTCAAACAATATTGGTTCTCTTTCTGGAGATGGATAGTATGCTTCATTATTCTTTTGGGATTATCATGGATCATTTTATGCTGAAAATTGTTGTCATTCCCACTTCTTCGTCCAACAATATTGCTGTTATTAAATATAACATTCTCCTACTTCTACTTCTGTTCACTTCATTACGTATCAGTCATTTAAATCTTTCAAGATGTTTTTTGAAATCATCCTTCTTGTCATTTCTTATAGTACAAAAATATTCCATTACAATTATATACCATAACTTATTAAGCCATTCACCAATTGATTGGCATCTCTTCAATTTCTTAGTCACTGCAAAAAGAGCTGCTATAAATATTTTTATACAAATAGATCCTTTACCTTTTTGGGGGAAGGAAGGTATTTTGAGGATACATGATATTGCTAGATCAAAGGGTACATATAGTTTTATAGTCCTTTGGTCAGAATTTCGAATTGTTCTCTAGAATAGTTGGATCATTTCACAACTTCATCAGTAGTGTATTAATGTCCCAGTTTTCCCATATCCCCTTCAAAATCCATTTTTTGGTCACATTAACCAGTCTGATAAGTGTGAAGTGGTACCTCAGCATTGCTTTAATTTGCATTTCTCTAATCAATAGTTAGAACTTTTTTATATAATTATAGAGAACTTTGATTTCATTGGCTGATAATTGCCTACTCATCTCCTTAGACCATTTGTCAGTTGGTGAATAGCTTGTGTTCTTATAAATTTGACTCACTTCTGTATATGTTTGAGAAATTAGACCCTTATCAAAGATAATTACTACAAAATTTTCCCCCGTTTTGTATTTTCCTTATAATCTTGGTTGTTTTGGGTTTGTTTGGCAAAAACTTTTTAATTTTATATGATCAAAATTATTTTACTTTTTGTAATGTTCTCTTTTTTCTTCTAAATTTTTCCTTTATCCATAGATCAGACAAATAAACTATTCCATGGTCTCCTAATCTGCTTATGGTATTATCCTTTATGTGTAAATCATGTAACTATTTTGACCTTATCTTGACTTATAGAGTGTGAATTTTGCTCTATACCTAGTTTCTAGATTTCCCAACAATTTTCATCAAATAACGAATTCTTGTTCCAAAATTTTGGATCTTGAGTTTATTATATACCATGTCACTATGGTCATTTTCTATATTATAATGTGTTCCTAATGTATTCCACTGGTCTAGCACTCTATTTCTTAGCTATCAGATTGTTTTGATAATAATTGTTTCATAATACAGTTTGATGTCTGGTTTAGCTAAATGACCTTGCTTGACATTTTTTTGTGTGATTTAGTGTTTTTATGTGAGAGTTGGACTCTAGTTCTACACTGTCCCAAACTATTTGTAGTAGGGCTTCAGGTCTTATTGCTGGCTTTCACAAGGCTTCAAGGATTAGCTGTTTGCTTTAACTATAGAGTAAGCTAATATTCTTGTTTGTACTTGAGAGTAAATCATCCTTACTAGCTTCCCTTGAGTGTGGGGTTTACCTGCTGCTATACCTCTCCCCACCCCATCTTGGGGCATTTTGCTGGGTTGCTGCTATAATTGAGATAGCTGGCCCTGAAGGATGGATCTTATTGTTTTCTAGAAGAAATCTTATTGATGCCCCTTAAGGGCGGGGCTTTTTTGGAAACAGGGACTCTCTGCTGGCAGGAATCCAGGGGAGGGATCTCACTATAGACCAGATCTGGGGTGGGGCTTCACTTCTGGTGAACAGTGAGGTAAAGACCTTGCTGCTGACTTTTGCTGAAGGTGGGGTCACTGGGGTAGGCCCTTGCTGTCCTACACAGACAACCCACTTGCCAATGGGACTCAGAGCCTTGCTATTTGGCCTTGCAATATTATTGGCCTTTTGATTAAAAGATAACTGCCAAAAATTTATAAAAATCTCCAATTATACTATATGAGGATATATTCTGATAAAAGAGGATTTCTTCGACAAAGAGATCTAACTCAGTTTCAATTGATCAAGGATGGACAGAAGCAGCTACACCCAAAGAAAGAACTGGGAAATGAATATAAACTGCTTGCATTTTTGTCTTTCTTTCCAGGTTATTTTTACCTTCGGAATCCAATTCTCCCTGAGCAACAAGAGAACTGTTCTGTTCTGCACACATATATTGTATCTAGGATACATTGTGACATATTTAACTTGTATAGGACTGCTTGCCATCTGGGGGAGGGAGTGAAGGGAGGGAGGGGAGAAGTCAGAACAGAAGTAAGTGCAAGGGATAATGTTGTTAAGAAAAAAAAAAACTACCCAGGCATGGGCTCTGTCAATAAAAAGTTAAAAAAAAAATGTTTTTAAAAGGGAAAACTAAAAAAAAAATCTCCATTTTAATTCACAAAGAATAATAAGTGTACAATTGTACTCATTATCAAATTCTATTCAACACATAAATTAACAAAAATGGTCTCTGAAGTTTATCCTTAATCACAAATATCATTGGCATTCTTTAGAGAATCTTATGTAAAATTATTTTAATTTCAAATATTATTAAGTGGAGAAAACAAAACAAAGCAAAAATACTTCTGGCCACTTTTTTCTGTTCTTGGGTCACTTTTAAACATAAAAATACATAAATAAACCATAAATATTATTTATAAATACAAATAATATAAAGAAGGAGAAAAATAAAGTTAGTGGTCATATCTATTTATAACTTCCAATTTTAAAATTGTTCAGTATGTAATACAGTAGAAAGAGCTTAGAATTTAGAATTAAAATTCCTGTATTATCTTAGAAAAGGTTGCTATGAGGCTGCTACTGATACACTTGGACCTTCCTCTCCTACCCATTCAGTAAAATGTTCCTTCTTTCAAGCTGGTAAATTGTTTCCCTGTTCCTAGATCAATTCTGAGGTGGTTTTCTAGTTGTTTGGAGGGGAATTTAGAAAGGCTTTAGAGGGTTTCTTCCTTACGCCACCATCCTGGCACTGGAAGTCTGATTTCTTTTTTCTAAGCCATAATTCAGATTAACATTACCCTTTTATACTTTACTCTGGTATCAGAGGGAGGTAATTCAGTTTCAACTGCTTATTTCTTCTGTTTTCCTAAACTGAAATAAGCAGCATATTCCTATCATCTAAGTTTGCTACTATTCTCCAAATGATATTCAGTCACAGGCAAATTGTGATGTGCAAATATCATAACTCAGGAAAGAGCTTAATAATTTACTCCAGAGCCACTAAAAATGATGTGAGTTAAGAAGCAACTGGGATCATTCAAACTGAGAATTTGCTAGAGGAATACAACTGAGGTCAAATGCCTCATCCTTTAGCCCATGCCCAGAGTTTTATTTCCATCTATATCGAAGCCTGTAAAGGGCCTGAGCCAATGGTCTCATAAATCTTCCCTGAGAATAGTGTATATATATATATATATATATGTATCTATTATTAACCTAAGAACTCCACAATTTTAAAGCATAGATACTACCTAAGTAGCCCAGGTTGCAGTGACAGTGACATTAACCCAGCTCATGCACACCCATCACACACACACACACACACACACACACACACACAAATCACACTGGGAATTTTTTTCATCTGTATAAGGTAATGAGCCCCTTCTAAAATCTTGGCCTGGGGACCCAAAACTTCAGCTTGTACTGCTAAATCAATTTTTTGAAAAGGAGATAGATGGCATAGATGATCAGCCCAATTTTCCAGTTGGAGAAACACAGACAAGAGGAGAAATGAAAAGATTTTCCTCAGGTCAAGCAATCTAACCATGTCAGGTTTGGATTGAACCCAAGCCCTCCTAACCCTCAGTCTAGGAGTCTCAGATCCAAAGGCATGTACGATCTTAGTTTATATAAAATAGACTATTTTCTGTGAATGTGTGTATATTCCTTTAGGGAAAAATCACAGGCGTTATTAACAGCTCCTGACCTTGGCTGTATATCATTGCAAAACAAGAGGAGTTATAATTAGGAAGTGCAATATTAGGAGGAAAAGGTCAAATAAAGTGCTAAAAATATTGTTTAAAATATGGAGCACTGACAAAAGTGCTGAGATGGGAGAAATGACTATTGATTAAATCTGGTACTTCAAATCCCTACTAATGCCATAAAACTTAATGGATTACAAAGTGAACCAAAAAGTCTCATGGAAAACTATGAGGAAAGCAGCTAGGGGCTCCCCTTAATTAAGCTGAGCCCAGAAAACATATATTGCTTTTTTCCCAAAAAAAATATTCTTGAGAAACTGGATGAAAACAGAACCCTGTTTTTCCTCTGCCTAGTGCAAATGTCTACTCATTTTTTCTTAAAGAGAATAATTTCCTGCTCACACAAGGAACAACCTCAGAGACCAAAGGGTATGCAGTTGTTTTGCTTTACAGTCACGACAAACATGACTTAGAAAACTCCAAGGCAAACTTCCTCCACAGTCCTCTCTACCCAAATAGCTATGCTGCTTTCCCATTGATTGGTGCTTTAGGGTTATGATGGAAAGACCAGAGAATTTTGCTTCTGGCCCTTTATCATTCTGTCCTTGGCCACTCAGGTCCTCTAAGAAGGGTAATGATCTTTTTGGTCTCGTTCAACTTCTGCTTAGTTCAATAAGATTGTCATTTGTGAGTATAATGTGAAAAGTTTCCTTCAGGAAACTTTTCCATATCACCAAGAAAGGATTTATATTTTTGTTTGGGAAGGAGAAGGTCCTTTAGCTTACCCTTAAAGGAATCCAATATACATTGCTTGACCTATTAAGGTCCATTTGCTGTGCAATGTTTGCCTTCTCTCATGTTCTGAATAAGCATTTGTTATTCTGCCAAATTAACTCATGAATGCTAAAAGATTTCATCTAAAAACAGCTGTGCAACTGACTAGCTTTGGGGAGTTTAGAATCACAGAATGTCAGGGTTCGGAGGGACTTGAGAGACCATGAGTCCAACTTGTACCAAAATCAGAATCCTCTCTACAATCTAATTTCAGATGTACACTGCCTCTATGGAAGTCAAGTTTTCTCTGAAAAATAAGGGGGTTGAACTAGTTGATTCCTGAGGTCCTTTCCAGCTCTGGCTCTATGATCCTATTTAAGATTGGTCATCTAGCCTTTGCTTCAAGATTTCCAGTGAAGGTCAATTCATAATCTTCTGAGGCAGCATGTTCTACTTTGGACAGAGCTAACTATTAGATAATTTTTCTATATACTGAGCTTAAATCTGTCCTTCTTCCATGTTCACCCCCTGCTCCTAGTTTCACCTTAAATCTCTATCATGTAATTATTGACAATTTCTTTTTCCAGGATAAAAATTCTCTTTTCCTTCAATTTGTATGTTATAATCTTTAAGTCCTTCACCAAGCTGATGGCATTCCTAGAAAATGTCCAGTTCATCCATCTCCTTCTTCATTGTAGCTTGTAAAATTGAACATAATTCTCCAGATATGACCTGTTCAGGACACATTTTGATAGTGACCTCCCCAGCCCTAAATACCATGACTTTTTTAACCTTATTTCAAGAGTAAGATATTTAATTTGCCATATTATTCTGTTTGCTTATATTGAACTTACAATCTATTCACACCCCAAGATCTTTTTCAAGGTAAAAGCTTTAGTCAGTTATTTTATCAAGTGCTTACTATGTATCGGGCACTATGCTAAATGCTAAGAATAAAAAGAAAATTAAAAAGAAAAGTCCTGAATTCAAAGAACTCATTCTAATGGGAAAGACAATGCACAAATAACTATATACAAGTTATTGACAATATAAATTTGGAGATAATTAACAGAGGTAAAGTGCTAGATTAATTTTCCTAACACTTCTTAAGTTTTCCAAAGAAACAAGCACTTTTTTCTCTCCTCACCAAAAACTCACTTAACAACCCTTCTCTGATCACTTCAGGCTGAACTTTTTTCAGTTCTCTAGTAAGGAATTACTCTTGATTGATATAAAATTGACCACCTAACCACCTAACCCAGAGAAGTAGCATAAATCCCAGAGACCCTTTATTAGAATGTTCTTAAATGTTTACAATAAAGTATGAAATATTACAATGGAAGCCAATTAAATTTAAATCAATTATTATCAAAATATTTAACAAGCTCATGGATTAAGAACCCCTACCCTAGAGTTTAAAGATGTTTTATTCAGAAGTCTTCTGCTCAGGCCATATATCCACCAACAGAAAAAGCCTATCATGAAATAATAAAGCATTTTTATTTTTTATCAGACATTTCAAAGGCCAACCAGAATTATTTTAGCCAATCTAGGAATTAATAATTGACCAAATCAAAAAATACAAATGAACCCTACACAGAAAGGCATAGTCTTTAAAGACATTTCTTAGGATGAGAATGCCAGAAGAATATATCTTTTAAGTACGCTGCATTAAAGAGAATCACCTCCTTTTTGGCTTATATTTTCCCTATGAAAAAGAGAAAGGTAGTTTTCTCATAAAGAGAAGTTAAACAGCAAGATTATGTGACAATCATCTATGATAGACTTAACTCTTCTCAACAATACAGTGATCCAAGACAATTCCTAGGATAAATAATATCCTATATTTAGGATAGACCTAGGATAAAAAATGCCATCCACATCTAGAGAGAAAAGTGTGAAGACTGAAAGCAAACTGAAGCATAGTATTTTCATTTCTTTGTTGTTGTTTGCTTTTTCTTTCTCATGATTTTTCCCTTTCATTCTTTTTCTTTCACAACACAACTCATATGGAAATATGTTTAAAATGATTCTATGAGTATAATCTCTATCAGATTGCTTGTTATCTTGGATAAGGGGAAGATAAGGCAGAGAGGGGGAAATAAAATCTGAATTCTGAAGGGCTGTCCATGAATTCTGGTTTAAGAATCTCTAATTGACTTCTCTAATTCCCTTGCCAAGTTGATAATGTTCTCTCCTTCTTGATATATTCTTACAGCATTTTGTCTTTGCCCCAAATACTCCCTACTTTTATCATATCATGAAACATTATCTCTATTAGACCATAAGCTTCATAAAAGCAGGGACTAGTTATCCATGTCCATGCTATAATTCCCTGCTTCCTGCCTTTCCCCATAGAAATAGAATCCCCTTGAGGTCAGGGCCTGCTTTATTTTTGTTCCAGGCCCTGACACAGTGTCTTGCACATAATATAAACTTAATAAGTGAGATTCTTTCATTGACTAAGGCTAGATGTTAAATTAGATGTCCAACTAGGATTCATTTTTTAAGATTCTGAACATCTATGATCTTGCTAAAGGACTTTGTTAAGGATCAGTGTCTCTTTTCTCATGTCCCTCTAAACCTCTAGCTGGAGTTTCTTGTTCTATTGTTCTTCCTCAGTTAATGCGGCATTTTCTGGAAATTTGGCACTTCCCTATTCAATCTATTTTAGAATCAGCTCTTTCCTGACAAGCAAATGTTCTCATAAGATGGCTATCCTATTACCAAGAATCTGATCAGACTCAGGTTTTGGAAGAACATTCTCAGACTAGACAAAGAGGATCAATGTGGTTCAGATAACTAGTTCTTTTAAGGGCCATTCTTTTTTTTTTTTTCTTCTCTCTGCTGAATCAGCAACAATTCCTTTAAAAAAACAAAAAGTCCCCTTCCCTCAGGCAGACTCACAGTATTTGAGAGAAAATAGTACCAAGTTCCATCCTAAGGATTTAAGAACCACTATACCCTTCCAATGGGGAGATTCAAATTTAAATTAAAGTGCTTTACAAACCTTAGTATACTATATAAATGCTAGCTTAATCAATGAATCAGTGATAATATGATAATTCCATTAATCCACAGGCTGGGGGGAAAGGGGAGAGAATCAGGCTTTTATAATTTGTCAGACAATGAATTGGACTCTGAGGATAAAAAGGCAAAAATTAAATAACCTTGCCTTCAAGTAGCATACAACCTACTGGAGGAATATAATATTCACATGGAAAATAAATACAAAATGACTATTTATTATACTAAAATTGAGAAGAAGATAGGGAGAAAATCAAAAAGAATCTAAGTAAAAGGTAACACCTGTACTGAGCCAGCATGCTGCCTCTTCTTTGGTTATGAGGAATATAGGGCTTCCTCCTGGCCCCATTAACTCCCTTATCTTTTACCTTCAGTGGTAAATCATCCATGCAATAATATATTAATGTTTGGAAAGGAATAAAAACTACTTCACTAGGAAGTTTAGGATTCACAATATTATAAACCATATATAGTGAGATAATCACAGCTACAAAATTGTGCTGATCAAGTGAGCCATTGCTGACTTGCAGCCATGATGTAAAATATACTACAATATCATAGCTTCCCTTGGAATTTTAATATTTCCAGATAATTTTGATACTCAGTGCTTTGTAATATAGGCTAAAGCTAGTAATGTTAGACAGATTTCATTCTTGCATTTTTAAAAATTAGTTTCATTAAGAAAACAAAGACAAACCTGTGTTTGTCTGTTGGGGCAGCAGTCAGGCAATCAACCACAAGCATTTATTCAGCATTTGCTATGCTCCAGATATTCTAAGTACCAGAAAGGCAAAAATACAGTCCCTGTCCATATAAAGCTCACATTCTAATGGGGAGACAAGATAGAAATGAATTATATATATGAGAGGAGGGAGAAGGATAGGAAAAGGATGAGGAGAAAGAGGAAAAGGGAAGAAGAGAGAGGAAAAAAGAAAAATATAAGGTAATCTCAGAGGGAAGATGGGAAGAGAAGAACTGAGAAAGGTCTCCTGCAGAAGGCAGGATTGATTTAAGTCTTCACATAAACCAGAGTAGGCAGGAGATACATGTGAGGAAGAAGAGCATTTCAGGAATGGGAAGAGCAAATGAAAAGGCAAGGACTCAGATGGGCAAGGAACAAGGACAGTGTCCTTGGGCCTTAGATTATGCAGAGGAGAATACAGAGCAAAAAAGAATAGAAAGGCAATAAGGGGCAAGGTGAAGGGCATTAAATGCCAAACAGAGCCATTAAATTTTTATTCTGGAGTTAATAGTTAGCAACTAGAATCTTTTTGAGGGGTAGGAACTGACATTCTTAGACTATTGCTTCACATTTGCAGATATGTGGAGGATGGATTGTAACAGGGAGAACCCTGAGGCAGGGAGACCATGTAGAAGGCTATTGCAACAGTGGAAGGATAGGTGATTAAAAACTTGTAACAAAGAGTCTAGATGTGTAGGTAGAGAGAAAGAAAAATAAAGGAATCATGTGAAAATAGAAACTACAAGACAAAAGTCGTAGAAGTAGGGGGCAACCTAGTTTCTTACCATTCCCAACCACGGGAAAGCATCTTACAATTTTGATTTTATTAATACCCTTTAAAAGTTCCCCATCATCAGACAGATAAACCATATAACTGTAATGATTCACCATTAGGCTATGAAGTGATAGTAAGCCAGATTCAAGTGGTCAGAAGGATTCTGAATCTCATCAAAGCTCCAGCCTCCCTTGGAACCAGCAGATTAGAGGTGTGGTCCAAAGAAAGTTCATTAAAAACTCTATTTGGAAAGAGTAACTACATCCTGGGACAAACACAAAAAATTCTAAAAGGGGAGGAATGCTCCCTCAACTCTAAATTTCCATGCTTGGCCTAATAGTACCACCTTCTGGTTATGTGAAGGCAAAAGGACATCCCAGAAAATTTTTGAACAGAGGAATGACTCAAATTGAAATACACAGTAGGAAGATTAACTTGGCAGAGAGGTGAAAAAATGGTTTGCAGTGGGCTAGATTCTGGGAAACCAATTAAGAGGAATTTTTTATCCCTAATACCTAACACAATTCTTCTAATCTAATAAGAACTCAATAAAAGCTAGTTAAATTAAATTACAATATTCCAGGGGAGAAGTGACTGATAAAAATAGGGCCTTTTATAAAAAAAAAGTGGAGAGCCTGCTTTCAGGAGAACTATCTGGAAGTTCTATGTGCCAAACTCCTGTTGCATTTAAATCAGGGGTATCTAGCCCACAGAGATTTCATAGAAGAGCTATTAGCATTCAATATAAAATAATGTAAAGCCATTAGCAAACATTATAATAAGATAAAGCTAGAAGCATTCCCAATAAGATCAGGGGTGAAATGAGATTGTTCATTATCACAACTATTGTTCAATATTGCATTTGAAATGTTAATTTTAGCAGTAAGAGTAGAAAAAGATATTGAAGGAATTTGAGTAAGTAATGAGGAAACAAAACTATCACTCTTTGCAGATGATATGATGGCATATATAAAGCATCCTAGAGAATCTACTAAAATCACTAGAAACAATTAACAACTTTAACAAAGTTGAAGGATATAAAATAAATCCACATAAATCATCAGCATTTCTGTATGTTAATGACAAAGTCCGGCAGCAAGAGATAGAGATTAAAAATAACTGCAGACAATATAAAATATTTGGGAGTCTACTTGCCAAGTAGACCAAATGAACCAAATGAACACAATTGTAAGGCACTTTGCAGAGAATAAAATTAGATCTAAACAATTGAAAAAATGTCAATTACTCATGAGTGGACCAAGCTAATATAATAAAAATGATCATTCTACCTAAATTGATCTATTTATTCAGTGCCATAACAACTGAACTTTCAAAAAAAATTATAGAATAAGAAAAAATGATAGCAAAGTTCATCTAGAGGAACAGAGGGTCAAGAATATCAAGAGAATCTATAAAAAGGAATGCAAAAGAGGGTGTCCTAATAACACTATATTTTAAAGCAGTGATCATCAAAATCATTTATACTGGTTAAAAAAAAAAGTAGTTGATCAGTGGAATAGATTAGTTTCACAAAACACAATAGTCAATGACTTTGGCATCTGGTGTTTGATAAACCTGGGAACTATATTCTGGGATAAGAACTCACTATTTTGACAAAAATTGCTGGAAGAATTGGAAAACTGTGTAGCACAGGCTAGTCACTGACCAGCACCTAGCACTCTGTGCCAGGATAAGATGGAAATTGGTTCATTATTTAGACAAAGAGTATGATACTATAAGCAAATCAATAGAGCAAGAGATAATCTACCAGTCAGATCAATGGAGGAAAGAGGAATTTATGCCTGGGGAAGGACTGGAGAGCATTGTGAAATGGAGAACATATAGTTTTGATTACACTGAATTAAAAAGTCTTTCACACTGCAGCCAGAATTGGAGGAGAGACAGAAAACTGGGAAATAATTTTTGCAACCAGTGTTTCAGATGAGGGTCTCATTTCTGAAATGTATAGAGTACTGACACATGTTTATAGGAGCAGAAGTCATTCCCTAGTTGATGGAAGGTTAGGGTTGATTTGAGATTGAGGCCACTTCTAGTCATATGAGCAATGCTCTGAATTGCTATTGATTGGAGAAATGCAGATCTGGGGTGCCACCTTCATACATCTCAGATTGGCTGGGATAATGGGAGACAATGGTGGTAAATAAAAGGGAAAGTGGAAGGACTGGGATACTGGTGCATTGTTGATGGAGTTGTGGAATGGTCTAGCAATTCTAGAGAAGTGGGTTGGGACTATGTCCAGGGGGCAATAGAGCTGACCATGCCTTTTGATCCAGTAGTATTTCTGATGGGTCTGTGTCCCAAGGGAATTATGGGGGTGGGAAGGGGATCTACATGAATGAGGGTACTTGTGGAAGCTCTTTTTGTGGTAGCAGGAAGTTGGGGGTTGGGTGGATGCCCATCAGTTGAGGAGTGGTTGGATGGGTTGTGGTGTGAATGTGTTGGAATACTACTGTTTTGTGGGAGGTGATGGGCAGGCTGTTTTCAGGAGGACCTGGAGGGACTTGCAAGGATTAGTGCTGAGTGAAGTACACTTTGAACACAGCAAAGCAAGATTATGGGATGATCAACTGGCATGGATTTCACTCTTCTCAGCAAAGCAGTGATTCAGGGCCGGTCCAGTGAACTTGGGATGGAAAACACCATCTACATCTAGAGAGAGCTGTGGGAACTAAATGGGGATGGAGACATAGTTTCTTCATCTCTTTTGTTGTTTGTTTTTTCTGTCTCATTTTTTCCCTTTTAGTCTGATTTTTCTTACATGGCATGAGAAATAAGGAAATGTTTCAGAGGATTGCATATATTTGACCTATAATAGATTTCTTACAGTCTTAAAGGGAGGGAGTTGAGAGAGTGAAGGAGGAAAAAATTAGAACTAGAGTCTTACAGGGATTAATGTTGAAAGCTGTCTTTACTTGTGTTTGGGAAAATAAAATACTATTGAGGAAAATAATGAAAAAAGATGTGTGTGCATAAAAATAAGAGAATATAATAATATGTCGATTTATGGTCAATACAGGGGTGTATTTTATGTCCAGAGAGGATTAGAATCCCTCATATAGTAAAATGGAAAGAGTGCTGAATTTGGAGTCAGGGAATTGGAGTTCCAATCCCAGGTTTACTATCCCCGTGTGACCTTGAACTAGTTATTTACCTTCTCCAAGCTATAATTTTCATACATGTAACAGAAGAATTGGATTAAATCAATCTCAATCATTTTTGCATTACATATCCCTTGAAATCTAGTGAAACCAATTAACCTTTCCTCAAAATAATGTATTCAAAGGCATAAAATAAAATACATAGATTTATAATATAACATAATTATATGGAAAGAGTTATCAAAATATTTTTAAAAACAAATTCATGGGTCCCAGGTTAAAAATCTCCAGATTAGATCTTCTCTAATAACCATAGCTTCTTTAAAACCTAAGAGCCTGTAAACTTTTAAAATCCAGACTTAATTATATTTTCCCTTCAAATTTCCTTTTTAATTTTAAATGAAAAGCAATGCAGACAAGTGAACTAAAGCGAAAAATATTTCTTGATGAGAATCATTGACAGAGACAGTATTAAATTACAAACTCATCCCTCCATCCCTTTATCTGCTAAATGAGCAATTTTATTACTAGTGTGTTCTACTAGACCCTTGCCAAGATCAATAATGTGAATTATAAAAATTAAAAATTAAAAGTACACTGGATTTCATGTTTCAAGTGCTTGAAAATACCATATAAGTATTTTTATTGTGCCCAAAATATGTTTCTAAAGATTTACTACATTACTATAATGCAGTATTTTAAATAAATAATTATTTATTGATTTTGAACCTAAATGTATATTTTTTCCTTTATGCCTATTCCATATCATTTTTTTATTATTCAGTTCTTACTTCTAATCTGTCCAGATCCTTGTCAATCTTGGCTTTGTCATCTATTATTAGCTGTCCCTGTCAGCTTCATATCATCAACAAATGTGGTAAATATGCCTTCTATATATTTTTCCAAGTCACTAATAAAATTTAATGGATTAAGATCAAGATCAGAGATCAGGGGTGTGTAACTAACGACTTCCCTACAGGTTGATAATGATCCATTAATTAATTCTCATTCTTTAAATATAACTGTTCAACCACCTTCAATTCCACCTAACTGTACTATTATCCAGCCACTATTTTGACTGCAAGAATAAATATCATGAAAGATTTTTTTTCAAGTGCCTTGCTGACAGATAGTACACTTTTATCATTTTTCTGATTTCTGGGAGTCTAGTAATCCTATCAACAAAGAAAATGAGGGTAGCTTGAAATGATTTGTTCTTAGTGAACCTAGGTTGACTTTTTATAATGACTATTTCCCTTTCTATGTGATGTATGTAATGTTCCATTATCTTAATTATCTCATCCATTACTTCCCTGAGATTCAACAGCAAAATGTTGTAGTATCTACTTTCTTCTACTTTTGAAAGTCAGGACATTTGCCCATTACTCTTCCTGTACCTCTCCAAGTCTCCATTATTCTTGGAAGATAACATTTAATAGATGCAATATATCTGAGCAAATGGACTTTAGTTTATTTAAATTAGAAATTTCTTTGTTGTTTGCACTAATTTTTAAATTCCCCTCTAACTATGATTAGTTCCAATGTGAAGGTTGGTTTCATTGATCTTCTCTTTTTTTTAATCTGTTGACATTATACCTCCTGGCCTATGAAATAAGGCTAGCCTTATCTTGTTCTCTTTACATACTTTCCTTAAAATCCTTTGGTTTATTCTTAGAATTTTTTTATGACTATCCATTCTGGATCTTAGTTTTCCTAACAGCATCCTTAAAAGTCCCTAACACTTTTGTATTTAACCTTGGTTATGAACTTTCTGTCATTTGTGTTTCTCTATTAATAAATTGAGCTCATTGGAGAATTCCTTATATGGCTAAATTCATTTCCTTAAATGGTTTTCTTTCCTTTTCATCAGTATCACTTCTGATTTTATTTGTTTTATTTTTAGGTTTTAATAGAAATTTGGGGGACTAGCATTCCTTTCATAATCCTTTATATATATTATAGATAGATAGATATGCAGAGAGGAGAGAGACAGACAGACATTGGAAAGTCACTTTCACTAGAAATTTAAATTTTTAAATGTGATTTTCTAAAACTTTGGGAATAATTCCATCTCCACATCCCTTTAACTCTACTTTCATTGTCTTCCTTAGTAAGCATGAACTCTCAGATGACAGGGTTACATTTCCCCAAGGTTCTCATTCCTTTCATTTTATTTATTAAAGATTATTATATTTAAGGATCATTAGATTAAGGGACATTAAGGGCCATTTAGATTAAATCTTAATTTTATAGATAAGGAAATCAAGGCAAAGAAGACAAGATCACAAGACAGAACCAGCATTTGACTCAGGAGAGAAGATTCTGTAGACTATCTCAAAAATACAATGTCCTTTCCATTATCCTCTGATGTTTCTACTTATTACATTTGTTTGTTGGTAAGACTAAGTTAAGAAAAAAAACTCCTCTTCATTGGCTCATCAAAATTCTGAATGAGAAAGTAGGGTCAGCAAGACAAGCTATGTGACCCTGGGAAATTCACTTAATTTCTGTTCACCTTAATCTACTGGAGAAGAAATAGCAAACTACTCCATTATTTTGTCAAGAAAACATCCTGGATAATATGGTCCACAATGTTGGACATGATTGAACTAGAGTAAATGTGTACCTAATGTATTCCATTGACGTACTACTATATTTTTAGCCAGCATGGGATTGTTTTGATTAATTACTACACTGTAATAAAGTTTGAAATCTGGTTTTACTAAAATGCCATTCTTCACATTTTTTGTTATTGTTGTTTCTCTTGATATTCTTAATGTTTTGTTCTTCAGATGAAGTTTTCTATTTTCTAGATCTGTAAGATAATTCTTTGATCATTTAATTGATATGGAACTGAATAAATATTTTTTTTATTTAGGTACAATTGTCATTTTTATTACATTGCTTTAACCCACCCATGAGAAATTAGTATTTCTCCAGTTGCGTAGATTTGTCTTTATTTGCATGAAAGTTGTTTTATAATTGTACTCATACAGTTCCCGGGTTTGTCTTGGCAGGTAGAATCCCAAGTACTTTATATTGCTACAGTTATTTTAAATGAAATTTCTCTTTCTGTCTCATGATGTTGGGCTTTATTATTAATATGTAAAAATGCTAAGTTTATTTTTTATCCTGAAACTTTGCTAAAGTTGTTCATTGTTTCAACTAGTTTTTAAAGTTGATTCTCTAGAGTTCTCAAAATATGCCATCATATCATCCAGTGCTAGTTTTGTTTCCTTATTACCATTTCTTATTCTTTCAATTTATTTTTCCTGTTTTATTGCTACAGCTAGCATTTCTAGTACAGTACTGATTAATAGCAGTGATAATGAACTTTCATGCTTCATCCTAATCTTATTGGTAAGCCTTCTACTTTATTCCCATTATACATAATACTTATTCTTGGTTTTAGATAGATAGTACTTATAATTTTAAGAAAAGCCAATGTCTTTTAATGTTTTTAACATGAATAAGTGTTGCATTTTGTCAAAAGCTTTTCCCACACCTATTGAAATAATCAAATGACTTTTGTAATTTCTTATATTGATATGGTCAATTATGCTGACAGTTTTTCTAATAGTGAGTCAGTCCTGCACTCCTGGTATAAATTGCATCTGGTTCTGAGCTTATGATCTTTGTGATATATTGCTGTAATCTCCTTGCTAGTATCTTATTTAAAATTTTTGAATCAATATTTATTAGAGAAATTGTTCTATAGTTTTTTTTTTTCTGGTTTTGCTTTCCCTGTTTTACATATCAAAGCCATATTTGTCAGATCTCTCTCCCTCAGTGTCTCTGTCTCTGCCTTTGTCTCTGTATCTCAACATGTTTATATCTGTGTGTGTGTCTTTCTTTGTCTTTCTCCCTTGTGTGTCTCTTTCTGTCTCTGTTTCTCTTTCTGTGTGTCTGTCTGTCTGTCTCTCTGTCACAGACACACACACGCACACACACACACACACAATGTATACCATATCCATTTGGCAAAGATATCCTATCCATGAGCTTCATTGCTATAATCATATCTTGAAGAAATAAACACTTACTATTCATACTGTTCATAACTTAGAGAGTCTACTTTACCTTACACTGTGGTCAAAAGGGAAAGAATGATAAAATGCTAAATAAATGTGAATATTCTACTATTTGAATCCTGTTTTTAACATATCCTGAAACTGTTATTTAGTTTCTAAATTCAAGAAGATAAATGGTTACAAAATTACCTGAAATAGAAAAATAGATTTATTTCTACACCAATTTAATTTTAGTATGGTACTGATGTTTCTGTAATAATAGATAAAAGAGTAATTTAAATTCCCTTTTTCTAATTTCCCACCAAGATCATAGTTAAATAGAGAATACCAGAAAAAGCAATAGAAGGCTGCAGGGGTTTGGACCTGCTCTATGAAACTGCGTGGAGTTACTCACACAAAGCATCTCAAGACAAAAAGAAAAGAAGAAAGACTTTGTTTTTCTTTCCTGAATTTCCTGACCTGCTGTAAAAAACAGTTTCACATCTTTAATAGAGGATTCCCATTAGAGGATGTGGAGACAAGCATCAGCTCAAGTGCCCAGTTTAGCAACATTCAGAAATTTTAAATACTGTCACTATAAATAGCCTTTATTACAGTCTTCAGTTAATTAATGATACATATTTTATGCACTGAATTCCAAGTTGCTATGAACTAAGACAGGCCTATTCTAGGTCTTGAAGTGATCCCAGAAAATCTTTCCTGGCTTGTCTGTTTAAAAAAAAAAGAGGCAATTGGATTTTATCCTTAGATAATCCTAGTAGAGGTTGCTGTCTGTTTGTTTTCCAGGTTAGGGTGTGAGCCCAGACTTAGAAATTTCTTCTTCCTATATTGACTAACAAATGGGATTGACTTAGAGTGAATGTAAATAGGAATTGTAGAGAGGAATGTAAATAGGAAACAGGAACTTCTGTTCAGAAGTCCTGAGGGTCTTTCCCTCCAAGATTGGATTTTTTTTGACTAGGTAAAAGAGACCATTTCTTTCTTCCAATTCTCAATAACATGCAAGTGAATTGATGGAGACCTGTTCAAGATCACCAGCCTCACTTTGGAATCGTCTGAATCCAATGGCCAGTGGATATAGATCAGCACTAGTGGAGATAGCCTTGCATGCAGTGGGAGATTTTTAACCTTTTTAAGCTAAAATCTTTAATAGGTCTCACTTCAACCTCTCAGAGAGACCTGTGTTCATCTGATTCACTTCAAACTTAAGTCTTAGAAAACTGCTTGAGGACCAGAAAGGTTAAGTCACTTTCCTCAAGTCATATGGCTAATTAGAATCAGAGGAAGAAGTTGAACTTAGACTTTGCTGATTTCCAGCATTTATGCATTCCCTGTCTCTGTAGCCTGAGAAGAAGAAAAATGAAACTTATTATCTTGAGCAAATGTGTTCTATAGAGAAAAACAACGCAAAAGTAATTTTCACTAAAGTGATTATTTGTCCAACCCTAACCTCTTTCCCAAACTCTATTTCCACATCTCTGACTGCCTTTTAGACATTTCAAACTATAGTTCATTTATTTCTTAAACTCATGTCCAAACCCCAAAACTCAAATTCCCCCAAATCTTCCCTTATTCTAAACTTCCCTATTATGTTGAGGGTACTAACCCTCCCAGTAGTCATCCAGACTTGAAGCCTAGGTCTGATCCTTAATTTAATACAATTATCCACACACCGCATCCCTCTCATTTCCTCTTTCCTAGCATTTCATTTATATCGTTTCTTCTCCCTTCTGACACTGCATCCACCATAATGAAGGCCCTTATCACCTTATATAGGACTACCGGAAAAGCCTGACTGTTGTTTCCCCCATCACAAATTTCTCCCCATGCTTATCTAATCCTCTATTCAACTGTCAAGTTAATCTTCCTAAAATGCAGAATTATCTCACCCCCTTCCCTATTCTATTTAGAATCAAATATAAATTCTTCCATTTAGCTTTCAGAGCCCTTCATTCACCTCCATGTACCCTGTGAACCAGAGTGACTGACCTTGATACTCCTCCCACAAAACACTTCATCTTCTAACTGAGGTCTTCACTAGCTGAGTTCTGGAAATTTCTCCCTTCTCATCTCTGAGTCTTGGTTTGTCTTGCTTCCTTTAAGTCTCAACTGAAATCCCACCTTCTATGATAAATTTCCCTATCCCTCTTAATTCCAGGGTTTTCCTTTATGTATTTTATTTGTACATAGTTTTTTGAATGCTGTCTCCCCATTAAACTGTATAGTGCTTGAGAGAAGTTATTTCATATCCTCAGAGCTTAGTATAGTGGTTGGCATATATTAGGTGTTTTACAAATGCTAATCGAATGACTGATTATTTAATATAAAAATTTAATTTAAAAATATAAAAATTTTAATATAAAAATAAAATAAAAATATGAATATTTCAAGTTATGTTACCACACAAGTCAAGTTACTATACAAAACAGATGGGTAATTCATCATTAATAAAGCAACTTACATTCCAGGTATGGTATATATCCTTACCTCTCTTTTGAATGTGGGATTGTCAGATTGTCCATCAGCAATATCACAGCTGCACTTTGAGATTATTTAGGAAAAAATTCTAAAAGATTGAGTTGTATGATCTATTGACTTTTCATCTCATGTTAACAATATTCAAAAGAAAAATCTAACACTGAAAATATTTTCCCTACTCCATTGATTCTTTTTCATTTCTAAGTGTGCTGCTTTATACTCTTAACATTCGAGTTTGATCATTATCACTTCAGAGATAAAGGAAGAAGAATCTCTTCTTTGGTTCTTGGCCCTGGTCATTCCAAATCTTAGCAAAGTACAGTGGGCTATGAGCACTAAGAGCAGGGTCACTTCAGTTCAAAGACTCAGATTTAGGCTTGATAGCTCTCACTTCATTTAAGCAGTGAGTAAATCATGAAGCTGTAACTTCTAAATTTCATGCCTTTTCTTCTATCCACAAATTCTGAAGAAAAAGAGGATCAAGGAAAGTAAAAAAGCTGTCTTTGAATTTTTGAGGACCTGTAACATCCCACTTTGTCCAAGTGGAAAGAATTAGAGAATTACAAAGAGTTCAGTTAAATAGAAGGAAGAACTTCCTAAATATTTTGGTATAGGGACAGGGTCATTGATTTCATTGATGTAGGTGAATTCCTGTGTGAGGAAACTCTACAAAAGGAGGTGATCAATTGTTTTGCAACTTATATTTTTAGAGTTGCCTAGGATACTGGAAGGGTAAATGACTTGTCCAGACTCACATCGCCAGTTGTCATTGTTCATCCTTCATTCTTGAAAAGGACCAATGATATCACAAGAGTCATGTTTTGACTCACAAGTGAATTATATTTAAGTGCGGAAGAGTTGTACTCTTCCATTAGACTCACTTTCTCCTTCAAATTCATCAGAATCTAGTGGTAAGACAAAAGTCAAAATGACAAGTGATGGCCCACACAGCTACTGTGTGTTAGAAGTGGAACCTGCACCCATGTTTTCTTGACTTCAAGGTCAGCTCTCTAATTACTATGCCATGCTGCCCCATCAGTTAACAGGGTTGCCTAAAAAGGAAATGAGTTGTCTAATGATATAATGTGTTTTCTCACCTTGGAAGTTTTGAAGCACACTAAATGATCACTTGTCAAGGATGCTAAAGCAAGGATTTCAGTAGTATCTAAAACTTTGAATAATACAGTCTCTAAGGATCCTTCCAATTATATGATCCTTTTGTTTGCTTATTTGTTTTTGTGAGGCAATTGGAGTTATGTGACTTGCCAATAACAGCTAGTAAGTGTTGAGTTAAGCATCTGAGGTCTTAACTCAGAACTGGTGCTTTATGAAATATCCTATCTAGCCCCTCCAGATACATAATCTTAAAACAGATTTTTCATTCAATTATTAGTCAACTTATCCTTAGTCAAAATAAACCTCTATGATTCAACAGAAATCTAACCTTTCCACCCTTCTATTGATCTCAAATGTGACTGGAAAAAAATATTCTTTATGAGGCACTTCTATCACATCATTTCCATTTTTTAAGCTTTCCCATGACCACTCACTTTCATTAATTCAGTGTTATAGGATACTATGATCTTTCTCATTTCTCACCTACATTTCTAACCATTCAATTAGTTCAGTTTTGGACTTACCATCAAAATTCTAAGCATAATTCCAGATTCTACCATCTATTAGTTATATGACCTCAACAACCTCACAGTCTCCATTTTCTCATTTGTGAACTAAAGATAATAGTGCTCCCACTGCTTAATTCTCAGTGTTAATGTGAGGATAAAAATGAAATGTGTAGATTAAGTTATTTATCCTCCATAAAGCACAACTCAAATATAAGACATGATTACATTTATAAAGATATTCTTCCACATTATGATTTCTAGAACCTATTTGGATTCCAGATTTGGACAGCCATTTCAAGGAAGTCCCCATTTACTTCTCTGAAACCTCACCCAAGTTACTTAAAACTATTCAAGTAACATCATAAGAAAGCAAATTAATGTTTATTTAACACAGAATGTTGGATAGTTAACAAAATAAAAGACACAGGAGCTTAGAAGAAATGTGAAAAATCTAATCAGTCTCATTCCCTTTGAAACTATCCCAGAAATGTTTCAAAGGGGTCCCAAGAGAAACAATGATCAAAAAACTAAGAGGGAATACCAATAAATTCTTCTATTCAATCACTAGGTCAATAAAGAATGTGATAAGTGGAGGGGAAAAATATAGGGAGAGATAGCTAATAACCACTATAATGAATGTGCCAGAGTTATAAAGAAAGGCAAAAAAAGAATCCCTCTCTCAAGGAGTTCACAATCTTATGGGGAGACAACATTCAAATAACTATGTACAAACAAGTTATATACAAGATAAGTTGGAGATAACCTCAGAGAGAAGGCACCTAAGGTTAAGAAAGACTAGAAAAAACTTTATTAATTAAAGATTTTTATTTTCAAAACATATACATGGATAATTTTTCAAAATTGATCCTTGCAAAACTTAGTGTTCCAGTTTTTCCTCCTTGCAAAATACATGTTTGCACATGTGGGTCCTTTTCCCTCCTAGATGATCTCTTAGGTATATAAACCCAGTAGAAACATTGCTGGATCAAAGGGTATGCACAGTTTTATAGCATTTTCAGCATAGTTCCAAATTGCTCTCTAGAATGGTTGGATCAGTTCACAATTCCACCAACAATGTATTAGTGTCCCAGTTTTCCCACATCCCCTCCCCTATTCATCATTATCTTTTCCTGTTATCTTAGCCAATCTGACAGGTGTGTAGTGGTATATCAGAGTTGTCTTAACTTGTATTTCTATGATCAACAGTGATTTAGAGCACCTTTCCATATGACTAGAAATGGTTTTAATTTCTTCATCTGAAAATTATCTGTTCATATCCTGTGATCATTTATTAAATGAAGAATGGCTTGAATTATTATAAATTTGAAAAAAATTATATATTTTAGAAATTAGAACACTATCAGAACCTTTGAATGTAAAAATGTTTTCCCAGTTTGTTGCTTCCCTTCTAATCTTGGTTACTTTAGTTTTGTTTGTATAAAAACTTTTTAACTTAATATATCCAAATTTATCTGGTTTGTGTTCAATAATGAACTCCAGTTTTTTTTAGCCACAAATCCCTTTCTTCTCAACAGATTTGAGAAGTAAACTATCCTTTATTCTTCTAATTTGCTTATGATATCATTCTTTATACCTAAATCATGAACCCATTTCAACCTTATCTAGGTATATGGTGTTAGGTATGGATCAATGCCTAATTTCTGCCATATTAGTTTCCAATTTCCCCAGCAGTTTTTGTCAAATAGTGCATTTTTATCCCAAAAGCTGGGGTCTTTGGGTTTGTCAAACACTAGATTACTATAGTCATTGATTATTTTGTCCTGTGAACCTAGTCTATTCCATAGATGGACGACTCTATTTGTTAGCCAGTACCAAATGGTTTTGATGACTGCTGCTTTATAATAAAACTTTGACCCATCTGGAACAAATAGCCTATCATCTTCATTTGCATTTCTTTCATTAATTCCCTTGAAATTCTTTTTTTTTTTATTTAATAGCCTTTTATTTACAGGATATATACATGGGTAACTTTACAGCATTAACAATTGCCAAACCTCTTGTTCCAATTTTTCACCTCTTACCCCCCCACTCCCTCCCCTAGATGGCAGGATGACCAGTAGATGTTAAATATATTAAAATATAAATTAGATACACAATAAGTATACCTGACCAAAATGTTATTTTGCTGTAGAAAAAGAATCAGACTCTGAAATATTGTACAATTAGTTTGTGAAGGAGATCACAAATGCAGGTGTGCATAAATATAGGGATTGGGAATTCAATGTAATGGTTTTTAGTCATCTCCCAGAGTTCTTTTTCTGGGCATAGCTAGTTCAGTTCATTACTGCTCCATTAGAAATGATTTGGTTGATCTCGTTGCTGAGGATGGCCTGATCCATCAGAACTGGTCATCATCTAGTATTGTTGTTGAAGTATATAATGATCTCCTGGTCCTGCTCATTTCACTCAGCATCAGTTCGTGTAAGTCTCTCCAGGCCTTTCTGAAATCATCCTGTTGGTCATTTCTTACAGAACAGTAATATTCCATAATTTTCATATACCACAATTTATTCAGCCATTCTCCAACTGATGGACATCCATTCAGTTTCCAGTTTCTAGCCACTACAAAAAGGGCTGCCACAAACATTCGTGCACATACAGGTCCCTTTCCCTTCTTTATAATCTCTTTGGGATATAATCCCAGTAGTAACACTGCTGGATCAAAGGGTATGCACAGTTTGATAACTTTTTGAGCATAGTTCCAAACTACTCTCCAAAATGGTTGGATTCGTTCACAACTCCACCAACAATGCATCAATGTCCCAGTTTTCCCGCATCCCCTCCAACAATCATCATTATTTTTTCCTGTCATCTTAGCCAATCTGACAGGTGTGTAGTGGTATCTTAGAGTTGTCTTAATTTGCATTTCTCTGATTAATAATGACTTGGAGCATCTTTTCATATGACTAGAAATAGTTTCAATTTCTTCATCTGAGAATTGTCTGTTCATATCCTTTGACCATTTTTCAATTGGAGAATGGCTTGATTTTTTATAAATTAGAGTTAATTCTCTATATATTTTGGAAATGAGGCCTTTATCAGAACCTTTGACTGTAAAAATATTTTCCCAGTTTATTGCTTCCCTTCTAATCTTGTCTGCATTAGTTTTGTTTGTACAAAAACTTTTCAGTTTGGTATAATCGAAATTTTCTATTTTGTGATCAGTAATGATCTCTAGTTCTGCTTTGGTCATAAAGACCTTCCCCTTCCACAGGTCTGAGAGGTAAACTATCCTATGTTCCTCTAATTTATTAATAATTTCATTCTTTATGCCTAGGTCATGAACCCATTTTGACCTTATCTTGGTGTACGGCGTTAAGTATGGATCAATGCCTAGTTTCTGCCATATTAGTTTCCAATTTTCCCAGCAATTTTTATCAAACAGTAAGTTCTTATCCCAAAAGCTGGGATCTTTGGGTTTGTCAAAGACTAGGTTGCTATATTTGTTGACTGTTTTATCCCTTGAACCTAATCTATTCCACTGATCAACTAATCTATTCCTTAGCCAATACCAAATAGTTTTGGTAACTGCTGCTCTATAATATAATTTTAGATCTGGTACAGCTAAGCCACCATCATTTGATTTTTTTTTTCATTAATTCCCTTGAAATTCTTGACCTTTTGTTCTTCAAGATGAAGTTTGTACAATTTTTTCTAGATCTCTAAAATAATTTCTTGGGAGTTGCATTGGTATGGCAGTACATAAGTAGATTAATTTAGGTAATATTGTCATTTCTATTATATTCTCTCAATCTCCCCATGAGCACTTGATATTTTTCCAATTAATTAGATCTGACTTTATTTGTATGGAAAGTGTTCATATAGTACCTGATTTTACCTTAGCAGATAAACATCCAAATAGTTTATATTATCTATAGTTATTTTAAATGAAATTTCTCTTTGTATCTCTTGCTATTGGACTTTGTTGGTAACATATAAAAATGCTGATGATTTATGTGCATTTATTTTGCATCCTACAACTTTGCTAAAGTTGTGAATTGTTTCTAGTAGTTTTTGTAGTTTATTCTCTAGAGTTCTCTAAGTATACCATTATATCATCTGCAAAGAGTAATAATTTGGTTTCCTCATTACCTACTCTATTCCTTTAATCTCTTTTCCATCTCTTATTTCCATCTCGTATTGTTTCTAATATAATATTAAATAGTAATGGTGATAATAATAGCAACCTTGTTTCATCCTGATCTTATTGGGAATGGTTCTAGTTTGTCCACATTACATGATGCTTGCTGATGGTTTTTAATTGATGCTACTGATTATTTTAAGCAAAATTCCATTTATTTTTATACTGTAATGTTTTTATTAGGAATGGGTATTGGATTGTATCAAATGCTTTTTCTGCATCTATTGAGATAATCATGTGAATTTTGTTAGTTTGGTTATTGATATAATCAATTATGCTAATAGTTTTCCTAATATTGAACCAGTCCTGCATTCCTGATATAAATCCTACTTGGTCATGGTGTATTATTCTGGAAATGATTTTCTGTAATATTTTTACTAATATTTTATTTAAGATTTTTCTATCAATATTCATTAAGGAAATTGGTCCATAATTTTCTTTCTCTGTTTTCACCCTACCTGGTTTAGGTATCAGCACCATATCTGTATTATAAAAGGAATTTGGTAGGACTCCTTTCCCCACTTTTTTCAAATAGTTTTCACAGTATTGGAATTAATTGTTCTTTAAACATTTGGTAGAATTCACATATAAATTCATCTAGCCCTAGGGATTTTTTCTTAGGGAGTTGATCAGTAGCTTGTTCTATTTCTTTTTCTAAAATGGGACTATTTAAGTAATTTATTTCCTCTTCTTTTAATCTAGGCAAGCTATTTTTTGGGTATTCCTCAATTTTACTTAGATATCAAATTTATTGACAAACAATTGGTCAAAATAACTCCTAATTATTGCTCTAATTTCCTCTTCATTGGTGGAAAGATTTCCCTTTTCAGTTTTGAGACTAACAATCTGGTTCTTTTTCTGAAGTTCTCCCAAAGTATCTTCTTCTGGAAATTTGTTTTACTACAAATATTTATGGATTTTGTCACTCCAAAACAAATTCAAAGGCTTAATGTGCTGTTGATTTGAGGGAATTTGGAAGTGCTCAAATGAGACATGTCTTCACTTCGCGCCCCCCCCCCACCCTGGAAAAACTTCTTGTAGATAATGGGTGTTTGGTTTAGAATTAAAGGAAGTCAGGGAAGGTAGGAGGCAGAAATGATGTGAGAGTCCATTCCAGACATAGTGGATAGCACAAGCAAAAAGTACCAAAATGTAAAAGGGCAGGATGAGAACAGAATATAGTGAAACAATCAGTTTTTTTTTTTTGTTTTTTTTTTTTTTTTTATTTAATAGCTTTTTATTTACAGGATATATACATGGGTAACTTTACAGCATTAACAATTGCCAAACCTCTTGTTCCAATTTTTCACCTTTTACCCCCCCCCCACCCCCTCCCCTAGATGGCAGGATGACCAGTAGATGTTAAATATATTAAAATATAAATTAGATACACAATAAGTATACCTGACCAAAACGTTATTTTGCTGTACAAAAAGAATCAGACTCTGAAATATTGTACAATTAGCTTGTGAAGGAAATCAAAAATGCAGGTGTGCATAAATATAGGGATTGGGAATTCAATGTAATGGTTTTTAGTCATCTCCCAGAGTTCTTTTTCTGGGCATAGCTAGTTCAGTTCATTACTGCTCCATTAGAAATGATTTGGTTGATCTCGTTGCTGAGGATGGCCTGGTCCATCAGAACTGGTCATCATATAGTATTGAAACAATCAGTTAATAAGTATTTGTCATGCATTTACTATGCATGACACTGAGCTAACCTCTAAGAATACAAAGAAAGGCAAAAAAAGTCTTCCTTTTAAGAAGTTATCAGCCTAATAGGGAAGTCAACATGAAAACAATTATGTACAAAAAAGATATATACAGGATAAATTGAAGATAATCAACAGAGGGAATGCATTAACATTAGGAGGTTTTAGGGAAGGTTTCTGATAGGAGATACAATTTGATCCGGTACTTGAAAGAATTGTTTTATAAGATGCAGATAGTTAAGTAGGACACCATAGACAAGAGCCACATAGAATGGGCAGTTATGGATGGATAGCCATGGATGGATAGCCTTGGACAGATTGTTCTCTTAATCATTGAAAGAAATAGACTGACTTGAGTATTGAATAGAATTCTAGAATTCTAGAAATTCTTACTTATAGAATTCTAGAAATTAAACAAAATATTTAATAAAGTAACTTCATACTTCTTCATACTCCTCACACCTCCTCACCTGATGTTTGGGATCTTCTTCCTTATGATTGGAGAGAATAGAAGTTAGCCATAGAGAACTTCTCCCAGATTCTCTGCCATTTAAGAAGAGCACAAAGGAATTCACCTCATCATTTCCCACATGATCTCCAAAAGTTCATCATTCTGCAAAATGAATTCAGTTCTGTGACTGACATGTCCTACAGGACTTTATTATCCCTACTCTTTTTATGCCACTTCCCATGTCATTCTCTGTCTGTGATATAAGAGATAAGAAATTAATATAGCATACTTAGGTAAAACCCTTTCCCCATGAAACTTCTATTTCATTCTAATGTCTACCTTCCTGATTTGTAGGCTATCTTAGTGTTTTGAATCCCTTCCTTTTTGGCCATAATAACCATAATTAATAATAATGATGATATACAATTTAAGTTTTGTAAAGCATTTTACATATCTCACTTGAATCTTTGTGAGATATGTGCTATTATTATTCTCATGTTACAGATGAGGAAACTGAGGCACAGAGAGACTGTGTAACTCTGGATAAGTCTTACACAACCTTACCCAAAGTTACACAATTTATAAGTTCCTGTCAAGATCTGAACTTAGGTCCTCTTTATTTCAAATTCAGAAAGAGCTCTGATTAAAAGAGACCTTTTCTGAAGTTCTCCCAAAGTATCTGCTTCTGGAAATTTGTTTTACTCCAAATATTTATGGGTTCTGTCACTCCAAAACAAGTTGTTTGATTTGAGAGAAGCTTGGAGGTGCTCAGATAGAGACATGTCCACTACACAACTGGATTGGTCAGTGACATTTTTAGAACATGGTGGTATAAATTAGATTAAATCTTTATTTATTAATAAATCTTTATTGTCCTTCCTATCCCATGCTTATATCCTCTAAGGGTTCAGCCACAAGTTTCTCCTTGCTTGAGATTAGATCATGCCCAAACATCCATTGTTTTATATCACTAGCTCACTAAATCTTGTGTGAAGTCCCTTGTATATTCTAAGAATAGACCACCTTACCAATTAAAAATAGATAACTGCTCATTTGAACAAATTTCTTTATCAATAACAACTGGGTCATGTAGATACAGTCTAAGAGGTCAGTGATAGGTCTTAAAATGAAATAGAATAAACCAGGAATTCTGGTTTCTAATCGTAATATAGAGAGGAGCATTTAACAAGATTCAGAGCAATATAGCCCAGCTTTCCTTTGGCTCCAGCTCCTTGATATTTTGTCAGTGACAGAAGAATTAGGCTATAATTATCCATTTTTGAATTTTAAGGAAATTGTAGAGTAGAGATACTGCAAATAACTACTTTGTTCATGCCCTGACGATAGGTCATTCTCGATTTGCTGGTATGCAACTCTCCTGCCTCCATATGAAATTAGGCCTGAAGCCAATATCTATGTGGACTTTCATTTACACTGCCCTTGCTACACGGGAGCAAGTTAAATGGGAGTTTCATTGAGCTAAAATAGCTTTGATAGACACTACCAAACCCATTGAGAAAATCGATAGAAATCTAGCATGCATTTCAACTGTACAATTAAGTGGAAATTTGATTGTGACCCAAGGGGATTTCTTCTTTAATTCATGTTCTTTATTGGATTGTAGCTCTTGTAGCCTGGCTATGGTTGAATTTGCCCTCTTTGGAAAATATAAGAAGCGGGCGCTCATCTACTAACCCCTTCCTAAAATTAGAAAATTCCATCAGCATAGAGAGAATTCTGGGAGATTTTGTCCCAATAAAGAATAACAGTCTTGCAACCCCTTCCAAGTTCTGCAGGCAACTAAATCCACCCTTCCAATGCCCCCAGGACAGTGAAGAATCTCAAAGACAAAATGGATAACAAAGATCATCTCATCTCAACTAGGGCTGAAATGGAATGATCTCTATAGGATTCCTCACAAATCCTCATACAGTTTTTGCTGACTAGGAGGCACTGAGGAGCACAATGAACTTGGAAGTGAAAGTCCTTTCTACTACTTAGGATCAGTATGATTCACAAATCATTCCATGTCTCAGTTTGAATTAAATGATCTCTAAGTTTCCTTTTAGATCTAGAACTATAACCCTATGATCTCTAAGCTTCTCCCAAATTCTCCCAGGGGATCATTCTCAAAGACTTACTTGCTACTGTTCCATCTGCCTGATTCATAGCATCTGATTCATGCATAGATACCATAAGATTGCTCAGTAGATGCAATTTTTCTATGTAAAGATCACTAGGGAACTTGTTTCTGAAAGAATATATTGGAATATAGGTAGAACATATTGGAAGTTCCTTAGAGACACTGTGGAGCCTGAAAAGACATATTATAACTAGTTTCAATTGGCTAAATATTTTTAAAAAGCTATTCTTTGGTTTTGGAGGCATTTCAAAAGACCTGTCATCATCATTTACCTCTTTCTGGCTTTATTCATTGTTATGACTTTATTTAGTGACTCCCTTCCTTCATGACATTTGGTAAGAGAATAGGTTTTAAGGCCTTTGGTCCAAGAAGTTCTCTGTCCTTCAATTTCTCATTTGTTCTTTTGCCTTCTAGGTGAAGGAAGAAGACTTGTGACCTAGTGATTCTGAAAAGATTTTTAGGAAGGCACTCTAGTATTCTGGAATTCCAAGGTCTAGATTACAAAGCCAGCCTAGGAATGAGACTCTAAGGAGGAAAAAGCATCCATTAGGAGTGACCTTCAGAGTTCTAGCCCAGCAATGACTGACATGAGAACTCATCCTTTAGCATCTGCCTTTGCACACAAACTTGATAAGAGCAATGCTGTGTAAGGAATGAGATACTTCTAATCATACTCCCTCAGAGACAGATGTTGTAGGTTATAGTATATATATTTTTCTGTTCCAAAAATAGAACCACATTACCAATTTTTAAAAAATTGTCCATTTGATCAAAGCCTTTATAATCAACAACTGTGACATGCAGACCCAGCTTCAAAGGTCAGTGAGGAAGGAGTACATTTGAGTTATTGGGAGAAGTTGTTATATATTTGTTCTTGCTAAATCTTTAAAGCAAATATCACTTGCTAAGATCATTGTACACGGCTACAACAAGATTATACAGTGATCAGTTCTGATGGACGTGGCTCTTTTCAAGAGCGAGGTGATTTAAGAAAGTTCCTATGGTCTTGTGATGGAGAAATCTATCTGCACTCAGAGAAAGGACTGTGGGGACTGAGTGTGGATCACAACATAGTATTTTCACTTTTTTATTGTTATTTGCTTGCATTTCTTTTTCTTTTTCATTTTTTACCCTTTTTAATCTGATTTTTCTTGTTTATCATGATAATTGTGGAGATGTGTATAGAGGAATTGCATATGTTTGACATATATTGGATTGCTTGCCATCTAGGAGAAGGAGTAAAAGGAAGAGAGAAAAGAAAAATTTGGAACATAAGGTTTTGCAAGGGTGAATGTTAAAAATTATCCATGCATATGTTATGAAAATAAAAACCTTTAATAATTTTTAAAAGCAAATATCACTTTGTAAAATCTTATGGATGGTAAGTATTTATATGTAACTGAGGGCTAGTCATTGGCTCCCTATGTAGCAATACATATAGTGGGGGTTCAAGCTGATAGAATAATTTGAGCCCCCATATTATAAAAGAAAATACAACTATCACACATCGGGCTAAATAAACTGCCCAGTATATATTAGAAACAAAACTTGATTCTGAAGCTAGTTTAATTACTTTATCAAATTGATTCTTAGAGAAAAGATCAAAATTAATCAAAAACCTGTTTATAGGAAGAATGCTACTAGTAAATGCTGGTGATAAAAATCACCAGAGCTCAAGCTCTATGGTCATCAAATGATACAAATTTCACATTAGCATATTTGAGTTTTATTAAGTATGCTCTACCCAATTCTCCTTTAGACTCTCTTCTTTAGATTTTGAAGACACTGCTCTCTCCTGGTTCTCCTCCTATGTATCTGACCACTTCTCTGTTTAAATTGCTGTATCTTCAACTATATTATGCCTGCTAACAGTGAGGTCCCCCAAGTCTCTGTCCTGGATTCCCTCATCCATGGCATCCCTCAAAAAAGCCTACATAATTCTGGAAAATATAACAACAACAGAAAAATCGTCAGATTTATGAATGCTTATGGATATCACTGAACTTTTAGGCCATGGCTACAAAAAAATTCAAGGGAAGGTACCTACCTGTTGGCCAGCAGTTTACTCAGCATTCTCCAATTTCCTGTGGTCTTGCCTTTTCACCTTGACCTTGAAAGGAAAAACCAGAATTAAGGAAACATTAGTAAGGTGAGTTCATCATAACATCATGAAGAGAAATCAATCAGTGGTAACTGAGGAGCTGACAGACCTATTTGGCTGTAACACAGTCATTTTATCAGGATCACTGGATGTTCATATTTAACCATCACTAAGCATGAGCAGGAGGATAAGAGGATGACCTGCAGCTAAGGGATGTGAGGGATCTAAACCTGGCTAAAATCTCATTCCTGTCCCTTTTCTGTCTACTCAGGAAGAAAAAAAATTTCCCTGCAGGCTAATAATCCTTTTAACTTCCAATTTATTTCCCTTTGCCCTTGTGACTCCTAGAAAACTGAAATCTATATCCCAACTAGAAATTTTTCTGGCCCAGCCAGAGATGTTTCTTTTTCTCCACCATGTGCCATACTCATTCTTTCCTCTGAGTCACACCTCATGTTGCCTCTGTTTATCACATACTTCTTCTTTCTTTTCATCCAATCAAATCTTGTTTCCTTCAAATTCTAGCTAGTTTATCACATCCTCCAGGAAGTCTTCCAGAGAGAACTTCTAGGAAAATCTACCGTACATAAACATGGATTAGAAAAGAGAGTTTCTGTTTATATAATATAATCACAAATTGTCACTGGAGTAAAAACAACTTGGGATAAAATCCTGAATTTGATTCATAATAACTATATGATCATGGACAAGTCCCAATGCTCCAGACAATCTCAGCCATTAATTATAGACCAATTATCTAATAGCAGAAGGAGTTTCTACATTGGAAGTTTCCTAAATGAATAAAACCACAATCCAGATTAAAATAAAAATACCACTAATGATAATAATTTTAAGAATAATGAAAACAAGAAGCCCAGATCTACTCTGATTAAAGAGCTTTCTCTTCCACTATTTTCATCAATTCATCATCATTCATGATTCATTTTGCAAAGACCTGCCTTCTGGAGTGATTTATGTAAAAGCATCAGAACTGGACTAAATTCTGTCCACATATATCACAACCAAGAATAAGCATGTTATGATGAATGCATTGCTGGGATGCAAGAGTGAGCAGATGAATCTCCTTTCAGGAGGGATTTTCCCTTATTTAGATTGCAATCTCCCAATTAATAATTCAATAAAGCAATTAATAATTAAATCCCCATTTACATCTGTAACACAAAGGGAATGAACTAGGTAATCTCTACAATCTCTTCTCTTTAGAATCTCACAGACCTATGAGATCAAGACATGGAATTTTCCTTGTAAAAGGCATGAAGAAATATAATATAAATTTAGAAAATACCTACTAAAAAATACCTACTAGAACATTTCGTTAAAGAGGAGCAATATGAAAACATGCTTTTAAAAGAAAAAGCTGGAAAGGCTGTGAAGAGTTTTAAATGTCAGGCTAAGTAGATTGTACTTGGATCCTAGAGTCAATAGGGAACCACTGAAAATTTGGGGCAAGAAAATGACATGGTCAGAAGAAAGGTATTTGGTTTTTTCAATAATTTTATTAATATTATTGTTATTATTTCAGTTATGTTCACACTATACCCCTCCCTCTACTCTCTAACCTCTTTCCATTGAAAATCATCTTTTATAACAAAATATTGAAAAGGAGGGTGGAGGGGAGAGACAGTTGAGAAAAACAAACAAAATGTTGAAGAAGTCTACTATTAGATAGAAGGTTCCACATCCATAGTCTCCCACCTCAATAAAGAAACGGGGAAATACCTTAAAAAATTATTGGGGTCAGCTAGATGGCACAAAGGATAAAGCAACTGCTGGGTCTCAGACATTTAACACTTACCTACTGTGTGACCCTAGGCCTTAATTTTACCCCAATTTCCTCAAAAAAAAAAAAAAAACAAAACCAAAAAAACCTTTATTGAATATTCCTGTAGAGAATTGTTTAAAAAGGGAGAAAAACTCAGACACACCAAGTAGAAATGAAAATGAAGCTCAAGTTTACAGACCCTATTTAGTGTATATGTACCAATCTCATAAGATTCAAGCTATAAGGAATGAAATCTCTTCCACTGGAACCTATATCCTAACTAGAGATTTTTCTTTTTCTCCATCATGTGTCATCCTTATTCTTTCCTCTGAGTCACAGCTCATGTTGCCTCTGTCTATAACACACTTCCTACTTCTTTTCACCTATTCAAAGCTTATGTTTTCTTCAAATTCTAGCTCGTGTCACATCCTCCATAAAGTCTCTGGGGAAATTTACCATCCATAAATATGAGTCACATATCTAGAGTCCAATCAAAGAAGGAAGCAAAGGGGCTACAACAGTTAAATGAGAGTGTAGCCTGAAGATAAGCTAGAATCAAAACATATGATCATTCAGACAGCAGAACAGGTATTCAGCAAAGCCAGGTGAGTGAAAAAAGGATGGAGAGCCAGATGACAGGTCAAGGTCAGGGACAGGGACAGGATGGATAAATGCAAATGAGTAGCCTGTAGTGACAGAGGAATTGCATACTGATGCAATTCTGTGAAAGCAGACAGTATCCTGACAAGCTGGGACAGATTAGCAGCCTCAATTTTCATATTCTCAAAACAGCAGCAGCCCACTGTATCCAAAGTCTCACATATTCATATGATATAGTCAGAACTGTCTGATTTAGCATGTCATATTGTATAATTTATGCTACTTTGTATTGTTCTTTAACATTTTTATCTGTAAATTAATTTTGATTCCAAATTAGATTGGAAGCTTCTTGCAGACAGTCTCTGTTTCACTTGTAAGCCAGCATAGTATAATGGTAAGACACTTGGCTTTGAGTCAAGCGATTTGGATTTAAATTCTATCCCAGATTTTCTGGTTCATCAAAGGTGCACCTATAGTCCGAAAATTATAAGTACAATACTCCAGATGTGGTGATGATGAAAGTACAGCAGGACTAGCAATTTCTTCCTTCTGAGGTGTTACAGTAGCCCTCCTGATTCAATCAGATCTGGTTTTGGATCTTGTCATTACTTTGGTAATCATTATTTTAGCTACTATATCAAACTATTAACATGCTGAACAGAGGCTGTGTTCCACCAAAATCCCCAGATCTTTTTTCTATGTGAATGTATCTAGGTACACCTCACCCATCTTGTGCTTTTGATATAAATTTTGTTGAACCCACATATAAGAATTCACATCAATTACTATGAAACTTGGCCAATTAGCACAATTACATTCTATGAAAAATCTTGGCTTGGAGTCCCAAAGAAATTAATCAATTCTGATACTATATTAAAAGAAAATTCTTTGTTTGGGTCTCACCCCAACTAATAAAGCAAACTCAAAAAATAAGAGAAAAGCAGTTTATTGGAATACACCAAAGTAGTAATATTTGGTGATGCTAGGCCCCAAATTCGAACTGCCAGCTGCTTGCATAGATAAGAGTGAACAACTTCCATATGAGGATAAGACAATTTTAATTGCTATACATTTCAATGAGGAGATGGGTTAGTGCTATCTCAGATCATCCCCTATTATAGCATCATAAAGAGACAAATTTAGGGCATGTGTGCGACTATCTTGTGCCAGTCAGCTGCCACATACTCAAAGTCTAAACAGGATGTTTGGGATTTTGTTTTTTTTAATGGAGAAACTCAGACTGACTCAGCACAAATGGTTAATTTTGTACAACTGCCCCCTACCCTTGTGAGAAACCACAAAAACACATATTATTAATTTCAAGCCTCTGAAGTATTTCCTTTTTTTAAACATTTTTTTTCATTTTCTCAATTACATGTTAAAACAATTTTAACATCTTTTTTTTAATTTCACATTTGAAATTCTACCCCTCACTCTCCTCTCCCCAAGACAGTGAACAATTCAATTTATAAATATATATATATACATATATATATGCAATCATGTGAAACCTTTCCATATTAGTCATTTTGTAGGTGACCTGAAAAGAGAGAGGGGCAGGAGAGAGAAAGAAAGAATGCTTCAGTCTTTATTCAGACAGTATCAGTTCTTTCTCTGGAGACCGTTACCATGCTTATAATGAGTTTTTTGGAATTGTCTTGGAGCATTGTATTACTGAGAATAGCTGAATCATTCACATTTCTTCATTATATTATTGCTTACTATGTACAGTGTTTTTCTGGTTCTGTTCACTTTATTTTGCATCAGTTCATGTAAATTATTTCAGGTTTTTTCTGAAATCATCATATTGTCATTTCTTACAGCATAATAATATTCGATCCCAATCATATACCACAATTTGTTTAACCATTCCCCAATTGATGCTCATCCTCTCAATTTCTATTTCTTAATTGCCACAAAAAATATTGTCATAAATATTTTTGTAAAATTGGATCATTTTTTCTCATGAGTATTTATAAAGGCTCCTTGAGCTCTCAGTGAAACCAGTCTCCAAAGTCCAATAGAGGATTGTTTCCCATGAGGTAGGGAATAAACCCCTGCACAGTTTATCACAACAGCTAAGACACTATAAAAGGTCACCTTGAACCAGGCTATGGGGAGTTTTTTAGGGAATGAGTCACAAAGATTTTTATTTGTATCAAAAACCCTGGGACATGTTTTAACTGCCAAGTGGAACAAGGGATTCCTGTAGATTACTGGTCAGCAAGACACCTAACCTCTAACTTTCTCACAGAGCTTCAAAGGCTTCTCAAAGTGTGACTCCTTTTTGTTTTTGTTTTTCTTTTTCTATAGTCTGACCCAACTGTCACTGGTAGATTGACTCTGTACTCCCCACTCCAAGAATTTCCACTGGGCATGGTACAGTTTTTGTTTGAACTGAACCTTGGGCAGTCTGATTAGATTTGGAGTATATAATAAGAAAGATGTCTCCACCTCTTAAGGAGGGAAAGTTTAGGGAGTAGAGGCCGATAATAATAAGAAAATTTTTAAAAGGGAGAAAAACAGGCAAGGTGCCAAGCCATATCTGAGTAGGTAAATAGAAAGCCAAGTCAAAGCCAAAGGCAGAGAGTTGGGCAGGAGCTAACTAGCTGAGTCTGAGAAAATTTAAAGCCACAGAGATAAAAGCAAAGACAAGAGAACACAGGTGGAGAAATGCAAAGCATCAGTGACTGATAGTATGTAGCCCACAAGAAAACAGTGTAAGACAGGATCCATTTATGAAAATAGAAAGCTAGTAATAGTCCCTCATCACTCAGCAGTGACTGCCCAGCTATAGACCTAAACAGGTAGCTCCCTGGCAAAACAGTAGGGGATCCCTGAAAAAATTGCTGTAAAACCAATCTCTAGAAGAATGAAGTCTTTAGAAAACATAGTATATGGCTGGGCAAGAGGAAAGAGAGAAATAGGATCTGAAGGTATCTATTTGGAGTAATGGCTTTTTACTGGCAAGTTACATTTTGAAGAGGAGTCAGTATGCATTGGCTTGTGTATTACCCTCACCGATTTTCAGAAAAGATGGAGAAAATCTGAAAGCCCCAAACATTTCCACTATATATGAAATCTGTTCCAAAAGAGATTGTAAAAAATTCACTTTATAGCTATCAATGCTGATGAAAAAGCTGCAACAGTGTTAAAATGGGAAGACTTTTCACACAAAGATGAATAAGCTTTCTAGAACCTTTTTTTTTTTCCTGAAGGAAGGGCTGGCAAAGAGGACTTACCTTCCTCACCTTCAGATTTCTACTTCTTTTGCTACTGAATCAGCCAAGGCTGCCTAGTTGATTATAGTTTTTAAAAACCTTAATCACCAATTCCCAAGCACTTGGTGGATCAGGGCAATCAATTCAATTTGGCCATTGAGATTGTCCCAAAAATTGGATGGGCAGTTTCAACGTCTAACACTTTGTGTTGTCATGGAAACTGAAGATCTCAACCCAGCAAGGCATTGACCTATTGTTTTGATGATCCCTCTGCCAATTGTGATCCTGCTGGGTATACATATTGATCTTACGCAGACACTCCAGTATAACACAAAAGAGAGAAGGATAAGGAGATAATCCAACAGGGAAAAAATATTTTAATAGATCTGTTTTCATTGATGTAGGGAAATACTAACAAATAGATTCTCTGTAACCACTGCAGTTCTGCAACTCCTCTGTGAAAGAGTTTAAAATCTTTAAAATCTTAAAGAACAGCCTAAGTAAATGAGGGGTCAAGTAAGTTGCCCAGAATCCCATAGTCAGTTGTGTCTGAGGCAGATCTTGAACCCAGATATTATATGCATAATTCCCAATGATCTCCTCCAGCAGATTTTGAACTAGAAGAAATCTTAATGGTCCAAGGATTTCAATTTCCTGAGAGGAAACTGAGGCCCTTGTTATACTACCAGTAAGTTTCAGGCTCTTTCAGGGCTTCTGGTTTCACAGAAACTGATTTGAGAATTTGGAATATTTCTATTTCTTTTGTCCTTGATCTGCAAACTTGTTAGTTTCAACCTTGGGAAACAGGGCCAGTGATTACATATATAGCATTTTGTCATTTTGATGCATAGATGAGCTTTCCAAAGAAATCACAAATTCCTTTCTCTTCTTTGCAGTCTTTTGAAAAGAATAAACCTACCTAGTAAGATTCAGTGCCTTTTGAAGTGTTAATCAATCTGCCTCAGTCTCAGGTAGGAGGCCAAGAATGAGAATGTAAATGAAGGAAGATGTTAATGAAACTTCTTAGGTGGTAAAATGAGCAGGAGGAGGAAGGTCTGAAAAGCATTGAATTTTCCTCAAAAAGAAATGAAAAAGACATGAGAAAATGCTCAAATGAAAAAAAAAATGTCCTTTTTCATTTCTCCTTGCAGTAAGGAACAGTGTCAATATAAAGAGGTTCTTTTTTTAGTGTTTAAAAAGAAAACACAGATTCATTTCAAATTTCTAATTTAGTGTCATAGGAATTTGCAGTTATTTAATGAATCTAAAAGAAAATGACTTAACAAAACAGCCTTCGTGCACATGGATCACAACACACGAGTATGAAACATGATAAGGGAAATTTTAAGGAAATCAGAGGAAAAAGAAATTTTTCAAGCCAAGGTTTAGATACAAAACAAGATTTTTACCCATGGCCAGAACAGGATATGAAAAAGAAATCACCTACAGATACCATGGATAATAGAGTGGCTATCAATGATTGGAAGAAGAGAATTAAAAGATGAAGATGTAAGATTACAGAAAGACTAGATTTGAATGTATATGAAATGTAGATTTCATAAAGCAAATTCATTGCCTAAAGACTTAAAAGTAAAAGGAGTTGGGGGTGGGGAATAGAAATTATGGGCTGAGTCCAAAAAGAAAAGGGGGGGGGGGAGGAACCAAGACAAGGTTGGATCTAGTTCCTCTTCAGCATTTAGGGATAAACATATCATAGGTGCTTAATAAATGCTTATTGATTGATTGACTGTGTGTGGGATGGCAAACCCCAATTCAAAAATACTCAGAGATATCTCAAAGTGAAGAGCAGAAGCTTTATTAGGATCTTGCAAGAAACAGACAGTCCTCTCACTGGAGATCCAGAGGGAGGAGAATCACTTTCACAAAGGCTGGGAGATAATTTAAATAGTCAGTGAGAAAAAATAAAAAATTACAGAAACTATTCGTTCACCCACTCCTATTAATCTTTCTAAAATCATTGGCAAACTCGATCTTTATTCTTTTATTTGTCTCTGGAATATAGGTGGGCTTTTATGACGCTTGGTTATGCAAGACTTGTTTCAAAAGAAAGAAAGAATCTCTTCTGCTTCGAAGGTTAATAATCAATTAAAATAGTTTAAGGAGATTTGGTTTTACCTCGGGCTTTTCTCAATCAACAAATAGAAATTAGCCAGTTTGTAGACTTCTCAAATATCTCCAGGCCATTAAAGAGTTGTCAGATTCTTCTCTAAGCAGTTATCTCTTAAAAGTTTTCTCCGGGAAAGGCTCTATTCTTCTTCCCCAGCCTAATGATTAATATACCCTTTCTGCTAAATCTGGAATTATTAAGTGATTATTCTGAGAAGTCCTCAGTTTCCCATTTTTGCTCATTTGTTTCTAGGGAAAACTGGAATTGAATTAAAAGTCCTATTTAATTTAAAAGTAGGCAATATGAGCTACACCCAAAGAAAGAACACTGGGAAATGAATGTAAGCTGCATTTTTGTTTTTCTTTTCTGGTTATTTTTACCTTCTGAATCTCATTCTTCCTGTGCAACAAGAGAACTGTTCGGTTCTGCACACATATATTGTATCTAGGATATACTGTGACATATTTAACATGTATAGGACTGCTTGCCATCTAGGGGAGGGGGTGGAGGGAGGGAGGGGGAAAATCGGAACAGAAGTGAGTGCAAGGGATAATGTTGTAAAAAATTACCCTGGCATGGGTTCTGTAAATAAAAAAGAAATAAAATGTACATTTCTTAGGTGTAGTGATTTATTTCACTTTTGTCTGTTATCTCCAATGGCTATTACAGTGCCTAGAACATAGTAGGTGCTTAATAAATGTTTGCTTCTTGATTGAATAAAAAGGATGAAGGGCAAAGAAAAAAAAAAAAGTAGGCAATATGATGTAATTTCATTCCTTCTCTTCAAACTTCATTCCTGATTTAGGACTTTTTCTGCCATTCAGAGAAAGAAGTCTCTTCATCCTGGAAATTCACTTCACTCTTGGTCTTTTCCACGTGTACTGGAAACACACTCCTCCTGAACAAGATGGAGTGAGATCTCTAAAAGACAGTTGTGAAAATCAAGTAAGGCTTTATCCACCCCAGAGATGGAGTAGGCCTGAAGGTAGTCCTTGGGCATTGAACCAAGGACATATCTACTTCTCCTTCCTGCTATTCTTCCATGACATCATTTTCTTCCTAACTCAATCAAATATGGGCAGTTATGTACTTATTGGCCAAAGTTCAATTTCCTGAGTAGTAGAATATAAGTAAGACCCTCAGACAATGAGGATGTGGGTCAGTGATGGGAGAGATATTTGTGTTAGGGACTATTTAAACTGCTAACCTATCTCTAGAAATGCCTTCTCTTTTCCATTGTTTTCTTCACTTGAGGGACTACCACTTCTCATGTATGGCTCAGAATGGTGAGTGACCATTAAATAAAACAAAACTGGAGATATCTCTAGGAGCAAAACAAAGGCTAGTTCTCATATATATTATATTTAACATATACTTTAACATATTTAACATGTATTAGACTGCTTGCCATCTAGGGGAGAGAGTGGGGGGAAGGAGGGAAAAAGTTGGATCAGAAGGCTTCATAAAGGTCAATGATAAAAAATTACCCATGCATATGTTTTCTAAATAAAAAGCTATAATAAAAAAAATTGTATATATATATATATATATGTGTGTGTGTGTATGTATATATAGTAAAAAAAAATAATTTCTGTTTAAGGATTCTCACATGGTAATTGCTTTCCCACCTTGCTTTTCAGCTACCTTTTATGTCTTCTCTGTGTGAGAAGCAGGAGAAATTATGTTTCCATAGATATTGTTAAAAACAGGATGTGAAACATCCTAAGATATCTCCAATTCATCACTGCGTGAGTCAAAGACCTGGCTAATCAACCAAGTTCCTGACAAAGGCACCCAGACCAAAACTGGTCCAAACTAGCTAGAGTCAATAACAGGGCAAAGCCTTTTGATATATCTAATGGATAAAAATTTTTAATCTGACCATTTGTAACTTGGATTGTAAATTCAACTAATTGTAACTAACTTGGATTGTAAATCCAACCAATCTGAACCTTGAAGGGAGCGGTAAAGAAATAAACTAAAAGTAAAAAGCTTGCCTCCCGCTTTTGAATTCTGTGTGTGTCCCACTCGGGAGCACACCTACTTCTCCTGAGAACAGCTGAATAAAAGATTCTTTCTGCCTTTGTCTATCTCTGTCTCTGTCTCTCTCTCTCTGCCTCTCTCTGTCTCTCTGTCTCTCTCTCTCATTCTGTCTCTCTCTTATTCTCTCTGTCTCTGTCTGTCTTTCTCTATCTCTCTGTCTCTTTCCCTGTCTCTCTCAAAGAACATTAGTTGTAGCACTACTCCTGGATTAGCTTGCAACTATAGCCATGGGTGGCAGAAGCTCATCCCAGCCTTACTCCCCAACCCTGTTGAGTTCCATGGAGTCTTTTGATAACACCTGTTAAACTATGTAAGTATGTTGAATGCAGGAATTATCTTTCTCTCTATTTGTATTCTCAATAATTAGTACAATGCCTGGCCCATAGTGAGCACAATCATATATGCTTGTTGACTTGTCTTCTAGTCAGAAGACCCAAATTTAAATCCTAGCTCATTAGTTATATAATCTAAGGCAAATCATTGTATCTCTACATCCAATTTGATCACATATAAAATAGATATTAATTCTTATTCTGTCTCACAGGATATATGATTTATAACATTCAAAGTCCTTTAAAAATGTTAACTATTTTCATTGAAAGCCTAGCAGTCATAAGTAAATTGCAACCAAATGGAATGCTGTCTCACATGTTCTTATCAGAGAAGCAAATAAAGGAGTTTGTAGGTTAGGTTCTATCATACCTCTCCGGAGATGCTAAATCAACTCACGCTCCATGGTTACATCTGAGAGAGACAACTCCCTGTGGGTTAGCACTTCCAAGTAAGTGTATTATAAAACTACAAAACAAATTCCTATGAATGATCTGAAGGCAGTGGTCATTACCAACCTTAGGGATTAGGGAAGGCTATAACATCAGAGTTAGACTTTAAAGGTCAGATAGGAACAACCAAGTCAAAGAGATTATTGAATGCATTAGGAACAGAGGGCTATAGACAAGGATAATAACCATACAGGGTGAGAAAGTCTGGATGGATTTAGTTCTCCAATAGAGGAAATGTCCACATCCATGAGAACATAAATCCATCAGTGTCTAAAAGTTTCAACTCTGAAAAGCATAACATAAGAGAATTGGTTCAAAGAACTCAAATATATTCTTTAAATCCAATATAGGTCTATTCCATTGCTTTCATAAGCACAATACAATAGGAAAGATTAGTTGAAAATTAAGACATAGGAACTTGCTGTGAGTCCCCTAATTAAGAAGTAAAAAATGTCTCCCAACTGCTGATTTCTTCATTTGACTTCATTAGAAAATCACACATGGATAGATTCATAATTGCCCTTAAATTACAGACACTTGTTTATAAAACGTTACCCAGCTGATGAACAGCCTAACTGTCTACCCAGGATGTCAATTTCCAAAGGCTGAAAAGCACAGTTACTCATTGTTAATTATGTTGAACCCTGCACATTGGTATTCTGGGGATTATCAGTGCTGTTATAGATGTGAAACAGTGTATCCTCATGTCCCAAGGTGGGGTACCCTGGCTAGTGTTGTCAATATAAAGATAAAATGATGATAGGAGACAACACATTAATAACAAAAAAACCAAAATGTTTCTGAGTCTAACATGCATAATGCTTTGATCAAATATGATTATAGAGAGGATTAAAGCAAAGATTTTCTGCACAAAACAAAACTCCATGTTGATTTCCCAAGCAAGTCTTTTCCTCTTCTTGTTATCCTAGGTGTTCAATATTTAAATTTCACAGATCCGGGATAGAGTTGGTAGACTACATCATAGTGAGACATTATTTGCTAACTCTCCATTTTTTAATGCTTTGGGACATGTGTGGAATTCACAGGATGCTTTTTGACATTTGAAAAAATGATCCTTCAACTTTCTAGAGATCTAGCAAAAGAATTATAGGAATGTGAGGTCATCCTATGGAAATGAGATAATTGCCAAACTTTCTGCCAAGATTGACTGAAACTAAATTTTTAATCATCATAGAGAATAATGTAAGAAATAATTTAGTTATCTGTTAGACCTTGCTAATTTTCCCTAATTGATTACAAGACCCATGACAAATTACAAAGTTTTATGGATTGGTATAAGGAATAATGTGATTTTTAAAAATCAAGGACATTGAATTAAGCTGAGTGTTCTTCACTGTACATTGAACAATGCATTGGAATTGGAACTGCAAGATAGCATGGCAATATGATGAGCTCTTCATTGAGAATAAGTATTATCTAGTAGTTAGAACAAAAAGTTGGGCCTTCCAAGTTGTGAGTTCTAGTCTTATTTCTGCTACCAATCAAAACGTCCACAAGTCCCTGCAGCAGATCTGGTCCTCAGGCTCTTCAGTTATAACATTTAGTAAAATATTTCAACTCTAATTTTTGTGAATTTGAGAAATAATATGATTTTTAAAAATTCAAGCATATTCGTTAAGTAGAGAATGGAAACACAATTATAGTACATAAATGTAACAGAATATTACTGCTTTATATGAAACAATGACTATGGATCATAATTTTCAAGCGGGAAGTGATCTTTGGAGTGACTTTTAAATGCTCCATTTTGTAGATGAAAAAAACCTGAGACACAGAAAGGTTAAGTGTTTAGAATCACACAGGTAGGAAATGTCTGTGGTAGAGTTTGAACCCAGTTCTTGACTCCAAGGCCAGCTTCCTGCCCAATATGCTATGCTGCCCCAACACTATTAAGCATAAAGAGATTTAGATGAATTGATGAAAAATGAAAAGAATAGAACCATTAAACACACACACACACATACACACCAACAACAACAACAACAACAACAACAATATAAATCTTTTAAGTCAAAACTAAATGCTGTAAAATTACCAAGCATGGCCCCAAAGAAGAAAAGTCACCAAATATTACATGTAATTTTAAACTTTTTGAATAAATTGGTTAGTTTTACTAAATTATTTTTTCTCTTTTCTACTCTTGGCTCTTACAGATGGCTCTCAGAGAGAGGAAAGGGGAAAGAATACAGTGAAAAGATAAGTAATATGAAAATGAAAGATATCTATAAAAATTACTTTTAAAAAATCAAGAACACTGAAGGAAATCAAGTGTTAATGGTTGTATATGGATCATTGGGCATTTAGCTATGAACCATTACCAGAATGCTTATAAAATCAGACAACCCTGTCTAGAACTCGGGTTTTCTTCCTGTAAAAGTGACATAAGAAAAATGCATGTCATGATGGAAAGTGTACTGATTTTGAAGTCAGAGAATCTGCTTTTGAATGTTGTCTGTTACTAAGTGACTTTGGACAAGTCCTTTAACCTCTCAACCTCATTTTTCTTATCTATTAAATGAGGGTATTGTAACAGATGGTCTCTAAGGTCTCTCCACACTCTGAAATCTATGATCCTATAATCTAGGAAATGTGGGGAGGGATTATTTCTTTATACCCCCAGTACTTAGTATAGTGCCTGGCACATAATTAAGAGCTTAATAAAGTGTTTGTAGACTATATTTGAAAGAAAATTGCTATTCTAGGGAATATGTTAAATAATTTTAACTACACTAAATAGAAAGGAGGTCCACCATTCAGAAGGCAAACTAACAAAAATAACACTTGTTCACAGGATGTTATAAAGTTAAAATGAAATTATGTATGCAAAGTACTCTGCAAACCTTAAAGAGTGCCACAACTGTAAGTTGTTCTTCCACCCTCCAAAAAATAATCTGTGCTTGTTCTTAACATATGCTGTATTTACTTAACTGTATTTATGCTCTGTAACCAGGTAGCACAGTGGATAGAATGCTGTGCCCAAAGTCAGGAAAACTAATCTTCCTGGGTTCAAATCTGGTTTCAGACACTTACTAGATGTGTGACCCTAAGCAAGTCACTTAACTTATGCCTCAGTTTCCTCATCTGTGTACTGAATTAGAGAACGGAATAGCAAACTACTTTGGTGACTTTACCAAGAAAACCCTACGTGGTGTCATGAAGAGTTGGACATGACTGAAAAATGGCTGAATAAGCACATGTCCTACCATTTATTCTTGCTTTCTCAATCTCTCTCTTTCTTGTTCTCTCTACCTCCCTCTTCCTCTTCCTTTCCCTTTCCCTTTTTCCCTCTCCCTCTCCCTCTTCCTTTCCCTCTCCTTCTCCCTCTCCATTTCCCTCTCTCTCCTCTCTTTTCTTTTCCCCCTCTCTTTCTCTTTCTCACAAAACATAAATTCATTAAAAGAAGAACCTGTTTCCTTTTTTGTCCCTGAATCCCTAGTGCCTGCCATAGTGACTACAACACAGTATTTGCTTATTTTTTTTCAATCATTTAATGAAAAGCGTATACAGAGTTTGGGAGGGTGTTGTTATTTGTTGTTTTTTTAACAAGTATTTCAATTCAATCATGTCCAATTCTTCATGACCCCATTGAGGTTTTCTTGGCAAAGATTCCAGAGTGATTTCCCACTTTCTTCTCCAGCTCATTTTACAGATGAGAAAACTGGGGCAAGTAGGGTTGAATTGTCTGAGACAGGTTTTAAATTCAGAAAAAAATTTAGTTTTCCTGATCCCAGGCCCAGCACCTTATCCATTACACCACCTAGCTGCAGACATATGCCCTCAGAATGATGATGGTGCCTTGGCTAAAGCAACAATCTGTAGTTATGAATAAACTCCTGGGTTGTACCATGATGTAGCTAGATCCTCCATCCATTTATTAATAATGGGTTCTAGAGTTAGGAGCACTATTTTAAAGTCAAGTTTCCACATCTGTGCCTTCTGGGATCACAGACCATACATAGATCTGGAGTTAAAAGAGAACTTAGAGATCATCAGGTCTATCCTCTGTTTTATAGACAAGAAAATTGAGGCCCAAATATATTAAGTGACTTACTCAAGAAAAGGTATTATTTATAAAATATTAAATGGAAGAGCCAGACTTTGGACTTGGACCCCAAGACTTAGAGTCCAGTGTTCTTTCCATTGGAAAAATAACTGACAATCCTCACTGTCTATTTTCCAGACCATTTCCATTGCCCTTCAAACCTGGCTTTAGCACTGAAATCTTGGAAGAAATCAAGAGGCTTTCTATCTACCTTAATGATATATTCTTTTCCCCCCTCTTCAAATGTGACCCAAAATATGCCTCCTATGTCAAGAAAATCAATGACAAGGCAAATGACATTTCAGACGTCATTCATTCTAGGTGTTGGTGATATCATTCATTTTTGAACTTAAAATCATTCCTATCAGGTCACTTTTCAATGCTTAAAAAAAAAGGTGGTATTTTATTGTTCCAAAAGTCTTTTCCTATCTTCCTCTGAGGTGGGTTGATTGCTTATTGCAGAAAGAGCCCAGAGGTGACATTCTTAGCCAAACACATTCTGTTCTTTTTATATTGAGCCGGACACAATTCAGCTATAATATAATAACAGTAAATCACCTTTATACAGCACTTTAGAGTTAGAGAGCACTTTACATACATTATCTCATTTAGAATTATTGAGTCTTAGAGCCAAAGAGGATATCAGAGGTCATCTGGTCCAATCCCCAACTGGAGTGGAAATTGTCTCTCCAACATCCCCAGTAAGTGATCATTTAGCTTCTAGAGAATTAAAGATCTCTGGCAACGGAACTCACTACAACTAGGTTCCTATTAGATGAATAATGAATCTCCTGAAGCGGTCACATGTAATCACATTTGAACTATTCAAAGTTACAATTACGTATAACATAATAATTAGTTCCAGCCCCATGGAAATATGCACTGGAAATTTGAATAATAAGCTCATCCCAAAATAGTGCCATTTCAGACAGCTCTAACCATTAAAATGTTCTTGCTTATATGGAGACCATTTCTGCCTTTTTATAACTTTTTCTTTCTACCCCTTTTGCATCCAAAAAAAATAAATTCAATCTTTTTTTCTACATCCCTCAAAAATTTGAAATCAGATGCCATTTAAGTTTATTTTTCTTCTTTCTTCCTTTCTTTTTGAGTTCTTTCTCTAAACCATTTTGGTTTGGCTACTTTGGATGCAGCATAGTTTCTCAATGTTCTTCCTATAATGTAACACCCAGAACATAATTTGGTACTCTGAAATGTAATTGAGTCAATTGAAAGACATTGATTAAGCACTTAACCATGTTCTGGCCACTGTGCTAAGCACTAAGGAGGCAATGAAAGGCAAAATATATAGTTTTTGCCCTCAAAAAGCTCACATTTTAATGACAAAACATGTAAATAAATTGGTAGATACAAGATAGTCTTTTGTTCAGTCATTTCAGTCATGGCAAACTCTCTATGATCCCAATTTGAGGTCAGTTTTCTTGGAGTGGTTTGTCATTTCCTTCTCCAACTCATTTTAAAGATGAGAAAACTGAAGCAAACAGAATGAAGTGGCATCGCACAACTAAGAAATGTCTGAAGCCAGATTTAGACTTAGAAAATTAATCTTTCTGATTCTTTCCACTGCACCACCTATCTGTCCAAGATACAAGATACAATCAGTGTATTATTATCTCCATTTTACAGATGATGAAACAAAAGCTCGGGGAAGTCTAGTGACTTTTCCGAGATGATACAACTTCCAGGGTCAAGCCAGAATTCAAACCAAATTTCTCTGGTTCCAAAATTTGTTTTCTTTCCTTAACATCATATTTCTTCATATGTGACACTAGATTATTACCAAAAGGACTTGGCTCCTCAATGAACCATTTTCACTCTCACTTTCAACAAATGAGAAAGCAACTTATCGAGAAGTAGAACACAAATTTACAAATTTATACGCTTGCTATTAATATATTGTTCCCTGAACTTAATGTTCTCATTACCTTACATTATAAACAGCTAAAGTATTAATATCTCATGAAATGTTTCTCCTAAAAAAGACTTTAATCTTATTTAACTTATTCTAAACTTGCCACTTTACAATAATGAACAAGTTCCCCCTAATTAGCTGTTCACAGGAGCCCCAAATGCATTATTATTAAATCTGAGCTTTCAAATAACTCTATTAGGTAACTGACTGGAAAGTGCTCACCTCCAATGACATCAAGTTATTCATCAGAAAGAGTGTAGGAGTAGGAGTGATGGAATAATAACAGATAAGCAGTATTTTTAAAGTTTACAAGAGTGAAGGCACCTGCAAAAGAAACCATTTGCCTCTTGAGAATTCATTGGATTCACTCAAATTCTGGAAAAGTGTCAAGTAGAATCAACAAGCACTCATTGAGAAGTTCTGTACAAAGCATGTTATTAGGCACCATGGATGAATTTTTAAATGTAAAGAACACAACTCCTGTCCTGAAGAAGCTGATAGTATATGAATCAGACTCAAGATTCCAAGGAACAAATTGTTAGATCATAGACTTACAGATGACTTAGAGGTGATCAAATCCAACTCCTTCATTTTACAGATGAGGCAAATGAGCCTCACAGAAGGGATTTGCCTAAGGTCACATAAGGAGTAAGTCTATCCTGAGAATTGTATATAGGCAACATATATTGCAGGAATTGTGAGGATGGGGAGATCATTAGATGCTCAACAGAAACAACAGTTTCACAGTAGAAGAATTTTTTTCTGAGTCTCAAAGCTGGAGAGAAAAAAAATAGGAGATTTGGATAGAAAAATAGAAGAGCAAAAGAAATTGCAGGTGGAAATATTGCCTAAACAAAAACAAGAAGGTAGAAAAATTTGAGGTTGTTGAGGAATAGTTAGTCAATTAACTAGCATTTATTAAGTCATCTTGATACACTACATGTGCACAATGGCATGGTACCTTATCATGTAGACACCAGGAAGTTATTGAAGATTATTGAACAGACAAGTGACAGGATAGGAGCAGTAGTTTGAAATTAATCTGGTGGTAGCCCTCAGAATGGACTAAAGTGGTAGGGAGGAAGGTAAGGAGGCAAACAGATAAATTAGGAGGATGATATTCAGACAAGAGGTCATGAGATACTAAATTATATTGATAACCATGGGGTTATATCTTAGGGACAAATGTGAGAGATACAGATGGGATAGAATCAACAAGACTTGGTGACTACTTACATATGAAAGGAAAGGAGGAGAGAGTAATTAAAGATGAATATAAGATATCAAGCATAAGTGACAAGGAGATCGGTGGTCCATTAAGAGAAATAAAGAAATGAGGGTGATAAGCTAGTTTGAAGACTGAAGATGAAGAGTTCAGTTTGGAATATGGTTACACTGAGAAAACATGGATGAGACAACCAGATGGAGCTATTCTGAAGGAAAGTAGAAAATACAATTTTAGTATGTAGGGGAGAGAAGGAGAAAAAAAGAAAGAGAAAAGCAAGGGAAGAAGAAAAAGAGAAAAGGAAAGGAAGAAGAGAGGAGAGGAGAGAAATTAAAAGAGAAGAGGGAAAAGGAAAAAGGAAGGAAATGAGAAGGGAAGTAGAAGGAAAGAAAAGAGGAGAGGGAAATTAGAGAAGGGAGAATAAAAGAGTATTCTTTCTCTCTTCAAATTTTCCTATAGCTTTGACTAGATCTCTAATATGGTTCTTTATGTGAATGTGAAACATAATAATACTTGTATAATTTGCTTCACAGAGTTGTCAAAAGAAAAACATATTTTGAAATTTTAGCACATATAGGTTATTAGTTTATTCCATAAAAAGCAATAATAGGTGGCCAGCTAGATGGTACAGTGAATAGAGTACCAACCCTGAAGTGAGAAGGACCCGAGTTCAAATCTCTCAGATGCTTAACACTTCCTAGCTATGTGACCCTGGGCAAGTCACTTAACTCCAATTGTCTCAACAAAAAAAAGAAAGAAAGAAAAAATAGGTAATGAGAAAGAGTAGACAATCTTAGTAAAAGAAAGGAACAGAGGAATTAACATTTTCCTTGCAGTATTGAAAAAAGTATTGATTTCTCAAATTGGGTGCTAATTAATTTTATAACCCTCATCCAATAAATGTAAAAGTTTATTGGAAATATTTGTGTCATTTTTGCAATAGACATATACATATGTAAATACATAAATATATACACACAGTTTATATTTATATTTTTTCTAACTCTCATTTGCTAAAACATTTAGATTCAAGTTCATAATCACATGAAGAACTACTGAGCTTTGAACTCTAAATTTTGGTATTTATCAGGCAGAATGTTTTAATAATCATTAGATTCTCTTCTGTAGCACTAATCTAAAAGAAAGTCCATTAGTCTTACCCTTGCTTTAGAGATGAGCTTCCTGAGGCTAGGGAAGGTTATTGATTTGTATTGGGTTCTCCAATAAACCAGTGCTGAAGTCGAAGTAGCTTAAAGCTCATAGTCTGTGAGAACTAGAAGAGATTAACTGCTGGAGTCCTACCCTTTGCTGAGTCCATGAATTCACCAGCTTTGAACACATAAGTAGAATACATAAAAATAATTTGAGTAAAAATTAGAGACAAGGAGAAAAGACATATCAGAGCCTTCTGAGAAAATCAACAAAGAGCTGTAGTGAAATGTGGCCCCCCAGGAAATGACAAGATTCTATTCATCAAAGCAAGAAATAGCATGGTCAATTTGATGTAGAGATAGAGATAGTAGTATCATTTGACTGTAAAATTACCACCACTTAGCTGCTCACATACAGAGGATCAAAAATAATTTCTTCTGTTTCATGATTGAAATCATTCTCACACACAAACACAGCTTCTCCTTCCACCTCCACCTCCACCTCCACTTATGCTGAAAATTTAACATAAACAAGTGTTTCTGATGGTTCCCAGAAGGGAGTAGGGATAATGGATCAGTAAGTTATGAAGAAGATAGAAAATTTATATGGGCACACATTTCCCAAAATTTTTAGGTTTCTATCTCTTCTAACCTAAAAAAGACTTCTTATGTAAGTTTAACAGAAAAAGGGCAGAAAATAAACTCCATTTTGGGAAAACCCATGGAAACACATTAGCTACTTGCAAATATTCCTCCTGAGTGATGACATAAAATACCATCATCTGGTGGATAAATTATCTACTATTCCTTCCAGTTCACTGGTTAATTAATTAGTTAGTTATATGATTGCCTGAGTGCTCTCTGTAGAGTGCAAAAAAACAGGGGAATAAGCTACAGTGTAGGTGACATTAGCCTGAAAGCTTCACCTATTCCTACCTCTCCCATCAAACTGAGTTTAAATGGTGTCAAATGTCTAAATATATAAGGAAGTCTTCTCCAATTCCAGGGTACAAGATTCTAAAATGCTAAGTTGAAAGCTGGAAGAGATTTGACAAAAACTGCTGGGATAACTGGAAATTAGTATGGCAGAAATTAGGCATGGACCCACACTTAACACCATATACCAAGATAAGATCAAAATGGGTCCATGATTTAGGCATCAAGAACGAGATTATAAATAAATTAGAGGAACATAGGATAATTTATCTCTCAGATCTGTGGAGGAGGAAGAAATTTGTGACCAAAGATAAACTAGAGATCATTATTGATCACAAAATAGAAAATTTTGATTACATCAAATCAAAAAGCCTTTGTACAAACAAAACTAATTCAAACAAGATTAGAAGGGAAGCAACAAACTGGGAAAACATCTTCATAGTTAAAGGTTCTGATAAAGGCCTCACTTCCAAAATATATAGAGAATTGACTCTAATTTAAAAGAAATCAAGCTATTCTCCAATTGATAAATGGTCAAAAGATATGAACAGACAATTTTCAGATGGTGAAATTCAAACTATTTCTAGCCATATGAAAAGATGCTCCAAGTCATTATTAATCAGCAAAATGCAAATTAAGACAACTCTGAGATACTACTATACACCTGTCAGATTGGCTAAGATGACAGGAAAAAATAATGATGAATGTTGGAGGAGATGCGGGAAAACTGGGACACTGATGCATTGTTGGTGGAGTTGTGAACGAATCCAACCATTCTGGAGAGCAATCTGGAATTATGCCCAAAAGTTATCAAACTGTGCATACCCTTTGATCCAGCAGTGCTACTACTGGGCTTATACCCAAAGGGAAAGGGACTTGTATGTGCCAAAATGTTTGTGGCAGCCCTGTTTGTAGTGGCTAGAAACTGGAAACTGAATGGATGCCCATCAATTGGAGAATGGTTGGGTAAATTGTGATATATGAATGTTATGGAATATTATTGTTCTGTAAGAAATGACCAGCAGGATGAATACAGAGAGGCTTGGAGAGATTTACATGAACTAATGCTAAGTGAAATGAGCAGAACCAGGAGATCATTATATACCTCAACAATGATACTGTATGAGGATGTATTCTGATGGAAATAGATTTCTTTGACAAAGAGAAGATCTAACTTAGTTTCAATTGATCAACGAGGGACAGAAGCAGCTACACCCGAAGAAAGAACACTGGGAAATGAATGTAAACTGCATTTTGATTCTTCTTCCTGGGTTATTTTTACCTTCTGAATCCAATTCTTCCTGTGCAACAAGAGAACTGTTCGGTTCTGCACACATATATTGTACCTAGAATATACTGTGACATATTCAACATGTATAGGACTGCCTGCCATCTAGGGGAGGGGGTGGAGGGAGGAAGGGGAAAAATCAGAACAGAAGTGAGTGCAAGGGATAATGTTGTAAAAAAAAAATTACCCAGGCATGGGCTCTGTCAATAAAAAGTTATAATTATTTTAAAAATAAATAAATAAAGTAATGCTGAAAAAAAGAAAGAAAGAAAAAAAGCTGGAAGAGACCTCAGTAGTCCAATCTTCTCATTATACAAATGGGAAACTGAGGCAAACAGAGGTTAAGTGACTTGGCCAAAATCACTCAGGATCTCCTTGTGAAAGTTGTCATTAATAGCATCTATTCTGGTAAGCCAATGCTTTGAACATGTAATTTTGAGTTAAGAGCGGGAGAAATCCATTCTATGTAAGAGTCTTAATTTTGCCAAAACTCAAACCTGTATGACTTTGATCCAGATTGTTATAGAAGCTGCTAGGTGATCTAATGAATAGAGTATTGGGTCCAGTATCAAGAAGACCTGAATTTAAGCTGGCTTCAGATACTTGAGAACAGTGTGATCACTGTTGCTTTATCTATAAAATGGGGATAATAATAGCACCTCCCAAGGCTGTTGTAGGATTAAATGAGATAAGCATTGTAAAGCACTTAGGATAATATCTCGGCACCATAGTGTGATATAAATGTTAGCTATGATTATCATTATTGCTGTTATTGTTATTATTATTATAATTATTAGTACAATAGAGTGCTGAGCCTAGAGTCTAGCTGTGTGATCTGGACAAATCATTTAACATCTTGCTGCCTCAGTTTCCTCAATTGTAAAATGGGTAAGTTGCTTAAAGGACAGAATTCATATTTTTGCTATTCACTACATCTCAGTTTGGAAAGGTCTCTTTAAGTATAAGAAACAAAATCTATTTTTTAAGGATTAAAAAACCTCCATTCAAATATCTATGTTCATTCCCACTTCAGGCAAAATACCAGTGTTCACACAGAATTCCTCCCACTCCAGGCAAAATACCTACATTCACACAGGAGGCTACTAACATAGCTTGAGCCCCTGTCTTCTCTCAGGCTCTCAGCTATTATTCTACCTTCTTTGTGACTTGAATGACAAACATGAGACTGAAGACCCCAGACAGAGAACAGAAATTAAGAGAGAAGAAGATGAACTCTCTCTGGGTACAGTAGCAACTCCACCTCCAAGGCCCACCACTTTCTCACAAGCTGTTTCACATGCAGCTTGTCGATCATGCATTCAGAACCTTTTTTGGAAATGTAGAAAAGATTCTATGTTGTCATAGAAACAATCACAATCACTGCCACTGTGGGAGCTGATGGGGGAAGGCTTGCTGCTGCGGTGCTATAGCTGCCTCCTTTTAAACATTTCTCAGGCATCCAGGATTAGAAACATTGAAAGGGTTAAAAAAAAGAAAAAAACTAACAAAAAAGTTGACATCTTAAAATTTTTGCAACACAATCAGATCCACAAATTTCAAATTTATTGTCAAATATTGGAACATAATTGGGACTAAAAAAAAAACTGCACAGGACAATTCTTTGGCAAAGGCATATCCAATTAAAAATTGAGGTCTTACAAGGCAGTACAGGACCTCTGCTCAGCAGCACAGGCCCTACTAGTGGTGAGGAGGGTAATAAAACTTCAGCCCTATGGGACTAATCCTCATCAGAGGCAGATGTACTCATTTCTGCAAACCTATAATTAAGGCAGTGATTAAGGTTAGCCCTGGGAAAGGAGATATCCCCTGGGTCTGGCTAAGCTGCCAAGGACCAAGGCTTCAGGGACCACAAGGCCAGGTGTTATGCCTTTTCTTGAATTTATAGCCTCTTTATGACTGCTACAGAATGGCTTTGCCTGTAAATCATTAAGACAACATGAAATAGGGCCCTCCTCACACTCCAACACCCACCTAGTTTCCGCAGTGGTTCCCAGCAGCTGACTTTCCCTGGTGCCTTCCTCAGCCCACGAGGCTCATGCCTGAGAAATAGGATTGATCCAGCAGCAATAAGCATAAATTGTTTGCTCAAATGTGGAAGTTCTCAGGGAAAGTACAAAGGATAGAGAAGTGAATCAGATTCCCTACTACTGACACAGTTTGCATTTTTTCCTCTTTCTTAAGGCCCATTTGGAGTTCCCTTTATACCAGTCCCCAGATGGTTTTCCCCTTGTTAGTTCTCAGATTGTATAAATCGCACTGATGTCGGAGACCAACCAAGAAATCAAACCCTCCCCAACTATGAGAGAAGGGAGGACTATTTATCATTTATCTTTTTTGTATATCAGCAACCCCTTTGGCAATTTAGACAAAGCATATAAACGTGTTCTTATGATAATATTTTAAATGCACAAAATAAAAATACAAAGGAAAACAATTATATGAAAATATAATTATCCATGTGTATAAAAAACAAGTTCACAGACCTCAGGTTAAAAACCCATTATCATCTAATAGGTCCACTAATTAAGAAGCTCAACTCATGTGGAACAAAGATCAAAACAAAACGTCAGGTGGAAACTAAGCAGAAATCAAAACCTGCATAGAAGCCAGATGCCAGAACAAGTGACATGATGAGAACTAGCTGGTCAGAAAGACCAAAACCTTGATGAGCCCATGGAACGAAGCCAAAGGCATGGCAAATAGTCACCAATCCAGTCAGTTATTCAAGAGATATCCAGAAACTAAAGGAGCAGGATGGGATGATGATGAACAAATCAGGTCAAAGATTCTAAGTTAGGGAAGTTGAACTCTGAGGCAAGACTCTGGAATTGGCAGAAAGTAGGTTAAAAAAGTGTCACTGAGGAGTAAAGGAAGGGAGGATGAGATGAGTTCAAGAGAAGTGACCAGGAAGTCCATGTGGGTCTTAAGACTTGGTGAACTAAAGCCACTAGAGAGTGTGAAGAAAATAAAAAGACCTGGAACCCAAGCTACAGCTCTGCATTGGGAGGAGATTATAGCTTACCCACTCAAATATATGTGTGTACAACTGTATATATATGATTTAATCCATACAAAACCCTTTGAGATATCTCTTTTTTACACTTGAGGAAACAGGGGTAAAAGAGAGGCTAAGTGAGCTTCCCACTGTCGCCCGAAATGTCTGAAGTTAGATATGAACTCAGATATTCCCAACAGGAGATCCAACACTCCAGCCACCAAATCCCCCCAGATGCCTCAATCAGCTGGAAAGGGAAGAGTAACTTTATTTGGAACCTGTTACCATTCCATGGGAACCAATTAAATAATAAAATAGGGATTTATCAAGACATTGTACTGGACTCTTAGGATTCAGAGGAAAAATAAAACTGAACTCAAAGAACTTACATTTTTCTTAGAGGTTATAACATGCACAAATAAGTAAATAAAATGTTATACAATGTAATTTCAAGAAAGATAAAGCATTGCCAACTTGGAGAACCAGCAGACTTCCTGTAGGAGGTTAACAGCTGAGTTGTGCTTTAGAAAGAAATGATAGATGAATCGATAGATGAATCGATTTATTGATTGATTGACATTATGAGTTCTAAAAGGAATAAGAATACCAAGAGGCAGGTAGGTGTTTCAGGAGTTAGACACTGAGCGAGTTTATCACAATTGAATTGCCATTCTCCCCCACCCCCCCAAAAAAAACCTAGCCTCAGAGCTTATTAGTTTACACATTTATAGGATCCTTAACAGCAGTTAATTCCCAGGAGGATCAAAAGAGAAATACTTATAAAGCACAATGTCTGGTGTATATATAAATCTACAAGATTTATAGTGGAGACATAGTGTTAAGAGACATAGTGGAGTATGTCCAGAGAATATGATATGGTGAAAGGATTCAACACACTTCCATACAAGGCTAAGTTGAATGAACTAGAGATGTTTAGTTTAGGGAAAAATCAGCTGGAAAGCAAACTCCATCTTGCCTTATAATTCACCAAACTCCTCTTTTGTGCATGAGGCATTCCCTGCCCAATCTATATTCAGTCTGGCTCTCTTCATTTGTTCTTTGTATCCCCATTACTCACTGTCTTTCTTGGTACATAGTTGGTGCTAAATAAATGAATGAAGCAGAAATGGAATTATTGTCTATTATGTACAAGACATTGTGCTGGCACTTGAAGGTTATTAGGTATGATATATGTCCTACTCTCAAATAGCTTACAATATGAAAAAGAATGGAGCAAGTATACAAATGTTGTTGTTCAGTCATTTCAGTCATATCCAGCCCTTTGGCTTTTTCTTGGTAAAGATACTAGAATGATTTGCCATTTCTTTTCCAGTTTATTTTACAGATGAGGAAACTGAGGCAAACAGATTAAGTACTTTGTCCAGGGTCACATAGATAATGTGTCTAAGATTATAAGTGATTTGAATTCTGGTCTTCCTGATTCCAAGCCCAGCATTCTACTCACAAACCCACCTAGCTGCTCTCATGTACAAATATTTATTACAAAAGGGAGAAAGAGAAAAGCACAAAGAAAAAAAGTAAATGTAGGCTTTGAAATATTTGAGAATCATGAACTGAACATGATGTTCTACAAGTAGTCTGATCAGGACAGAACACAACAGGACTATTACTCCCTTATTCTGGACATCATAACTGCCTTATTCGATTGTCAAGTTACATTAGACTTCTATTAAGTTTGCAGCACATAAAACGCTAAAATTCATTCCAACCTCCAACTATTGCCTATACACACCTCAATCCTCTCACTCCTGAGAGGCTGGTTTTTTTAACCTAATTATAGTATTTTACATTTATTTGTCTATTAAATTTTATCTGCAATCAATAATTAACATTTATTAGTCACCTACTATGTGTTGGGAACCATATTAGGAATTAGGTATAAAAATACAGTAATGAGGCAGGGAGCTTCCATTCTCATGGGGGTTTCCATATGTACAAAATTAGTAAATACATCATATGTAAAACAATAAATAAATAAATGCAGTCAATGAGGAGATGCTAACAACTGGAGGAACTGAAGTCCTCTTGATGGAGGTAGTAGTGAGCTGCATCCTAAAGAAAGTTCAAAGTTAAGGTGACAATGGAGAAATTCCAGAAAACACAGATATGGGAAATTGGATGTTATATGCAAGGAAATGGAATGGGTACAGGGAAATGGAATATTGGGTACAAATAGGCCATTGGCTGGAACATAAACTGCCGAGAAAAAGTTGTGTGTAATCATTCTGGTAAAATAATCTAAAGATATACTATGAGGAATTTTAAATGACAACCAAAGAAATTTCTATTTTAAGCTAAAGGTAAAAGGGAACCAGTAAAACTTCATGAGCAATAAAACGACAGTGTCAAACCTACATGCGAGTATACTTGGTAGCTGTGTGAAGGATGGGTGGGAGAAGGAAAGAGGCTAGACATAAGGAAATTAATTAGGAAGTTATTGTAATAGTCTAAGTGAAAGATAATGATTATGGTGTGAGTAGAGAGGAAAATACAGACAACAGAAGTTGTGAAGGCAGAATTAATAAGAGTTGGCAACTGATTGAATATGGAAGTAAGATAAGTGAAAGTATGCTGCCATAGGTGACTCTTAGATTGCAAAACTGAATAACTGGAAAAAGTAAAATGTCCTTGGCAGCAATAGAAATATCAGGAGGAGAGGTGGATTTTATGAGGAAAGATGATGACTTTTGCTCTGAATGTGTTACATTTGAGCTGCTTGTACAACTGGCAATGTGGGACTGGTGCTCAGGAAAAAAGACTAAGGTTGGATATATAGATAACTTAAGTGATATTGCATAGATGGTATGAGACAGATAATAAGGTTATGAAATATGTAGCTGATATAACTCTGGAAAGGACAGCTATTTTATTGAAAGACAGAATTTGCATTATAAATTGTTAGAACAGAAAACTAAATCTAATATGATATCTTCATATCTCTGTCCTGAGCTCCAATTCCACATCCCTTAGGTATGTCTCTAAAAATTGTCCTCCAATTTGAAATTGAACAATTAATGACTTTTTTTCTTTCAATTATCCAACAGGTTGTGAATCTACCAAGAGGGACCACATGATATCAATTCTGAAGAGCTATTGAATTGGGGATGGAGCCAAGGCAGGGACACAGAAATAAGAACCAATACAAGAACCCAGTTATAGGTACTCAGATACAATGCAAACTTCATCAAATGCAACAAGAAATAATACCAGTTATTAGTGCAAAGTCAAAGCAAGGCTAATATGATGGGAAACTATCTGTCAAAGATTCCCCATATTTCTCATGCCTGAAGTTAAGACTGAAAGTCTTTTTCACAGAGTGAAAGACAGAGTTTAACTTATCAAATAGATAAGTTAAAGGGTCCCAGCTATAAAGTTTAGAATGTTATGTGGGAAAAGAAACACTGAAGGATAGGGAAAATCAGTACTAGAAATGAACAAATATATCATTTTTCAAAAAGGAAGAGAAATTAGAGCCTGCAAACAATAGACTATTAAATAAAAAATAATACTGACTAATTAGATTGTGTTAAAAGAAGGGGGAATAAGGTGGATAAGGGACTTAAAACCATATTCTGCGAAATCTGGTTAAGGAAATAAGGTTCTTTTGCATGGGGAAGAGAAGTTTTGGATTAAAGGAAAGGGGGGAAAATGGGGATATGATAGCTGTCCTCAAGTATTTGAAGAGCTATGTGAAAGAGAAATTGAACTTTGGGAGGATATTTTCTTTGTTTGAGCTTGGATTTTTTTTTTTTGCTTGTTTGCTTGTTTTACTTTAGGTTTTACCCAAGAGAGCAGCACCAAAAGAACTGAATGAAAGTTACAAAGGGACAGATTTCTGTTCTATGTAAGAGAAAAGAGAATTCCCAAAGTGGAATGTGCTGCCTCAGGATAGTTCCCTATCAATAGTACATATCCCTTTTCACTCTGAGAATTTAGGATTTTAACTTATCCCTTTATGCACCCCTAAGCATTGATGTTGATAGCAAACCAACTGATAAAAGTTTGGAAAAAAATGGAAAAAAGACAAGTCTCCTTTGATGAGGAGTGGAGAATAGAACACACACAGATCTCCAAGCATATATTCATTGATGCTGATGACACACCCATTCCAGGGGAGTAAAAGTATTAATATCATCATTTTTCATATTAAAAAAAAAACTTGTGGAAGAGATAAGGTTCCCAAAGAGAGAAATAAGTGATCAAATTACTAACTCCCAATCTTAACCTTACTATATTTCATCTTTAGTCACTCTCTGGTTTTTATTCATTCATTCATTCAACATTTATTCTATCACAAGGTAGTAAGCATTCATATAAAGGGTCTGTACCAGTACTGGTTAGGCAGATTGTCACCAGGGAAGTTATAAGCCAGCCCAAGGTGATCGTCTACACCACAGAGGAGTGTCATTTTTCACTGACAGTGAAAGCAAAACTCTTTTCCATTACGTGGATAAATGACCCATCTTAGATACACCCAATGTCTAAGGCAAGTCCACTGAACTTTCCCGACTTCAGTTTCGTTATCTATAAAATGAAAGTGTGGGACCCAGTGGACAAATATGTCTCTTCCAACTCTTAAGTCCTTGGACTGAGGCATTAAACCTTTAAGGAATAGTAATACTCTATTATTTGCATCTTCTCCTATCTGTAGCTCATTTGTACATAATTGCTTACATGTTCTATCCCCCATGACTTTGAGATTAGGTACTGTCATTTGTCTTCCTTTACATCCCCAACACTGAGTACAGGGCCTGGCACTTAGTAGGTGCTAAATAAATGTTTATTGACTTGACCAACACTGAAAAATAATAATAGCAAGCATTTTCAAAACACTTTGCATCTTATTTGTTTTGATCCTCACAACAACCCTGTGAGATAGGTACAATTATCATCACTATTTACAGCTGAGGTTAAGAGAACTTAAGTAGGATGGAACAACGTATGAATATCTGAGGCAGGATTTGAATTCACATCTTTCTGACTCTAAATCCAAAGCTGACGCCACCCACTGTGTCATTAGTTACCTCTTCAATCTGGTATTTTATCAATGTGGGTACTCCTTCCAAAATTATAATCCAATCATGCTTGCCTATTCTCTGTAACTCTTATTCATACCTTCCTTTTAAATTCCCTACAAGGGGTTCCAGCATACTAGAGGCCTTTCTCAAATTCTTTTGCCATCTCCAGGATTATTCCTTTAAGGAAGGAGTAGTAGGTCAAGTTCAAAAACTCTGCTGTTTTCTGTTGCTAAGTGCCCAGCCTGCCTTGTGAGTGATCCTGAAATGGAAGGAGGTTTTTGAGTTATTTCCTCCCAAGTACAAGGGAACTTTAAAGTTTTCCAAAAAAATGACATTTGTAGTCCATTAGGGTTATTAGGAATCAAGGAGCAGTTTCCTCTTAAAAATGAGGCTTTTCCTGTATCAGCCAGGTCTGTGAGTCAGATGACCTTCCCCTTTGCTATCATCACCAGACCATCCTCCAGACACAAAATATTCCCTCAATCATTTACCAGGAAATAGTGAATGGGTTCAATGCCAAAGCCTGGAGAAACATCCAGCTTTTTCAGAGCACTTATTGAAACATAAACTTGACTCTATTCTAATGACAAATTGGGAAAACTATAGAGCAGCCCATGTGTCTTTTTTATTTTCTTCTTTTTATTATTATTCTAAACTCAGGCTAACAATAGTACAGTTATAAACAATCATACAAATGCATTCACTGAAAACTGGAGACAACTTGCCCCAGAGGAACAAAATATCATCTGGGCTCCTGTGTTGAATATATCTTCAGAAAACTGTGTTTTAAGTGATTTTCTTTCCCTCTTCCCTCCTATGCTTCATTCTCCACTGGGAGCACTGGGGCATTGTCCATTTTAATTTGACATTTTCAGGAGAGACATGCCTCACTCACCATAAAATGGGAAGTAACATCACTTGAAAATTCTTAAGATTATAAATTGCGTGGCTTTCACATTTTCTAGCATTAGTTCTATTCGCTTCCCTTCCCCCTTCCTTTGCCTTCCTTGCCCTAGGGAGCTTTAATATAGATCTCTGCAGTATTCTCTCTTCTTAGTTATTCCAGGAAGGAAGGAAGGAAGGAAGGAAGGAAGGAAGGAAGGAAGGAAGGAAGGAAGGAAGGAAGGAAGGAAGGAAGGAAGGAAGGAAGGAAGGAAGGAAGGAAGGAAGGAAGGAAGGAAGGAAGGAAGGAAGGAAGGAAGGAAGGAAGGAAGGAAGGAAGGAGGGAGGGAGGGAGGGAAGGAAGGAAGGAGGGAGGGAAGGAAGGAAGGAAGGAAGGAAGGAAGGAAGGAAGATGGGAAGGGCAGAGAAGGGAAAGGCAGGGAAGGGAAGGGAAGGGCAGGGAAGGGAAGGGAAGGGAAGGGAAAGAAAGGGAATGGAAGGGAAGGGAAAGGAAAAGAAGGGAAGGGAAGGAAAAGAGGGAGGGGGGAGGGAGGGAGAGAGGAAGAAAAGGGGATGAAATCCAGGCATCGTAGGTCTGAACACTAAAAACAAATATTCTGGGAAATTGAAAATGAGATAAGTGATCATTGAGACCCAATCTAATTCAAAAAGCATTTTTAAGTGCTTGCTATGTAAAAAGCATTGTACTAGGTAGTGGAGATACAAAGAAAAAAAAAAATTAAGCACTTTTCCTCAAAGAACTTACATTCTACTAAGAACATACAGTAAGTAAATCTGAATTATATGTGAAATACTTTCAAGGAAGAGGAAAGCAGTAGTAAATAGGAAGATCAGAAAAGAATCAAATAGGAGGTACAACCTGAACTATTTGATGGAAGAAGGCAAGAATTCTAAGAGAAAAACATTCCAAGTATAAAGGAAAACTCATGTAAATGCACATAAGCAAGAAATAAAGTGAAACGTTTTGATATTTTTACAAATAATGAAGGTTAGCTGGAATGTAGAAAGCTTGAAAAGGAACACTGGACATCTAATTTGTGTGATAATGCAACTTGGCCCATATTGAAATCATTACTATGCTCTGTTTTCAGAAAGTTTTTTCACAACAAATTAGATTATTAAAAGAGCAAACTGTTTCTAAAAATTTTAGCACATTTTGTACATAATCCAAAGTCCCCAAAATTTAACTTTCCATGAATTAAGTCAGATCTTAGAGGCAGGCCCAAAGGGTTTATATTTCTTCTCTACACCCTGCTCAAAGTTAATTCTATTTATTACATCCTTCTCTACCTAGGAGAGAAGGCCTCATTGGTAAGGAAGCAAGAAGTAAAGATGGTTTTCCCCCTTTTTGCTAGAAATTTTTGTGGTATTTAAAACTTGGACTTAGAACTAAGTCCCATGAAGAACTGAGAGGGAACTGGAAAAAGAGGGAGTCAGCTAGAGAGGGAGGAAGCATTGAAATCTAATCTCTAGGGCAATAACAGCAGAGCACAAGGGAGAGAGAGAGAGAGAGAGAGAGAGAGAGATGCTAAAAAATAAATTAATTAATAACTGATTTTTTTTAATAGCCCAGAAAATATGGAGACCAAGGTGGCAGGATGTCACAAGTCTCACCCAGTAGAGGCAATCCAGCAGTAACTACAAAGGGACACGAGTTCCAAGTATGGTGAATACTTCAGCCATGGAATCCAAGCCTACATAGAGTGCTCTCCCCACTGTCCTATTTTAGCTTCTCTTTCTGCCTCAGTCTATTTAAACAGAACTGATAAAATACAAGTATTTTTTATTTTCCTATCATTCATCATTCAGATGGTAGTTGGAAATCCTGATTCTCTTTTAATAAATTAGTCTGTTCTTATTGTCTATGACATATCATTATTTGTGATCATAGTGTACATGGGGAGACAATCCTGATGGATTTCTCATATTTACTAGAATATATGTTAGAACCTACTAGTTCTTTCTGGGGAAAGAAAGGGTTATAAAAGACAACCTCAAAGTGGGAGGGGGGCTTTTGAGCTACTATTTAGGTATAAAAAATGATTCCATAACTCCTAACAAGTAGAACCTTTAAAAAAAAAAAGTGAAGAATTTAGTGTTTGAGTTGTTGCCAGTGTTGGGTGTGGCTCACTTGACAAATAGGACTCTTTGTGATTATGCCTAAATATCCTGCTCTGCTTACCAAAAGCAGATGGACATGGTTTATAAGAGTCTTGCTTCTGCCAGCTTAGAGTTGGGAGGGGAAAGTATGGAAGAACACAGATACTCTGCATGTATATTTGCTGGTACTTGCACTGGGAAAGCTTCATATATACATTATATAGAATTCATATCTAGGCTTTCACAAAAGTGAACAAGCTTTTGTTACTGTTGTTATAATTGTTCGGTGTTTTTAATTGTGTCCTACTCAACTGTGACCCATTTGGAGTCATAGTATGGTTTTTAGTCCCTCCAGATCTAAATGGGTAAAACTCTTCTCTCATCAAATATATCCTTTTCAGGAATTTCCCTTTTCTTTGTAATAAACCAAAATCTTGACTCTTTAAATTATGGTGTGTTTTTTTTTTTTTTCAGCACAATCCCCAAGGCTGAAAATGTCCAAGAAATCCCCCTTTTCTGACCAGAAATCTAAATTCTAGCATCATGCCATATATGAAATCCCCTTCAATAAGTAGGAGGGAGAATTCAGGAATGAGATTATTCATGAACTTCCTTGTGGAGCTACATAGGGGAGTACATGCTATTCCATGTATCTCTTTCTTTCCTTGACTTTAATACTCTTTTCTCCTCACACATGGCACTATTTCTTCTGTCTTGAGACCTTAGCCCTGGACTAACCTCCATAATTGGAACTGATTCCCTCCTCACTCACAAAGTCTCTATCTTCCTTCCAGGTACATCTTTGAAACTGTCTCAACTATGAAACTTTTCCTGATCCCTTCAATTGCTAATCCCCTTCAACATACACACTATCTCAGATTTAAGTTCTTTGTGGTAGTACATCTATGGGTGTGGGTGTTTGTGTACACGTGAATACAGGATGTCCCAAATGTGTTAGTGCAGCTTTACGCTTACTTTAACTTTCTATAATTGTTATATTTATGTATTATGTATTTATATATACTTTTTGTCTCTCTCGTTAACATGTAAGATCATTGAAAATAGGAATTTATTCATCCTTTGTACTTCTTCAGTACCAAACCCAGTACCCTGGTATGTAATTGTTGTCACTTAGTAGTTTCAGTTCTAATCACTCTTCATGATCCCATTTGGAGCTTTCTTAGCAAAGATATTGGAGTGCCAGTTTTTCTCCAGTTTGCCATTTTCTTCCCTTGGAACATAATAGATGATAGATTTTCCAGAATAATCTTCAATTGTGCCAGCTATTAATAGCTTTATCTTAATGCAGGTTTCTGGTGATAGAATTAAAGATTAAATGTGGAATAGACCTTAAAGGCCTAATGAGCCTAATCCCATCATTTAACAGATGAGATGCAATACTGAGAGAGGTTAAGTAATTTGTCCAGAGTCACACAACTCATAATTGTCTATGGTCACATTTGAACTTGGATCTTCCTGATTCCAAATCCAACACTGAAGCCACTATGTCATCTAATTGCTCTCAGATGTATGCTCAGAAAGGAACCAGGGAGAAGGGGATGAGAAAGATTAAACAATGGCTCATGTGGAAAAAAAATTGAGGCTTCAAGAGCAATGATTCTCAAAGTGTGATTCAGGGACTTTTGAGGATCCCAAAACCTTTTTAGGGGGTCCACAAGTAAAAACTATTTTCAGACATTTTAATTTCTAATACAGTAGATATTAATAGATGTGACCCACTGAGATAAAGCAGTTAGAGTCACTATTTTAAAGGATTTTAAGTTCTAAATGAATCAACATCATATCTCAGCATTTTAAGACTTAGATGCAAATCTGAAGCTGCACTAAAAGAGGCAGTGTCAGTTCAGGCGTGCTCTACTCTGATAATGCTACATCTGAAGTATGATGTACAGGACTGAATGTTCCATTTTTTGAAGGACACTGATAAACTGGAACACATCCAGAGGAGAGTTCACTGGGCTGTGAGAGGACTAGAAGCCATTATATTATATAAGAATAATAGGTGATCGATGGAACTGTTTAGCCTGAAGAAGAGAAGACTTAGTGGGGACTTAATAACTGCTATGTAAATGAAGAATTACACATGCTTTGCTTAAACACAGGTGAAACCAGGAATGGTAAGAGGAAGTTGGAGAGAGACAGATTTAAAGTTGAAAAGAAGGAAAAAATTCCTTACAAATAGAGCCATCCAAAAGTGCAATGGGCTGCCTCTAGCAGTAGTAACTTCTTACCAGAGAGGTCTTTAGGCAGAAGTTGAAGGATCATTTGTTAGACTACAGGGGATTTCCCACTCCAGCACTGGTTGAACTAAATTATTGAAATCCCTTCCAACTCGAAAAGCACTGGAAGCATCCAAGCCAGGATTTGAACTGTGTGCAAAGTTGTGAAATTGTCATTTTGTATGCATCCTATATATTGCATTATGTAATGCCGTTGCAGTATATCTGGTATTACTAACAATTTCAGAGGTTCAAGTAAGAGTGTTGATTCATATGTCTATAGGTTCAAAAAAGCAATATAGAAAACTGTAGTCATCACTACTCTGACCCTTCCTTTGAATTCCCAGATCATAAGATCATAAATTTAGAGTTGGGAGATTCTTTACAAATCATTCCCCTTTTTTTTTTAACAAATGAAAAAGTCTCAGAGAAGTTAAATTATTATTTGCACATTGATGAGGAAATTGAAGTTCAGGAAAAATTAAATGTTTTTTTTTTTTGCATGTTAAAAGATTCATTATAAAGGAAATAAGTAGAAAGCATAGTATTTGAACCCACTCCTCTATCTCTAGGGCTCTTTCCACTTTTAAACTTAATTGTTATTCATTTGTTTCAGTCATTTATGTTCCCATTTGGAGTTTTCTTGGCAAAGCTACTGGAAAATTTGCCATTTCCTCACTCATTTGACAGATGAGAAAAGTTAAGAGACTTGCCCAGTGTTACACAGCTAGTTAGTATCTGAGGCTAGATTTGAACTCAGAAAGATGTCTCCCTGACTTCAGATCCAGCCCTCCATGCACTGAACCATCTAGCTATCTATCTACTTACTATACCGGTCAAAATTTCTGGCATTGCTTCAATCAAAAGTTCTTGAAAGGCAAATAGAGGCAGGGAAGCAGGCAAAAGACTACCTATTTTGTGCTTCGAATGCATTGAAGCTTTCCCCTTCTTTTGAATAGAGGGGTAGGACCCTCCATTCCAGATCCAGGTGGTTTTTGGCATTGGCTATCAATACTGTAGTTTTTGAGGGAGGGGGTGTTGATAGTTTTTGTTTATTTGTTTGGGTTTTTGTTGTTGTTGTTGTTTTCGGGAGTAGGGGAATTGCTGGCAATGAAAACAGCCTCTGAAATAGTTTTAATGAGCATTAGAGAGGAGGACTAGAGAAAAAGGACGTGGAAAAAAAGTCACCCGTAAGGTGACTGGAATATCAATAAGAAATAGGGTAGGAGAAAGGAAGGCATCCTAGGCGGGATGAGGCTGGCTGGGGTGGGACTGAGGCCGTAGCATCCACCGTGGAGACATCTGGAGCTCACCCATTGGTTATGGACACACCAAAACACTCCAAGAGAACAAAGGAGAACGCTTCAGTCCGCCAAGCAACCCCTATATCTCGCCGCCCCCAACGCAGCGCCTGTCAACGACAATCTACTCGGAACAAATAAAGAACAATTGAAAGGAGAAAAACAACAGCTCGTAAATCAAATCCGAGCTGCTGGGAACGAAAGAAGCCCAGAGGCGCCGTCGCCAGCTTGCGCTGCCGCGGGGACCTGCCCGACGGCTACTCTGCCTTTCGGCCGGCTTAATAACGCAGCTTTGGGTGACCTCTTCCATGCGTTTAGAAATTACTTGGATAACGCAGAAGAAACTTACTGCCTTAGGTGTGCAAGCACAGGACCCGACAGCGGGAAATCAAAGACAAGTGAGCCTGCGCCCTCTGTTGGCATAAACTGAGACAGACAAGGAGCATATCTCCTCCGTAGTGGGGAAAACCGCAAAGGAACTTAATCTTTAGACTCCAGCTGAGAAGTTCAGCGCTGAATGGGGTCTCGAAGACCATTATAGACCCCACATGTAGCTCTTTTCACAGGGGTAAAATCAGAAGCCAAGAAAGCAAAGCCAGATCTTGAGATCTTGGATTTGTGTACCCCGAGCTTCAGATCCAGTACTTACTGAGATGAAAATGGGATAGAAACTTGATGTTTTATCTAACTTCCATGCCATGAAAATTTGGTTTCAAGTCTCACTTCTAACACATATAGTAACTAGTGGTTCAATGATTAGATCATGGGACCAAGAGTCAGAAAGACCTGAGTTCAAACTCAGCTTCAGCCTCTTGCTAGCTAAGTGACTTAGGAACATTTGCTTCAGTTTCCTCAACTGTAAAGTGGGGATAATAATAGCATCTATATTGAAGGCTTAGAATAAAGATCAAATGAGATTATACTTGTAAAAGCACTTAGCAGAGTGCCTGGTATGTATAGGGGTATGAATTGCTTATTCACTCCTTTCCAACCCCAATCCCTTACGCTGAACAAGTATTTGGGTAGAAAACAGCATTCTAAAGCTAAAAATTGAAGTATTGGTGACAATCTGCATTATTAGAAGGAGTTTCTTCATTTGGAAATTGGAAATTGGAAAAAGTTCCAAGAGAAGACAGCATGTGAAGTGAGCCTTGATGGAAACTAGAAATTTTAAATAGTAGTGAAGGAGAAGTTTTCAATAAGGGAAGACAACTTATATAGCAGCACAAAGATAAGAGATACTTATATGAAAAAATGAAATCACTAAACTACATGGACCAGCTACATTTACATATGGCATTTGCAAAGTTTAAATATCAATTCATCATCTCAATATTAAACAGCAACACAAGGCTACAATCCAAAAACATGGCTCACTGCAAGACAACCTGGCAGAGGAGACTTGGGGGTGGGGGGGGGAAGAAAATTAGAGAAAAAGATTCTGAAGATTCTGATTCAGAAGACCAATTTAATAATAACAATTATATAAAGACAAACAACTTTGATAGACTCAAGAATACTGATCAACACAATGATCAACCATGATTTCAGAGGGCTAATTATAAAGCATGTTCTCTAGTTTCTGACAGAGTGGTAATAGACTGGAGGCAAGATGATATGTGTGTGTGTGTGTGTGTTTATATGGTCAATGATGGAATTTGTTTTCCTTGGCTAAATATATTTGTTATAAGGGGTTTGTTTTTGTTTTTGTTTGTTTGTTTGGTGGGAATTGATGAGACAGAAAAAATACAAGTTTTTATTAAAAAACACATTTAAAATGAATGTTTTAGCATAGGATAAGCTGAAGAAAAGCAATTTCAAACAGAACTGAACAACAGTTTAAGATACTAAGAGATTCCACCAAGCAATGCAAGTGAAGAAAGACTTGTCTGCTGGGAAGTGCCATTAGCTTATAGATCATGCTGACCTTTAACAACTGTAGCTTCCAGACCTCATTTGAAGCAAAAGCATTAAGTAAAGTAAAAGTCTTGATGTTTGGTATGTGGGGTTTTTTAAGCAGTGTTCAGGTCACCCCCCCACCTCTTCCTTATACAATTGAATTCCCAGAAAGCTATGCTAGATCTGCAGGTTCTCACTCAAAAAAAATATAGTTTACAAATCTCACTTATATGTTTATTTTTACTATTCTGAAAAACGCCTAATTCAAATAAGACACAATTCAAATAAAAGGCATTAAAATAAAATCGTTTTTTAAACATTACTTCTATAAATCTGAAGCATATTCTCTCATTAATACATAGCTCTTTGATAGATATCCTGACAGAACATATTTGGAAAAATGCACAGGTGGGGAACAAGCATGTCCAAAGTATGTAGGTAGAAGGAAATACATATAGCCAACTCATACATGTGAAATGTCAGCTCATGGTTCTAGTTTTGTAGAACCTCTAGGGTCTTCTGGTAACTTCATTGTGCTGCTTCCTCTAGTCCTGTTCCCTTGAGGTATATTTCTACTAGCAAGCCTTGGGAACCGCTGCTAGGCATTACTGCACTAGGCACCTTGCAATGGAGTCCTACCAATTTTGGGGTTTAAATTGAAATCCTGCTGTCTAACTTACTTCCCATCTGCTAGAATGCAGTGACTAGAAAGCCTCTTCATGTCATGATAAGGGCAATCTAAGAGCTCTTTTATTATAACCAGAGAATGAAAAATTCTAGAACCAGAAGAAATATTAGAGAGACTATAATTTGCTCAATTTTATAGCTAAAGAAATTGAGGCTCAGGACAATTAGCTAGATGGTGAACCTTGCCTTGCAAAGAAGTTGGAAGATAACAAGTATATATTAAGCAACCAGTATGTGCCAGGCACTGTGCTAATTATTTTACAAATATATTTTATTTGATCCTCATGATGAAAGGGTTTCAGATAAATTTACATGATTTGTATGAACTGATACAGAGTGAATTGAGCAGGATCAGGAGAACAATTCTATAATAACAACACTATAAAGATAGACAATTTGGAAAGTCTTAAAAATTCTGATTAACACAATGAACCACCAGAGTTTCAAAGGACATGTAATGAAACTTACTATCAACTTCTGACAGAGAAATGATAAACTCAGAGTGTAAAAATAAGACTTTTTTTAAAAAATGTTGTTTTAATTAACCATGAAAAGGAAAAAAAGGATAACTAAAAAAGGAAAAATAAGATTTTAATGTATTGAAATTTTAAAATTTAGTTAAAATAAAAATCAGCATTTATTTGTGACTTTAAGGTTTTCCATTCCTCCTGACTTGACTTGTTTCTATCTGCCTGATAAGGAAAGAATCACCATTCTATCATAGGATGATTTCCTGGTTTGATCTCTTCCTGCTTATAGAAAAAGGAGAGCTATGTCTTTTCATCAGTTCCCTGACTGATCCCCTTCTCTGATCTACCTAACTCCCTAAGAGGATTTCACCCTAACTCAAAATCCTAGAGATACTGTTCAACCTAATTTAATTTATTCCTCAATGATTAACAAACTCCCATCCAGTTATAGGCATTTTATCTTAGTGATAGTGACCCCCCATCTATCACTGGAATACTACTTGCTCTTCGTTGCTACTTACAGGCTCTCCCTAGTATCATCACTAAGGAACCTCTCCTCCTTTTAGGAGAGCTTGATTTTTTGAGCTCAAATCTTTTAAGCACCCTATCAAAATTCCAGTAACTATTATCAACTGACCTCCAAAATATTCCCTTGCTTTCCTCAATAAATTTAATGCCTGACTCATAGTAATTCTCTCCTCCCCAAACCCTGCTTCATATTAGAGAACTTCACCATACATATTGGTATTTCTTCATCCTAACCTCGTAGTTCCTCAACCTAGTCATTTCCTGTAGCCTACCCCACTTCTGCTACATGTGGGCAAGTCCAGATCAGCTTTGATCTGGCCATCGTCCAAAAATATTCCACTTTCATGTTCATGAACTCTGAAATTCCCTTTTCTGATTACAATCTATTATCATTCCATCTCTCCCTCTGTCTTGCAACCTTAAATCCTATTATTCATCCTCAACATGACCAATAAAACCTTCTATACCTCAAATCTTTCCCAGTCTTATTATTTCTGTATTAGCTCCATTCTTCTCCCTTTCTAATCTTGACCCTTTGGTGAAATTGTTCAGTTCCACCGTATTGTCCTCTTCTCTCTAGTCCTTTCCCCTCTTATTATAATGACAATCTTGTCCTGCCAGTCTTCAGCCAATGTCCTGCCAGCTCCAACAAGCCAATACCTTCCTTCCTACTCAAGGGCTACTAAATGAAGCTAGAGAAAATAATGAAATCAGACTGCCTGAATCTACTACAAATTTCTGTTATATAATTTCCACTGGGGTCTCAATGCTGCAAGACAATCATTTTATATCTTCCCAATTAACTCACTATCCCATATACCACAAAGACTTTTCCAAAGCTTTTCATCCCTCATCAAATCTTTCATGCCATCTTCTCTCCTGACTCTCAGCTGCCTCATATTCCACTAAAAAAATGGGATCATTTCTTGACAGTTCCCTCATTTCCCCTATTTCTCATCTCACATCACTCAAATGCTTTCCTCCACTACTTCTTACTTCATTCCTGTTTCACTGTAGCTCTTGTTGCCAAGATAAATCTCTCTACTGGACAAATAATCCCATTCCAATTCATCTTCTCCAGAGGAGTGACCTTTCTATCATCCCCGTTATCCCCATAATCTTAGTTGACTAATTTTATCAGAACTCTAGGATCACATTCACAACTGCCCATTCATGATTGTTTGTGTTGGTTTCATTTTGTGGTTTTTATTAATCCATTCTCCAAATATCATTTCTTTAAAAGCAGGATGTGGAGCTAGGATATGAATCAGAGCTAGTCTCCCACATATCTCTAGAGCAATGTGTTCAGGAAACATAGAGATTTTTGTAATAGCTTACAGTTAGGGATTGAATATATGGGGGAAGGAAGCCTGATGAGTTGTTACAAAAGGAAGGGAATTCCCTGTATAAAATAATATGAACCAAAGAACAGAGACCAAAAAAATTCAAAATATGTTCATGGAAAATTAAGTAAGTCACATAGTACACGTAGAACAAAAATAGTAATAGTTGGCATTTTTCTAGAACTTTTTAACTTACAAAGCAGCTTTATCTAGTTAGGATCCTTTTTCACCTCTTTCCTGGTCTAGTGCAAGAGATTCTTAATCAGCCTCCCTATTTTCAACTGGTCAGCTAGGTGGTATAGTGGAAAGAGTTCCACTCCTAGAGTGAGAAAGACTCATCTTAAGTTTAAATCTGTCTTCAGACACTTACTAGCTGTATGACCCTGGGCAAATCACTTAACCCTGCTTGCCTCAGTTTCCTTATCTGTAAAATGAGCTGGAGATGGAAATGGCAAAGCATTTCAGTACTTTATAAATGGGACCTCAAAGAGTTGTACACAGGTAGAAAACAACTTTCAGTCACTCTCTACTACAAACTATCTGCCACACCGAAACCTACGTTAATTGTCCTACAACACATATCTAACCCAATCACTTCTCTGTTCCATTTGACTTTTAAGGCCTTCACAATCTTATTCTGAGATGTCTTCCCAGAATTATTTGGTTTTTATAGCATATTACTAAGCACCTATTATGCGTCTGAAACATAATAGTTGCTTAATACTGCTTGTTGAACTGAATTGAATTGAGCATACATTATCCCATTTGATACTCAAAACTACCTCCTCTGAAAGTACAGGTACTATAGATTTTGTTACCTTATTAAGTGTAGTGAATAAAACACTGGATCTGGAGTCAGGAAACCCTGAGTTGAAATGTGGCTTCAGATACTGCCTAACTGTTTGAGTCAGGGCAAATGACTTAACCTTACTCAGTCTCAATTTCCTCATCTGTAAAACAGAGATAATGGCATATCTATTTCCCAGGGTTATTGTGAGTATCAATGAGATTTTGCAAAGTGCTTTCCAAACCTTAAAGCATGATATAAATGGTATTTTCTCCATTTTATAGATGAGGAAGCTAAGGCTTAGGAAAGTTCATTCTCTTGCTCAAGGTTTCATACTTAATAAGCATCAAAGCCAAGTTTCAAACCTAAGTCTCCTGGGCTGAAATTCACTATTTTTTCAAGTAGAGCATGGAAGGCCTTAAATATCAGGTCAAGAAGTTTTATTTATATTTGGTAGGCACTAAGACAGCTTAGAAAAACATGGAGAGACTTGCATGAAATAATGAAAAGTGAAATGAACAGAACCAAGAGAATTTGTATATAATAAGAGCTATATTGTTTTAGATTAATTTTGAGCAAATAAATCATTTTAACTATTATAAATGCCCAAATTAACTATATAGTACATATGAAGGAAGACTCCAAAAGCATACATAAAAAGAATTGATAAATAGGATATATACAATAATTTTACATATACATAAATGTGACAGGAAAAGGGAGGAAAAAATTAAATGATAACTTTATTATATATTTAGAAGGAAAATTATACATAATAAATTTGCAGTTTCATGTGCAACCATCTTTTTGTCAATTATACTATACTGTAGAAATGTTTTTATTTTAATTCCACAAATTAAAAATAAAATAAAACCAAAAAAAATTTTTTAGATTATGTTTAATAGGCACTAAGAAATATTTGAACATTTTTGATTAGGGATAAGATTTAATCAGAATTTTGCATTAGGAAAAGTTGTTTTACAGCTCTGTGATAGACTGCTGGATAGAGACAATGAGGCTGTTAGGAAATAGAAAAGTTGGTGGGGACATGCACTAGAATGATAGCAGTAAGAATAGAAAAAAGGAATGGGCATATGAGATATTTCAGAAATAAATTCAATAGGAACTAGCAACTAGTCACATGAGAAAAATGGGAATGTAAAGAGTCCAAAATTATTCCTAAGGTTTTGAAATAGAGAATATGAAATATAGTGGTTCCATTAGAAAAATAAAGGAATCTAGATATAATGAGTTGAATATATTTTGTGTTGAGCATTGTCCTATTTTAAGCATCCTCTTTCAAGACATAAATGTCTCTGAAAAGAGTAAAACAGTAGATTGTTCTCAGTTATTAATACCTTAGTGTGAATTAGTTTATCACATCCTCTGTGACAGATGGAAGTCCTTGCACATGGAACAGGGTACCTCTGGCAGTTTGTAGGGAAGGGAGAAGGGGGAAATAGGAGCTCCAAAAACAAATTTTTCTTATTTACATTTTTTATTCAGAGCTATCATAATAAGCCTATATTCTTTTCAATAGAAAAGAAAGAAAATGATGAAATAACCTAGTTCAAAGTCCCTGTTGTTGAGTTGGTCCATAGGAAAAAAGAGCTACTAGGGTATTATAGTGTATAGAGTTTTGGGCTGAGAATCAGGAAGATAAGCATTCAAATTCTACCTCAGACACTTACTAGTTATGTGACCCTGGAAAAGTCACCTAACTTATCTGCCTCAGTTTTCTTATCTGTAAAATGGGGATAATAGTATATATTTTACAGAGTTGTTGGGAGTATTAAAATGGAGATACTATTTGTAAAAGTGTTTTTGCAGATTTTAAAGTGCTATATAATAGTTAGCTATTCTTATTAAGGAAAAGAATTTCCCAGTCATATAATGGGCTCTAGAATTCTACCACTTTATTCACTATCATCTTCTTCCAGAAAGATCTATAAAAACTTCTTGAGAGTTTTGCTTCCTATTCTCAGACCCTAGCAAGGTCACTCAAAATTGAAGTTTCCTATCATGTGTAACAAAAGAAGGAACATGATGAGTTAGCTGTGAGATATTCATGATAAAATAAATCTAGTCTTTTGGTTGGAGGTTGGTAGACAGGCATTGGAGTGGGTATTTGATAGCTTGGATTGTTGCTTGTTTTTTAATCTTCTATTGTTATTCTCACCACATTAATTTCTTAGTCATTTGAAATAACAATTGGAGAAAATACATCCTAAATAATCCAGACCTCTTTTTGAATCACATTCAAAAGCTTTGCGAAGTCCTTATTTCTTGCACTGGACCCTAATATTCCCTGGAGGAATGATTCTATTACACTAAGATCCAGGAGAACATGAGATAGTGAAATCATCAGGAAGAAAACTCTAGAATTGAAGAGGAGTCAATGAGTCAGGCTTTGTCTTGACATCTGTAATTTCACATAAAAGTTCGACCCATCTGGATTTGTGAAATCAAATTGTATTTTGTCTTCCTTTGATGCTTCATAAAAACTTAGTCATGGCTTCCTCAGCTACTTAATACTTCATTAAGAAAAAAACTAGAATTTATACACATACAGACAACTACACACACACACACATACACGTACATAGAAAGTTATATTTACATATGCATATACACATACATATACATACATCTAAAACAATATTAATATGACTAACATATAATATCAGATTTCTTTCTTGATTGAATATTTTTAAAGTTTGATTTTGTCTGAGATCAGTAATTACTATCCCTACCCTTTTTTTCCAATAAATTCTACTCCTAAGCCTTGTTATTATGTTTGTATATATTTCTTATTTCCTATGCCTGCTAAGTCTTCTACTTTAGTCCTACCTGTTGACTCTACCACTCATTGGATCCCTTCCTTATGTTCTCCTCCCACCCTTTCTCTTTCTCTAGCTCATTCATATTAATCTATATACCTTATCCCATTTCCAATTATTTATATACCCCTCTACACCCTACCTTATCTTATTTCCTCCTCCTTTATTTCTTTGTAGTTTTGAAACTTTCTTGGAATACATACATATATATATTTATATATTATATATGGTATGAATATGTATAGCATGTATATGTACATATGTATTGTTTCCTATTTAGATATGAGTAGGTTTTCAGAACTACCAGCCCTTCTCTCCCATTTAATTCTGTGCTGATTCTCATTTATATAGTATAATTACTGTATTTAGCTCTACCCCAGTAACTTTTTTGGACTATCCAGTTATTAATGTCAATCTTATACATTTGATTTACATTTCCATATATAAAACATAAGCAATTTGCTGTTATTTAGTCTTATGAAATTAACCTTTGATGCTGGCAATTATATGTTAAATTTTCTATTGAGTTCAGTTTTATTTGAGATAAAATCCTGAAAATCTGACAGTTCATTGAATGTCCGATTTTTCATTCAATATTATACTTAATTTCGTTATGTATAATATTTTTGGCCACAACCCTAATTCTTTTGATTGTCACTATATAGAATTTTAGGATCTGCAGTCTTTTATTTTAGCCACCGATAAATCTTATTGTTGTTGTTGGTAAAATTTTCTCTTTGATTTCAAGGTTTCAAAATTTAGCAATGTTATTTCTCTGTTTTCCTTGTAGGATCTCTTTGAGGTGGTGATTGGCAGATTTTTTTTTTTTATTTCTACTTTCCCTTCTTGCTCTATCAGTCAGGACAATTTTCTTTAATACTTTTGTCCAGGTTCTTTTTTTTTTTTTTTTTTTTTGTCATAGCTTTCAAGTAGTCTAATTATTCCTGTTTTCTCTTCTTGATTTATTCTCAAGATCTGTTGTTTTTCTTATGTTTCACACTCTGTTCTATTTTTATTTCTTTCTATTTTGTTTGATTATTTTTTGATCCTTTATAACTTCACTGGCTTTTCCTTTCCAATTCTAATTTTCAAAGAATCATTTTCTTCTTTAAGATTCTGAATTTCCTTTTCTAGTTGGTTGACTCTCTTTTCAAAGTCTTCTTTTTCTTGAATTATTTTTATTTTTTTCCATAAACCCTCTTGTTTGATTTTTAAAGCCTTTTTTGAGTTTTTCTATAAATTCTTTTTGGATAAGTAGCCATTTAACATTATTCTTTGGGGTATGGAAGATATTCTTAACCTGGGTCTATGAACTTTAAAAAAAAATTTGATAACTATATTTTAATATAATTGGTTTAGAGTGCTGGACCTGTAATTAAGAATAACTGAGCCTCAAACCAATCTCAGATACTCCTAGTCGTGTGTTCTTGGACAAATCAATTAGAGACAATTTGCCTCATTTCCTTCTATGTAAAATGAGGATAATGGTAGCATCTATGTCCCAGGATAATTGTGAGAATCAAATTGGTTGGTTAGTTCTTGTCATGGTCTCAAACAGGATCAAAATGACATCACTATGTTAGAAAATGGTATGGGTGATGTCTTTTAATTCATATATAGATTGGGTTTAAGTGAGGGAGAATTGAATGAAATAGTCAGCCTTACTTTCTCTTCCACAGTCAGCACAGTGCAGTGACAGCACAGAGTCAAGATGACCAGTGATGACCTGGGATTCAGGGGATAACCTTGGTGTCTTAGATGCCTAACTGATCTCTAAATGCACCACAATGCCTGCCTCAGCTGCCTTCATGACCATTGCAACAAATTGTTCTCATCTGCCCATTGCCCAGGGAAAAGTCTTTTAAATGCTAAATACATGTTAGCTATTAACATTATTATTGCTTCATAATCCTACATGCTTAATTTTACTCAGTTAAGATCATTATTATGAGAAGAGATTAATATGTTTCATCAGAATCTCAAAGGGGTCCTAGTTATAAAAATGCTTAAGAATTAAAACAAGGGATTGCAAATGGTTTAGAGAAGATCACCAAACCAATGAAATCAGACATGGTTGAAGTACTGAAGAATAAAATAACATTTCAATTGACTTAGTTTCTAAATTGGCCTAGGAGAGACATCTCCCTAAAACTGTTTAATTAATTCAAAAAGCATATCTCAGAATTTTAACTTCCAAGAAAGTCCACAAATGTTGAGAAAGTGACTCCTTCGTGATGTGCTTTAGTTTTATTTCTCTGTGCAAGATGTAAGTTGAGATCTCAATTCTGATATTTACTTATGTGACCATGTCTGATAAATACTCAATTTTTATGAACCCTAATTTTCCCTACCATTATACAGAGATAATAATAACACCTATAATTCCTGTCTTACTGGATTATTATGAGGTTCAAATGAGCTCATTTACACACCATAGGAATATTAGTTGTTACCTCCCTAAAGTTTACCAAATGCTCTAGGATCATAGACATAAAACTGAAAAGGACCTTGGAGGCCATGTAATCTAACCCCATCTTCACAGTTGAGGAAATTGAGACCCACGGAGATTAATTGACTGATCCAAAATAGCCCAGATAGTAATAATAATGTAGCATTTTCTTCCCCGAACTACCATTTTAAGGAAAATGTCCAGGCCAGCTACATCTTCATTAATCTCTTTTTACACATCATTAGACTATAAGTTTCTCAAGGATGAGAACTGTCTTTCTACTTGTTTTTGTATTCCCAGCACCTAGGACAGTGGCTGGCATGTCATAAGTACTTCATAAATGCTTATTGACTTGTTGAGTTACAGATAAGTCAGCTAAGTCCCAGGGAGATTAAATAGCTGCCCCAAGGTTACCCATATGCTCTGATGCCCAATCTAGTGTTCATTTCACCTCGCCCAATTCATTCTCTCAATAGACATTATTAACAGCTACTATGTGCTCTGTTCTGTGGCAAGTATTACAATGGTACAGAAATAGAAGGTAGGAGCCAGGTGAGGGTTCTGCCCTGAAGATATTGACAGACAACTTGCTGGGGATCTCCTGTGATCTTGAGTGAACTACTTACCACCTCATTGCATTGCTTAATGGAGCACTGCTAAAGTGTAGACTAAGGTTAGAATAGAATTCCAGGACAGTATTCTGGAACAGAAGAAATGAATTAGAGGAGAATGAAAGAAAGGCTTTTTCTGAGACCCCACTAACCTCCTCTATTGAGGGATCCAAACTTATTAGAATGAGAAGAAATAGGAAATGTGCAAAAAGTGGAACCACATGGCTTCAGCTTGTCTCCCAACCTCCTGGGGAAAAGGTAAAGAATATCAAAGAATCATGGAGACCTAAGATGGTCCCTAAGGGGTAAAAAACAAACAAACAAACAGAAATGCATTTGGTGAAAGGAATTGAAGTAGAAAAAGATTAGGGCCTATCCAGCCAACTCCTCTAGACTTAATTATTTTCTCTGCTTCGTTCCTCTCCCCTATATTTATATCATGGGTCCCTCATTCGTTCTCTCCCTCTCCCCATTCATCTAGTAACAGACTTTATTGGCCAGAAGCCACTATGAAAAGTGATGGGAATACCAAAAACAAGCACAGAAATGGAATTTTTCTTGGGCTTCTTTCCCTAAGAGCTTTTTTTCCCCCCTGGTACCTGTGAAGGTACCCAGATACTCGAATGAGATCTCTTTCTTCCTTTCCCTTTCCCTCTTTCCCACCGACTTCTTTTCTTTTCACTTTCTTGAGGCGTTATGAACTTTGTGTCCACAATTTTAGCAATAATCCATAAGAATCTTTTGTATTGTTATTGTTCTTCAGTCACATGCAACTCACCATCACTCTATTTGAGGTTTTCTTGGCAAAGATGCTGGAGTGTTTTTCTGTTTTCTACTCCAGCTCATTTTTATAGATGAGAAGCCTAAGGCAAACAGGATTAAGTGATTTGACCAAGATCACACAGCTGATTTAAACTCTACAAGAGTCTTCCTCTCTCTAGTTTTATCATTCTATCCACTCACTATCTAAGTCCCTTTTAAACTAACCTCTGCAATTTCTTTTGTATATGAATGCTTTCTTTTGTGTACTGATTGTTAGGATTTTTAAAGGGAAAAATTCTCTATGTTAAAAAATCATCTTTGCACATATTTGATTTTGAGTTAGAAGTCCCCCCAAAGCCATCAATCTATAATCTTGTTTAATAAATATACACCTTGTTCAAAGAGAGAAAAAAATCTATTTAAACATGGTTTTATTGGGTAAGATTTGCCAAAATGTACTATTGCCAAGGTCAAAAGATCCTAGGTTCATAAAATTTTTGAAGGGCTGCCCAGTTCTGAGGGAGAAAACAGAAAAGTATTGATGACAAAGTCATTTTATAATCTTGTTGGGGAGACACGGGATGAGTATATGAAATAACTATAGAATAATTTAAAGGGACATCAGTGCTGAAGAATTTCTATGGATAATATAAAGGAAAGATTTTTGATGGCTTCCTGGCAGGAACGATGGTCTCTACTAAGCAGTTACAAAACAGTATATTGTTGCTGTTTGTCCTTCATTATTCAAGAAGATCATGACATTAGGGAGGTGATGCCATGACATGCAAGTGAATTGGATTTAAGTGATTTAAGCAAAGTCACCAACCTCACTTTCTCCTCCAGAGCCATCTAGGTCCAGTGGCCAGTTATAGATCAGGATGACTAGATATTGACCTGGATGCAGTGGGAGACTTCAGCTTTTTAAAGCTAAGAACTTTCCCAGGTATAAGTGATTAAGGCTTAGACAAAACAGTAAACTTAATAAATGTGTATTGATTGTTTGACCTCTAGAGGTATTTGCATGCATGAGACTGGCTTTATAATGTTGAATCATTCTTGTAACCAAATTAAACTGAATCACCTTGAAATTCCCTTAAAAACAGGTGAGAAATCTGAAAGCTACGCTCATTATAGCCTTTCCCTCCTAAATGGGATTGACCTTAGCCTGAAGTATCCCATAGCTGCAGGTTTCACTGGTCTATCCTACTCTGTCTCTAAACATTTAGCCTCAGAAATTCTGGAATCACTTGAGTGTTTGAGGTTCATGGAGGAATGAGAAAGGAGAGGGACGAAGAGAGCAGTGTTTCCTCACCACTCACCGCTGTACAGTAAGAAAAGAAAAAAATTAAAACTTCAGTGAATCTACATAGTCTTCTCTTCTTATAAAAACTCCTTGATGGCAGGCAACTGTTTCATTTTTCTCTTTTTATTCTCAATGCCTGGCATAGTGATTGGCCCATTTAATAAATGGTTGTTGATTAATTTAAAACATTC